>NC_143555.1:41669545-42316590 GCF_054136105.1 Typopeltis vanoorti
TTTAATCAACCATTTCTATAAAATTTCCACTCTCTGACATAGATTGTCTTTCAACTACTTAAATTTAAACTAATCATTGTTTTTTTCCTATACATTGTTGTCTTTAGTCTGATACTGAAAATTATAAATTTACAATTTATAATTTGGTAACTTTCTTTACCTTTCTTTAGTACTTAATCCTTTATATATATGAACTTTTATTGAAATGACTGAATAAACATTTTAACTCCTGTTTTCTTACCATTCATTTTAGAAATTATGGACTTTACAACCATGTTATAAATAACTATTTTAATCCCCTGACATTTCGACCTTCATATTAATGTCATCATCTGGAGTATATACAAATATACAAGGACAAGCTGAGTTACATTTCACACAGTAAGCTAAAGAAACAATGATTTGAACATCAGTTATTCTACTGTCATGACCTCTAGTGAAGAAAAAAAAAATACAGATAAAATAAAAAATTAATTAGAAACTATATCAAAGCTAAATTCTATTTAAGATAACATGGAAGAATCATTCTTTCATATAGATAGTTTTCTTACAGTAACAATGGTGTCCTATTTTTTACCATGACAATTGTTATATTAGATTTAATACTGGATTATCTACAGTCCTGTTTATAGTTATCTCTTAGGGAGAACGGTTCCATAAGTAGAATATGTGCCTTCCATATGCTTGGGATTTTTAGACCATCGTTATTGTTCAGATTGAGGTGGTTGATAAGAATCTCACTGGCTTCCTTAAATTTGCATTCATACCGTGTTTTGGTGTGATGTAAACAACTGGTGCTTTTCCAGTCAATTCTATGTAAAGTGTTCAGGGCATAATCAGAAATGCCAGCTTCACCATAGTTACAGTGGTATCTTGCTAATCCGAACTAATAAAAACCGTGCTCGTTCGGATTAGCAAAAAGTTCGAATTAGCGAATTATCCCCCAAGAGACAATAACTATCATTTAAGACAAAAATAATCAGATTCTAATGGTACATCAATTTAATTCTGTAAATAAATTAACTAACAGAAAAAAGCTACTGTACTGTAATGAAAAACAAAAAAAATAATACAGTACACAAGTTTATTTTAGTAAAAAATTTAATTTGTATGTACCTGTATTATTGAGATTCAGATTTAATAAAATTGCATTGTTCAGTACGTAATTTAATTTGCGTAAAAATATCACTTTCTTGTACACAACACACACACAAAAAGGTTCACAAAATAACACAATTTTTTATTTCTTTTGTAAAAAAGTCACTGATTTTCTTTTGCTTGTTGGAAGCTAAACTTTTTCCGAATGCTTCTTCTCGGAGCTGCATTAGCAACAAAATTTTGTGGAATGGCATATCATTCTGCTTAGCACATTCTGTACACATTAAAACTGTCAGCTGCCTCTTCATGTTTTACTTTTTTTATCTTCGAGTTCTTTATCGTCATCATCGTCTTCTAATTCATTCTGTAGCGTCGTATTTATAATTTCAGCATCTGATTTGATTTCGAATTCACTTTCGTTTCTACCTGTAATCCATTCTGTAGCATCTTGAAATTTCAACATCTGGATTTATATTTTTAACCAAATTATGCATGTTTTGAATTTCCTCTTTTTGTGTATATTTGTGATTCATGCCGACAATACAGTACCAACTGTACGGTATAAAAAAGCAAACGTGTGCACACAATAAATCAAAATAAGCCTCCAGTATAACCATACAATCGACAGTATGAAAAAAAATACTGTACTGTAATAATAATAAAATAAATAGTTAAAATAATAATTATTAAATAAAAATAGTAGTATGCAAAATAATAATACGTAATAAGTACAACTTTTTTTCTTTCAAACTGCAGTTTGGATTACTGGAGGGTTCGGACTAAAGATGTTCGGATTAGTGAGATACCACTGTATTATATTTAATGTGTCGTTTATGTTCCTTTTGTCTGATAGGAATTGTGCATCCTGTTTCCCCTATATATGGTAGATTACAGTGCAATAAATATGGTATACTTCAAGATGGGCCAGTGGAGGGAGTTGGTCTTTGGATGAGTTGAGTAAGCTTTTTAATTTTGCAGCAGGTTTAAAGGTGTTTTGAGGTTGTATTTCTGTAGTATTCTGTTTATTTTATCTGATGTCCCTTTAATGTAAGGAATGGTTATAGTTTTATTGTAGTCTAGTTTATCTTTGTTTTTTTATTGAGGTCTTGTAGAGAGTTTTGTGAATAGTGTTTTGGCTGTAACCATTTTTTAGAAAAGTATTGCTGATAACTTTAAATTTTTCTTTCAGCACTTGTTCATTGGAGCAGATCTTCAAAACTCTGTTTTTTAGAGTATTAATGACACCTAGTTTTTGTGTTGGGTGGTGGTAGGAGTTTGTGTATATATATTTGCCAGTACGTGTCGGTTTCGGTAAACAGTGAAGGAAAGACTGCCAGAAGGAAGATATGTGACAAGTGTATCTAGAAACAGAAGTGTATTCTGTTTTTCAATCTCAATTGTGAGCTGTATTCATTTATGTTATTTGTTTACGTGGCTAAGGAAAATGTCTGGCGGCCATGGAGCCAGATCGCGAAAACATCGTCAACGTATCTAAGCCAGACTTTGGGTTTTAAAGGAGAGGAATCTAGAGCATGTTGCTCAAAATGTTCCATATAAAAGTTAGCAATGGGAGGGGATAATGAAAAGCCCAGCTGTTCCTTCTTTTTTGTAGGTAGAAAGCGCTTTGCCATACAAAATAACCAGAATGTGATACATATGCAAAGAGTGCCGTGATATGATATCTGGAGGGAATTTGTTCTGTAAAAGAAGGATTGTGTCATTGATTGGGACATTTGTAAAGAGGGCAGAGACGTCAAAACTGACTAATAAATCATCTTTTTCTAATGTAATGTTTTTGATTATGTTTATGAAGTGTTGTATGGTTCTGATATAAGAGGGGGAATGACCTACCAACTCCTTGAGTGTTGCCGCTAATTTCTTGGCTAGTTGATAATTCGGGCTGTCTATACCTTTGACTGGTCAGCCAGAGTGGTGTGTTTTGTTTGTGTATCTTTGGTAGACCGCAAATTCTCGGGGAACAAGCATAGTGTGGAAGTAATTTTTTGACTGTATCTTCGGGCCATGTAGTAATTGATTTAAGTAGTTCCTTTGTTTTCTTTTTTATTCTATTGGTTGGATCATAGTTAACAAGTTGGTATGTACTATTGTCCGAGACTAGCAGATTCATTTTTACTAAATATGTGGTTCGATTTAGAATAATGGTGGCACTTCCTTTATCGGGTCTAGTTATTACCATGTTAGGATTTGATTTTAATGATTTCACCGCTGTTAATTCGTGTTTCAATTTGTGTTTCGTTAAGTTGCTTGTTATTGTTTTCTTATAATTTACATTTAAAATGTTGGCGGCTTCTAAACGTATTTTATCTGCTATAGTATTTGGGATGAATCTTAAGCCTCTTTCAGTATTACAAATAAAATCCAGTTTGTTCATCGATCTGGGTGCTACGGCAAAGCATTGGTTGTTTACATCACACCAAAACATGGTATGAATGCAAATTTAAAGAAGCCCGTGAGATTCTTATCAACCCAATCTGAACAAAAATGATGGTCAAAAATCCCAGTCATATGGAAGGTACATGTTCAACCCACAGAACCTTTCTCCCTAAGAGCTAACTATAAATAGGACTATAGATAATCCAGTATCTTAAATCTAATATAACAATCATCATCATCATCATCATCATCATGCTTATCAAGGATTTAGGCCTAGCATGGCCTGTTCCGGCCATAGAAGTTATCGTTGAATCATTTAAGGGATGTCCTGGTTTTCTTTTTCCTAATGGCTTGTACTTTAAGGCTTGTTTTGGTAATCGTTCTGTTTTCATTCTTTGAACGTGTTCCATCCATTTATGTTTATATTTTTTAATTTTTTCTATTACCAGTTCTGGGTTTAATTCTTTCATAATATCTTCATTTCTTTTGTGATCAAATAGGGTATACTTTGCAGTTTTTCTCATAAACTTCATTTCTGCTGTTGTTAATCTTTGTTTGTCTTTTTGTTTTATTGTCCAGATTTCACTTTCATACATTAAGACCAGTAGGGCTAATGTATTGTATACTTTTAGCCTGGTTTGTTTTTGAACTAGGTTTGGTTTAAATATAGAGTTAATTACACCTGTTATTTTTAAATATTTTGCAATTTTTACGTTTTTATCTTTTTCATTTTCATATGTGATCATACATCCTAGGTAATTAAATGAATTCACCTGTTCTAAGATCTTGTTATCTATTACTATTTTAGTTCTTGCTAGATCTTGTCCTTTAAATGCCATTGTTTTTGATTTTTTCCGTTGATATTATCATACCATAATCCTTGAATATCTCATTTAGATTTAAAATAGCTTTCTGCAAGTTATCTTCAGAATTTGTAATTATTATTTGGTCATCGGCAAAGAGGAGAGTGTTTAAGTTAACTGTAGGAGAAAGTTTAATTCCTTGATGTAAATTTTTACTCCATATTATTATTATTTCATTTAAGTAGATATTAAAAAGAGTTGCTGAGAGGGGACATCCCTGTCGGACCCCTTGGTTTATCTCTCTTATATATGATAGCTCGTGATTTAATCTTATTTATATTTGATTGTTTTCATATATACTTGTGATAGCTTTTAGAATATTATTTGGTATTTGTCTTTCTTTTAATATGTTAAATAATGTTTCTTTTAACTTTATCAAATGCTTTTTCAAAGTCCATAAATGCAATATGTGTTTCTAAATTATATTCTCTTCTTTTCTCTATTATTAATTTTAGGCAAAAGGCTGGGTCTATACATGATCGTCTATTTCTAAATCCATTCTGTACTTCTAGAATAAAGTTTTCGGAATATTTCATTAGTTTGTTATTTAAGATTCTGTTGTATATTTTGTAACAGGAATTTAGTATACTGATACCTCTAAGTTTTTAGGGTCATCTCTATTACCTTTCTTAAAGATAGGAATCATAATTGCTTTTATCCATTCTATTGGGGGGGGGGATACCAGTTGAGTAAATTTTATTTAAAAATAAGAGTCTTTCTTTGAATCTTGTTCCTGCATATTTATATAGTTCTGAACCTAGCTTATCTTCTCCAGGTGATTTTCTGTTTCTTGTTTCTTTCAGGCTGATTTCTAATTCTTCTTCAGTTATTTCCTTTTCATTTTCGTTAATTGTTTGCCAGTTTTTTTTTTTTAAATATTTGTCTGTCCACAGGTCTGTGTAGTAATTTAGAAATTCTTCTAATTTCAATTTGGTGTTTAATTTTATGTTTTCTTTGGTATCTGCATTTAAGTGTTTCAAAATCTTATATACATTGGGTGTTATTTTATATAAATCATGTTCTAAATTAGAAACAAATTTATTCCATGATTCTCTGTGTCTTTTTCTGACTTCTCTTTTAGCTATGGCTCTTATTCTTTTATATTCTATTTCATCTTCTAATCTTTTACTGCTTAACCATTTGTGATAGGCTTCTTTTTTCTTTTTGATTATTTCTTTGATTGTATCATCCCAGATCTTCAGTTTTTTTCGTTTATTGAATTTTTTTTGGTCTTTCCTAAGCTTTCATTCTGCTGCATTTAGTACCGTTTTTATATTAAGCCATTCTATTTCTATTTCTTCATTTTGTTTTATTTTATCTAGATATTGGTTAATTCTTTGTTCATATAGCCATTGTACATTTGTGTCATTCAATAGTCTAGTTTTATAAACAAATGTTTCAATTTTTCTTTCTGTTTTTTACTTGTAGCCATTTAGGTGGTAATCTTAATTTTATTTTAACAAGGAAGTGGTCACTTCTTATTTCATATCCTCTGTGAACTCTAACATCTAGTGAAAATATTGATGTCTTTTCATTTAATATGAAGTAATCTAATATTGATTTCCACTAATATAACAATTGTCATGTTAAATTAGGATATCATTGTTTCTGTAAGAAAACTATCTATATGAAGGAATGTTTCTCCCATGCTATCTTAAATAGAATTTAGCTTTGATGTAGTTTCTAAATATTTAATTTTTAATTTTATCTGTATTTTATTATTTTTTCACTAGAGATCATGCCAGTAGAATAACTGGTGATCAAATCATTGTTTCTTTAGCTTACTGTGTGAAATGTAACTCAGCTTGTCCTTGTTTGTATATTTGTATATACTCCAGATGATTATCTTATATGAAGGTCGAAACGTCGGAGAATTAAAATAGTTATTTATAACATGGTTGTGAAGTCCATAATTTTTAAAATGAATGTTGATTACCGTGCAACACTAAAAGAAAGGAACCTGTTTTCCTTCTTTCAATTTGACAATTTTATTATCCTTACTAGAAGATAATTGGGTTTCTACACCTTTAATTTATTCTTCTGATCTCTTCCTACAACTTTTGCCTTTATCTGCTGATTTCTTCCGATGATCAAAGGACTGTGTCCCATTTTTCCTTAGTGCTGTGAATTAGCGGAACTGTGAATGGCACAATATAGACCTAACCTTTCATATGTTTAACATGTTTAACATTTCATATATTTACCATTTTCATTACTCAAATTATTTTTTATTGCTTGTCTAAATTTATTTTGATACCTGTTAGCATTATTGATTTCAGCAGAGCAGTACTTCATTATTTGATTAAACATTTGTGATCAGACTTAATTAGGTTTTTTCAGTAATGCCTTTTTTCACATTGTTTAGTGCAACATCCAGTCTTTTGACTGATGGAAATTAGTTCTTGATTTTGATCATTAGTTGCATTTTTCTGCCTTTGGTATTTTACTGAATGTTACAATTAGTCATTAATGTTTGCTGTCTATGACAGTGGTAACTGAACACACACACACACACGCAATGAGACTACCCCTGTAGCTTGGGAATGGAGAGTGGGAGGGGAGATAGAGAGACAGAGAATGGTTATAGAGCATGTTCTAACCTGTCACCATGAGAGACAAGCTCAACTCCATTGCTTTACTCAGTACGAGTGGACATGTGTTCAGATATAGGCATTTTCTTATCCTCAGTTGGAAAATGTTGGAGTGCAAGAGTGAACAGCAAGTTAACATCAAGTTTCTTATGAAACTGAAGAAATCCGCAATGGAATATTTTCAATTATTGACTGAGGCTTATGGTGAAAAGTGCATTTTGAATGCCACAAATGATTTTTGAAAGGCAGAAAAAGCGTGAAAGATGACGATCGCCCAGGCTACCCATGCACAGCAGCAGTTACTGATGACAACACTGAAAAATGCAAGATGTGATTTGAAATGATAGAAGGTTGGGTGTTCAAGCTGTAGCTGAGAAAGTTCATTTGGACAGTGAAAGTGTTCGAGAAGAATTCAACATGAAAAAGGTTGGTGCAAAAATGTTGTCAGATGAACAAAAAGAACATCGTAAGGAACTGTGTTTGGACCTTTTGCAACGCATTAAGGATGAACCAGATTTGTTGTCGGTAATTACTTCTGATGAAACTTTGATATTTAGTTATCATCTGGAAACCAAATTTCTTTGACAGAGTGGGTTCCCAGCATCTATATGGTAAATCAGTAGTATTACCTCGAAGTCTTGATGAAATTGCATGAACGCATGAGAAGGAAATGACTGGAATTGTGGAGAAACAGTTGGATTTTGCACTAAGACAACCCACAACGCTTTTCCCTGTGAAGCAGTTTTTAGCTAACCACAGTATGACTGTGCTTGAGCACCCACCCTATTTGACAGACCTGGCTACCTGTGACTTCTGTCTCTTCCCAAAGATCAAGTCGCACTCAAAAGAACCCATTTTTTTATCAGTAGAAGATGTGAAAGCAAAAATAACAGAGATCCTCAATAGCCTTATAGAAAATGATCTGCAGAATTGCTTTGAACATTGGCAGCATTGTATACAGCTGTGTGTCATCTCAGAAGGGAACCGTTTTGAAGATCAATCGTAATTGGTTTTCCCCATTTGTTAAATAAAAAGAGACAGGCACAGTGTCATTTTTTTTGTTGGACCTTGTATATATTATTTTTTTAAGATTTGTTTTCATTTTGTTTTTATAAAACAGTCCTTACAATCAGGTTAAAAAAAAATCATTGTCAGTTGAGTGATTACCATTGCGATTAGTAGAAAGCCAACTAATCATTGGGAAATCCTACTTTGCTCTTCCTCCTGAGCATCGTGATTTCACCATAAAGACTGTGAAAGCTTGATCATTGATAATAATTTCCAAACCTGAGTTTTTATGTTAATCCATGAAGAAAAACAAATTAAATTTTTAGATTAGATTTTAATTGCATGTGTTAATGTGCAAAATTAAGTTGACGTATTCCATCTTGGAATGGCTCATAATGGCTGATGACCCACCCCCAACTTCTATTTTGTAGCCTGACTTTCTTTTTAACATAATATATTATATACACACAGTCTCGCTATTCCTGCACTGCTGCAGAATTGAGAGTCCAGTTCCATTAGTGGTGCTGTGTGCAGCAAACATTTGTATGTTTTTCAGTAGAGAGAGTTGTCTAACTGTGCGGGTTAAAGTGCAGTGGGGATATTATGAGAACCGTGTAGCTGTAATAGCACTTCATAGGATGCATTAGGATACAACAGCTTGTGAGGGCTATGCAAGCATGCCTCTGCTGTAATCCTGTGAGAATGCAGAAAGTGATGTCACAAGAGATGAATGTTTCACAGAGAATGAGTTTACTAACTGATGACCTGGGGATGACAGCCTATCGTCATCCTACTGGACATTTCCTAACACCACAATTTACTTGTTCCTCTGAAGATTTCTAGGCCAGAACAAAACATTTCACTCCCTGAATATTATTGTTGAGACCTCCAGGGAATCAAGTACTCATTGAGGGAGGCCGCATGCTACATGCACCAGATATCATACTTATTCTTGAATTCCTTCACATTGCTTGCACAACATCCAGTGGCAATCCATTCCAATCATGAACCATCCTAAGAGAAAAATCTAGCCCTCAACCCCTTCTTAACAGCATTCCTACTCGGCTTCCAAGGATGCCCTCTTGTCCTTTCCCTACCCTCCAATAAAATGAAAAATGCTTCAACTGAAATCCTGTATTACCCTTTCAGAAGTTTTTAAATCTTTCTCCTGTTTTCTAGTGTCTGCAGTCTACAAATTCACAATATTTCATAATCATATTCCACAAACCTGATATCATTTTTAACACTCTCTTTTGCACCCTCTCTCTATCTCTCCACTATCCATTGTGATTCTGTGGAATCACAATGGAAACCAGGAGACCAGCCCTCTGCACAATAGTTCAAGTGAGGTCTTATCAAGCCTTTTGTAAAGAGACAAAATGACATCCTTATGTTTACATGTGAACATTCGTTTCAGCATTGCAGTTATCTTTTGAGTTGTATTTGCAATCTTTGCTGCTTGGTCCCTGAACTTCAACTTCCTATATACTAACACTCCAAGATCCCTAGCCTCATCACTTTCTTCCAGCATTATCCCACATACAATATGCCATTGGATATCTAATCATGCTGAAGTGAATGACTTTACATTTACTGACATCCATTTTCCTATGCCCACAATTGTAACCTATTCAAATCATTCTGCAAGTACTGCATATTAGCAGCTTTCCTGATTACCCTATCAATCTTTGCATCATTGGAAAATAGTTGTATGTTGCTTGTCAAATCCTTCCCAATATCATTAATGTACAGATTGAATAACAGTGGACCAAGCACTGCAGGTTATCTTAAATCTTGCAGATTCATATCCCCTCTAGACCATGTTTTGATATTTGTCAGTCAGCCATCCTCTTATTCAAGCTAATATTCTATAACTCAACCCATCTCCAATTTATCCAACAGTCTGTCATGCTGTATTCTGTCAAAAGCCTTAGCATAATCCAAAAGTATCATGGTGTATCCATTCCCCGTGTCTAGTTCAATGGTGGTAAGAATGTTACAGAATGTGAGCATGGGTCAAGTTGCTAAAACATGACCTTTCCTTAGTAAACCCATATTATTACTCATTGTAAAGTAGAGATTCACTGTCAACCCATTTCTGAATGCGAGCCCTAACCAATTTTTCCGAAATCTTCGCCACCAATCCAGAGATAGGTCAATAGTTGAATACATCAATCTTTGCACCTCCCTTATTTAATGGAATTACCATACATTCTTCCCATTCTTACAGATCTTCCCTGTTTTGAGACTCATATTAAACAGTCTAGTCAAAGGAATAGCTAGTTCAGCTGAACACTCTTAGCATACATGCTGATATCTGATCAGTCCCTATTGCTGAATTCTTATGCAGTTTGTGCAACAGCTCTGATACCTTGTCCTCATACACCTGAATTTCTTCATCCAGTGAAGAGGTAGCAGTGAACTCAGTGTTGCATACACCAGGTTGATAGCTTTTAACAAAATGGGCACTCATTAGTTGAACAATCTCTTCTGCATCTTATGCCATCTGCATTTAGAAGAGTTATTCTTTCATATTCATTCTTTCTTTTACTTGCAGCATATCGATAGAATTCTTGTGGGTTGTCTTTAGCACGTACAGCCAGTTTCTTTTCATACTCAGACTTTGCTTTCAGTACAACAGTTAGGACTATTCTAGCTTGCTGCTTATAATTTTCATAACGGACATCGTCCTTATTCTCACGGTATTATTTCCACATCATCCCTTTCTTACGAATCTCTTGATTAATAAGATTACACATCATTTGAATCCTATCCTATTTATTCTTCGAGCTCTTGGGACACACTCTGATATCACATCATGGGATTCAGCAACTGATCCCATTCCACTGAACTCAGTATACTCCTCAGTTGGTCATAATTTCCTGCTTTGTTGTTCAGCATGTAACCTTTTCTGAATGGAACATTCATAAACTTAGTCACTTTCCAAGTGAGTACTGCATGATCACTGTCACCAACTGGAACCAGAATACTGATGTCTTTAACTGAAACACCATTTGACACTATAATCAACATAAACTAGGATATACATTAAAATAAATTTTAATATACCTCAGTATATCAGCAACATCACGTTGACATTTTCAAGGACCTTAAGAACAAGACACGTGCACATAGGCCAACAAACAGTAAGTGAGGAAGAAGCAGGAAGCTATTATTTCTCCTAAAGTCTTGATGGTGCCCTCTAGTGGACAATGTTGGTATTATTGGGTGATTGGGCTTAAGGTCTTCTGATGTAGGTTTCCCAAATTTGAGGCAGTCTCATGCAGCCAAATCTGTTGAGGTTTGGATTGTTTCTTAGGGCTGAAGCTGATTCCATGAAAAGCCTTTCATATTTGTATTTACTACGGTGTATTATCGTGGCTTTCTTCGACCGTATTCTATGGCAGGTATCCAGCATATATTCAGCAAGACCAGAGTGGTTGTATTGTGTTCTGAAATTCTGATATATTGTTTTTCTGCCTGTTTGGCCAAAGTAGGACAGCTTACAGCTGCAAGGGACCTGGTATACACCAGGTAGGTCTAGGAGGGGGGGTCCTTTAGTAGAGTGGATAAGGGATGCCAATTTTTCATATGGTCTGTAACAAAAAGTTGAGTCATGTTTTTTTAGGATTTTTGTAATTTTTTCTGAGGTGCCTCGGATATAGGGTATGGTGATGGAATTAGAGTAATCCTTGTTGTGGGGGGGGGGGGGGTTGTGGTTTAATAGTTTCAATATTTTTTTGGGGAGGTAGCCATTGGCTGAGAAAGTGTGGAGAATGTGGTTTAGTTCTGTGGTTAGGGCACTGTCATTTGAACAGATAAGTTTAGCCCTGTAATGACTCCATATTGTTGCAAGGAGGGGTGGTGGGATTGTTGGTGAATGTAGCCTGTATGGGTGGGTTTTCTATAGACTGAAAAAACCAAGGTTCTATCAGGCTGGCAGGTGACTAGTGTGTCTAAGAAAGGAAGGCAGTTGTTTTTTTCCTCTTCCAGGGTGAATTTGATTCTGGGGTGTTGGTTGTTTAAGTGTGTTAGGAAGGAGAGGAGTACATCGGAGCCATGTGGCCAAATAGCGAACACACATCAACATAGCAAAGCCAAATGGTTGGTTTTTGTGGGGCAGAGTTTAAGGCTTTCTCTTCAAAAGTCTCCATATAAAAGTTGGCCAAGGGTTGGGGAGAGTGGAGAACCCATGGCTGTCCTCTCTATTTGTTTGTAGAATTTTCCTTGCCAAACAAAATAGCCTGAGTTCATTTTGAACTGAAATAGGGCTTTGATATTGGGAGGAAATTTAGCTTGGATTAGCTCTAAGAATTCTTTGAGTGGGACATTTCTGAATAAGGACGAGACATCAAAACTGACCATTATGTCAGTGTGTTTGTGTGTAAGGTTTTCTATGCTGGCTTTGAAGTGGACTGAGTTTTTTATGTGTGAAGGTGTGTTGCCAGTATAGTGTGAGAGAGCTTTGGCCAAACGTTTAGCTAGTTTGTGTGTAGGGAAATCAGTGCCATCCACTATGGGACGTAATGGCAATTTTCCTTATGTATTTTTGGGAGTCCATAAATACAGAGGGGTATGGAGTTAAATGGCTTTAATTTGTTAGCGATTTCCACAGGCTAAGAAGTGACCTTAAGGAGCCTGTGGAGTTTTCTAATTTGTGAGGTGGTGGGATTGTACTCGATAGAGAGGTAAGTAGCCCGATCTAACAATAGAGCTTTCAGCTTACCTGTATAATCCTTTTGTTAAGCAATACTGTGGCGTTCCCTTTATCAGCTTTGGTGATTATTATTTTCTTGTTTTAATTTAATTCTAGTATTGATTTAATTTCCTTACTGGGCATGTTGGCTTTTGGTGGTTTAGCTTTGATCACAACACAAGCCACATCCAGTTTAATATCGTTGGTGATGTCGTTTTGAAGGTGTCGTATCCCACATTCAATTCGTATCATAATATCTTCAGCAGGTATTCTTCTGGGCGCAATGGCAACGTTGTGGCCACGTGCGAGGCCATCGAGTGCTTCAGGTTTCACACTAAATGACGAAAGGTTGCTACCGTTTAAGAAGGTCACTTCTTGGCCTGTGGAAATCACTAACAAATTAAAACCATTTAACTCCATATCCCCCCCCCATATTTATGGACTCCCAAAAATACAAAAATGTGCCGTTACGTCCCATAGTGGATGGCATTGATTCCCCCACATACAAACTAGCTAAACATTTGGTCAAAGCTCTCTCACACTATACTGGCAACACACCTTCACACAAAAAACTCAGTCCACTTCAAAGTGAGCATAGAAAACCTTACACACAAACACACTGACATAATGGTCAGTTTTGATGTCTCGTCCTTATTCACAAATGTTCCACTCAAAGAATTCTTAGAGCTAATCCAAGCTAAATTTCCTCCCAATATCACAGCCCTATTTCAGTTCAAAATGAACTCGGGCTATTTTGTTTGGCAAGGAAAATTCTACAAACAAATAGAGGGAACAGCCATGGGTTCTCCACTCTCCCCACCCTTGGCCAACTTTTATATGGAGACTTTTGAAGAGAAAGCCTTAAACTCTGCCCCACAAAAACCAACCATTTGGCTTCGCTATGTTGATGATGTGTTCACTATTTGGCCACATGGCTCCAATGCACTCCTCTCCTTAAACAACCAACACCCCAGAATCAAATTCACCCTGGAAGAGGAAAAAAACAACTTCCTTCCTTTCTTAGACACACTAGTCACCCGCCAGCCTGATGGAACCTTGGTTTTTTCAGTCTATAGAAAACCCACCCATACAGGCAGATACATTCACCAACAATTCCCCCCCCCCCCCTCCTCGCAACAATATGGAGTCATTAAGACACTACACAACAGGGCTAAACTTATCTGTTCAAATGACAATGCCCTAACCACAGAACTAAACCACATTCTCAACACTTTCTCAGCCAAGTGTTTTGGGAGAGGTCCCAATCTGGCTACCTCCCCAAAAAAATCCAAAAAAAAAATATTGAAACCAGTAAACTACCCCCCCCCCTCACAACAAGGATTACTCTAAATCCATCACCATACCCTATATCTGAGGTACCTCGGAAAAAATTACAAAAATCCTAAAAAAACATGACTTAACTTCTTGTTACAGACCATATAAAAAATTGGCATCCCTTATCTGCTCTACTAAAGACCAACCCCGCCCCCAAATCCCTAGACCTACCTGGTGTATACCAGGTCCCTTGCAGCTGTAAGCTGTCCTACTTTCGCCAAACAGGTAGGACAGCAAATATCAGAATTTCAGAACACGACTACATCCAGTTTCACCAATACAACCACTCTGGTCTTGCTGACCATGCGCTGGATACCTGCAATAGAATACGGTGAAAGAAAGCCATGATAATACACCATAGTAAGTACAAATATGAAAGGCTTTTCATGGAATCGGCTTCAGCCCTAAGAAACAATCCAAACCTCAACAAATTTGGCTACATGAGACTGCCTCAAATTTGGGAAACCTACATCAGAAGACCTTCAGCCCCAGAATGCCAACATTGCCTGCTAGAGGGCACCATCAGGACTTTAGGAGAAATAATAGCTCTTCCTGCTTCTTCCTCACTTACTGTTTGTTGTGCCTGTGTGCACGTGTCTTGTTCTTAAGTTCCTTGAAAATGGCAATGTGACGTTGCCGAAATATTGAAGTATATTAAAATTTATTTTAATGTATATCCTAGTTTACGTTGTAACCTTAAATTATTTTGTAAAAAATGCATAACCAACGTCTAAGCCTTTCCACGAGAACTATAATCAAATCTAACTCTCTTAGATCCCGTTCCTTCTATCAAATGCTGCCTGAGGAAGTTGTCCCTTAACAGCATTTTCATTTTTCTCATGTGATTTTACTGCTACCCAATCAATATTTGGATAATTAAAGTCTCCCATTATGATTCCTCTTTTCACGCTCATCTTGTCTATTTGGTGATGCATTTCTTCATCATTAGCAACCGTTCCATCAGGTCAGTGACAATGTATTTGATCTTGTTAGATTCCACCTCACACTGCATCAAGTCATCCGATATCATTAGCAGCATGCCCCCTCCTCTCATATCCTCTCTATCCTACCTAAAAATACTGTACCCTTTACACTCGATACCAGTTAGCATGTCTGATTCTGATAGCCAGATCTCACTAATGCCTACAATCTGAGGTCCTAACATATTGACCAAGACAACAAACTCTTCCCCATTGTTTCTGATACTCCTAGCACTCGTGTAAAGACATAATAATCTACTTACATGTTCTTTTATATACTCTTGTCTGCATGACACAGTTGGACAACTTACAGATCTATATTCCTCTAGTGAAATTCTAGTGAATATAATGCTCCATCTGAAAACACACACACACTTATATATATATTTGCATCATGTTTATTTATTTCACTATCATAATTCTTAAATTAATCCTGAATAGTCAATCAATATTGATAAATATAAATAAATACGTATATTTATATGTATATAAATTTATATATATTTATCTTTATTTATTATTCAAAATTAATTTAGGAATTATGATATTGAAAAAAAAAAATACACAAAAATAGCATTTCTTTATTTATTGTTAATATTAACAAGGAAAATTAATATTGATAATTTAAATTTATTGAAATTTCCAAAATGGAAATAAGTTTTATTTATAGAGAAGATATAAGCAATGTGTGTGTGTGTGTGTTTTGTCATGGATTTTTAAAAAAATAAATATACAATATACAATAAATATACAAGCTAAGTTAAATTCCTCAAATATACAATATTCCATATCTTTTTTTTTTCCATTAAGCTATGATAAGAATTTCATCCAAATCAAATCAAAAATCTCCTAGACCTGATGACTTTTATCTGTTGGTTCTGAAGTTTTGCACCAGAGTTGATGACCGTTCAGTATTGATCTCTAACCTTGTAACTTGGAAATTAGTCATGTTCAATCCATTCCTAAGAAGGGTGACAAATTGTTACTTTGTTAAATGGGTTATTTAAGGATGAAATCTAGATAACCAGGAGAAAGAACTTGCATAACATTTTAAGGAATATAGACAACTTGCCTGGAGCACTTGGTTTAATGTCCAGTCCTGACCTTGTGTTAACATACTTGGTTATTACTAAAACAAAAATAGGTGAGAGTCTTTTATATAGCTCTACAGTATGTTATATTCTGGCACTGGTGATTAGGGATAAGTAAAAGTTGCTATGGTGCTTAACAAAGATATTCTTAAATTTCAGTGAGCATTGTGAACATATCCCAAAATTGGAATTGCATAATGAGACTTATTTGTGCCTATCATCCCACAGAGGTTTTTACTAAGGAAGAAGTGGAGGAGGAATTGTTTGAGTTGTCATCTTTCATGAGGAAAAAGGAAAAGTTAGTCCTTATAAGAGATTTAAAAATCTGAATCAGAAATGTTTTGAGAAAATTTGGAGAAAAGAGCAAATAGTGATACATACCTGCTGTTCAACTCATTCTGAACATGTTCTGACATAAAGATGTGCACGAATTCACTTGAAGAGAACACACATGAAATGATAAAAGTCCCAAACATTATTGTTGATTGTAATATCTCCCCTGTGGTTCAGGACACAGGATTATAATGATGGTATATGGGATATGAAATAGAAAGTGATTGCCATTTTGTTTTGAGCAGGATGAATATGGTATTAAAAATAACTACGAAAGTTTTAAAAAGAACCAAAGTCACTTTAAGTTCACCTCTGAAAACAGAGGTGAACTTGTAGTCTCAAATATGCAATTGTTCAATAATAAGTGGAAGTCTGAAAACAAGAACTAAACCTTGGAGATTCACCAGCAGAAACTGAAGAAAACATTGACTGATTTGGCTAGGAAGACATGTAGTAAAGTTTTATATGCATGCATAAAAAAATTCTAACTTAATGGAAGACTCAAGCATTTAAAGTAGAAATCCTGGAAAAACATACTCAAAGTGCCTAGCAAGTAATTTTACATGCTAAATACAAGAAATACAGAGAAAACGGTAGGAAAGCTGTGTGTAAAAGTAAATAAACAGAAAGCCATGTTCTGGAAAATTGCAAAATATTTTGGAGGCTATTGAAAACAGTATAAAGATGGAGGAAAAAGTATTGTAAAAGGAAACAGAGATAAATGATTACATAAAAACTGAGCATATAAATCTTAATATCTGGAATAATTACTATTGTTAAATGAAACAAACAGTGGTCATTGCCTTCATTTAACAAATAGAAATGCAAATAGAAGAGCATGCCAATGTTTCTGACCAGATTTGACCTCATTATAGGTCAAAACCAGTCTGGGCTTTTCCCATAATGCATAGCATTATACACAACTGAAAGGTTATATCTTTGGCATTATGGGATACTAAGGCATTTGATGTGAAGTCATTAGCATCTATATATACAAGTAGCCCAATTGCAAAGATTGTTTGCTTACCCTTGGAAAAAGGATTAAACCAAGAATATAATTTATCAACATCTTTAATTTATAGTATAACCAAGTAAAAAAAAAAAAAAAAAAAAAAAAAAAAAACATTTTTAATAGGAATCGACTGTTTTTCACCAACTACATGGATCACGTTATGAATGAAGCAGCATTAAACCGATATCAAAACTGGAGATATTCAGCTCATCTCTTTACGTTATGCAGTTTGTTATACTCCTGAATAAATCCCTGCAAGTCTTGAGATGCCTTAACTAAACTGAATAACTGCTATAACAAATGTAACATGAAAATCAACAGTAACTTAAAATAGATAGGAATATTGAAAATTTCAACTCATTCTGAATGGAGACCTTACAGAACAAGCAAGACAATTTCAGTGATTTAGGCACAATTTTTAGCGAAGATGGTAAATTAAATAGAAACCAAACTAGAATAAACAAGGCTGGAATGGTTAGAGGGAGGCATTTGATAAATTTATATGAAATAATAGAGAAATCAGTCAAAACAGTAGTATATGAGACAGAAATAATATCTGATCAAAGACTAGGCCACGGATAAGAGAGTTGCAAGAAAAATTAGTGGAGTGGACAGATGGTAGAAATAGCATTCATGTTAAAAATACATATATTAAGAAAGATAGAAACTGACATTGTTAGCATTCAAGAATGAACAGAGCTAATCTCAGGTCACTTAAACAGAATGGGAGAAGAAAGGTTAACAAAACAGGTTAGCAAAGTCAGGATTTCAAAGAAATGTTAAGAAAAAGATCAAGATCTTGGTGATTTGAAACAGTTCAAAGGCTTTAAAAGACCAAAATAAGTCTTCAATATTGGAGTCTTAACAAAGAAAACCAATTTGGAAAAATTGTCAATAGAAAGTTTAGTAGTACTTCATAATAAGGTTACATTATTTGTAAAGTGTTCTCTACACCATCTAAGGCTATCAACAGTTTCATAATTTTCATGATATATGATGCATCATTGTTGAGCTTTTCCCCCCTTCACTTTTGTTCTTTAAACTTAACTAATAATTAGTCACCTGTATGGATTTTACTGCTGTCAGTCAACAGGGAAAAATGAAAAGAGTCGGAGGAATCTCAAATGGATGCACTTGATATCTGTAGGGCATTTGATGGGATTTGTCATGGTCTGTTAAATAAGTTCTCATGCTAGTTTCTGTGAAAATGTATTGCTAGCTTTCTCTCTGGATGCACCTTATGTATGATGTGTGAATTCTCAAATTTTATCTTCCAACTTTGCAACTGAAGTTGTGGTACACAAAACTGTTTTCTTTTGTCTGCTGTCTCTTATTATGTCAGTAACCAGTTGATCGCTATTATATGCTTGTGGAAAGTATGTCTTGTAGGATTGCTGCAGTCATTGCAGCAAAAGGAGATCCTACATCTTATTAAGGTGGGCATCATGGCTGTTTGGTTCTTCTTGCACTATGGTGTCTGTTGACTGCTTTCCAAGCAGTGTGTGTATGTATACATATATATATTCTGTGATATATATAATTCACATATATTACACTCATACACACGTATATGCACACACAGATAATAGGATTTCTATTATATAATAATTTATGCTGATTCTATCCAAAAAAAAAAAAAAAACACTCCAGAAATTATTAGTTAGATCCTGGCCTCTTGAAACTATTCAAAAACTTACTTTATAATTCTAGGTCTTCTTGGATTTATGGATTATCTAAAACAGACAAACAGAACACACCCTTTAGACCCATAAAGGACAATATTGGTTCTCCTACTTATAAAGTGGCCAAACAGTCCAAGAGTGCTCTCTCTCTCAGGCTATACTTCCTCCCACATTAAAAATTCTGGCACTTCAAGTTTTGCTTGTCAGACCTGGTCCTCAGAGATATTGAAATTATGGTTGGTTTTGACATAGCCTCCCTTTTCACTGATGTACATCTAAAAAAAAAACTCCAGAACTGTTTCAGACTGCTTCCCCTAACACAGCAGCCTTATTCAAATTTACAATGAACTCTGCTATTTTACATGCAGGGAAGAAGCCTAGAAACAGTCTCTTCATGGAACAGTTTGAAAATACAACCCTAATTTTGGCACTCTCAAACCCACAATGTGGCTATGCTATGTGGACAACATGCTTTCCGTTGTTGGTTCTCCTCTGAGCCAAGCTTGAGGTCTGCAACTTTGAAATAATGCTAGATCTAATATCTTCCAGGTATATCTGGCAGTGTGGGTGGGTTTTCGTTAGACTGAAAAGGATAATGTTCTGTTTGGTAGCTGACAGGTAATTAGTGTCAAGGAAAGGAAGATGGTTACTATTTTCCTTTTCAATGATGAAATGGATCTTCGGGTGTTGGGATATGTTGGAAATGTTTCTAGCACACCTCAATAACCAACATTTGAAGATCTGTTTCACTATTGAAAAATAAAATAACTGTCTGTTCTTGCTTGATACGCTTGTCACCCAGCTACGCAACAGATCTGTATCCTTTTACATCTACAGAAAACCTACCTGCACTGGAAGTTATATCCATCATGTATCACATTACCACCCCTCCCATCAAGACGGTTTCATCAAAACTATGATCAGAGCAGCAGTTATAATACTACTGTTTCTGACCACACTAGTCTCTTCACAAAAATGACATACTTGTTTTACCAATGCCGTTTTCCTTCACAAAATCAAAAAAAAAAAAAAAAACACTTCTCATTTCTCAAATTTAATCAAATTTAATCAAAGAGTAGATACCACAGATATGAGAACTAGGACAATTAAGGAAGTGAACAGTCACTGTCAGAATCATATTAAAAATAAAGATTATAGAAAGAAACTTTCTAACATTAGCAACACAGGTATGAATTTAATGTGGTATGGTCAGTTAAACAGAATGTGTGAGAAAAAAAATAGCAAAAGGAATTTGGCAGGGAAAAGACTCACTGGAAGACTAAAATCTGTATGGGTTGATGCAATTAATATTGCCTTCAGTACTAAGGAACTTGAAATAATGCTGGATTTAATATCCACTTGATTTATATAATTTTGTATTGCTGAACTGGAGCCTTTTGGCTCTTTATTTTAGTAAATACTTTGCACACTGACCGAGAGTTAGCTTATAAAAAAATACTCCTCTCCGACACTTCAAGTCCCTTAGTACTGAAGGAGAATTTTTGTTCTCTTAAGGTTTCTGCCTAGCCTCTAAGGAGAATCAACCAGTTCGAAACAGCTGTCAGGCCAATGAAACCTTATCAAAATGGACCATTAAAAGGCAAATATATGGGCGTTTGGGCAAGCGCTCATGTCTTCTATGTGGTCCACGTGCTAGGGCAGCTCATGAATGCCAGCGAGTGTATTCCTGTAAGCTGTTTGGTCAACTTTTTTTTACAAAGCTTTCATAGTTTCTACATTCGGCTTTGAAATAATGCTGGATTTAATATCTACTTGATTTATATAATTTTGCATCACTGAACTGAAGCCTTTTGGTTCTTTATTTAAGTAAATATATAACAAAATGAGCATCCTGTATATTGAAGTATAATAGTATATATCATTGGATATCTGAAGATCATTTTTAGGTTACTACCAGTTTTACAGTGAGCCTCTATACTTAGTCTGTAATGATGCCCTATGGTTGCTAATCAAATCTTGTCCAGGATGTAAAGAATCATTGTAAGGGCTTTTTGCATGGATATTGCAGAATTTTTCCTCCCAGAAACTTGAGTTTTCATTCCACAAGATGGACAAACTGGCCAGAGAATACACATAGCGTAATATGTATTAACTTCACTATCATAGCTTTAATTAGGTTTCTGTGAAGCAATGTTACTTGTCTGTGATATGCCATAGAGACTTAAGGAGAAGATAAGATCCTGCTTTACTATAGTACAAAAGTGTTGGAGTAAAATTGCAATTTGTATGCAAGATGTAAATTAGCTTACAAACTTTATATTAAAAATGAAACTGTAATATAACTGGTATTATAACCAGACATTCTGGTTTGCACTACAAGCCACTCACCTTTACCAGCTGAACACATGATGTTGTCACAGGTGACTGTCTTATTTGCAATAGAAATTGGAAAATGATCAAGATATTGGAAGTTACCAGATATGATAATACAATATTACATAAATTATAATGTAATAATGCACAGTGAGGGCAGAATAATTTTATGTTATTGTATAAGTATTGATTATCTCATTAATAGAACTAATTCAAAATACTTTTATTGTAAGTCAGAATTGCATCACTCTTATTTATGTGATAAGTGAAATTCATGAATTATAGATACGTTTACACAAGAATATTTTAATATTTGCCAAATATTTCAGTCTGAAAATATCTTCAGTGGCTACATTAGGAACAGTTTTTAACAAGGTGGAATACCAACAATTGATCATTCAAAAGTAGAAAGCTGCATGATATTACATTGCTGAGTATTAAAGAGAGGAAACATTTCATCAGAGTGATAATTAAATTATAGGTATTAATTTACAATTTCATATAATTTTAATTTATTAATAACATTAGCCTAATGTAGGAATTAAAAGTCTCAATTTAAAAAAAAATGTGTTATCCTGATTAAACTTTCCCATATTTTTGATAAGATAGTCTGTTATTTTTAGACTGAAATATTTGGCAAATATTAAAATATTCTTGTGTAAACGTGTCTATAATTCATAATCATAATGTCACAAGTGTCTCTAAAGGGTAAAAAAAAAAGTGAAATTCATGAGTCTTGATAATGTCAAAAGAAATTCAGTTTTTTTTTAACATTTTTGAAATTTAATTCCTTTTCCTAGGTGTATGCTTCACCCCAGTTAACATTTGTGGGCCTCTCTGTAGTTCCTCCTGTTGCTGTTATAGCAGTGATATATGGCCGTTTCTTAAGAAGCATTACAGGAAATTTGCAAGACTCACTAGCACAAACCACACAGGTTTGTATTACTTTAATGTGGGATTGTTGATAAGTAATTCTGTCGGATGTCTTTAAGAAAATTCATTTTTTTTATGTGGTTCCCACTCATGAAAGTTTTGTAAACCTGTATTCATTAGTATTGTGACTAGGCTAATTATTTTTTCTATGTTTTTATTAATTATATATATATATATATATATATATATATATATATATATATATACAGGGTGTTCGGGATAAATTTGACATATTTATAATTAATTATATTTTTCCGTAAGTTACATGTATTAACACACACTTCTCTTCATTTAAAAGTTTGGACCCTTCTTCATTCATATACAAGATGTCAGAAAGGATGGATAGCTGGAACCCACCTGAATCATGGAAAAGAATAACTTGTATCATGATGATTCGTGCCCGCCATCAAAATAAGGATATTACGACTGCTGCCCAATGCTCCCTGAATACAGTAAAAACAATCAGGCATGAACTAGAGACTTGCAATGGTGACTACGAGGATGTAGCAAGAAGAAAGATCCCTAGCAGACGATCTGATTGCGTTCGTACAGCAGAATTCCTCGCAAATCTGCAGGAACAGGTGTTGAAGAACCCTGACATTGGAATTCGGGCTTTGTTCGTGGAGTTGCTAACTGTAGTCAAGCCCTGGATAACAAGGGTAGCCAATGGTAGGCCGTATGTATGGCAGCAGGATTCGGCCCCTTGCCACACCTCTGGGAAAAGTCAAAAATGGTTGTCTGAAAATTTCTACGACTTCACCAGTCCAAATGTTTGGCCTCCAAACTCCCCAGACCTTAACCCCATGGATTATTTTGTATGGGGCGCAGTTGAAAAAGACACCAATCGCACTTCCAGTAATACAAAAGCCCAGTTAATGGATAAAATTAAAACAGTTTTTGCGGCCCTTCCCAGGGAGACTGTAGCATCAGCTTGTTCGAGGTTCCGAAGCAGAATTGAAGCTGTGATCGATGCTAATGGTGGTTATTTTGAGTAAATCTTGTTGATAGTATTGTAATTAACTCTGCCTGTAATGTTTTTTTGTCAATTCATTAAATTTAATAGATACAAAGAAGATTTTCTTTTTCCTTACGAAACTGTCAAATTTATCCCGAACACCCTGTATATCATCATTATCAAATTCCTGATATATATTCTCAAGGAGTATGTAAAGAATATGATAGTACTATATGAAAAATTTATATCATTACTAACTTCCTATCTGCAATTTTCTTCCAAATCATTCTGTTATCTGTCAAGACTCCAACATTATCAGATCTTATATTTCTATCTTCTAAGGCACTTATTACCATATCAATCCACCTATATCTTGGTCTTCCTCTGGGTCTTTTTGCTGCCAACCTGGTAGAGGACACTTGTTTTGCTAATCTTTCCACTCCCATTCTGTTTAAGTGACCATACCACCTGAGATTAGCTCTGCTAATGCATTCCTGGATGCTGACAATGTCACGTTCTTTCCTAATATTCTCGTTTTTAATATGATATTGCCATTGATGCCATCTGTTCCTGCCCCTAATCTTTCTCAGGTGATCCTGAGAAAGATTAGGAGATCAAGTGTTTTTATTCTAACCCAGCTCTCAGATCCATAAGTTAAAATTGGATTGAACACTGTCTTATATACATCTAAATTTGACTAATTTCTCTCTTATTACATATAAATTTATTCAGTTGACTTGGTACCATACCAGCTTTGTTGATTCTGTTGTCTATTTCCATATTTAATTTACCATCTTCACTAAAAATCATACTTAAGTAGCTGAAATGTTTCACTTATTCTATAGGTTCTCCATTCACAATGCAGTTGATATTTTCAATGCTTCTGCATATTTTCATTGTCTTTGTCTTGTTACTGCTGACCTTCATACCAAATCTGTTACAACAGTTATTCACTTTAGTCAGAGAATCTTGCAGACTTGTAGCGGATTTATTTAGAAGTATAACATCATCCACATAAAAAAAAAAAAAGCTGAGATTAACAACTCCAATTTTGATATCAGGTTTACTACCACTTTCCTTCATAATGTGTTTCCGTATAGATCATGTACATCCTTGTCTGACATCAGATTTAACATTAAACACCTTCCTGTACTTCCTTTAATTCTAACTGCTGACTTACAACTCAAATAAAGACTAAGTAATGCTTAATATAATGCCCCATTGACACCATATAACCACCATATTGTTATATTCCCATGATTTCTCAACTATTTTCGTAAAGTGAAAATCTGATCCTGACAGCCTCTATTTGACCTGAATCCAGCTTGTTCTTCGCTAAGCTTCTCTTCCACAATCCTTCTCAACCGTTTCTCAAGTATACTTGCATATATCTTACCATGAATACTCAGTAGAGAAATACCTCTGTAATTCTCACATTGTTTTATTTCCCTTTTTATACTTGGGTACTCTGAAAGCTCTACTCCAATCATTGGGAATTCATCCCTCTGTCCAGGCCTTCTGAACTATGCAGTGCAACCACTGTAAGACTTTTATACATCCATACTGGTTGAATATCATCTACTCCGGCTGCCTTTCCACATTTCAGACTTTTGATGGATTTTTCTACTATGGATATGTATTCCCGACTGTGTTGTCATCACTTCTTGTTTCATTCAGCATTTTTTCAAAGTAATTACTCCATACTTCAAGGATATCTTTTTCTCCCATTTTCATGTCACCTTTATCATCTCTGACTCCTTTTACAGCACTCTTTCCTCCATTCCTAAGCTTCTTCAACAACCTCCAGAATATCTTGCCACCTTCTTGATATTTATTTTCTATGTTCTTACCAAAGTCTTTTGACTTTTGTTTAGCTAGTTTTAGACAGTGTTTAGTTTTCTTACATTTGTCTCTGTATTCTCTAAGAGCACAAGCTGACCTATTTGCCAGGAACTTTTGATATGCTTTCTTCTTTTTCTTCGCTGCCTCTTTAACTTCCTGTGTCCACCATGGAGTCCTGATTTTTCTGTCCTTGCAGACAACCTCACCACATGCCTCTCTGGCTGAATCAGTCAGGGTATTCTTCGAGGTTACCACTGAATCTCCAAGGTTTGGTTCCTGTTCTCAAATTCTTTCATTTTTTCTTCAATAATCTTTGTATATTTTAATCTGCAGTTCACATCTGAGAGTTGCTCAACTTTTATTCACTTTAAAACCTTAAATGTTCTTCTTTTCAAAATGAAATTCAATTTTATCCTGATCAAGACTAAATAGTGATTATCCAATTTCAAATCCTCTGTATACTCTGGTGTCCTGCACCAGTTAGAAAACATCACTATCGATAATAACATATTTAATGAGATTTTTCTTATTCCTTGCCTCTTCTCTCCATGCAAATTTGTGCACATTTTTATGTTGGAACATGGTGTTAGTAATAAGCAGTCCATGTCCTGAGCAGAAATCCAAAAGGTATTTGCCATTATTATTAGCTTTGCTCTTTTCTCCAAATTTTCTCAAAATATTTTTGTATGTCTGACAGTCATTTCCTACTCTACTATTTAGATCTGCAACAAGGACCAACTTTCTCTAAAGCCTCAAAAAATTTCTCCCCTTCTACCTTAGTATAACCTTCTGTGGGAGCATAGGCACAAAAACGTCTCATTGTCCAGTTCCCTCGTTTTGCTATTTGTCCACATCACTCTGCTTGAGACTGCTTGCCATTCAAGATTAGCTTCATATTTAGTGTTGAATACTATGGTTGCTCCTTCTTTTCCTTGATTGTCATTGCCTGAATATAACATTTTGTATTTATTGCTCAGAAAGATCTCACTGGTTTTTGTCTCTTTTTGTTTCAGTCACCCCTATTATGTCGATCTGGTACTTATTTAATGCCTTAGCTAACTCTATTTCTTTGCCATTCAGGCTTCTTATGTTGATAGTACCAATATTTAACTCTGGTGATGTTGAGTTGGGGTTTGTTTTCAGATTTGTTCCAGTAGCTGACTTTTCGCTGTTTGCCCTGTTTCCCTGGCTAAAACAACTGGGGTGACTTTAACCGGGCAACGCCCAAGCCGGCATGAAATTCTGTTATGTTGTACCATTATTTATGTTTTGGTTTAAGCCAATAAGAATACAATTTGGTCGGCTAAATTCCAAATTGCCAGCCCATCCTCAATCGTTCAGTATCCAGGTAGATACCTAAATGGGTGCACCACGAGAAGGTGAGGATTGGACATTAGGTCAGAATCCCTGGAGGTCTCTTCTTAGTTATACAGCTTTGACCCCTGATAGTTCTCTCCATTCCTCTTCATTTGAAAAACGTTGTAGTACTTGAAGAGGAATGGAGAGTACTGTCATCAGCAAAAGTATGAATAGGATATTAAGTCATAGAGAGAGATGCAGTTATTAATGTAAAGGAGTAAGAGTGTGGATGAAAGTACAGAATTGTGGGGTACTCCAGCATTGATAAATCTGATGAGAAGAATATGTCTACCATGACATGAAATGAACAACCAGAGAGAGGAAGCAGGTATCACAAAATTGGTAAATCACAAATAGAGAGAGAGATTCTATAAGATGATAGCTTGTTGAAGGCCTCAATGCCAGACAATCAGATGTCAAGAGCAGCCACATAGATTTCTTCGGATCTTTCCATGGCCTGTATCCAGAGGTGAGTAAGGTTAGTTAGGAGGTCTGCTCTAGAATGAAAATGGGATGGGTTTCATTCTACATCTTAGAGATTCTCCAGGCAGTGTAGAAGTGGGATAAAGGCTTGCCTCCATACCGTTGAGTAGATTCCAGATGCATATGATAGCTCATATAGGCAATACAGAAAAGGTGTTAATTCTGAAGCACAGCTTGAGGGATATTGCCTGGACCAGGAGACTTATTAGTATCAAGACTAATAATGATTTTTCTGATGCCCTTCTGTCAAAAGATCAGAGGAAGTATGCAGTGAGTAGTACTCACTGCATGTAGTGATTTGCCTTAGTCATCTAAACAAGAGTTGAAAGAAAAGACTTATGCCAAGAGATCTGCCTTAGCTTTGACCAGTGTTACATATCAGGATTTGTGAGAGGTAGAAGGAAGGAAGGACAGAAGTTATGTGCCACAGCCTTAATAAGGTACCAGGAAGGCTCAACTGCCACTTGTTTCAGGCTATATTATAAACTGATTGAGAAGTTGAAGTTTTTGACTTGTGCCATTAAATATATGCTGTATTTTTATCATGAACGGCAGCGGCACAGTTATTAGAGAACTAGTGTTATGATAGAAGTCAAGGGTTTCTGTGAGGTGGGGAATGAAGGCCTTCATTCCAGTAAGGATTATTTTTGTTGAGTTTAGAGCAAGTATCAGGAGAGCAGAAACAGTAATATGATGATGAAAATGGCATAGAAATCACAGAGGTTATGTCCCAGTTGGCACTATTGCAGTTCCATGGGGTATGAAAGTGAGAGGAGATCGATTTCTAGAAAAAGAAATGTAAAGAGCAAACATCTATAGCATATTTGGAGGAAAAGCTTTAAAGGAAAGGTTCTGAGAGAAATTATGAGGATTGTCAGGTATCGTGGTTGGTAAGTTAAATGTTTGTGTTAAATAATGACTGATAGTAATAGTTGGCTTCTTATTCAGCTTAATATGTGATATTAGATAAGGGAAGCTAATTATGAACACTAATCTTATGGAAAGATAATCTCATAATTTTGGTAACTAGATCATATGAAATCAGCTTTTGTAACTAAGCAGTCAAAAAAGGGCAGCATACTGGTCTGAATTAGGAGAGCAGCAAATGAAAACTATAAAGTGAAGTAAAGAAATCTTGAGCCAGAGCAGATCAATTAGCAAGAATTCAGAATTTTGGTAGCCTTTGCCAAGCAGTGATAGCTTGCTGATTTTACAAAAGTGCTTATTCCTCCCTTTTTTGCAGAATGCATCAGGCAAGATATAATTGGGATAGCTGAGGTGGACTAAGGATGCATGTTCGTAAGGATACATGTTGCATTATGGGACATGCAATGTGATGTGAAGTCATTAGCCTCTATATACGAGTTGCCCAGTCATGAGTTACTTCATGTGCAAACTTTGTTTACTTACACTTGGATAAAGGATTAAACCAAGAATATAATTTCTTGGCATCTTTAATTTATTGAGTTGAATTGTAGTCACAGAGGATGCTAGTTGAGTTTAGTTAGGAATATCAGATTGGTTTTGATGCCTGTAAAAGTGGTAATATATTACCTATTGCAAACATCAAATTATATTGATGTCCCATATGTTGGTTAAATGGATATAGAAATGTTTTTATATTGGATGAATAAATGTTATTTTGTTTTTTTGGGGGGATTCTGTTGTATTTTCCTTGATTTTCTGTGATTTTTTAATTTTTTTTAAGGAAGTATTTTTTTTACATCACAATGATGTAAAATTTGTTTGGTTATATTTCATGTTAGAGTTAGTGCAGGAAACTTAGAGTAAATGTAGCTCTGCATGCAGAGGTTAAGAACTTATGCACATAATTTCCACACAAGGGATTCCCAGAGTCCAAGTGTGGGCCTCAACATGCTCACAGGTAGTGTGGATCACATTTTTTACTTATGAGAAACAATTGAGAAATCATTGAAATATAATAAAAGTCATATATTTAATTATTATAGATTTAGAAAAGATATATGATAAGATGCCAAGAAAAGTTCAAAATGCTATAATTTTTTTATATATAAATGGGACAGAGCTTTTATACTTAAGCATAGATAAGCAGTTAGAAATAATATGTACAAGAAGGCACATAAACTCAGGTGCAAGGCATAGGTTCATGTTATCTCAACTGTCATTCATCACATTATGAAGTGGTATTAAATTTGGCTCTTTACTTTATATATATGATATTGCACTGCTAAATAAATTGGGTGCACATCTTCAGGAACTTCTTGAATATAATAATTGCTGCAATAAATTCTCTATGAAAATTAGTAATAAAGATACAAAATATATAAAAATGGACAAGACATAAAAAAAACATTAAATACATTCTTCATTGGTTAATTTATAAAATAAAATATTTCAACTATATAGATACAATTTTTAGTAAAGATGTCAAATGAAATATGGAAATAGATAATAGAATAAGCAAAGCTGGATGTTGGCAGCTAGGTTTTTTTTTCACCAAGCCAACATGACCTCATCCACTTCCTCCGTGAGTTCAGACGACGACACACACACACAGTCGAAAGGCTCGCACCCTGTTAAACCTCTTCCTGATCCCCTTTTCCCATAAACCCTTACTCAAAAAAAACAGTTTCTATTTTCAGACCCCTTTTTCATCATTTTCCTGCCCTACAAAAAAAAGTGCTCTGCCCACCTTTAAAAATAATATATGTATATATTATATAGAAAATCCCTGTTTTTTTTTTCAAATTAATTCTCCCACATTGCTTACCCCCCCCCCCTCCCTCCACACACACTTCCCTTCTCCTTTTAACACCATAACAGAAGTATGCACATCACAGAAAGAAGACAGGCAACAACATCTAAGAAAAGGTATGTGCGAATTTTCTTCTATTATGCTACATATATTTGTTTCTAAAATACATTTGGTAATTGGATTGCAGAACATCTTGGTTAAAGAATAAGAAGTTGAAGATGTTAGTGGTTTTCAGAGTTTGGAGAGTGGTAAATACAGTTGATGAACATAACTGAGTGGGGTAAAATAACCAAGTAAGAAGAAGTCAAAAGCAGGGTATTTTAGTCTCCTTTGATATTCTCTGACTTCTACTTCTTCTTTTCAGCCATTTTCTGTCCACTGCTGGACGAAGGTCTCCTCCAGTTCTTTCCACCTTTCTCTGTTCTTGGCAATGGTTGACCAATTTTCCCCAACAAAATTTGATAATTCATCACTCCACCACCTTTTAGGACATCCCAGTCCTCATTTCCCTTCTTTTGGAATCCAGTTCGTTAGTATGGTGGTCCATCGCTCATCTTCTCTTCTGGATAGATGTCCGGCCCATTTCCATTTTAGTCACTTATGGTGAAGAGTGATGTCAGTGATGTGAGTCTGAGTCTTATCCAGGTGTTTCGCTTATCTTTTAATGTGATGCCTAGCATCAACCGTTTCATTTTTCTTTGAGTTGTTAATTTATTTGCCAGTGCTTTTGTTAGCGACCAAGTTTCACAACCATATGAGATGACTGGAAGTATACACTGGTTAAATGTCTTCCTTTTTAAACAGAGTGGGACATCATTGTTTCGAAAAATGCTTTTCAATTTTCGGAATGCACTCCAAATTAAACTCTCTATTTATTTCCTTTTGGAGTCCACAGTTTAGATCAATGAGATGACCTAAGTATGTATATGAAGAGAGACTCTTTCCAAGAAATTGTTTACTATTATTATGTTTTTTGGTGTTACAAAATGATTAAACATGATTTTAGTTTTATTCTCTGTTTATTTTTAAACCGACTTTTCTGCTTTCATGATATAGATCTTCTGGAGTGTTTCCAAAAATTATGATATCATCTGCATATCTTAGGTGTGTTCAGTTTCTGTTATTAATTTTTATGCCAAGGTTTGTCCAGCTTATATTATTAAATATTTCTTGAAGGACTGCTGTAAAGATTTTGGGTGATAGTCTCCTTCTCAGACACCTTTTTCAATTGATATTTTATTGCTACTCATGTGAAGTTGGATTGTTGCTGTTGCAGTGTGGTATATTGCCTGGAGGAAGTCCATATATTCCCCAGGAACTCCCTGATTCTGGAGTGCTTTGGTTATTGCATTAGTTTTGATGGAATCAAATGCTTTTTCATAATCAATGAAGGCTAAACAGAGAGGCAATTGGTTTTCTTCTGCTTTTCTATTATTTGTTTTACTGCATGAATATAATCAATTGTGTTAAAACCTTCATGGAATCCTGCTTGTTCTACCTGGTTGATTTGAGTCTAGAAGAAGGCGGGGAGGGGGTTTAACCTGTTTGTTATTACTTTTGTGAGGATTTTGTACAGGCTAGAGAGAGAGAATACTAATTGGTCTATAGTTCTTTATGTCTCCTTTGTCCTCTTTTTTAAATAACAGTATCAGAGTAGCATTTTTTTCCAATTTTCTGGTATCTTCCCCTCTTCTGTGCATAGATTTAGTAAGTTTGCAACATGGTGAATTATATTGTTTCCTCCCCATTTAATTACTTCTATGTGAATTAGGTCTTCACCAGGACATTTTTCATTTGTTTTAATGCTTGTTTTATTTCATCTGAAGTGAATGGGGGGATGAATTCCATGTGCGATGGAGAAGAGTTATTTATATTTGATTTATCTATTGAAGGATCACTTCTTTATAAAATTCTTGTAGTCTGCTTAGGATTTGTTCTTCGTTCCTTATTGTAGTTCCATTCTTATCTTTTATTAGTTATTTCACTTTTGCCAACTGATAAATGTTTTCTTAGTATTTTCATATTTTTATTGTTTTCAATTGTTTCTTTTATTTTTTTAGTGTAAAAAGATCTTATTTCATTTCTCATCTTTTTCCTTATTGTTTTGCATAGTTCTGCATATTCTATTTTAGAAATTAAGTGTTTGTCTTGTTTCATATTTTGTCTCTTTTTTAGTAGCTGTGAGGTTCCTCTGAAAGTTTATGGTCTTTTTGTTGTTTGTTGCTTTTGAATTCATTGGCTGTTGAGATTATTACTTCCGTTAGGTTTTTGCTTATTTTATTTATGTCTTCTTCTTCAAATATATTTATTAAGTCTAGTTTTTGATTTAGTATTAGTACTTAGGTATCTTGAACTATTTCTTTATTATTACACAGTATATAATCTATTTCACTTTTAATTTCTCTGTGTGTACATGTCCATTTTCTTTTGAGGGCTTTCTCAAAAAATGTATTCATAATATAAAGCTTGTTACTGATAGAGAATTCTGTAAGAGGCATTCCTGAGTTGTTGCTTTTACCATATATGTATGGTCCTATTGTGTCTATTTGGTGAATGGGCATTAAAATTTTGGCATTAAAATCACCTGTTACTATAGTAAAGTTTTGATTGCTATTTCTTTTTTTGTCAAGAGTGTGCTGCAATGAGTCATAAAATGCTTCTATCTCTTCATCAGTGTGGGATGAGGTGGGAGCATATATTTAGATGATTCTGATTTTAAGTTTAGAGTTTATTTTAAGTGTAATTTCTATTATTCTTTCATCTGTATAATTAAATTTTTCTATGAGGTGTGTAATTGTTTTCTTAATTAGAAATCTAACTTTGTATTGTCCTTTAGTTTTCCCATAATAGCATAAGTAGTAGTCTCCATTTTTTAGTTTTAATAAATGTTCATCCTGCTTGCGAATTTCACTTAAACCTATGATGTCCCATTTAATATGTTTTAGTTTTGCTGTAAGATGGTAAGATCTTCCTCTTCTTTAAGTGTTCGACAATTAAATGTTCCTATATAGAGGAAAAGAGGATTGTATTGATTACTATTATATTTATGAATTCTTTGGGCTATTCCAGTATTGCTTATTATTTGGGAAAGCTTCCCCACTGCATCATGCTCTGGTCTCCATAAATGGTTTCGATCAGAGTAGTAATATAGTTAGGGAAATTTAGTCACATCCAGTGTTTGGCCATGGGGTTTACGGCCTTTCTTCTTCTTCTTGACATTGTAATGGAGGGGTTGTGGCCTAATCTCCCATGCTGGCCACATGTCTTGGGAGGTGCATTTTATAGCTTTCTGCCAGCTCTTTGCTCAGTATCAACTTTGCCATGGCTCATTACAACACCATGTTTCCCGGGGGGGGGGGGGGTCCACATGGAAGCATGATACTAAGACTTATTGGGTATGGCCCTCCGGATTTCACCGAAATATTGGCACTGCCATCTATATCAGTTCCATCAGGGTTTTTGACTGTGTTGTAGGTTGTCAGCCCACCAGGGAAATTCATCCTGGGCTTAACTGTGCTCAACATGCTACAAGCATGACTGATGGCTAGTCAGTCAAGATCCTGGTAGGAGAACACAGCTAATCCCCCCCCCTCCCTGACATTCTCAGACAAGTCATTAAATCTCACAAAGGTGCAAGTGCAACCTTTGTAGCAAAAGGGTATTGGAAGACAGGGTGTAATTTGGACAGTTAAGGTAGACTATGGTTGTTGTAGATGAAATTTGGGTTTTCAAAAAAAAAAAAAAAGTATGGTCTGGCTATCTAAGTGATGTGCATAATGTATGTTGCCATCTATGCCATGAATATTGGTAAACTGGATTCAGAATTTTTTTTGTTTTGTTAGGATTTTTTTTATAGTTTTTGGTTAAGATATTTTGTTTGATATGATTTTTGTTGGAGTTTATGAGTGTTTTTTTTGAATTATGGTAACAAAATCATTGTTTATTTTACTTTTCAGTGTTTGATTTCGGAATAGTTGAGAGGAGTAGTGACATGCAGTGAGAGGAGATACTCTTTGACATGTTGCCTCTACAGACAGTCTATGGAAGCATGATGTCCAAGAGTATATCCAGTCTCCTTGCCATAATGTGGTTAACGAGACTTTCACATACCACTACTGAGATTTCTATTCCCTCCAGTCATGATCCCACAGAGTATGCTGCAGTGGGATTGTGTGCCAGCTGATTGGGAAGCCTCCTGACTTGTTACCATCAGGTTTGGTTCCATGTATGCTATCTGAGGCTGTAAAACCATGTATACTTCCATAATGGAGGAAGTTTGGGACCCAGAAGAGTTTCATTCATATTGCATGGCAAAGAAAGGAAGCAAGTAGAAACCAGAACCTTCTCTATTGAGATGCCATTTGCTCTTTCCGACGATATGCTGGGTGGTGTTTCATTGGGAAATGAAAGTCATCTACCACCCAATGGATATGGTTGGCATTTTCACTATGTAGGAAGATATCCTTTTGCAGCAGGAATGCTTACTGAATATGCTAGTTCTGTTTTTTTAAAACAATCCATAATATAAGAAGGCAGGGTTGACAAAGTAGCTATGAATTGTGTAACACTTGTCCATTAGTGGCCAATGGAATAAATTTACATTAAATAGAAGAGAAATTGTCTCAAACCCAAAACTAGCAGTATGCAAGACAGTGTTCAAACCTATTTTAAATTATGCATTGGAAGTTGAGTTAGACATAGAAATGAAGGGGGGGGGGAGAATACTTGAAGCTGTATACCATAAATAGAAAGACATTGAGAAAGACGCAATGTAAGCTATGTGGGTTAATATAATATGCTATGGTCGCTTAAAAGAATGGGATGAAAAGTTTAGCAAAATAGATGTTTGATGTTGGAAAAAAGACTGCAATTAAGATCTGACAATATATGCAGTTTTTCTTTTAGAAAACTCATTGGGATTGCAGTAACAGTTCATTATACGGTAGTAGATGTTTGTTAGAGTAAATTGCATTTAGAAGCATGTTATGCATATGAGGCTTTGATTGATATTTTCCCATTGTTTGTTACAATGAATGAGGTCATTATAATTTCCTAGCTGTAGTGAGTGTTGACTGTATTAGAGACTTGACAAAATAACAGATTGATATAGAAGAAAACATTTGATAGAAGATAGTGAGAATGCAAACTCTCATACTAAACTGAGGCATATCTTCTGGTGTGATTAATTACAGAATTTGGTCAAAGTAAAAAGTATCCATTTTTGTTTCACTAATTTAAACAGATGGATTAGATTTCAGCATGCTGTTATTTGAATGTTAACTACCATATATACTAGGCTACTTGTATATAGAAGCTGATATATACAAATCAATATACAAGTACAGTGGTTAAATTCTAAACAAATAAGTTCCGGGGCCCTATACAAAATAATATTTTGTATAGGGCCCCAATTGTATTTACCTTTGAATGCTATCTGGGGAAGCTCCAAACCTTCCTGTCCTTTTCATCACGTATTCATAATCAGGCGACTGTTGATATTGACTTTATGTATACACATTCAAAACTGTAAACAATTGTTGAATAATAACAATAATTGGCATAATTACTGTAAAGGAAGAAAAGTCACAAAACAGAAAAATGTTCCTACAAAATAACCAATTGTATTTACATTTGAATTCTATCCACTGGTCAAGTGTCCAGCAAGTCAGCAAATCTTTCCTTTCGTTCAGCGTATTAATATTATCGCATTGCAACTGATGGGAATTCTATGTTTCTGTGAATTTGTTACAGACCTTTTTCTCTTCAGAAACTACACACGAACTGTCATTACAAACTTGTTTTGTATTATCACTGTCATCCAAGCTATTTTTCTGTTTAAAGAAGGTGTACCAATCTACTTATCCATGGTTGAAATACCATACTTACTCGAATCTAACTCGCCCTTGCATATAACTCACACCCCTGATTTTACTTTTCGAAAAAAGAAATTAAAAAGTTTCACATCCTTTATACCTTGCACATGAAAAAAAGCTTAAGTATGTTCACGTTGGGCAATAGTAACTCGCTTGCAGCAGTAAACAACATGCCCTCCCCAACAGCCACCATACTGCAGAGGCAAGAAAAACAAGTACTTTTATTGAAATTGTTATAATTCTCGACCACAGATTAATGAATAACTAGCTCTTATTTAGAAGTATTGGTCAAGTGTTAATAAACTATTTAATAACCAACTAGTTTCGCCAGCTATTGCTGTTGGCATCTTCAGGGTACAAATAAGATAGGCAAAGTAAATTACAAGCAAGATGTTAACTGACAATTCTAATTCATTAACAAAATAGTACTGAGCGTGAAACAATACATGTGTCACGGATACATGATTTACTTGTTGAGAAACAGTTTGTAGTTGGCGCTGAAATTCATTTCATGTGTGTTTAGTGATCTGATTAAGGTCTTCCATATATCAGGCAGGATCTTCCATCCTCTCTACATGCTGGAGTTTACAACATTTCTTGTTCCTGTGGTCTTACATTGGTCAGACGTCTAGAAGCTTCGAAATGAGACGAAGAGAACACATCGGTTATGTAAGAAATAATAGACAAGATATATCTGGCCTTTCTTCCCACTTCTCTACAACCAACCACATTAATGAATGGAATAAAAGTTATATGCCTTATATAGAAGAAAACTACCGTTCCAGAACCTTCAAAGAAGCAGCTACAGTCGCCTGTTCCACAAAAAACCTCAACAGGAATCAAGGTTTAATCCTACCTGATATATGGAAGACCTTAATCAGATCACTAAACACACATGAAATAAACTTCAGCGCCAACTACAAAATGTTTCTCAACAAGTCATGTATCCGCGACATGTGTATTGTTTCACGCTCAGTACTATTTTGTTAATGAATTAGAATTTTATGCATGTTCATAAACATACATAAAAGGTTATGCCAATTTGCATAAGATGTTTTAACGTTCTTGCAGTAAAATGTAATAGAAATCTGGAACAGTGCATTAACATCAAACATTTGGTCACATCTAATAAAACTGCAACTGAAACTTATTGAATCTTGAAAAAATGTTAAGTCATGTTTCATCACTATTGTGCTTGCTCATGTGGCTCAAACGTTTATGGAGGATTTTTAAATCAAACTTGTTTTTGTTTCAAAACCCAAAAATGTCATGAAAGGAACTTACTTGACATGAAGCACATAGAGGTGTACAGCAGAGGAGCATTTTAAAAATTGATATTTTCAAGAATGACAGAAGACTAGAGATGTATGTTACAGCCAGCACACCACTTAAAAAATAACTTTTGAATAATGAAAGTTTATTGACCTAGTCTCACATTTTTTTTATACTCTATATATGACCACAGGAAATTCACTCTTCAATTATTTGAAGAAAATTATTTCATCTAACACAATAAATTTATTGAAGCAAACCATGATATCTGATGTAATGTGAGAGAAATTATCAACTGGTCTATATATACTTTATATATAGACCCATAATTCAGCCTAGAGATTACAAGATTTTTGCCATAGAGATACACGAACAGCTGAAAATTTTAAATGTTTCTTCATTTTCTATATATATAGATATATATAAAATAAATATATATTATATACGAGGGTTGTTTGAAAAGTTTGGTAAATTTTCAATAGATGACAACACAATTCATTCATTCATACCAGTATCGGCATGTATTATCTTTTTCATGAACCCTGGCAAAATTTTAGCCACATGCGATGCGTAGTTCTCGTTTGGCAAGCATTTAAAATGACCATGTTTGCATTTTTCATAAAAATGGAGAAAAACAAGTTTCATGCAGTGATAAAACACTTTTATTTGAAGAATTGGACGGCCGCACAGATCAAAGCTGAGTTAGATGCAGTTCTTGGTATATTATGAAGGACCATCGAATGAAAGTGCTTGAGATTGTTGAGATATGAAAAATTACACTTCAAAATGCTGTGAGGATGTTATCAATGCTGTCAATGACTATTTTGCACAATTTGACAAATTCTACTTTTTAGATGGGATAAAAAACTTTGAAACTCGCTGGACCAAATGTGTAGCCCTCTATGTTGAGAAATAAAGGTGATTTTTTCCAAAAAAATGTGTTTAACTTATTTTTTTTACCAAGCTTTTCAAACAACCCTCGTATATTGTTGGCCGAATGGATAGCATATCCATTCTTCAGCCAAAAGGTTGCGGGTTCGAATCCTGCCATGGGCATGGATGTTTGTGATTGTCTGTGGAAATACCAGTGGTGGTTGGTGTAGTTGTGGTCAGTTGGTGATTGAATGATGGAGACAGAGTTGTAGAGCAAGTGTCCTCCCTGGAGATATCAAATAATAATAGTGTGTGTGTATTTATATATATATATATATATATATATATATATATATACCTATTGATGTGCAGAATTTCATCTTTCTGTGTTCAGTGTTTTGGAATAATTTGATATTAATGTGATAGTTGTCACAACTATCACATTAATATTTGACTATCATTTATATAATTTTTATAATTTTCAAATTCATATTAATATGAATTTGAAAATTCATAATTGACTATCATTATTTATGAATTTTTGAAATATGCCTATAGCCACACATTAAATTATTCTGTTATTATGATATAGGTTGCTGAAGAACACATAGCTAATATTCGTACAGTTCGAGCCTTTGCACAAGAAGAAAGAGAAAGTATTGTCTACAAAAACAGAATTGCAGATATATTACATTTAGCTTCTAAAGAATCACTTGCTAGAGCAGTATTCTTTGGATCAGTAGGTATTTCCATTTGGCTCTATTTCATGTTTATGATAACTGACACATATTGCTGGTTTGTAAATGTTATACTGTAACTTATTTGATATTAAGCCACACATTTTCCAGTTCATATTAGCAGGCATGAACTGTTAATTTTTCAAGCATCATCACAAAAGGAGAACCCAATGAATTTTTAAAAAAATTTTTTTAGGAAGTTGGTTGTTAAAAATTTACCAGAACACCCATCCATAATACCAAAATATTATACTCCATCGGGAACTTAACATTTTTATTAGCTCTGCTGTTTTTACAAAATTTCCTAAACATTTCTGTATATGTTGTATTCATTTCATACCCTACTTTTCTTTTTTATATGCCTTCTCTGATATGAATAATTCTTGTACTTCTTCTTTAGTATAATATTCTGTGGATCTGTAGATACAAATAATTCTTATTGTCCACTTTCCCACTTTGAACTTTACCCACATCACTGTACTTGAACTTGCTTGCCATTCAAAAAGTTTATCTCTGTGTTTGGCATTGAATAATAAAGTAACTCCTTCCTTTAGATCAGTGTTTCTTAATGTGGGGTTGTACGCCCCACAGGGTTTTGGGGGGCAATTAGAAAATATGTTGCATTCGTCACCTCGTATACTGATATACTCAACTATCAGCGTTAAGGTGGGGCATCAAAATCTTTGAGGCGTTGAGGTGGGACATGATCCAAAAAACGTTGGGAAATAGCTTTAGATAGTCACTATTGCCTGAATATAATCTCTTTTAGTTATTATTTAGCAGTGTCTTACCTGTTTAATCTTCTCTGCATTAGTAACATCAATATACATGATACTTTCTAATTCTTCTGCTAGTTTGCTTCTTTTTTGTTTATACCCTATATATTGACAGTGCCTGTCTTCACTTCTGATGAGTTTGTGACAGTAGCTGACTTTCACTGTTCACTTTGGTTTCCTGATGAAAATTGTGTAGGAGAAGGACTTGTTTAACTGTGCATTGCCCCAGCTGGCATGTGATTTTATTGTGCTTTACTATAATTTTGTTTTAGGTTTAAGCCAATACAGAATATAGTTTGACCTACTGAGTCCCATATTGCCAGCCTATCTTTGTTTATTTACTAAGATACCCACCAGCACAGTGCACCATTAGAAAGTGAGTAACATTCGCTCAAAAACCCAGTCAATTCTCTGTATTTCTTAAAAGGCTATTTGCTGTGTAGAGGTTTTCTCCTACTTATCTAATTTTGACCCTTAAGTACCCTCATCCCATGTGAATTACTGCTAATGCTATGAAAAGCGAAATGATTCGTAAAGTTTTCATCAGTACCACCTAAATTTAAAATCCAGATTTAGCTGGATGTCTATAGACATTATGGGCGGTTGGGGGGGGGGGGGTTAAAAAGATGAACAGTTTAGAGAACATTCTATTACGTTGCTGGACTTTGGTGGGCTGGATGACTACAGAATGAAAGTATCGCCTAATATTTATTTCACTTGAAATGTTTTTACTTTTATTTATTTAAATTTAATTTTTTGTATACATAAAGATGAATTTTAATTACTGACTTTAATAGGTTAAAAACCATACAACACTTCAAATTTAGCACTGTATATCGCTCTTATTTATTATTACAAAACATTTTTAAAGCAATTATTCTAGTTTTTGCTTTTTCCTGAAATTATTTTCTGCAAAGCATCAGATTGATAGTAATCATATTTTTCAGGCAGGTCTCAGTGGTAATTTGATAATTTTGTGTGTTCTCTATTATGGTGGAATAATGATGACTGATGCTCATATCACAGTCGGCAGTTTATCGTCTTTTCTAATGTATGCTGCTTATGTTGGAATTTCAATTGGAGGTATAGTAATTCAGTTTCCTTAACATGTTTTTTTTTTTTTTGTAAAATTATAACATGTTTGTTTCTGCAACCTTTAGTAATCTATATAAGTATATTCTCATAATTAGTTGGAAGTGGCTTGCATATCTATGATTCTAAACATGATGCCATTGGGTCCATCCTAAGCTGCAAGGTCAAAAGAGAAGTTTCAGATTTTGCCCAATTCAAGAAGACCTCACTGACTGATGTGGGTAGAAGAAAATATTCTGTATTTCATCCTGAATGGCAGAAAAAGGCTTCAGCAGAATTTTTCAATTATCACAGTCCCAGTGTCATTGAAACCAAATTGCTAAGCTCCGAAATACTATGTATCGTACCAACATTCTCATGTGATAAACTTGGTTTTTAATCCTATTTCCCAAGTGAGCAAACAGACAAGTAAGTCAAGTTTGCGTCTGCATGTAGTGCAAGTCTGAAGCAACTCATGATAGTGCACTATAGGCGATAAAGGTCGAAACCGGTATGGGTGGTGACCATTGCGTATAATGCATAGCATCATACATCTCTGCAAGAGGATGTGCTTTACATTAAAGGAAAAATACTAAGGAAAGTGATCAGAGTCTACCTTTACCACGAGTTGCCTCAGACTTGCACTATGTGCAGGTGCAAACTTGACTTACATGTCTGTTTGCTCACTTGGGAAATAGGATTAAAAACCAAGTTTATATAAAATTACTTGGTATCTTGAATACATAAATATACCCAAGTTAAAAAACTTTCTACACACACACACACATATACATATATGTATGCAAAAGAAATGTACATATAAAATGGATAGCTCTTTTAAGTTAGAAAAGATTTTCTTCTAGTGAGATATCAAATCCAAAGACTGATGGATCTAAGAGGAGGAGGAGGATTTTTTCCTGACAGAATCTTTTTTTTTTTTTTTTTTTGAAATTTAATATCATGCACACAGTCCAGAATGCACATATGCTTGCATGTGTATGCATATGCATATAGACACACATGCTTGCACACAGTTTATAGATACACAACCTCGTGTGTGTGATTGCATGTGTATTCTAAACATTCAATGAAGCAGTCTAATGCAAAATTCAGTTTACTGTAAAGCAATTAAAAAAAATTAATTAAATAGCTTTTGTGCATGCAGTTTAATAGTATGCCTAACCAAAACAAAAAAAATTAATTTTTATGATTTGAAATGGTTGATATTATTAAACTTCACTTTTGCCATCCTTTCCTTGTTACATGGTGATGGGCATTTGTTATGGCAAAATTATGGATATACTGCTGTTGGAATAATAACTTTAAAAAATCAAATTAATTACTCACAAATACTGACTAATGCTTGAATTACAAATTATCAGCAAAGCATTTATAAACAGTGGCTACAGAAAATTCCATACAAGACTGCACCTAAAAATAAAATGTATTACAGTGAAACATAGCCATTCCATATACTGAAAGTATATCTGAAAAAATAAACAGAAAATACAATCTTAATGTCACATTTAAATCCACAACAAAATCAAAGTTATTCAACTCCTCCAAGAATCTCTTGCCTACCATAGGATGTACCAAATCCAATGTACCTGTAACTTGTCATATATAGGTAAAACAAGAAGCATGTGACATATGAAATTTAATAATTATAGGAAACATTTTACCAGCTTTGTTTATTCTATTTATTTCTGTATTTGTCATCTTCACTAAATATTATGCTTAATTAACCGAAAAATATTTTACTACTTCTTTATATTCTCTTCAAGATACAGTTGATATGTTCCTGCTCATTTTTATGATTTTTGCCTTTTTAATGCTGATTTTCATATCCAAATTTGTTGCACCACTTATTCTATCTAGTCAAAGAAAACTAAAAAAAACTTGCACTGGATTTATTTAGGAGCATAATGTCATCTGTATGAAGTAAAGAGTTAAATTGAATATCTCCAATTTTGATATCAGCTTTTGATGTCCCTTTCTTAATGTGATCCAAATAGATAACGACTAAGATTGGAAATATTGTTTATCCTGGTCTTACATCTGATTTAACATCATACCACTATTTATACATACATCTGTTCTAACTGCTGACCTACATCTTAAATATATACTGTTTAACTCCATATAACATCCCATTTATAATTTGAATATACAGGTTGTCGTACTTAATTTGTTCCCAAAGGCTGTTCGGAAACCGAATTGTTCAAAAACTGAAACCATTTTCCCATAAGAATTAATGTAAAATGGATTAATCCGTTCCTGAACTCCAGATGATTGTTTATTTAAACCTTTACAACAGTACTTCATGCATAAGATTGTATACAAACATAATGAAAATGCATAAAATCTTACATAAAAAGAATAAACACAATAAATAGATAAAATAAAAACGAAAATTAACTTCACTTTAACTATACATACGGAGGAGAGTTGATGGCGTAAGTGGAAGGAGGTCAGTAAGGGAAGTCCCCTTCCATAAAAACATCAGGTTACTGTCCTTCTGGTTTTTTTTTTTCCTCTTTCTCTTTTCTGTCTCTTGGCACCACTTGACTCTGCTTGAGACACACTGGGCCTCTGTCTCACTAAAAACCGGTCCAATGACATTTGTTTTTGCCTGCATTTTAAAATGTCTGAAGTGAGACAGCACTGTCATTGAAATGGTTTATGATGCGGTGTGCTACAGCTTTGTGAGGGTGATATCTTGCCACAAAACTTTGCGCCTCACCCCATTTTGCACATATTTCTTTGATCAAAGAACTAGGAACATCCTCAATCCCTTCCTCTGTATCTGAAGATATTTCCTCCACCTCCATCTTTTGCTGCTCCTTCTGAAGGTGTTCCAGTTCTTCCGTGGTGAGCTCATTCCTGTGATCCTCCACTAACTCCTCCACATCAGCATTGTCAACTTCCAAGCCCATGCTTTTGCCCAGAGATACAATATCATTGACAAGAGCAACATGCCCAGCCTCAATGTCTCTGTCTGCTACACAGTCTGGCCACAATTTCCTCCAGGCCAAGTTCATCATCCTGTAAATCACTTGTGCCCAGGCTTTGTGAAGGATACTTAAGCAATGGAGGATGTTGAAGTGAATTATTGAGAATTCTCTGAGTGTTAATTTTGTGTCAGAGGTCACTTCAAACACCTTGGAAACAGTGCTTTGGTGTAGAGTTTCTTAAAGTTCGAAATGACCTGTTGGTCCGTGGGCTGAATTAGAGAAATTGTGTTAGGGGACAGGAACTTCATTGTGATAAAATCAGACTCCTCCACTAATTCGTCCTCCAAGCCTGGAGGGTGAGTAGGAGCATTGTCCATCACAAGAAGGCATCTAATTGGCAATTTTTTTTCTTGAAGATATTTTCTCACACTTGGGGCAAAGACTTCATGGATCCACTCAATAAACAGTTACCTGATTACCCAAGCCCTACTATTATCCTCCACGTAACAGGCAATTTACTTTTCATCACGTTATATTTCTTAAGCACCCCGCATTCTCAGAGTGGTACACAAGCAATGGCTTAACCTTGAAGTTCCCACATGCATTTCCACATAGCATAAAAGTCAGTCTGTTCTTCATTGGCTTGTGTCCTGGCAATGCTTTTTCCTGCTGAGTGATGTAGGTCCTCTTTGACAATTTTTTCCAAAATACGCTGTTTTCTCACAGTTGAACACTTGTTGGGTAAGAAAACCCTCAGCCTTTACATAGTCACTAAATTCTTGCACATATTTCTCAGCAGCTTCTCGGTTCGAACTCGCAGCCTCCCCATGCCTAACCACACTATGTATGCCACTTCTCTTAAATTTCTTGAACCACCCTCTACTAGCTTTGAACACATCAATAACAGCACTCGTACCAGGGTTTTTCTCTAATAGGTCATGATGTGATTGCCTCGCTTTTTCACAAATTATAGCCACAGAAACACTATCACCAGCTAACTGTTTCTCGTTTATCCAAATCAGCAACAATTTTTCCACTTCAGTCGTCTGCGATCTTTGTTTAGTAAGAACTTTCACTCCTCTTGCAACATCAGCTCTCTTGATCGCCTCTTTGTTTTTGAGTATTGTACATATCGTTGATTTCGTCATACCAAACTGCATAGCAAGATTCGAGACACGAATGCCATTTTCATGTTTGATTTCATGATTTCTTTTTTCATCTCTATCGCGGTTCAAACAACATTTGTTTTTGCTTTGCTGCTATCACTATTATTCTCCGGCCCCACGTTGGCTTAATTAATAATAATTTATGAAAAAAAACAACAAAACACAAAGAAAATCAAGAAAACTCACTTCAAATTCGAGCAGGTGTCTGCACTGAACGAAGGCTGCTGCGTAACTGACGCTTTCCCACCTTACAGCTCAGTACGCAGAGCACGTGGTTGCCGTCTGCCTGTTCGGAAACCAAAATTCTGTTCGGAAAATATGTCCGGGATCCAAATTGTTTGAGTACAGAGGTGTTCGACAACAGAGGTTCCACTGTATTGTAGCATTTTCAGCGGCTTTTCTCTTGATGTTTTGTTGTATGCTTCTAGCTCTACAAAACTTAATTACAGATCCTGGTTATTCTAATTTCTCAACTATCTATCTTAAAGTGAAAATCTTATCTTGAACACTCTTATTTGACTGAGTATGTTCAAGTTTCTTTTCCACAGTTTTTCTTATCCTCTTAAGTATATTCCTCATAGAAAGGCTTAGACATTGGTTATACATGCTTACTAAATTACTTAAGGAATTTACAATGCACAAATGATATAAATTAAAAATTAAACTTTATTCCAATATTTTGGCAATGTCACGTTGCCATTTTCATGGGAACTTAAAATAAAGACACGTACATGCAGGCACTACACACAGTAACTGAGGACGAAGCAGGAAGCTGTTGTTTCTCCTAAAAGTACTGATGGTGCCCCCTAGCAGGCTATGTACGTATTCTCAGCCATTGGGCTGAAGGTATTCTGATGTAAGTAATTGTGTCAAATTCAAGCACTGTTTCTTGTCACAAAAGGCTCTCCGAATTTATAACTGCACCAGCCAGTCTTTGCTAAGAGACCAAATCACCACTACACGCTTCTCCTAGCTAACGCTAACTTAGTGATATGGGCGCTCGAAGAAGAGCTTTCTAGCACTTTAAACCACAAGCTTTGGTCAATCTTATACACCATCTCATGCACTGCTGCTGATAAAGAATTTAAAAAAGTATGAGGTCGACACATCAAGAAGTTTGAGAAGTTAAAACAGAACTCGACCTCCGAACCAAAACTTCTTACCGACGCTGTGGTCAACCTTCCTTCAGTTAATTTGAAGCCTGAAGCACTCGACGCTCTCTCACGTGGCCACAACTTTGCCATTGCTCCCAGAAAATTACCGGCTGAGGATATAATGATCCAAATTGAATACGGAATCCACTACCTTCCAAACCACATGGCCAACGATATTAGATTGGATGTAGCTTGTGTTCTCACCAAAGCTAGACCACCTAAAACCAACATATCCAATGAGGAATATAAATCGCTGCAGAAATTAAAGAAAAACAAAAAAAATAAATAATCAACAAAGTAGATAAAGGTAATGCCACAGTAGTACTTTACCAAACGTACTAAACAGGTAAGCTTAAAGATCTATTATTAGATCAGGCTACTTACCTCCCTATTGAGTACAATCCCACCAACTCACAAATTAGAAAACTCCACAGGCTCCTTAAGAAGGTCACTTCTTGGCCTGTAGAAGTCACTAACAAATTAAAACCATTTAACTCCATACCCCCCCCCCCTGTATATATGGACTCCCAAAAATATATAAAGAAAATGTGCCATTTCATCCCATGGTGGATGGCATTGATTCCCCCACAGAAAAATTAGCTAAACATTTGGCCAAAATGCTCACACACTATACTGGCAACACACCATCACACATAAAAAACTCAGCCCATTTCAAAGCCAGCATAGAAAACCTTATACTCCAACATACTGATGACATAATTGTCAGTTTTGATGTTTCCTCCTTATTCACAAATGTCCAACTCAAAGAGACTTAGAGCTATTCCAAGCTAAATTTCCTCCCGATATCTCAGCCCTATTTCAGCTCACTATGACCTCAGGCTATTTTGTTTGGCAAGGAAAATTCCACAAACAAATAGAGGGGACAGCCATGGTTTCACCACTCTCCCCACCCTTGGCCAATTTCTTTATGGAGACTTTTGAAGAGAAGCCTTGAACTCTTCCCCACAGAAACCAATCATATGGCTTTGCTACATTGATGATGTGTTTGCTATTTGGCCACATGGCTCCGATACACTCCTCCTCTCCTTCCTAACACACCTAAACAACCAACACCCCAGAATCAAGTTCACCCTGGAAAAGGAGAAAAATAACAGCCTCCCTTTCTTAGACATACTAGTTACCTGCCAGCCTGATGGAACCTTGGTTTTCTCAGTTTATAGAAAACCCATACAGACCCATACATTCACCAACAACCCCCCCCCACCTCACAACAATATGAAGTTATTAAGACACTACACAACAGGGCTAAACTTATCTTTTCAAATTACAGTACCCTAACCACTGAACTAAATTACATCAACACTTTCTCAGCCAATGGCTTACTGCCAAAAAAATTCAAAAAATATTTACACCAGTTAACCACCCCCCCCCCCTCACAACAAGGATTAAATCCATCACCATTTCCTACATCCGAGACACCTTGGAATAAATTGTCAAAATCCTAAAAAAAACGACCTCTTGTTACAGACCCATAAAATTCATTTCTAAAAATCGTGCCTAAGTAGCTGAAATGTTTTACATGCTCCACAGGTTCTCCATTCACAACACAGTTAACATTTTCAATGATTCTGCCTATTTTCATTGTCTTTTCATTTCATTATATTTAGAAGTATAACATCATCCGCATAAAGCAAAAAGCTGACATTAACATCTCCAATTTTGATATCATGTTTAATACCACTTTCCTTCATAATGTGATCCATAAGATAATGAATAACAGAGGGGATAATATATACATCCTTGTCTCACACCAGATTTAACTTTAAACAATATTCCTGTATTTCCTTCAATTCTAACTGCTGACTTACAGCTTAAATAAAGACTAAGTATTGCTTGATATGATGCTCTATTGACACCATATAACGGTAGCGTTTTGAATAGCTTCTCTCTCGGCACCTTGTGATATGCCTTTTCCAAATCGACAAAACTTAAATACAGATCTTTGTTATATTCCCATGCTTTCTCGACTATTTGTCGTAAAGTGAAGATCTGATCCTGACAGCCTCTATTTGTCCTGAATCCAGCTTGGTCTTCACCCAACTTTTCTTCCACAATTCTTCTCAACCATTTCTCAAGTATACTTGCATAGATTTTGCCAGGAACACTCAGTAGGGAAATACCTCTGTAATTCTCACATTCAGTTTTATTTCCCTTTTTATATATGGGTACTATGAGAGCTCTATTACCATCATCATCAGGAATTCGTCCCTCTGTCCAGGCTTTCTGAACAGAGCAGTGCAGCCACTGTAAGACTCTTATACCACCATACTTCAGCATTTCTGGTCGAATATCATCTACTCCTGCTGCCTTTCCACATTTCAAGCCTTTGATGGCTTTTTCTACTCCAATTATGGATATGTATTCCTGACTGCATGCCTGGTCAGTGTTTTTTACCACTGTGCTGTCATCACTGCTTGTTTCTTAGCACTTTTTCAAAGTAATTACTCCATACTTCAAGGATATCCTTTTCTCCCGTTTTCATGTCACCTTTATCATCTCTAACTCCTTTTATAGCACTCTTTCCTCCATTCCTAAGATTCTTCAACAACCTCCAATATATTTTACTATTTTCTATATTCTTGCCAAAGTCCTCCCATGGCTTTTTTTAGCTACTTTTACACACTGTTTAGCATTCTTGCATTTGCCTCTGTATTCTCTAAGAGCACAAGCTGACTTATTTGCCAGGTACTTTTGATATGCTTTCTTCTTTTCCTTCACTGCCTCTTTAACTTCCTGTGTCCACCATGGAGTTCTAATTTTTCTATCCTTGCAGACAACTTCACCACATGCCTCTCTGGCTGAATCAATCAGTGTTTTCTTGAAGGCTTGCCACTGAATCTCCAAGGTTTGGTTCCTATTCTCAAACTCTTTCATTTTTTCTTCAATAATCTTTGTGTATTTTAGTCTACAGTTCACATCTGAGAGCTGCTCAACTTTTATTCGCTTTAAAACTTTCTTACATGTTATTCTTTTCAATATGAAATTCAATTTTATCCTGCTCAAGACTAAGTAGCGATCACTTCCAATTTCAAATCTTCTGTACACTCTGGTGTCCTGCACCAGGGAGAAAACATCACTATCAACAATAACATAGTCAATGAGACTTTTCTTATTCCTAGCTTCTTCTCTCCATGTGAATTTGTGCACATTTTTATGTTGGAACATGGTGTTAGTAATACCCAGTCCATGTCCTGAGCAGAAATCCAACAGGTATTTGTCATTATTATTAGCTTTGCTCTTTTCTCTAAATTTTCCCCAAACATTTTTGTATGTCTGACAATCACTGCTATTTAGATCCCCAACAAGGACCAACTTTTCCTTTTTCATTGTGTCAGTAGCTTTCTCTGCCTCAAAAAATTCCTCTACTTCTACCTTAGTAGAACCTTCTGTGGGAGCATAGGCACAAATAAGTCTCATTGTCCAGTTCCCCATTCTGATATTTGCCCAAATCACTCTACTTGACACTGCCTGCCATTCAAAGATGAGCCTCGTATTTTGTGTTGAATACTATGGCTACTCCTCCTTTTCCTTGATTGTCATTGCCTGAATATAACATTTTGTATTTATTGCTCAGAAAGATCTCACCAGTTTTGGTCTTTTTTGTTTCAGTCACCTCTATTATGTCGATCTGGTACTTATCTAATTCCTCAGCTAGTTCCATTTCTTTGCCATTCAGGCTTCTTACGTGGATAGTACCGATCTTTAACTCTGGTGATGTTGAGTTGGGGTTTGTTTTCAGATTTGTTCCAGTAGCTGACTTTTCACTGTTCGCCCTGGTTTCCTGGCGAAAACAACGGGGGCCTTGTTTAACCGGGCGACGCCCCAGCCGGCATGAAATTTTGTTATGTTGTACCATCATTTTTATTTTGGTTTAACCAATAAGAATACAATTTGGTCAGCTAAATCCCAAATTGCCAGCCCATCCTCGTTCGTTCAGTATCCAGGTAGATACCCAACAGGGTGCACCATGAGAAGGTGAGGATTGGACATTAGGTCAGAATCCCTGGTCGGTTCTCCGCATTCCTTTAAAGGCTATGTGGAGGTCTCCTCTCAGTTTTACAGCTTTGGCCGTTAAGTACCCTTTTCTCCTTTATATCATTATTATTTATTTATTTATTTTTTGTGACACCTCCAAGAAGTCCAAAGACTCATCGGATTGCACCTACTCTACAACTCTTCATTGGCATCATCTACAGCAACACCACCACTAGTATTTTTCTTGTCTGTAAATTGTGTCCTGAGGATAAAGGATTAAACAAAATTTATTATAGTCTAACCAAGTGAAAAGTAAACTTTCAACATCTTTCTCTAAATCCGGAGTAATTTATTAAAAAAGGTGGCACACCATTTGGCAACTCCTATAGGTAGAGATAACCTTGCTAATGCTTCTGCCTGGTATCTCCACTTAGGCCTGGCTCCAACTGAAAAGACCTCGATAAAGGTCGAAACTAGTCTAGGTAGTGGCCCTTCCCTTAATGCATAACATTATACATATCCACAAGGAGATGTGTTTTGCATTATGGGAGATACTGAGATAGGAGTGATGTTAGCTTGCTCCACCTTTGCAACGAGTTGCCTGGTGTGTACCACCTTATTCCAGTCCTGAAGATTCTTTCAGGTGCAAACGTTGTTTGCTCACACTTGGATAAAGGATTAAACTAAATTTATTATAGTCTAACCAAGTGAAAAAAAATAAACTGTTAAAAAATAAGTTTTATTATCTCATTTCCTAATTTGAGACTGCCAGCCATTTTATTATTATAGCATGGGAATCTTAATGGAGTCTAAAGACTCGTTATGGGAGATTCACACTATCCATACCTCTCCTTCAATGCATTCACAAAAAAAAAAAAAAGAAAAAAAAAAGATTCTGGTAATCAATTTCACTTGTGTTATGTCCTCCAGTGAAAATTCTAGTCCTCACCCTTTTAACCACAATTTCCATAAAGGACCCCTCTAGCCAAGCTGAAAAATTCTTCTGCTTATAAAACTCTTAACAGCTTTAGCAGCATTCCTGTCATACCTCTTTTCTGTTTATCAACAAACTTCTGCATCCACAAACTCTCAATCTGTTGTCATAGAAGCATTTCATAAACCACGCACCATCTTGGGCACTTGCCTCTGGATCTTCTCCACCACTCTTTGTTCCCACAAAACCTAAGTGATCAGACCTGTGCCAGTAATTCAAATGTAGCCATATCAAATCTATATAAAGAGGAATTATAACTTTCTTATTTCTACTTGTTAGTGTGTTCCTCAATAACCAAATAATCATATAAGCTATGTTCTTTCTTTCAAGGTTATTGGTAGTCAGCACTTGTTGTGAAGAATTTATGGACACAAAAACATGTGTTGGAGTAATTACTTATAATTATGAATTATGATTATTTTCATAATTATAAGTCAAGTAATTCCTCCATGTGTTTTGTCTCCATAAATTCTTTACTGTAAGCTATATTACTTTTGAAATATGCCTCTGAATTTCAACTCGCTGTCATCCACCAACACCTCTCCAAATCCCTAGCTTTGTCATTTTCTTGGAGTACATTTCTATCAGTGTAGTACAAAGCTCATAATTATTTCATTCCAAAATGCATAATTTGACAATTTTCAACATTAAACTGGCACCTGTTATCTTTTACCCATACTGTCAGTCTATTTAAATATCCTGCAAGCTCTATATCATCTTGATTAACTATTACACTGCCCACTTGTGCATCATCAGCAATTTAAGAAATTTATCTTTATGTTTAGTATACTATAGCTACTTCTTCCTTTACCTGATATCTGTTGCCTGAAATATGACATGTTATTGTTTAAAAGCATTTCACCTGTCTTGGTACTTTTCAGGTTGGATAACACCAATTATATGTACATTATGTTGCATTTTATATTTTCTGCTGGTTCCATCTCTTTTCCATTGATACTTTGTATCTTCCATTCTCTTGAAGTTGTTCCATTAGCTGGTTTCACTGTTCATGTTGGTTCTCTGATGTTGACATCAGCAACTAATTTAACTAGACAACGCCCTCAACTACTGCTTTGCCATATTGTACCATTATACTATACCATTGTACTTACCAAAAGTACTGGTTAAAGCCAGTACTTTTGGTAAGCTTAAATCAAATTTTCAGCCCATCCTTTTTTGTTCAGTGTCAATCAGAACAATGCCCTTTGGTTAGAAAGAACTGGGTTCAAAACCTGTATAGGATACAAAGAACCTTTTTTTAGGGGATTTCAACTGAAGGTGAGTTTTCCGATTTCATATGGAGGTGGAAGGATTTTCTTCCCAGTAACTTGAGTTTTCTTGTCCTGCTAAACTGTCACACCAGCTAGAAGAACACAGATTACCAGACACAATACATTGACCTCAAAGCATCTCACATTGGGGCAGAAACTCTGGATGCTTACTATTCTTTAATAGGCTGTGTGGAGTTTCTTTGGACTTTATTCTAGTATATCAGTCAAAACACACTTAGCATATTTAAAAAAAAAAAAAAAAAAAAAGTTGGTATTGTAATGCAATATTGATTTCTGATGCTTTAGATCCCATCCCTCCCCCTTTAAAAATAAAAATAAAAAGCTTAAATTTGATATCTTTCCAGGACTAAGCTCATTTTATGCTGAAATGATGCGTGCCTTAGGTGCATCATCAAAACTCTGGGAACTGATTGATCGTCAACCAGCTATACCAATAAAAGGTATGTCTGCTTTAGTTTGAACATGTCCTTTGAGATTCTGTGAATTATTATATTACATTTCAGGTGTAGTTGTCATTTATAAATAAATCAAGTATGTAAATTACAGATGTTATCTTTCATATTAAATTGAGACATTTTCTTAGTTGCGATGCCAAATATGTTTGACTGGCCTAGTGGATAGCATCTCCACTTTGGAGCAAACTGAGGAAGTGGGGGGGGGGGTGTCTCCTTTTGTTACACTACCGGTGTGACAAAAGGAGACATCCCAAAGAAAAGTTTTTTTGACAACTCCATATTTCCACTTATTATATGTGAAAGTGAACTTCAACTTTTCACAAAGAACAGGGGGGGAAAGCTACAAATTAAAGTTTCCACTGAAAAAAATACATGAAATTGACAGTTTCAAGTTCAAGACTTGCACAAATTCAGCCAACATATATCAAGAAGTTAGCATATTTTACTTAAATATGCTGAACCTGTATAGTAAAACTATTTACATGAAAATTTATTTTATGCATTGTTTGTCCTTACCTGTACAAGGCTTTTTTCAAACAGTGAATGACTGCTAGAAAATAAAAATCTAGACGATCTGTAATGTAGCAAGTCTTGGAAAAAAGATCTATAGTACAATTTGGAAAAATTGAATTCCTTTAGTAATTTGGTGTTCTTCATTCTGAATTGCTCTGGTCAGTACATGAGTGTGAAGACAGAACATTTTGTTTCAAGACAGAAATTTGTTTTATTCTAAATAATGTTTTTCACGATAGTATGCACTATAAAATACTGTAAAAAAGGAAGGAAACTGTATTCAGACAGCAAATAAGTACTGATTTCATCAGTATGAAAGGAATGTTTAGAAAGCTGTCCAGCCAACAGAATTTATTTTGTTTCTCTTCATGAATAATTTTTCTGAAGTAGGTTAAATTTTTCTGATAAGATGTTTACAGTGAAGTCTACTGAAGTAGGACAAGAATATTTTTCTTTTAGTTTAAGGAAAGAAATTTATTTGAGAAGATCATCTTTCTAATCATTCCCTTGTTTTGACAAACTTGTCTAAACACGTTTACTTTAAGATATACGTGCAGTAATATTCTTTTGTAGTAAATAATTTTAGATGTCTAAAAGAGGAAAAAAAAACTTTGTGTGAACCTTTTTAGATGCAGAAAAACACACTAGAGGAAAAATATATAAATATTACAGTATTTATATATTTTTATAAATATATAAATATATATATATTTTTATAAATATATAAATATATATATATTTTTATAAATATATAAATACTGTATAAATCCAGAAATCAGAGTGTTAGATCCTGAATGAGGACTTTTTTTATCAAAAGGGTCATTCAGTCAGAATTTAACAAGAAACAAAATTCTGAGCTAGAAGTACTTGTACTATTATCTAAGAAAAAGAGAAAAAGTTAAGAAAGCAAAATATAAAAGAAAACATGTTAGAATTTACCTTAGAAAGAAGTAAAATAGAGGAGAAAATTGTATGTCTAAATAGAATTATATTGTTTAAAATTATTGATGTCAAAAATATACTCTATGTAATAACGTATGTCTAAGTGCAAGCAAAGGTCCAAAGGTTGCTAGCTAGCTGCCTACGATGACGTAACGTGCAAAGCGAAGGCATTCGTAGAAAGCGAATGGAACTCACATTCTACAAATAGAGCGCTCATCGAAGAGAGAGGTATGATGCCACTTCGTAAGCGTGAATAGGAAGATGCCATGAATGATTCAAATGTGGAAAGAGGGCTGTAACAGAGGATAAGTACGAGTTCACTCGTATTTGAACCATCCGTTTTTTCTGTTCCTGTTTACTTGTGGTGACCAGCGATGCTGATGCCTGGAAGGAGGCTTGGCAGCGATGAGCAGCAACCCTTTTCCTATTGCTAATGCACATAGCCTTGCCCGACTCGGGCAAGGCTATGCGCGTGATGATGGCAGTTCTCAAATTCGGGCCATCGGTAAAAGTTGTGCCGATGTAAGACAGCAAAGGATTTCCCTTTGATGCCAGGTGAGCTAATGACAGCAGACCATGAGATAAGTGAATGTCCAGCAAGGAAGAGTGGCTCGTTTCATAACGAGCACGTGACGAAAGGTGGTGGCAATCTACAGTAGCAGAAAGATGTCCCATCACAAAGAACGGATGAAAGAATCACGACTTCATCATGTCAAGGTGGTAATGTACTGAGAGACTTTTCTTATTTGTGTAATAGTTAGTTTTGGAGGGAAGAAGGAGCAAGATTTCTGGAGGGAAGAAGGAGAACTCTTAAGTGACCATGTGCTTAGTGATTTATTACCTATGTTGGACTGGTAGTCTGAGAACTTAAGATTGTGTTGGTCTTAATTTCATGTGAAGGGGTCAATATGATAGCAGATTTAGTTTAGGATTTTAATTTATGTTTTGAGCTATGTGTGAACCTAATTTATTCCTGGAATGTGAATAGTATGCTTGTCAGAACTGCAAAATACACATTATTAAACAAAAAAAAAAAAAAAATCTTAAAAGAACTAAAAATAAAATCAATAGGAAAAAACTAAACAGTTACATACAAAATTGGATAAAACATGTAAACTGAATTCGCAACACCCAGTATAAGGGGAGTTAAGAGTATTTTGGTCATGACTGTATGCTAAGATTACTTTAAGCTACTTAATTATTTTAATTAAAGTTAGGTAACACTTGACCTCCAGGAAAGTTTCTTTGGACAAGAATTTTCTGTCCTAAAGCTCTGACTGGCACAGCTAAAACAAACAAATATCGTCAGAGCTTGAAAAGGGAAACGGATCCCAGAGAGATAGTTTAGAGATATTCTTAGTAGGTACAGGAGAAATAATAGTAGTGAAATTTATAGAAAAACAATGACGTAACAAGAGGGATGAAACTTGTTGGTTGAGTTCAAGCTGAAAAATTTCAGAATAAATGAGATCTGGTTGTAAGATAAAATGAAATAAAACAAGAGTGAAATGAGTTTCATGAGAAGAACTGCAAAATACACATTATTAAACAAAAAAAAAAAGATATTTTAAAAGAACTAAAAATAAAATCAATAGGAAAAAAACTAAACAATTACGTACAAAATCGGATAAAACATGTAAACTGAATTCACAACACCCAATATCTAAACAATTGATAATATATAAAACAGTTGAAAGTTAAGGCCAGGTAGACCTCAAAAGAGGATATTAGATGGATAATGGAACTCAAACAGACTAATATGGTCTAGATCCGTAATTAGCATTATGATGATGATGGTTGTAAGACCATATAAAGTGGAGATGCAGGATGGAAATAATAGTAGTTGTGGTGGTGGTGGTGGTAGTAGCAGTTTTGAGGCAACATAGTGTGAAGTGGAAGAAAGGATGAAATATTTAGTTGAATGTTGCTGGACTTGGCAAAAATGGAAAGTAGCGATAAGAAAATATTTAGGCAAATTAGTCCGGAGAATAAGAAAAACCATCATAAGTGTTAATGAACACATTTCTAAAGTTTTCTTTCTTTTACTGTTACACAGTGATCAGCATTCATTTTAGAAATTATGGACTTTATAACTGCTTTATAAATAATTATTTTAATTTCCTGACTTTTTGACCTTCATATTAAGGTCATCATCTGGCATATACACAAATGTACAAAGACAAGCTGAGTTACATTTCACACAGTATGCTAAAGAGGCAGTGATTTGATCAACGATTATTCTACTAGCATGACCTCTAGTGAAAATATATATATATATAAAATACAAACAAAATAAAAATTAATTAATTAGAAACTACATCAAAGCTATATTCTATATAAGATAACATCTGAGAAACATTATTTCATAGTTTTCATTCTTTAGATAGTTTTCTTAGAGTAACAATGATATCCTAATATAACATGACAATTTTATATTAGATTTAAGATTCTGGATTATCTACAGTTCTGTTTATAATTAACTCTTAGAGAGAAAGGTTCCATGAGTAGAATATGTGCCTTCCATATTCTTGGGGTTTTTAAACCATTATTATTGTTAAGATTAGGGCGGTTGATAAGAATCTCACAGGCTTCCTTAATTCCTAAAATGAATTTCTAAAGTTTAGTTGCCCAAACATTTCAAGGTTCAGGCAGCTTATGATGAAGTCATGTGAGGATCAAGAATTTTGGATGTTAAATCTCCTTCCACTTGGTAAAAATGAACATGAGATTGATCATCTACGCAGTAATATGTGGTATTCTGTGAAGAAAAAATATCTGTGGATCTAAAAGCCATTGATTACTTATGAAAAGCTTTAGGTGGCATTCATTATTCATAATAATGTTTCACAGTATAAACAACAGAGAGGAAAAAATAAATTTATGAACTCTAATATTTTCCTGGTTTTCTACCCAGCATTGTCAAAGCACAATTATAAAGCACACATCACTGAACTAACTCATTGTGGAAAACAGTTAAAATTGTAAAAGAAAACAGAACTAATGTCCTTACATGGTACCCACTATGTACCAAATAACCATAAAGTTAATTTAGAGAAGCCAGGCTATCATCACTCAAAATGGCAGTCGCTCAGATCTTTGGTAAATTAATGCAATCATACTTATTCAGGTTGGGAGGGGAGTACTTCTTAACTGATGCTGATTCTAAAAAGTCTCTCAGATCTGTAATAACTTCTATGTAATATAGATCTTTTCCTCCATCTAATCCTATCTGAAAGAGTATCAGAGCATGGTCTGCCCATCCTGACTTGCTATACAGATTGCAGATGTAATTTTTGTGTTCTTCAAGGTAGACATTAACTGATCTGTCAGTCTGTCCAAAGGAACTTTGGATCACGGAACTTTATACACTCTAGGATGTTCAAGAGGATGCAGATAATCTTTAGGAGAATTGAAATGGATTTGCCGTGATTCTGTGTTGAGTGGAGGAGATTGGGGGAGAGGTGTGCATGCAGTATTTTATCTATTATATATGGCTGTTGCCATGGGCTGTAGTGAAGGTTTCTGAGCTCAGTTTCAAGGGCTGTACCATTTGAACAAATAGTCCTGGCTTGTATGTGTTTTGATTATGCCTTACTATTGGAAAGGGTACTGTGATTGTTTATGTAAATACTTTCTTGCTTAGATGTTTCAAAATATATCTAATGTGCCTGGACCATGAGACCAAATAGCAAACACATTATCAACATAGTGCAGCCAAACTATTGGTTAAAGTATGGTTATGATGGGTGCTTTGCTTTCAAAATAATCCGTATAGACTTTATCTGGGGGGGAAGGGGCCTTTGCAGTCCCATCTAGCTGTTTGTATATTTTTACTTTCCATAAGAAAGAAATGACATATATGGTGAGTCTGAATAATTCGATTATGTTGGGGGGGGGGCTTAATAAAGTCAAGGGTCTATGTCAAAAGTACATTGTGGAATAATAGCAAAGTTATATCAAAACTGATGCTGATGCAGATTCTGACCATGATGTCAGAATCTTTCAAGGTTAGGTTTTTTTTTTTATTAATCTTTTAAAGCATAGATAATAATGAGGGAGAGTTGCCTGTAAGGGAGGAAAGTGATTTGGATAAACATCTGGCTAGTTTGTAGGTGGGGTGCCTGTACTATCTACTACTGGATGATGGGGGTTATTATGTTTATGAATTTTAGGAACCATGTATATCCAGGGTGGTTTGATATGATAAGGTTTAAAGCTTTTTTGGTAATTTCTTTGTGCCAAAATGCAAGTTTTTTCAATCATTTATACACTTTTTTCTCTTTTGGGATTTTGTAAGATTTCAAAAGAAATCTTACAAAATTTCTTTGTAAGATTTTTGTAAGAATCTTACAAAAATAAGATTTTTGTAATCTGCATGGTTCATAATAACAGTTACATTTCCCTTATCTGTTTTTGTTACAATAATATGTTTATTCCTATATAACTTTTTTCTTTTTAAGTGCTATTATTTCTTTAAGTAGAATGTTATTCTTGCAAGGATTGGATTTCGATAGAACACTAGCCACATCCAAATGAATTTTATTAGCCACTGTGGGTGCAGGTTCATAGATACCATGTTTCACACTAGTCATTATTTCCAAAACTGGTACTTTTTTGGATGTGATGGCAAAAATATGTCTGTGACCAAGTGTGTTGACTGCATCTTTTGATAGTGTCTGTGATGATAGATTCACCACTATGTGTACTTGTTGTGGTTGGGGACAGCTTCACTGTTGTAGAGCTGCAAATTTTTTTGAGATGGCATCCTTTCCTTTAGTGCTACAGAGTGATCAGCACTGTAAAGTGCTGATCACTCTACAGCTGTGTTATAAATAATTATTTTAATTTCCCGACATTTCGACCTTCATATTAAAGTCATCATCTGGAGTACACACACACACACACACACACAAGCTAAATTACATTTCACACAGTATGCTAAAGAGACAATGATTTGATCAACGGTTATTCTGCTGGCCTCACTAGAGGTCATGCCAGTAGAATAACTGTTTTCGTATGATGTAAAAAATGTGTACTTTTCCAATCAATTTGGCGTAGGTGGTAAGAGCATGATCTGAAAGGCCAGATTCATGCTTCACCAAAATTGCTAAATTTATTGTGTCCTTTGTGTTCTTTTTTAGGGTTAAGGATTGTATGTCCAGTTTCACCAATATAAGGTAAATTACAGGTGCAATAGATATATTAATGTTGAGCCATTGGGAGAAGAGGATCATTCAAGGAGTTAAATATGTTTTTTTTTTTTTTAATTTTATAGGTGGCTTAAAAGTGGCATTAAGATTATAATGTAAAATTCTGTTTATTTTTTTTGATAACCCTTTAATGTTTCGGATAGCTATGGTTTTACTCAGTGGTGAGCTACAGAAATTTTAACAAAGGGCTCGCATCATCGAGCAAAAAAAAGCCATATTTCACACAAAAACTTATTAATACAGCTTGTATACAAATGGCAATCAAAAAATATGAAGGGACAATCAACCCTGTAAAGGCTTTAAACAAATATTTCATGATCTAAATATGAAATATTTGCACACAATCATCTGTGTTAATTTATGTTACATAAGAAAAACATTTTTTAACTATCAAAAGATAATAAGAATAACATCTTTTATAATCGCAGATATTCAATGGTCTGCATTTTTTATAAACAAAATAAATTTGTTTTGTTTGTGATAGACAGTTTTTATGACAATCTATAAATAATAAATATTGTCCAAACACAATAATATTGAAATACATTATATTTCTCTTTTGTTTTTATACTTCAAGTGATAATCAACGGTACCAATCAAGGGGCATTATTTTATAGTCCTATTTGTTTATATGTGATTACCAAAGTGAATTCTTATTTGTAAAATGGTAGTAACAGTAACTATAATATTTTATTTAATAAAATCACTTTGTTAGGTTACTGTATGAGTTTGTTGCTTAATATATTTCAGAAAATTGTTTTGTTTTTTTTTAAATAAAAAAGTAAACAATAAGAACAAGGGACTTGCAAATTTGAGAAAAATTTAACAAAGGACTCAGGTGAGCCCCTTATAGCTCACCACTGGTTTTACTGTAATATTTTGGTGATTACATTACTGATAATTTTTGCTATAGCCATTATTTATAAATGTGTTGCTAATAATTTTGTAATTTAGATTTAAGAGCTTGTTCGTTAGAACAAATGTTACAGCTCTGTTTTTGAGGGTGTTAATGATGCCAAGTTTTTACGAAGGTCATGATATGAGTTAGCATGTATATGTTGGCAGGTAAGTGTAGGCTTATGTTAAATGGTAAAGACTGCCTGAGGGTAGACATGTGACCAGTGTATCCAAGAAAGGCAGCAAGTTTGGATTTTCAATTTCAATAGTAAATTCTATGCACTCATGTTGTTTATCACCCTCAAAAACATACAATTTGCTCTAATGAACAAGCTCTTATACAAGAATTGCAAATTATTAGCAATACATTTATAAATAATGGCTATAGCAAAAATACTATCAATAAAGTTCTTCATAAAACTTCATCAAAAAATGCATACATTTTGATTACAGTAAAAATCATAGCTATCCCATATATTAATGGGTTATCAGAAAAAAAAAAATAGAATTCTACACCATTATAATCTTAATGACACCTTTAAATCACCTATAAAATTAAAAAAATATTCAATTCCTCTAATGATCCTCTCCTCCCATTGGCTCACCCTGGAGTTTATTGTATCTATTGCACCTGTAACTTAACTTATATTGTAAATTAAAGATACCAAGAAATTATATACTTGGTTTAATCATTTATCCAAGTGTAAGCAAACAAAGTTTGCACCTAAAATATTTTCAGGACTGGGGCAACTCATATATAGAAGGTGATAACTTCATATCTCTTGCCTTAGTATCCCATAATGCAAAGCACATATCCTTATGGGTATGTATAATGCTATGCATTATGAGAATAGTCACCACCCAGACCGGTTTCAATCTTTATTGAGGTCTCGTCAATGGGAGCCAGACCTAGAGGTGATATCAAGGTTGAAGTGATGCCGAAGATGTTGAACTTCTTCACACTTGGGTGTGAAGAAATTATGGCTTCGGCATTACTTTTTCCATTTGTAACCAAGTGGAAAACCTTCCAACATTTAAACTTATTGGTGAAATTGGACATACAATCCCTATCTGTTTATAAATAAATAAATTAACAATTTTGGTGAAGCTGGCCTCTCAGATCACACTCTTAACACCCTATACCAAATTGATTGGAAAAGCATGTTCTTTACATCATACGGAAATTTAAAGAAGCCTGTGAAATTGGATGGCACACATTCAGCCTGCTTCAAGTTTTCCAGCAAACCCTGACTTAGGACTCTAAACAATTATTTTAGCTTTTATTGGCCACCATCATACTGTTTTGTTTTAATTTATATGTATACTTATATGAGTAACTCTGTGTAAACACGTTGCTCTCTAGCTTAATTTATTTTTGTAATCAAATAGATAATAATAACAGGACTCTAACATTGATGTAGTAAGGTTTTTTTTTTTCCACGAGAGGTCTGGCAAATAGTTTTAACGGTTGACCAAATCAATGTAACTTTAGCATGCCATATAGATTGTAGTGCAGCTTGTTTCTTTGTATATATGTGTATATCCCAGATGATGACCTTAATGTGAAGGTCGAAACTTCAAGACATTATTTTGGTTTATATTAAACTGAAGTTTTTCTCCAACACGGTAGTTATTTCCATAATTATTTCGTGAAGGAAAGGATTCATCGATATCCTCGATGTTCAATTAGGTATAAATACCTATCATATCTTCCCTTAAACACATTCGATGATGTGCTCGCAGTATGCGACAATCTTGATCTCTTAATTTAATACATGTGCCCAGTGCATTCAGACAACCATTCTGATACATCTAGCTTTCATGACTATTTGCATTCACTCTTTTACTGAACAACAATTTTCCAAGCATGTAACACCAAACCAATTCAAGTACAAATCTTTTTGACAATCAAAATCACTGCATTCTTTATGGTACTATATGGGGCTCAAGTGCCACAACTCTGCAGTGCACTGCCATGGGTCTAGTTTACAGTGCAGCAGAGTATGGTGCTCCTGTCTGGCTCAATAGTTACCATGTCAATAAACTAGATGCTCAACTTAACTCCACTCTGCATTTAATAATGGGTTGCATTAGGAGTACACCCTTACAATTGCTCTCCACTTTAAGCCATATTGCTCCTCCAGAACTGCGACGACAGGAAGCCTTGCATCGTGAATATAAAAGAATTTTAAATAACCAAAACCTTCCAATACATGAATTTATTCCAGATGCTTTATCTAATAGACTAAAATCTAGAAGACCTGCCATAAAAACTGCCCGTGATCTTCTTAGCCAGAATGACAGTATGGTGAGTAGGTGGGATGTACTGTGGTCCCAAGCAGTATCGCCTGAAGTTCATAATTACATAAACATGTTCCAAAATCCATCTGGATTTGACCTGTCCAGGAATATATGGACAATGGCTAACAGGATTCGTACAAGCCATGGTGTATGTGGAGACTTACTTTCAAAGTGGGGTAAGATATGAAATCCCCACTGTCCCTGTGGAGCCGAGACCCAAACCATTCACCGTATAGTACAGGAATGTGAGCTGAAGCCATATCCATGTGACTTTAAGGATATCTTTTTAATCCAGTAGATTTCCAGATGCAATCAACTGGATTAAAAACCTAAATGTTAAAATATGATTAATCTTCTGTCTGATGCTTGTCATAAATTTCATATTTGCATTTGCCTGAATGTAGATATTTTACTTTTTTTTATTTATATTATCATATATGTGTATTTTATCTTATTGTCTTTTAACCATGTGTACAAACCATACGGTAAATAAATAACTGCATACTTTGACACGCTTCATATCATTTCTTGTATAGGCTACTCGCTGAATCATTCACAATCTCAGTTCACTCCTATTATATACTGTGACAAGAGACTCATAATTTTTCCATAATTTTCCAATGTTTTGCTGATCTAGTTGGCCAAGTGGTTAGCATATCCACTCTCCACCCAAAAGACTGGATTTGAATCCCACCATGGACATGGATGTTTGCGATTTTCTGTGGAAATAGTAGTAGTAGTGGTGGTGGGCAGTAGATGGCATTGGTGTAAATCAGAGTTTCCCAAATTGTGTTCTGCAGAAAGTGATTAAGTGTTTCGTGATGTCAGTGACCAAGCCGTTTATTTTTAAACATGGAAGTAATTCAGGAAAGAGAATACCGTTGGTCATAAAAATTACCTGCAAGCCAATTACAACAATGGGCGGCATATCCTCTTTTCTCAAAACTGAACAAAATAACATCTGTGTTGTGAACGTCGGTGACCAAGCCGCATATTTTTAAACATGGAAATATTCATGGATTATCGTTAATTTTCACACATCGAAATCTTTCAACATTCAGGAAAGGGAATACCGCTGTTTATGACTGGTGTCATAAAAATTGCCTGCAAGCTGATTACAATGGGCAGCATATCCTCTGTTCTCAAAACTGAACAAAGTAACATCTGTGTTGCAAATGTTAGTGACCAATCAGCAAGGAAGTATAAAGAACATTTTTCCACTGAAATTGAAGATCAAGGTAGTCTGTTTCCGGTTCTTAAATATAGTATACTTTCTGAATATACCTACTGAATATTTTCTTCGCAAGTTCATGTAGGGTGAAAGTGCTTGTTTCGAAACCGTAGTGCCATGATTTTTTAAAAGTAATAGGCCCACAAATTTAAATTTTAATATGAATAAGAGACAAGGGACTTTGTTTAATTTTAGTGTTAAAAAATCTCTTATTGAAAGTGTTTGTGATGCAACAGATAGTGATTCATCCACCTCCAGCCTACAAAGTGATCTTCAGGATGTACAAAAGGAGGGGAAAACTACCAGCACACAAGAGAAAAGTCTGCATTCACTCGTAAGTACTTATAATAATATTATAAATTTTTGGTGATCAGAATGGGATATGTCAATGAAAATCAGCACAAATTAATTTAATGAATGTTGCCCTGAGGAAACTACAATATGCTACAAGATTTCCATAGTTCAGTGTTTGATAACTGATTTAAATGTAATTTTATATTTGTCAACATGTCACATTGTATACATAAGTGTACTAATACTCTTTATGATTATGCCATAATTAATTATTAATACATACAAAATATATAAGGTGTTCCATGAAAATTTCAGGATTTGTGAAGTGTTCCATTGTAGAAAAATCTGGGAAACACTGGTGTTGGTGGATTGAGTGGTGGTGATGGTGAGTTGTAGAATAGGTCCCTCCTCTTGATGAGTCTTTGGACGCCATGGAGGTGTCACGTAATAATAATAACAATTGCGACTATTTTGCTAATCTTTTTTTTTTTGCCTCACTCAACTCTCTCATATTTTCTGACATATCTTCTTACTTTTCAGCTTTCAGATCATTTGTTTCAACCAACATCATATCTGCTTTCAGAAAACTTGCTTTTGTTGCTCATTTGTCCAGCACATCTCTAATCCTGGAATCACTGTATATCACTATAATCCTTTACACCCATTTCTGCTCTCTTGTACCTTCCTTTACTTTTTCACATTTTCTTTCTTACAAACTCTAATTCCTTTGTGATATTGTGAAATGCTTATCTAAGCATCAGAGTTTTCAACATCATGCCACATTCTTTTCATTTTTCCTGTTATTCATATTGCTGCCTTCACACATTCTCACCTTTTTCACTATATTACTGTGTTGCGCTGTAACACTCTATTCCTATTCACAATCCTCCTAGCATGCATCATTATCTTCCATGCCATCTCATTTGAACTTTTGTTCACTTTCAACACTTCACATTCCTCAGACTGCCTAATTAGCAAACAATTTCTAACATAATAATCACCTCCTTTTCCCCATAAATTGGTCACATTCACCAGTACATACATTCCAAACTGTTACATGGAATGAAATTTTTCATGTTGAATTCAAACAAAGGACTCGCTGCTTCCATTATTATACCATGCCATAATCTCATTCCCACTGTTCAAATTCCACTGTGTCCTAGTCATGTTGCAGGCCTATCTGTTTGGCAAATTGTTGACAAAATGGACCATCCCAGATCAACATTTATACTTTTTTCTGTATAAAAAATAATTATAAACACTGAACTATGCATATCATTAAAACACATTAATTTGCAATTAAAAAAACTCATGGAAGACTAAATATTTAAAGAAAAAACATCTCATCTGCAACTACAACCAAGACTTCCCATGTACACCACCATGCCTATCAAGTTGACATAATTAAAATTTAACAATGTGTAGTGAGAATGAGTGAGTTTGACATGAATCACAGAAAAAAAAATGGAAGGCCTAAACCATCTTGGCAGAGAATGACAAAAAAAAAGCTGGTTGGGAGAGCAGCAGAATTATTTGCAGAATACAGGGTTAACTGGAGAAGATGGATCTTGGCCTTATGTGCCAAAGGACATGAAGAAGATAGATATGTGGGAAGTGTCATTAGAGAGACTGAGAGATTAGCAAAACAGATGTTTGAAGCATAAAATAAGTCTGGAAAAAAAAACATGAGGGGAAAACCAAAATGTAGATAGTTTGAAGTTAAGAGCATTTTAGAAGAATTAAAAGCAAGAGTTGATCATATTTGTCTTTAATTTGTGCTTAATAAGGTTGCACATACTTGATAAATCATATACAAAGTTGGAAGGAAATTTTGATAGTATACAAGCTATGAAATACACTGCTTGGAAAGAAGTTGTGGACATCCAAAGTTGCATCATGGCATGTAACAAGTCGTGTTTGTAGCCGGTATAAATTGGAGGAATGTGATACTCCCAAGTCAATGCAACTGTATCTGGGTGAAATTGCTGCGAGAAAGGAACTGATGGAGTTCAAAAGAGGCATTGTGATAGGATGTCATGTTGCAGGCCTATCTGTTTGGCAAATTGTTGACAAAATGGGCCATCCCAGATCAACATTCAATGATACTGTACTGAGATGGAAGCACAGGGAGTCAACTACAAGTGCTACCCACAGTGGATGACCCAACACATTAACCAAATGTGACCATAGGGTATTACGAAGAATAATATTTTAAAACTGCCATTCATTAGCTGACATGTTGAATGTGGAGTTCCAGGCATTGGATGGAACACATCTGCACAAAAAAATTCAGAACCAAGGCTCACTATATCGGTTTCCATGGTAGGATCCCAATAATGCAATCCCCACGTTACCCAAACCAACATGCAGTGTCATCTTCAGTGGTGCAAGAGCATGTGGAGTGGGACATGGAAGTTTAGAAAACAGTGTTATGGAGCAGCGAATCATGATACACCTTCTACCAAGCAGATGGACAGGTGCAGATGTGGCAGATTCCCAGTGAATGTCTCTTTACCAGAGTGCATAACTCCAACTTTGAAATTTGGAGATGGCAGTGTGATGGTATGATCCTGTTTTTCCTGGTTTGGCCCTGGACCTCTGTTTGTGGTGCCATTGAACATTGAACTCCTAGAGGTGTTGAAAATTCTGGATAATGCATCGTGCTATAAGGCTGCTGCTGTAACCACATGGTTTATGGACTTGAATGCCACCACATTTGACTGGCCTTCACAGAACCCTGATCTTGTCCATACATCTGATGAACTGGAGCATCGGATGAGGTCAAAGGACATCTGCCCCACAAGAAGTCCAGGATCTCATTACATACTTAAAGGAAGAATGGTCCAAAACTCCCATTGATTGCTATTACACTTGTGGAAAGCATTCCCCATAGGATTACTGTGGTCATCACAGTGAAAGGAGATCCTACATCTTATTAAGGTGGGCACCATGGCTGTTTGTTGCTCATACTGTGGTGTCCATTGACTGCTTTCCAAGCAGTGTATATTGTATTGGCATATCGTATTATGGTCTGCTCTTGAGTATACATGAAGGAAAAAATGATCGAATAATCAAATTATTAATGATCTCTTCATGTAGTACAAAGACTATTGAGGCTGGTGTGAATCGTTCTTATCTCTTCAGCCTCTCTTGGATGATAATTTGACATACTCTTCTGTCTGGTACAAGACTGACTCATCAACTTCATCAGCTCACTTACAAAGTTTGTTTGTTGATCTGTAAGCATGTTCATTGTAGTTTTCCTTTCATCTATCCATCCAGCCTGATAGACTAGTCTCACTGAATGCATTCTTTGTGACTGTACCATTCCAATTGTTGTATTATTCATAATTGGATCTGATCTGTCAAGTTAATCTGTTAATTTGTTTTCAATTCTGTCCAGGGTTTTAATAATTTTTCTGAGCCCTTTCATTTCAAAGGCTAGCAGTTGTCATACAACATATTTTCTAATCATCTGTCTTAGTTCTTTAGGGTACTAGAATTAATTGATTGAATCAAAAAAATTTTGTTTCAAGCTTTTCCATATTTTTGGTTTATTATTGTCTATTCTGTATTTAATGATTGTTGTATCATTTAAATTAATGATGAAAACCCAAGTTGTTAGATCAGTTTTCTTGTTCTATTATTTGATTGTTTAAAGTTAGCGTTCTTTCTTCCTATATTCATAATTTTTGTTTTTGTTGACATTGACATTTTATTTTTACAGCTTTCCTCTAATTTTACTATCTGATACTATAGATTACGTTTAATCTCTGCAATTATGACATTGTTATCTGCATATTTTATATCAGTGATATGTTTGCTACTTCATTATTCTTTTCTTTGTCTCTGTTGCACTATTAAGTTCTATAAAGATGTTAAAAAAGTAGTGCAAGTGGGCAGCATGCATCACTTCTCTCTTCACATATTTAAATTGTGTGTTGATAGTACCATCTTATACCATTGTTTTGTATATTAATAATCATAATATACAGTTAGTGTTTTATGTATTTTGTAATCTGTTATATATCACTCTCATACAAGACCAGTGTGTGTGTGGGGGGGGGCTAAATGTCTTATACAGGATTTGGAGTACTTTTTTCTATACCACCAGAGTTGTTCAGTTATGCATGGTTATTCAATTATGAAAAACTCTAATTAAAATTTTATATATATGATGGAGTATGGTTATTAGTAATTCTTATTTGCTAGCTTTCTTATGAACTGAGATTATTTTTCCATTATCTGGTTCTTCTAAATCATACTAAAATAAAGGATCTTGTTGAACATTACTGCTTAATATTCTTTGGAGGTTTGACCTTGCATATTTTAAACAGCCATAATGAGATATTAACTGAAAAAAATACTTATAGGGAAGAATATTGTGTTTATTTGGCCATATTAATACAGTTAAATGAAACCGACTAGTTTCTCTGCATATACTTGTGGCTTCTTCTGGGTTAGGATTAGGATGAACAAAAAATTACAATAAAAGGTTAAGATGAACCATAACATCACTGAAACATATAGGAACTGTTGAAGAAATACTGTATACCATTTTTGTTGTTGTTCAACTTGATGCTCAGTGCATGCTATATGATTCCTAATTGGAAGGAGAGCAAGATAATTGTATTATGCAAGGGTGGATCTAGGGCTGATGCAGTGAATTATTGACCCATCAGTATATCTGGTCATTGGGGGTATATTATTATTTCACACCTCCAGGAAGTGCAAAAACTCATAGAGGGAGGACTCATCTACAACTGTCTCCACCACTCAATCCACCAACTGACCTCATCTACACCAGTGCCATCTACCGCCGACCACCACCACTAGTATTTCCACAGACAATCACAAACATCCATGCCCACTGGGATTTGAACCCGCAGCCTTTTGACTGGAGAGCGGATAAGCTAACCACTCGCCCAGCCAGGCTGACATTAGAATGGTTGTGAGTTGCATCCAAAGTTGGATAGACATCACTTGGAGAGCATGGTTTTGTTAAATTGAGGTCCTTTAATAAACTATAATAGTAACAACAGAGTTGGATAAGGAGACTGGATATACCAGGATACTTCTGGATTTTACCATTTAGAGTGGCTGTGTTGGAAATAATCAAAAACACAGCAATCTAAATGGATACAATCTCAAAACAACTCAAAAAATCATCAGCAACTTCTCCACACATCAAGCTAGACAAGAACAAGCCCATAGGATTCCCATACCTTATATCAAAGACATCTCCAAATGGCTCTCAAAAATTATGAAGAAATACAATCTTGCTGCCACCTACAAACACATCAACCAGAACCACAACTTGTTACCTTCTCCTAAAGACAAACTTTCACCTATGCTACTACCTGGTGTATATGAGGTTATGATAAATTTAGCTTTCTGACATAAGATTGCTAAGGTATAGAAGAAAGGTCTTAATGAGAGCGTACATTTCATAACAGCTGTCAGGTCAAACCAAATTTAAACACTTAAAAGGTGAACATATGGGCTCCTGAGCAGAGCTTGTGGTTTTAAGTAGTGCATACCAAGGCAACTTCAGCATAGAAGCTTATATTATTATAAGCTCTCTGGTAAATTTTAGAATCTTTAGTTTCTTTTTATATTTGGCTATAAACTATGGATGGTCCTTCATTTTAATAAATTAATTTTATTTTTAATTAGTATAGATAAACATTACTGATAGATACGTATCAGTTAAACATTTAATATATTGATGTAATTGAACTGACTGTTAATAAGTCAAGTTTAAATTTTTCTCTTAATTTTTATCAAATATTATTAAAATTTTATATACAAACTTTTTTTTTGTAGGTGGTATCAGTTTATCATCCTTGAAAGGGGATATAAAATTTGACAGCATTCATTTTACTTATTCCAGTCGTCCAGATTTAACTGTACTTAAAAATCTTAACCTAATGATTCCTGCAGGAACTGTTCAAGCTATAGTTGGTACTAGTGGTTCAGGAAAGAGTACCATTGGTGCCTTGCTTCTGAGGTTTTATGATCCAGATTCTGGTAAGCTTGTTTGTAAACAGTAATGCTTTCTTATGAACTTCTGAAAAATGTTAAACAAATGTCATACTTTTATCTTCTTTGCTTTTTCTCTATAATTTAGAAGTAGACAGTGCCACGAATTATATTATGCATATATGTATGCATCTAGCCTGTGAACACATGTATCTATAGACTTAACAAATAGCATGTGTAATGTCTGTCGACTGCTTCTTAAGCAAAAAAAAGCTCATGGTATTTTCGTGAGAGAAAAATCTTATAATTTTAAAATTCTTATAAACATTTCATACATCATAAAACCCCATTATTTTCCAACCAAGAGTATATGATTTTTTTGACTGGCTTAACTCCTTAACTCAGACATCAACTAATTCCTGATATGTACCCTTGGGGAGTAGGATGGGTCAAGATATTATGTGAGGACGCACTGAGAGAGGAATACATCACCCATGCCAGCTGTCACACCTTCTTTTATACTCATTCATACTAGATGTGCTCACTGCTTCAACAAGCAAACTGTTGCACTCACTGCTCTGTGAGAGAAAAATCTAGCTCACTCCTTTCTTAAATGCATACATAACTTCCACAGTTTTTGTCCTCTGCCTTCCATATAACAAAATATTTCACCGTTTGATATCCTATAACACTTTAGAGGTTTCCCTGTTTACCAGTGTCTGCAGTTCACATACTCTGAATAATCTACATTCCATAATCTTGATATCATCTTTGTTATTCTTCTTTGCACCCTTTTCACAGCTTCTTCATCCACTCTGAACTCAGAAGACAAACTGCATACGGTAATCCAAGGTATAGTCATATTGAGGCCTTGTAATGGGACAAATGATATACTACAAAATGACTTACCCTTTTGCCTACATGTCAGTGTTTTTTTCATTCATGGTTACACAATGATCACCATTCATTATCAAAAATTATTGAAACAACTACCATGTTATAGAAACTGCAGTTTAATATAAACCAAAATAATCACTTGATGTTTTGACCTTCACATCAAGGTCATCATCTGGAGTATACATATATACAAAGAAACAAGCTACATTATAATGTACATGGTATATGCTCAAGTTAGTAATTTGGTCAACCGTTAAAACTATTGGTGACCTCTGGTGAAAAAAAGAAAAAAACTTACTACATGAAAGCTAGAATCTTGTTATTGTTATTATCTATTTTATTAAAATCATTAAGAGATATATTAAGCTAGAGAGCAACATGCACTCACATAATTACTCATATAAATTAAAACAGTATAGCCAATAAGAGCTGAAATTATTGCTTAGAGTCCTAAAGTAAGGGTTTGCTGGAAAACTCAAAGAACTTAATTATTAACTAATAATAACTTAATTAAGAGCAGATCATCCTAAACAGATCTGCTTACATTCATCAAATGAATCAATCTCTGATAGCAGCACTTACAAACTTGTGAACTGTGATCCAACTAACAGGATTAAGAATAAAACTGTTAAATTGCTCAATTCTATCACTTCTTGGCCATAGGACACTGTTAAAAAAACGGTTACCCCATTACAGAATATATAGTGTTCTCAAGGTGCACAAACATAATGTTCCACTTTGGCCAATAGTTGAAGATATAGACAGCTCTAATTATCACCTAGCCAAGAATTAGTGTCAACACTCAGAATTGGTAGGTCATTCCCCCTTCTATGTAAAGAACACACAACACTTCATAAACAAAATTAAAAACAGCGGTAAGCAAAGATGATTTATTAGTCAATTTTGATGTTTCTGCCATTTTCACAAATGTCACAATCAGTGACACAATTCTCTTACAGAACAAATTTCCACCTGATATTATGGCTCTCTGCCCACGTACTACATTCCAGTTACTTCATGTGGCAAAATAATTTTTACCTACAAAAAGAAGGTATGGCCATGGGCTCCCCATTATCCCCCAATTGCTAACTTTTATATGGAAGCTATTGAGCAACATGCTGTAGATTCCTTTACTTTAAAACCTACAATTTGGCTTAGATACGTGGACAATGTTATCTGGTCACATGGCCGCCAACCTTTAAGCACCTTCCTCAGCCCACCTGAACAAACAACATGAATGCATGCAATCTTTACATCATACAAAAACCTGGTATGAACACAATTTAAAGAAGCATTTAAATTTTGATCAACCATTCTAATCTTAACAATAATGGGGGCATAAAAATCCCAACAATTTGGATAGCACTCATTCCACCCACTTAAGTTCAAGTTTTCCAGCAAACCCTTACTTTAGGATTCTAAGCAATAATTTCAGCTGTTATTGGCCACCATCTATACTGTTTTGTTTAATTTATATGAGTAATTATGTGAGAGCATATTGCTCTCTAGCTTAATATATCTCTTAATGATTTTAATCAAATATAGATAATAATAACAGCGCTCTAGCTTTGATGTAAGTTTTTCTTTTTTTTCACCAGAGGTCAGGTGAGTAGTTTTAATGGTTAACCAAATTACTGTAACTTTAGTATTCCATGTAGATATCTTGTAGTGTAGCTTTTTTTTTTTGTATATGTGTATACTCCAGATAATGATTTTGATAGGAAATCGAAATGTTGAAGGATTAATTTGGTTTATATTAAACATGTCTTTGTTTCAGCAATGCAGTTATCCTGAGTTGTATTTGCAGTTTTTGCTGTGTGAACTTTTAGCTTGAAATTCCTATCCACTACAACTTGAAGATCCCTAGATTCATCAGTTTCTAGTAACTAATCCCACCAATATAATATACCATTGGAAATATCACACCAAAGTGCATAACTTCATATTTACTAACATTGAGTTGATATCCATTATCATTTGCTCACAGTAGCAGCCTTGGTTGCCCTGCTTATCTTTGCATTTTCAGCAAACAATATTGAACATCAAGTGGATATTAAATCCAGCATCATTTCAAAGCCGAATACAGAAACTATGAAAGTTTTGTATGAAATTTGACCAGAGAGCTACGGGAATACACTCGCCAGCATTTAAGAGTTGCCCTAGCCGGACCTTATAGCTGGCAATGATCGCTAGCCCAAGCAATCCATTTTGGTCCATTTTGATAAGGTTTCACTGGCCTGACAACTGTTTCAAACTGGTTGGTTTTTTGTCAGAGACCAGGCAGAAACCTTAAGAGAGCAAAAACTTTCTTTCAATACTAAGAAACCTGAAATGTCAGAGGGTTTTTTTTTTTTTTTTTTTTTTTTTTGTTGCCAACTCTCTGTTGGTGGGTGAAAGTATTTACTAAAATAAAGAGCCAAAAGGCCTCAGTTCGCCGATGCAAAATTTATGAAAATCAAGTGGATATTAAATCCAGCATCATTTCAAAGCTGAATATAGAAACTATGAAAGTTTCCTCTGAAATTTGACCAGAGAGCTTATGGGAATACACTCTCCGACATTTATGAGTTGCCCTAGCCAGACCTTATAGGTGGCAACGATTTTGCATTGCCGAACTGAGGACTTTTTAGCTCTTTATTTTAGTAAATACTTTTACACACTGACTGAGAATTTGTTTACGAAAAATACATCTCTCTGACATTTCAGGTTCCTTAGTATTGAAAGGGAGTTTTTGCTCTCCTAAGGCTTCTGCCTGGTCTCTGACAAAAACCAACCAGTTTGAAACAGCTGTCAGGCCAGTGAAACCTTATCAAAATGGAACAATAGTGGGCAAATATACGGATGCTTGGTTTAGTGATCGTTGCCACCTATAAGGTCTAGGGCAACTCGTAAATGCTGGCGAGTCTTTATTTTAGTAAATATTGACATCTCCTGTAAGGTCTTTCCCAATATCATTAATGTATAGATTAAACAACTGTAGTCCAAGGACTGATAGCTGGATACATTACAAGTCAACCTAAATCTGGCAGCATCGCCCCCCCCTTCCAATTCCCTTTGTTCAATTCAGCTGTAACATTATAAAATGAGCATATTGCTAAAAACATGATCTCCCTTTAGTAAAGCCATTGCAAAATATAGATTGTGTGTGTGTCAATCCATTTCAGTATGTGAGTTCTCACCAACTTCTAAAATCTTCACCACCACCACCACCACCCCTAGCTACTGACAGGTCAGTAGTTAACCACATCAATTTTTGCAGCACCCCTTGTAAAACGGAACTGTCATATATTCTTTCCATTTCTGTGAGATCTTTTTTGAGCTGAGACTTGAGTTATCTAAACATGTCAAGGGCCTAGCCCATTCAGCTCAACATTCATTTAGTGTACATGCTGATATACAATCTGTCCCTATTGCTGAATTCCTATGTAGGTCATGCAACAGTCCTTGAATCTCATCCTCAACAATCTCATCTGCTTCTGACAGTGGCACCATCTGAATTGACTAACATTATTCTTCCACGTTCATTTTTTCTTTCTTCTAGTATAATGATAAAATTCGTTTCCATTGCCTTTAACTTGCACATCCGATGACATTTCAAACTCCAGTATAGCCTTTCCATACAGTACTAACAACGTTTCTAGCCTGCACTCTATATATATTTTATAACTACTCTTATTCTCATGATATTCCTTCTACATCTTTTTTTATGGATCTTGTTTAATAAAGTTACGTATCTATTTCACTCCCACCCTATTTGTTCTTCAAACTCAGGAGACACATTTAGATCCTGCCTCATTTAAGCAAATTTTAAAAGCTTCCCATTCATTGCCTAAAATATCCTTTTCATTCAGTAGCCGATACCATGGGACCAAAAATAGTATTCTCTTAAGATTATCATAATTTCCAGCTTTTTAATTTGGCACTACTTCCCAGGAGAGTATGCCATGATCACTAAACAGACACATTCTTAACTGAGACTCTTTTTGATGTTACAGTCAAATCTAATGCTCTTTGACCTTGTGTTAAGGCTTAAGTGCTGGAAGGACATTATGTTGGAGGTAATGGAGTATTGATAGCACTAAGAAATGATTAAAAACTAATTTTAATGCTTCCAGTATTTTATCTCAGACCTGAGACTTCATCAGGAAGTACACATAACACTTGTAACACACACAAAAACAACACAATACTCAGTGAAACATGGTTATGACTCTGAAGTCCTATCTAGGTGGTGCACCCTCTATGGGCATTTGTAGGTGTCCTAGGATGTAAATTGGAACCTCTGATGATTAATATTTCCCAAATTTTGCAAAGTTTTTGTATTTGTTTAAATCTGGTTGATTTCTAAGTGCTGTTGCAGATTCCAAAAATAGTCTTTCTTTTTTAAATTTACTGTGATGAAGCATGGTGTTTTTCTTCCAGAAGATCCTTTGAGAGGTATCCAGTACATGATCTGCAAGACCAGATTGACCATAGTTGATTGCAGATGTAAATTTTGTGTTCATCTAAACGGATAGTGGCTGATCTGTCTTAAAATTAGTTTTTAATCCTTTCAATTAACAATTACGCATGACATACTGATGCACTGCATTTAGAAATTTGTAATAGTCAGTAATTGTTTTACACATTTTCCTAGTATGCAGATAAGGTTAGTTATTTAATGAAAATTTCACTATATCTTGCTATATAATTTTTTTTTATATTCAGTATATAAAATTTTTTATTAAAATTATCATATACTGTACATTTTGCTTGCTTTTATATACAATACATTTATGCTTAAAAACTGTGTTATGCTTAATCTGTTCTTATTCAAAAAACGCTATAATGCTATGATGTAAAAATATGAATAAATAATCCCCCTTCCTATATCCTTTTAATTTTCAATTTTTTCTGTTAGGGAATAATAAGTAATGCCGCTTTTTTTTATTTATTTATTTATTTTTTTTTTTTTTAAGAAAAGCACTGGATATAACTGTAGATTATATAACACAACTCAATGCTTATTACTAATCTAAATAACCAGATGTTTCAATCTGATAAAACTTAGATTGTCATTAGTGTAACTGACAATTAAAAAAAAAGGATAGAATAGCAGTGGATTTCCTTAGAAAGAAACAAGTCATGTGCTAGTTACAGCACAGTAGATTTGAAATCAATAGTTTCTTTTGTGTACTTTCGTATAGTCTATATCAATGCCACATGTACCACTTACAACTCATTTACTCCTCTTTCACTGGGAAGATATGATCAAAAAGACCATTAAACTATGTTTTATGTTCAACAACATAAGCTATGAACAAGGATTTTATTTCCAAAAAAAGTGCCAAAACTTTAATCTAATTCCTGCTATGAAGAGGAATATTTCTTTCCTAGATTCAGAGATACTAACATTCAAAAACCATAAATATGAAGGATTGATTACTGGAACAAATCTGAAAACAAACCCCAACTCAACATCACCAGAATTAAAGATCGGTACTATCAACGTAAGAAGCCTGAATGGCAAAGAAATGGAGCTAGCTGAGGAATTAGATAAGTACCAGATCGACATAATAGGGGTGACTGAAACAAAACAGACCAAAACTGGTGAGATCTTTCTGAGCAATAAATACAAAATGTTATATTCAGGCAATGACAATCAAGGAAAAGAAGGAGTAGCCATAATATTCAACACAAAATACGAGGCTAATCTTCTTGAATGGCAGTCAGTCTCAAGTAGAGTAATGTAGGCAAATATGAGAATGGGGAACTGGACAATGAGACTTATTTGTGCCTATGGTCCCACAGAAGGTTCTACTAGGTAGAAGTGGAGGAATTTTTTGAGGCTTTAGAAAAAGCAACTGACACAATGAAAAAGAAAAAGTTGGTCCTTGTTGGGGATCTAAATAGCAGAGTAGGAAATGATTGTGAGACATACAAAAATATTTTGGGAAAATTTGGAGAAAAGAGCAAAGCTAATAATAATGGCAAATATCTGTTGGATTTCTGCTCAGGGCATGGACTGGTTATTACTAACACCATGTTCCAACATAAAAATGTGCACAAATTCACATGGAAAGAAGAGGCTAGGAATAAGAAAGGTCTCATTGACTATGTTATTGTTGATAGTGATGTTTATTCCCTGGTGCAGGACACCAGAGTGTACAGAGGATTTGAAATTGGAAGTGATCACTATTTAGTCTTGAGCAGGATAAAATTGAATTTCATATTGAAAAGAATAACATGTAAGAAAGTTTTAAAGCGAATAAAAGTTGAGCAGCTCTCAGATGTGAACTGTAGACTAAAATACAGAAAGATTATTGAAAAGAAAATGAAAGAGTTTGAGAACAGGAATCAAACCTTGGACATTCAGTGGCAAACTCTGAAGAAAACATTGACTGATTCTGCCAGAGAGGCATGAGGTTGTGTGCAAGGATAAAAAAATCAGAACTCCCTGGTGGACACAGGAAGTTAAAGAGGCAGTGAAGGAAAAGAAGAAAGCATATCAAATGTTCCTAGCAAATAAGTCAGCTTTTACTCTTAGAGAATACAGAGACAAATGTAAGAAAGCTAAACAGTGTGTTAAACTAGCTAAACAAAAGTCATGGGAGGACTTTGGCAAGAATATAGAAAATAAATATCAAGAAGGTGGCAAAATATTCTGGAGGTTGTTGAAGAAACTTAAGAATGGAGGAAAGAGTGCTGTAAAAGGAGTTAGAGATGATAAACAGGAGAAACAGGAGAAAAATATATCCTTGAAGTATGGAGTAATTACTTTGAAAAACTGCTAAATGAAACAAGCAGTGACAGCACCGTGATAAAAAAACACTGACCAGGCATACAGTCAGGAATACATATCCATACTTGAAGTAGAAAAAGCCATCAAAGGCTTGAAATGTGGAAAGGCAGCAGGAGTAGATGATATTCGCCCAGAAATGCTGAAGTATGGTGGTATAAAAGTCTTACAGTGGCTGCACTGCATAGTTCAGAAAGCCTGAACAGAGGGACGAATTCCCGATGATTGGAGTAGAGCTCTCATAGTACCCATATATAAAAAGGGAAATAAAACAATATGAGAATTACAGAGGTATTTCCCTACTGAGTGTTCCTGGCAAGATCTATGCAAGTATACTTGAGAAACGGTTGAGAAGAACTGGGGAAGAAAATCTTGGTGAAGAACAAGCTGGATTCGGGCCAATTAGAGGCTGTCAGGATCAGATCTTCACTTTACGACAAATAGTCGAGAAAGCATGGGAATATAACAAAGATCTGTATTTAAATTTTGTCGATTTGGAAAAGGTATATGACAAGGTGCCGAGAGAGAAGCTATTCAATACGCTGCAGTTATATGGTGTCAATGGGACATTATATCAAACAATGCTTAGTCTTTATTTGAGTTGTAAGTCAGCAGTTAGAATTGAAGGAAGTACAGGAAGATGGTTTAATGTTAAATCTGGTGTGAGACAAGGATGTACATTATCCCCTTTGTTATTCATTATCTATATGGATCACATTATGAAGGAAAGTGGTATTAAACCTGATATCAAAATTGGAGATGTTAATGTCAGCTCTTTGCTTTATGCGGATGATGTTATACTTCTCAATAAATCCGCTACAAGTCTGCAAGATTCTCTGACTAAATTGAATAGCTGTTGTAATAGATATGGTATGAAGGTCAGCAATAAAAAGACAAAGACAATGAAAATAGGCAGAATCATTGAAAATGTCAACTGCGTTGTGAATGGAGAACCTGTGGAACAAGTAAAACATTTCAGCTACTTAGGCACGATTTTTACTGAATATGGTAAATTAAATATAGAAATAGACAACAGAATCAGCAAAGCTGGTATGGTGGGAAGTCAGTTGAATAAATTCATATGGAATAAGAGAGAAATTAGTCGGAACACTAAATTAGCTGTATACAAGACAGTGTTCAAACCAGTTTTAACTTATGGATCTGAGAGCTGGGTCAGAAGTAAAACACTTGACCAAAGACTCGAGACCTCAGATATGAGAGTCCTGAGAAAGATTCGAAGCGTGAACAGATGGCATCAATGGCAATATATTAAAAATGAGGATATTAGGAAAGAACTTGACATTGTCAGCATCCAGGAATGCATTAGCAGAGCTAATCTCAGGTGGTATGGTCACTTAAATAGAATGGGAGAGAAAAGCTTAGCAAAAACAAGTGTTCTCTGCCAGTTTGGCAGGAAAACGACCCAGAGGAAAACCAAGATATAGGTGGATTGATACGGTACAAAGTGCCTTAGACGATAGAAATATAAGATCTGATAATGTTGGAGTCTTGACAAGTAACAGACTGATTTGGAGGAAAATTGTAGATAGGAAGTAAGTAATGATGTAATTTTTTCATGTAGTACTGTCATATCCTGTACACCCTGTACATGGCAGGAATTTGATGATGATGATGATGATTTTTTTTGGGGGGGGGGGGATCAGTTTAGTGGAGTGCAGTTGTGATAGTGTCCTTGAGTTGGAAAGACCTGCCTTTAAATCTCATCTAGAATGTATGGGACATTTGAGGGTTTTTTTTAACTGAAGGCAAATCAGCTGGACTCATACAGAGATAGCAGAACTTTTTATCCTTGAAAAAAGATGCTTAGATGCTTTTCCCCTAACAAAACAGACCATTCAGGAAATGCACGCATTTTGCAAGTATTGAGATAGGAATGGCATATCTGGAGAGAGAATAAGAGAAATGATAAACCAAGATGAAAAAAAAGTTGAAAAGAAACTAGTCATGAAATATTATGCAATACTGTTGTAATATTTGGTACATCTGTTTGGGATATATATATGTATATATATATATATACCATAAAAATTATGAGGCTAGGATTAGCTATTCATCAGAGCAAAACATCAAGTTTACAAATATTGCAGTTAGTAACCTAATATTTTTTTATAAATAATTCTTGTTAATTTTATATGCATCATTCATATAAAAAAATGTGACAATTACCTGATTGTATATTCAACTATTGCAGTATGTTGAATTCATAATTTTTCATAAGGGTGTATCACTGATATCTTAAATTAAAAGAAGTGTTAATTAGCTTATCAGAAATTGGGTGACAAAGAGTAAGGTTTCTTCAATCATATTATAATTGTTCAGTATGTCATGTAATAATAGTAATAATAAAAAGATACTAGGTAGACACAACTCGGAGTTATTGCCCAAAACAAAGGCCAGACCTAAAAGTTCCAGTTGAATAACAATGGTCTTGATCTAATCCTTTTAGACATTGCATCACACTCTTTCAGAGTAAAGCAATTTTATTTTTACCCAGAATAGGATGTGAAGAAGGAGAATGGAAGCATATCAAATGCAATTTGTAATTCTGCTTTACTTGCTTCATTTATTACCAATGGAAGGTGTGGTTATGTTTTTCTTTTCCTGAGGTTTTTTTTATTACCTAGTATATCATTCATTGTGGAATTATGTTTGGATAAGAAAAAGCATATTTTAATTGACAGGTGTGGTTTCCATTGATGGAGTAAATATTAAAACATTAGATCCACTATGGTTAAGAAAGAATATTGGCATTGTTCCCCAAGACCCATTGCTGTTTTCATGTTCTCTTCGTAACAATATTTCTTATGGAACATCAGTCTCTAGTAGTGATGATGCCATTTTAAATGTACTCAAAGAAGCCAATGCATGGGAATTCGTCAAGGACTTGCCTGATGGATTAGATACAGTTGTTGGTGAAAGGGGACTACTATTATCAGGTAAATAATTTAAAGTTTATATAAAGAAAACTTAAACTACTGTAGTTTATTTAAAATGTTTGGTTTAAATACATTATTAGGTATGATAATTTTTGAAAATACATTTTGGGTTACAGTCCAGTGTCTGACAGAATAATCCTAATCAGAATAAAGGCATATCCAGTGAATGTCATACTTATACAGGTGTATGCACCCACTACAAGTGAGGAAGTGAGGATGAGGTCAAAGAATTTTACAGTAGATTTCAACAAGTATAATACTGTATTGATATAAAAGATTTTCTGTTGATATTAGGTGATTGTTATACAAAAACAGGAGAAAAAGAATAATGAGACATCGCTGGAAAATTTAGGGACTGAGGAATGAAGCAGGAGAAAGGATGTTGTAGTTTTTGTCAAGAACAGTTCTTTTATTGCAAACACTTACTTTCAACAACACAAAAGAAAAATGTACACATGAACTTCACCTAATGGTGAATACAGAAATCAGATTATGTTGTTGCCAGCAGAAGGTGAAGTACTATCCAAGCAGCCAAAACACTACCTGCTGCAGGCTGTGGAACAGATCATGAATTATTGATAGCTGAAGTTAAAATAAAATTAAGGGCTGAGAAGAAACAAAAGGACAATATCAAATTTGATTTAAATCATGTAAATGAAGCATTTAAATAGAGGTTAGTAAGAAATTAAAGTTTCGAGAGGACAGGAAGAGAATAAGAAGAATGGTGAGAAGAAACAAAACACGAAGTAATACAAGAAGCAAAGAAGTCTAAGTGAAGCAGGAAGATGTGAATAGAGAAATGCCAGAAGAACTCTTCAATAATGATTGTCATCTGCAAATTGTTTATTTTGTACCTTAAATTGAAATTCACTTTATGCTATCATTTATGATATCCATTGTTCTTTCCTTAAAAGCATGATAAAGTTGCTTGGAAATTTTGGGTCTTGTGCCTCTTGTTGTCCAGAACCATCTTCCTATTCCTCCACAGTTTTTCACAGCAGCTTCTGCATTATCATTGATGTTCTACAAGAGACATATTGGTTCCTGTCCATTCTCCATACAATTTGAATCCCTGCCACCTTGTCATCTATGCTGTCAAATGCTTTCTGAAAGTCAACAAAACAGGTATAAACATTTTTATTTTTATGTAGAGCTTTCTCCTCAATTAATCTTAACATTAATATAAATTTAAGATACCAAGAAATTATATACTTGGTTTAATCCTTTATCCAAGTGTAAGCAAACAAATTTGTGCCGGAACTATTTTCAGGACTGGGGACGACTCATATAAAGAAGCTAAGACTTCACATCACTTGCCTTAGTATCTCCTTTTGGACATGTATAATGCTATGCATTATACATGTCCACAACACACACACACAAAAACACACACAATGTCCATAGCACGTGTGCCACAGTAAATATCTTGTCTTATGTATCATAAGAGATCATCTGTACAATTGAAAAGGAATTGAATTAAAAAACAATAGTTCACATGCTTAGATTGGAATCCCTCTACATATACAGTTGCATGTTCATGGCTTAAAACTTATGGGCTGAAATTAAAACTAATTAAATTAAAATTAAAATATAACAGTTAAATTTATTTAATGCAATTGAGGATAACAATTTCCCAAAGTTTTGGAATAGTGAGACAGCCATTTTGATTAAGATAGGTCTATGAAGTAATGCTTCAGCACTTTCTTTATATAAACATTCATGTTAATATATAGATCTATGTAGCAGCTTAGCATTATTCCTGTGGTTAGTGTTTTCAATTCCATGTTGTGTAAGGCCAGATTTATGAGAAGGATGTGGTTCAGAGTATAGGCTTCTTCTTGTCTAGGTTGATTTTTAGGAGGGGTTGATTATTTTTTGGGTTATTATTGGATTATATCCATTTAGCAAGGCAATTGACAATTTCTGTTTTAGAAATTCTTCCAAAGCACAAATCTTGTGTGCTCAGGATACCAAAGATTTTATGATGCCATATTTTTGAGATGGATGCTGAGCTGATGTATTGTGGATATAGTGACCTGAAAAAGGTCACTATATCCACATTGGTTTTCAGTAGGCAGAAGTGGAAATGGATCCATCTTGCTTACATTGGATGTGTACAACAAGAAAGGAAATGCCATTTTATTCTTTTTCTTTCTAGTGTAAACTTGGTATGAGGATGTAGGGTGTTGATTTTATGTAGAAATGCATAGAATATGGTTCTGTGTGGCTCCAAACTGCAAAAATGTCATCAATGTACTTCAGCCAAATTGTTGGTTTTGGATAGAGAGCAAAAATCTTTTCTTCTAGGTGTTCAAGAAAAAATGTTGGCTACATTAAGTGATAAGGATGACCCCATTGCTGTTCCTTCCTCTTGTTTATATATTTTATCTTTCCATGTATAGTAGCCTGATGTGATTGCAAATTTGAATAATTCCACTATGTCCAATGGAAATTTTTGGGTTAGAATTTCTGTCTCTTTGTGAGGGATATTGGTGAAAAGAAAGACAATGTCAAAGCTTACTAACATGTTTGTATCTGCCAGTTTAATGTCTTTTATGCTTGTATAAAATTCTATGCAATTTTTTTTTATTAAAGAAGTTGAGTGGCCAGTGAGGGGATGGAGAAGATTGGACAGAAATCTTGATATTTTATAGATACAAGATTTCTGTCCAATCTTCTCCATCCCCTCACTGGCCACTCAACTTCTTTAATAAAAAAAAATTGCATAGAATTTCATACAAGCATAAAAGACATTAAACTGGCAGATACAAACATGTTAGTAAGCTTTGACATTGTCTTTCTTTTCACCAATATCCCTCACAAAGAGACAGAAATTCTAACCCAAAAATTTCCATTGGACATAGTGGAATTATTCAAATTTGCAATCACATCAGGCTACTATACATGGAAAGATAAAATATATAAACAAGAGGAAGGAACAGCAATGGGGTCATCCTTATCACTTAATGTAGCCAACATTTTTTCTTGATATGGTACAAAGTGCCTTAGACATTGAAATTCATTTTCTGTCCAAATACATGCACAGACACTGATACTTGCAGTGGGATTTAGATCCTTGTATTTCTTTGATCAGAGATGCCATATAGTCAACCAGACTGTAATATTTTTTGTAATACTTTTTGGCAAGTACTTTTTTTAGAAGTGGTGATGTTTCTAATGAATAAATAAAAGGTCATGAAATTTAAACATGATCCTTATACACACACACACAGATGCTCAGTCACGAATAAAAAAAAATATAAGTGATCTAGTAGAAGTATATCAATGCCACATGTACCTGTGGCATTGATACCTGTGTCTGATACATACAGAGGTGGTGGGATTTTTTATCTAAAAGCAAGCAACTCATCATCATCAAATTCCTGCCATATACCCTCAAGGAGTGTATAGGATATGATAGTACTACATGAAAAATTTACATTGTTACTAACTTCCTATCTACAATTTTCCTCCACATCAGTCTGTTACTTGTCAAGACTCCAATATTATCAGATCTTATATTTCTGTTGTCTAAGGCACTTTGTACCATATCAATCCACCTATATCTTGGTCTTCCTCTGAGTCTTTTTCCTGCCAACCTGGCAGAGAACACTTGTTTTGCCAATCTTTCCTCGCCCATTCTATTTAAATGACCATACCACCTGAGACTAGCTCTGCTAACACATTCCTGGATGCTGACAATGTCAAGTTCTTTCCTAATATCCTCATTTTTAATATGATAATGCCATCTGTTCACCCCTCTAATCTTTCTCAGGATTCTCATATCTGTGGTCTCTAGTCTTTGGTCAACTGTTTTACTTCAGACCCAGCTATTAGATCCTTAAGTTAAAACTGTTTTGAACACTGCTAATTTAGTGTTCTGACTAATTTCTCTCTTATTCCATATGAATTTATTCAGTTGACTTCCTACTATACCAGATTTGTTGATTCTGTTGTCTATTTTTATATTTAATTTACCATCTTCACTAAAAATTGTGCCCAAGTAGGTGAAATGTTTTACTTGTTCCACAGTTTCTCCATTCACAATGCAGTTGACACCTTCAACGATTCTGCCTATTTTCATTGTCTTTGTCTTTTTATTGCTGACCTTCATAACATATCTATTACAGCAGTTATTCAATTTAGTCAAGGAATCTTGCAGACTTGTAGCGGATTTATTGATAAGTATAACATCGTCCGCATAAAGCAAACAGCTGACATTAACATCTCCAATTTTGATATCATGTTTAATATCACTTTCCTTCATAATGTGATCCATATAGATAATGAATAACAGAGGGGATAATGTACATCCTTGTCTCACACCAGATTTAACATTAAACCATCTTCCTACTTCCATCAATTCTAACTGCTGACTTACAGCTCAAATAAAGACTAAGTATTGCTTGATATAATGCTGCATTGACACCATATAACTGTAGCGTATTGAATAGCTTCTCTCTTAGCACCTTATCATATGCCTTTTCCAGATCTACAAAACTCAGAGATCTTTGTTATATTCCCATGATTTCTCCACTGTTTGTCATAAAGTGAAGATCTGATCCTGACAGCCTCTATTTGGTCTGAATCCAGCATGTTCTTCACCCAGCTTTTCTTCCACAATTCTTCTCAACCGTTTCTCAAGTACACTTGCATATATCTTACCAGGAACACTCAGAAGGGAAATAGCTCTGTAATTCTCCCATTCAGTTTTATTTCCCTTTTTATATATGGGTACTATGAGAGCTCTACTCCAATCATCAGGAATTCGTCCCTCTGTCCATGCCTTCTGAACTGTGCAGTGCAGCCACTGCAAAACTTTTATACCACCATACATCAGCATTTCTGGTCGAATATCATCTACTCCTGCTGCCTTTCCACGTTTTAAGCCTTTGATGACTTTTTCTACTTCAAGTATGGATATGTATTCCTGACTGTATGCCTGTTGAGTGTTTTTTACCACTGTGCTATTACTGCTTGTTTCATTTAGCAATTTCTCGAAGTAATTACTCCATACTTCAAGGATACCTTTTTCTCACGTTTTCATGACACCTTTATCATCTCTTTTACAGTACTCTTTCCTCCATTTCTAAGCTTCTTCAACAACCTCCAAAATATTTTGCCACCTTCTTGATATTTATTTTCTATGTTCTTGCCAAAGTCCTCCCATGACTTTTGTTTAGCTAGTTTTACACACTGTTTAGCTTTCTTACATTTGTCTCTGTATTCTCTAAGAACACAAGCTGACTTATTTGCCAGGAACTTTTGATATGCTTTCTTCTTTTCCTTCACTGCCTCTTTAACTTCCTGTGTCCACCATGGAGTTCAGATTTTTCTCTCCTTGCAAACAACCTCACCACATGCCTCTCTGGCTGAATCAATCGGTGTTTTCTTCAAGGCTTACCACTGAATCTCCAAGGGTTGATTCCTGTTCTCAAACTCTTTCATTTTTTTTTTCAATAATCTTTGTGTATTTTAGTCTACAGTTCACATCTGAGAACTGCTCAACTTTTATTCACTTTAAAACTTTCTTACATGTTATTGTTTTCAAAATGAAATTCAATTTTATCCTGCTCAAGACTAAATAGTGATCACTTCCAATTTTAAATCCTCTGTACACTCTGGTGTCCTGCACGAGGGAGAAAACATCACTATCAACAATAACACAGTCAATGAAACTTTTCTTATTTCTTGCCTCTTCTCTCCATGTGAATTTGTGCACATTTTATGTTGGAACATGGTGTTAGTAATAACCAGTCCATGTCCTGAGCATAAATCCAAAAGGTATTTGCCATTATTATTAGCTTTGCTCTTTTCTCCAAATTTTCCCAAAATATTTTTGTATGTCTGACATCATTTCCTACTCTGCTATTTAGATCCCCAACAAGGACTAACTTTTCCTTTTTCATTGTGTCAGTTGCTTTTTCTAAGGCATCAAAAAATTCCTCCACTTCTGCCTTAGTAGAACCTTCTGTGGGACCATAGGCACAAATAAGTCTCATTGTCCAGTTCCCCATTCTGATATTTGCCCACATCACTCTACTTGAGACTGCCTGCCATTCAAGAAGATTAGCCTCGTATTTAGTGTTGAATACAATGGCTGCTCCTTATTTTCCTTGATTGGCATTGCCTGAATATAACATTTTGTATTTATTGCTCAGAAAGATCTCGCCAGTTTTTGTCTTTTTTTGTGTCAGTCACCCCTATTATGGGTGTTTTTTCAGATTTGTTCCAGTAGCTTACTTTTTGCTGTTCACCCTGTTTCCCTGGTGAAAACAACGTGGGCCTTGTTTAACCGAGCAACGCCCCAGCTGGCATGAAATTTTGTCATGTTGTACCATCATTTTGTAATTTTTTTAAGCCAATAAGAATTACAATTTGGTTGGTTAAATCCCTAATTGCCAGCCCATCCTCGTTCGTTCAGTATCCAGGTAGATACCCAACAGGGTGCACCACAAGAAGGTGAGGATTGGACATTAGGTCAGAAGCCCTATTCGGTTCCTTTTATAACTGAGAGGTCTCCTCTCAGTTATACAGCTTTGACCCTTAAGCACTCCTTAAGCAAGCAAACCAACTGATAAAAAAAAACATTTAAGATATAATAGTGTAGTTTTGTAATCTTAGTTTCTTAGGCCATGATGTTAACTATCTAATGAACACATACTTAGACAAGGTTGAACTCTTAAGTTGTGCAATATCAAGGCAACTCATACCAAAGATTTGTATTTTCATGAGTTGTTGATCACTTGCAGGCTAAAATTTACTTATAGAGGGTTTAGACATTTTGAACAGTTTTGATATGTTGTGTGCTTTGTATAAAGTAGTGATGAATATTTATTATTCTTTATTTTACTACATTTTTGTTACAAAGTTGAATTTTCAAGACTACTTTTTTCATTAATTATAAATAATTAATTTTATTAATTTCTATTAAAGAATATTTTATTTTCTTTAAATTTAATTTTATATTTTATGCAGGAGGGCAGAGACAGAGAATTGCAGTTGCTAGAGCTTTGTTAAAGGTAAATTTGAAAACTGATATTTAAATGTAATTTAGAATTTGATAATTTTCTAAAAAGAGATTGATTATGATAAGTATGTTATTTTTGATCACAAAACTAATGTAATTAAAATAACTAAACCCTGGGTTTATTGGTCGTAAAGATTTAATACTACTAGTCTCACCACATGACTTATTGGCTTCGTCTGAGTTTGGATGAACATACAGATATAAATATACACACGACAAGCATTGTGCTGGAACATAGTCAGCATCCATCTCCATGTGTTTCTTTTCTACTTATGTAGTGGTTCCTACGCATTCGGTATTTTTAGTAATGTATTGATTCATAATTAACTCTCGTGTTGTATATTTATATCTGTATGTTTCTCCAAACCCAGATGAAGTCACTAGGTCATGTGGTGAAACTATAATAGGTAACTGGTAATATTAAATCTTTATGACCAATAAACCCAGTGTTTAGTTATTTTAATTACATTAGAGATTGATTGTTTTATTTTCTGTTAAACTTTGAAACTATCCTTAAAAATATTTCTTGTGTGATGAGGCAATCTATTTCATGTCTATTAAAAATCTGATATAATTGCAAAATATATATTAAACAAACCATTATAGTAATGGATTTTAACTGTTAAAAAGTTCAGGTTTGGTTTGAGAAGCTTTCAGGTTTATGTGTATGCACTGCATTGTATATAAGAAAATGTGTTCAATTTTATTCATATTACAGTGGTACCGTGAGATAAGAGTTTAATTCATTCCATGACCGAACTTGTAAGTCAAAATACTCTTATCTCAAATTAATTTTCCCCATTGAAATTAATTAAAATGAGATTAATTTGTACCATCCCCCAAAAAACCACTCCAATTTTTTTATGATAATGTATTATAATGAACAAATATTGTATACAAACAAAATAAAACCAAATACTGTACATACATACATGTAAAAGAGAATCTAAAGAAATAAACAGATGTTGGCGGATCCGATTAGCATATGGTATTAATTTTTTCTTTCACTTCGCTTTTGCTTAACTTAATTTTCTTCTTCACTAGTTTTTTTCTCTTTTGCCACGCTTTCGTCACTTTCATCCGCAGGGCGTTTCAATAGAAACCTGTCCAAGGAGCTTTGTTTCTTCCTCCCTTTTAGAATGTTTCTGAAATGAGTTAGGCAAGTGTCATTAAATAGTGCCACTGCACGACCAGTTGCAACTTTTTCAGAGTGTTTCTTTTTAATAAAGTCCGAAGCTTTTTCCCACATTGCCAACACTTTCTTTATCTCACTTGAAGAGATAACCTCCTCTGCAGTTGTACCAGTTTCCTGCAGAACCTCTGTATGTTGCTGCGTGCGTGTGTAGTTCCATCAACTCCTCTGTCGTCAGCTCCTCGGAATGTGTGGCGACAAGGTCTTCGATGTCTCCCTCATCCACCTCCAGGCCCATGGACTTTCTGAGGGACACAATCTGCTCCAGCACGTCCTGTTCAGGTCTAAATCCTTCAGAGTCCCTTTTCAGCCACAGCTGCAGGCCACAGCTTTTTCCATGCAGAGGTCAAGGTCCTTTTTGTAACACCCTGCCAGGCCATATCAATAATTTTGAGGCACGTGACAATGTTGTAGTGGTCCTTCCAGAACTTGCGAAGGGTGAGGTTTGTGCTCTCCATAACCTCAAAGCAGCGTCGGAAGTGTTTGGTAAAAAGTTTCTTGAAATTGGAGATCACCTGTTGGTCCATGGGCTGTAGGATAGGGGTGGTGTTGGGTGGAAAGTAGAGAACCTTTATAAAGCTGAACTCCTCGAGAATGTCGTCCTCAAGGTTTGGTGGATGGGTAGGAGCATTGTCAAGGACGAGAAGGGCTTGCAGGGGTAAGTCATTGACCTCGAGGTATTCCTTAACGGCAGGACCAAAGACCAAGTTGACCCACTGCACAAAAAACTACCTTATGTGTCTTGAGGGCTGTGGGGTTTTCTGAGTGGTATACGAGCAGCGGCTTGATCTTGCAGTCGCCACTCGCATTTGCACACAGTGCGAGAGTAACCTATCCTTCATGGGCTTGTGACATGGCATCTTCTTTTCTTCTGCCGTTATGTAAGTTTTGCTTGTCATCTTCTTCTAGAAGAGCCCTGTCTCGTCACAGTTGAAAAATTGTTGGGGGATGTATCCTTTGGCTTCGATCAATTCAGCAAAGGTTTTTACAGATTCTTCAGCTGCTTTAGAATCAGAGCTCGCTGCCTCACCATGCCTGACAACGGAGTGAATGCCGGTCCTTTTTCGGAAATTTTTGAATCACCCACGACTGGCTTTGAACTGCTCTTGTGAAGCTTCCTGTGCTGAAGTATCTTGGGTCTACTGCAGCAAATCTGCATAAATGGCTCATGCCTTCTCACAAATTATAGTCTCTGTCACAGTGTCTCCTGCGAGCTGCTTCCCTGTCAACCAAAAAATCAGCAGGTTCTCCATCTTTTCATGGACAGAATTGTGTAGCTTTGAAATAATTTTAATGCCCTTAGCTGGAGTTATAGCTTTTATCAAGTCCTCCTGCTTCAGAATAGTACATATCATAGAAGTAGTGCAATCGTACTGCATTGCCAAGTCTATTACTCTTACCCCTTGCTCATGTTTGTCTATTATCTCACACTTTAATTCCATGATATCAGCTTTTTCCTCTTCTCACCACTGTTCTTTACACTCACCTTCTTTGGACTCATGGTTATACGAAAAAAAATTAGCTAAATAATTATACATACAAAAAAAACCACAAAATTAAAACTCAACATGACAAAAATGCTTCTGCGGTGAGGTAAACATGTGAACTGAACGAAGCACAAGACTCGGGAATCTGAGCAGAGTGGTGGTTGTGACGTCACCAAAGCAGGCTTGTAACTCAAGGCAAAAAATTGACCTAGTGACGGCTCGTATCTCAAAAAACTCAGATGTTGGGGCACTCGTATCTCAAGGTATCACTGTATATCCAAGCTGATTATTATTATTATGGCTTCTCCACAGAGTCCAAAGATTTATTTGAGGGGTGGCGGCCAACTTTTTTAGTCACTATTTTTGTCTCTCTCACCCCTGAAAGGTTGGAAACTTATAGAAAAATCTCTGCCCACTCATGGTACTATTAATGCATTAATAGTACTATGAGTGGACAGAGATTTTTTCCTCTTTTTGCTAAGTGTGTATATATCTATTTTTTTTTTTTTTATTTTTTTTTTTTTTTTTTTTTTTTTTTTTTAAATTTGAACATTATCTAGAAACTCTGCTCTAGAGACTAAACATCGACCTTTTTTTTCGAGCTACTTGAAACCCACGATGTGGAGCAGTGGTCTCACATTGGCTAATGAAATTTATCTCCTACCTAAAGACAATTGGAAACATTTCCCACAGGTCATTTTAGAAAAAGTATGGACTCTACAACCATGTTAGAAATAATTATTTTAATTTCCCGACGTTTCAACCTTCATATTAGGGTCATCATCTGGAGTACACACGTGTGTGTGTGTATGTATACACACATCTGTTGTGTGTGTGTATATATACACACAGAGAGACAAGCTATATTACATTTCACACAGTATGCTAAAGAGACAATGATTTGATCAATGGTTATTCTACTGGCCTGACCTCTAGTGAAAAAATAAAATTAAATTAAAATAAATAAATGAAATAAAATAAAATAGCTATACCAAAGCTATATTCTATTTAAGACAACTATGATTCTCTTTACTATGATTTGTTATACAGCAAAGATTGGGTTCCATCTCCCAATTTTTTTTTTTTTAATTGAAACTAGTGTTCACTTAAGTTTTCTGTTTCAGGTAGTAAAGTTTATACATTGGTTATTCATAATTAAAATAACTTAATATTTTCAACATTTTGGCAAAGTCAAATCACCATAATTAGGGAAGAAAGTGATAAGTGCATGCAGGATAAGTATGACTAAAGCAGAACAACAAAGGCAAGTCACAAGTCCTAAATAGTACTCCCTGGTGGGCTAGGATGGAGTTCTTGGGTGTCAGACAAAGTTCTGAGAACAAGGGGAGTGCTTTCTAGTTTTAGGTGGTTTCATACAGCCAAATTTGTTGAAGCTTGGGTAATTCCTTGAAGTTTGAAGCAGATTCCAGGAAAAGTCTTTCATATTTAAATTTGCTCCTATAGAATAAAGTGAACTTTCATATCCTGTAGTTGATGTCCAAGCCTGTTGTTAAACCACTATAGCTCTGAGTGGCTGTAGTGGTTTAAACAGATGTAGTCCTTGTGTTTGGCAGTTCTGATGTTGACTGTCCAGTCTGTTTGGCCATATCAGGATTTTACATGGTGGCTGGGCAGGTCTAGGGACTGTGGCTGATATTTGGGTGAGTAGATCAAGGATGCCAATTATGTATATGTTCTGTAAGTGATTACAATGTAGTTTTTTTCCCAGATATATGAAATGGTGATAGATTTGATGCAGGCTCTGTTCTGGAGAGTGGGGGGGGGTGTTGAAAGGTCAGATTGTTGAATGCAACTCCTTTTTCATGTACATACCCAATTATATTCTGCAGTAGATCTTGCAGTCTGCTCTCCTGCCTTCTTCCTCTGTTTGTGGGATGATGGGAAAGGGAATGTATACAGAAGCAATCACTTTCCTGTGTTTTTGAGTTTATTATCATGAACTGTTTACTATAAATATGAACACATTTTCCATCTGACCATGAATCATTCATAGGCACTCCGTGGAAAATCAAGAGGTGTATTCACCTTTCATACCTTGCAAAATTTAATCCCTAGACAGTCAACAAAACAACAATCAGTGATGCTCATAACAATTCGTGTTGTCCAGGCAGCAACAACTGGATTTCAAAAAATGTCATCTTGATTTTATTATCCAAAACTATGCTGAGTGCAAGCATCTAAGAAAGAGCAAGGCAAAGCATGTGGTATATTTTGGAGGTACCTTACCACATTGAATCGCAATGCTTTTAAACATGCTCAGGTTAAAGCATGTTACATTAAAGTTGGTTACCATCCTATCATTCTAACCAGTTGTTTTTGTAACATCTTGGAGAAAATGATTAATGTCAACTTCTGTGTTACCTAGAAAGTAATGATCTTTTTTTTCCCCAGCATACCACATTGCGTGACTTTCATAAATGCTGATTGAAACATAAATGTTGGACCACTTGGTCCATTTAAAATCATCTGTCAAATTGTGTTCCTGATATCTGGTTTTCAAGAAAATCTTATGAAAAAGCTGGAGATATGGCATATAAAAACATTCATAATCTGGCTCTTAGGCAATATCTCTCTCATTTTTTTTTTTAATTAAAAACTTTCTAATCCAATCTTAGCCTAGTGGCTGTGCGCTTTGCAACCATATGCTTGAGGAAGGAGTGTCCTAGGTTCGATTCCCGTCGGTGACATATGGAGCTGAAGGATCTTCCTCAGACATAGCCAAGTTAGCCGGTCTTGGGCATGGACAGTAGGGTTTTTTCCCCCAGTTTATCCTGGTTTTTCATCCTGCAAAGCAACAAACCGGCCTTGAGAACTCAACACTATGGACATAGCATACACTGGGATGTAGGGATGACCACCTTATCCTGTGAACAGTTTGAGGTCAGGTCCGATGATTAATAAACCCTTGCCACCACAAAGTAAAAGAGGGAAAAAGGAAGATGAGATGAAATCTTTTAAGTCTGAGTGATAATCACACTCTCCAGCCATACTGACAAGAGGAGTTTGTTCTCCAAGGTTCTATCTGAAGTATAAAACTCTTCATTGTCAGAGTAAACTCAATCACTAACAGCTTCCTTCCATATAAGCATATTGATGACTTTACAATTTTCTGCCATTCCTGTAATATCATGGTCATGGAATGATAACTTGAACAGACAGTTGATCATATATTTTCATTGGCTGTTAGTAATCAATTAACATTTTCAGCAGTAAAGAAGCATTTGTATACACTTTTGTTGAAAACACAATGTTCACCCAGAGTTAAGAATGGGACATACTCCATGTGTTAAAACTTAAGTGCATGGAGAAACTCATGTTAGAGGCTTAATGGAGTGAAACAGCAGCGAGAAAGGATTGTCTGGGATACTATAAGTGTATGAGACGTAACACACACACACACACACACACACACACACACACACACACAGAGGCATCACAAGTTTTGTGTTGCCTTTGTCCTAAGTAGGCAGGGTTCCCTCTGTGGGCACCTGTTGGTCGGTCAGGATGTAAATTGGGATCTTGAATATGGAATTTTTTTTTTTAATGGAATATTTTGAAAAACAAGCTCTTGACTCAGCCCTTTTCAAACCTTCTATCTAGTTAAGATATGTGAATGTGTTCTCTATTTGGCATCATGGCACATTAAACTCTTTCCTCTCTCTCGATAGCTTTCACCCTAGAATCCAGTTTACATTGGAAAAGAAAACTAATGATAATTTAACCTTTCTTAGACACCTTGGTAACATACCTTCAGAGTGGTAACTTGTCCTTTTCAGTATGCAGGAAGCCTACTCACACAGGCAGATTTTTGCAAACTTTCCCATTATCTTCCCCTTCAACAATATAATATCATTCAAGCACTAACCAATACAGCTTATAACTTTTGTTTCAATGAGTCCTTACAGCATAACTTAAGCATATATATCACACAGTTCCCACAATATAAAAAAAAAAACTTTTACCCCAATCCTTGACCTTCTCTTAAGAAATATTTTAGTAACATTATCATCATCCCCTATATCTGAGGCACTTCAGAAAAAATAGCCAGAATCTTAAAGAAATAAAATTTCTGCATGACTTTTAACCCTCACCAAAAACTTTCTACCCTTATTTGTTCTACTAAAGATCAGCCCCCTCCTCTCTCAGTGCCTGAGTATATAAAGGGCCCTGTTTCTGTATGGCCTACTCTGGATAGATAGGAATATCAGCCAACATCCACATTGAAGAACACAAAAAATAATACATCTGCATTCATCACCATGATCAATAGAGCCATGCAGATCATGCTTTGGATACAACTCATAGAATCAATTGGAAAAAGACCACCATTCTCCATTGCAGTAAATTTAGAAGAAAAAGACTGCTTTTGGAATCTGCAGCTCCTCTCAGAAATCAACCTAATTTGAATAAATATGGTTGCATTAAACTTTGCAAAATATGGGCAACACTAATAGAAGCCATTTTACATCTTTTTCAAAATCATCAAAGTTTAAATGGTGTATCCCCACCTAGTTAGGACTATAGTCTTTCATCCATGTGTTTCACTCAGTTTTGTGTTGCCATTTTGTGTATGCATGTGTGTGTTACAATTCTCATATTGTACTCCCTAACTCTGTCTCAGTTACAGAAATTAAATATTATTTTTAGTCCTTAGTGCTGTTTCACTCCTTTAAGCCACCTCTAACATGAATGGGATATACTGTTATCCCAGTTGCAACAGAAGTAGAACCAAGCTGTTGACAATAGGCTTACTTTCTATTTAATTGATGAATGTATGCATGGAAATGTAAGCTTTCTGCCAAAAATAAATTTTAAGAACTTGGCTTGAAAAGAACATTGATTATCCTCTGTACTCCATTCTCTACAAAATGGAGTGCATATCATAGTTATTTCCTTCACCTTTATCATCCACTCATTTGCTCAGACCTTGATTATAGGTCACAAGTTGGATGAAGTTGTTGGACAAAACAAAAATGAAGAGTGAGAGGATAAAAATTGTAAGTCTTCTGCCACACTATGATAGAGGCGAATTGAGAAGGGCACATGATAGCAAACGAATCAATACACAGGTTTTTCAGAAGGAATGATGTAGAGTTTGTGGACCTATGGCCTGTGTTTGACAGAAAGTATTTGTGTAAGCCCAGACTACATCAAAATGGTTTTGGTGTAGCAAACAAATCAATACACAGGTTGTTCAGAAGGAATGATGTAGAGTTTGTGGACCTATGGCCTGTGTTTGACAGAAAAAATTTGTGTAAGCTTGACAGACTACATCTAAATGGTTTTGGTGTTAGCTGTCTAGAGAGCTTTGTCCACTGAGCATACTGAAGTATAAATTCAGGAAAATTTAAACAATTAGAGTGGATGCAGGTGAATGTGTGTGGGTGAAGGTATCTGTGAGACAGGTGAGTGAGAATTACTAACAAGTGCAGAATCTAGTCTGTCAAGCCAAAATATTGAATAGGAGAGTCAATTCAGGAAGTAAAGGTGGTTGGGGCCTAAAAGGATGCTGCAGTTACTATATGCTAATGTGAGAGGTATCGAGAACAAGAGGGAGGAATTTGGGGCATTGATTAGTGCAACTTTGCCTAAAGTTATAGGCATTAGTGAGACTTAGCTAACAGCAAATGATATAGTTACAGGGATAGAATGTGAAGGATTTAGTATTTTCAGGGAAGATAAAGAAGATAGGATGAGGGGAGGGGAGGGGTATTGCTGATGATAGCAGATGAACTGCAGCCAAAAAGAATAGGATATAGGTGGGAAGGTGACTTCATTTGAAGCAGTCTGGTGTGAAATCAAGGCCAATAAGGCAAAATATATAGTTGGTTGCTGCTGTTGGCCAGGAATGATCTGGAAGACATGCATGAGCAAATAAGTACAATGTGAGTGATTATTATGGGGAACTTAAACTATGGAGATATAGATTAGAAGGAAGAGGAATCACATGGCAGGAATGAAATGGAATTTCATTCCTGCCATGTGATAATTACTTGAGGCAGCATGTGATGGAGGGGACTTGAGGTGCAAGTGGACCAGTCATAGGATCAGAAGGAGCATCTGGAGGAAGCTGTATTTAATTGTATACCTAAGGTAAGGAAGGTTAATCAGGTAGGGGTTAGATGGATGAGTAATATCATTAAGCATGAGCTACAGAAAAAGAAAATGCTGTCAAGGGTTTTTTAAGGAGAAAGGTGACCAGCAAACTCATAAACAGGCAAGAATGGTGACCAGTGTGGTAAGGAAGACAAAATCAGATTATGAGAAGAAACTAGCTGAGCAGACCAAGGGGAAATAAATTCCAAAGAGTTCTTTCACTATGTGGCAAGTAATAATAAGAAAAATGACTATGGAAGAATAGCCTTAATGAGTGCTGATAGTCACAAAGTGACAAAAGCAGATAGAATAGTTTAGTTACTGAGTGACTACTTTGCAAGGACATATCATACAAGTTAATGCTGTGATATATGTGACAGAGACTTATGTGGGAACAGAGGTGGATGATTTGAAATTCTTTGGATATTGTAGAATCTCAATGTGAATACAGCTGTGGGATTGGATGGAATATTAGCTCACATTGAGGGAATATGCAAGGGAACTGCCAATTCCAGGGGAAATAGGCTCTTTAAGTCTCAAGGGGACAAAATAAAAGAAGGTTCTAAGACTGTAGTAGCAAATTATAGACCAATCCATATCTCAGGAGTGGTGATAAAAGTGCTGAAAAAATTGGTCAAAAAGAAAATTCAGTAATGTATAGATGGGAATATGATACTCTGAAGTGGGGGAGGGCAACATGGCTTTGTGAGGGGGTCGATCATGCCTTAGTAACTTTTAATAATGGAGTGACAGCTGAGTTGGATAAGGAAAATGGCTACATGATAATACTGGTGGATTTTGCAAAGGCATTTGATCAAATACCACATGGAAGTCTTATGTAAATTAGAACAAATTGGGATGGATATGACACTGGTTATGTGGATAAGAGGATGCTGAACAGATATGAAAAGGTGATATATGGAGGAGTACAATCCAGGCCAAAGCTGGTGGCTAGTGGTGTGACACAAGGTTCAGTGCTAGGATCACTACTGTTTAATTTGTACATAAATGATATAGGAAATAACCTGAAAAGAAATATTCAGTTGTTTGCTGATAATGCAAAATTAGGTAGTTATAGTGAATCAAGTGAAGGTGATGTGGAGAATTTGCAGGATGTCTAAAATAGGCTGCGAGTATGGGAAAAAGGTAATGAGTGTCAGTTTAATGTGGAGAAATGTAAAGTTATACATTTTTGGGATGAATCGATTACACGCTGTGTTACTGCATTGTTTGAACTGTACTCCAGGAAATAGATAAAGCTTGGATTTAGGGGTGGTGGTAGACATAGAGTTGAAGTTTAGAAGATATATTGTTAATGTTAATATAGTTCATAAGATTACTTGGCTATTGAAGAACACACAAGTAGATATAAGGAAGTTATTATTCCTCTTTATAAAGCCTCTGAATTACTGTGCTCAGGTCTGGTCTGCTGGGTTTCTTGGGGATAAGGAAGTTGTAAAGAGGATTTAGACATGAGCAATGAAGTTGGTTGGTTGATGAAAGAGGGGAGGGGGGATATGATAGAAACATTAAATTACTTAAACGGTTTTATAGGATTGATGCAGGGGGAATTGTTTCATCCCTTAGCTATAGGGGCAGAACAAGAGGTCATCTCTGAAAGTTGAGTAAAAGTGTGGTTAGTAAGGACATGAGGACTAGATTTTTCACTTGGAGAGTTGTGATTGAATGGAATGAGTTGCCAGAGTTAGTTGTTAGCACTTTGTTGAATGCTAATAGGTTCAAGAAGAGGTGTGATAGATTGTGTGGATTGTTGGAGGGGGGGGTCTCCCATGAAGAGTCTTCAGACTTCATGGAGGTGCCTGTACAATAATAACAATAAAGTCTATATATATTTCTGTAAGCAAGACTATCTTGCAATGGTTGACCCTTATTCATCAAGGTATAGTATATGAAAAATAGTATATGTCATTGCATACTGTCCCAACAAAAGCAACAAGTTGGGTACTGTCCCAGCAAGTTGGCACAGTATGATAAGGCATACTTCCACCTTTATTAAGAATGACACATAACAGAGGCAGTATTGTTTTTATTTGCAACCAGCTAGCAAAAAATGCTTACTATTACCTATTGCTTTATGTTGGAGCAATTGAACCCGCACAGTTTGAATGCAGTATTTTCTTAACTATGACCTAAAAAAAAAAGAAAATCTTTGTCTAACCATCCTACATTTGGAAGTTCAATATGACAGACATCAGGCTGACATTGGAGATGAAAAGGATCATACAAGCTGTAGGAATGAATGCAAACAGTATTTATGCAGAACATGATAGTTTTCTTGATGGTTGAGAAGCTTGCATGTACCTATGATCCTGAAAACTATGCCAGCAGTAGCATAGCTATTAGTAAAGCTACCCTAACTAAGAGATAACCTGGTCCTCCAGGTTGGGGAGTTGAGCAAGAGGCTGGTAACCTCTTGTAAAAAACAGATAAACTCAGAAATATCCAAAGGAAACACAGGACAGATTTATTGGAAACAACGACAAGAATAAGGTCAAATAATTTGGAATAGCAGATATATTAAATGTCACCACCTGGAATGTTAGGGCTTAGCAGGAAAGAAACTCAACAAGCAATGAAAGGAGAAAAAGCTAAATATAGCAGTATTAAGTGAAACTAAGAAAAAAATTAAAGGGAATTGTAGAAATGGTAGATTGTGTAATGATGTATTTTCAAATAATAATATACAGCAGAATAAAAGAGAAAGCTATAGTGTGGTTATAATGAAATCAAAAATGGAAGAATTAAGAGCTACACTTTTAATAATGAAAGAATAGCAACTGTAAGACTAAAAGAGGCTATCTAACAATAATAGGAATATATGCTCCAGAAGAAGGAAAAATGGAAAAAAATATTTTAGTGATTTAGAAAAGCTGATCAGATATTGTAATAAAAGTAATTATTTAATAATTGTGGAAGTTAGAGTAGGGAACCAGAGTGTGCCGCAAACTGTAGGCAAATACAGAGAATAATATTTAAATCTAACTGGAAATATATTGAAATATTTTTCATAATTTTATAAGTTAAAAATCATATACATTTTTCCAAAAAAATAAATAAATAAAAATATCCATAAATATATGTGGAATGTGTGACCATAGAATAGACTGTATAATTGTTAATTAACAAAAAGCTGTCTTCACTAAAATGGAAATCACAAAAATCATGAGAATCTAATGAAATGAAAAATTTAGAAACTATAAAAATTACCTACTCCAGTAGGTAATTTTTATAGTTTTGTTTGTATCTATTTATTTATATTAGAAATCTGTAACAAAATCAGTTAACTCACTACTCATTGCTAATTCCTGTTTCTTCTGACATAAATGAAGAATTGATAAACATTAATAAAACAAACAGCAGAAGAGGTTCTTGGGACATAAATACTAAGGGGGGGGGGGGAGACTGAAAATTTGGAATGATGATAGAGCAACAGCTACGGAAGAAGAAAAAATGCTTACAAGCTACACTTTCAGAAACAAATACCAGAATCACTAGAGGCTTATGAATCTAAAATAAATATTGCCAAAAATATTACCAAAAAATCTTGAGATTGATTTTTTGGTAATATTGAAAATGATTTACATGGCCATCATACCATCACTTATGAATTAATGAAATATTTGAATAAATCGGAAAAAGATGGAGCAGAAATTTCAGGAATCTCAAAGGAAGAATGAATACAACTTTACAAACAACTCTGGTACAATCTATTCCTTAATGAAGAAGTAGAACATAAAAATGTTAATAATTCAGGAGCATATTTATTAAAGATGGTGTGGAATTGGAAAATGCTTAATCAACAATAAAAAAATAGAAAAACAGTGGGAACAGATGGAATTACCTCAGCCCTAATTAAGTAATTAGGTCTGAGGTAATTCCTAATTAACCTAATTAACTCCTTTTAAAATAAGGTTCCTAAATCTGTAAAATAGTTGTTAGATTTCCTGCAGTATGCCACAAGAATGGAATAAGGCTAAAATAATATAATCATAAATATTAATGAGTATATAGCAGAAGAAATAGAAATCAATCAGAGAGTCCAAGGATGTAGCCTTTCTCTTACCTTATAGATGTCCAAATAAAGTTTTGCCAAGTGCTAGTTAGCACTTGGCAGAACAGCATTCACTCTCTCTCTCTCTAATGTTGAATATAGAGATCAGCATCGATAACATGCTTTTCTGAATCAGCAAGAGATCGGACTATGTTTTTGAAATGCTGCTGAGTGTACATAGCATGACTGTTCTTCATCCAACCACTTATTCTGTACCAGAAGTTCTGTTGCAGCTAATTCATCCATTGATTTCTTTTGTTGAAGTACACATGTTTTACATAATTTTGTTTTATCAAACATTTATCCTGAAAATTGATAAGCATTTCTCTGTAGACATCAATGCAGTGCTGAACTTGTTCATGATGATAGCCCATGACTTAGCAAATTTACATCATTGTCAAATGCGATACTTTTATTTTAAGAGGAATTCTTTCCTTTCACTTTGCAAATGTTTCATAATATACTTCAACTACTAAGATGCTCATCCTTTTTTCTTAATTGAAAAAAATGAAAATATGATATAGCGATATCAGTTGAAATAACTTTTGGGTCATATTTGTGCAACTAATAGCAGTTTGGTGGTTGTAATTGAATTTATTTTTTACTTGCAGAATCCCAAAATCCTTATTTTAGATGAAGCTACCAGGTAACTAGAAGAAACTCTTTATAATAAACAACTATTTTTTTCATTCAGATATATTTCTGTTTATAAATTTATTATTTATAAATTATTGTTAAAATAGACTGAAAAACATAAATTATTTGTTTTTCAGTCTATGCCAAGTAATATGAAAAATATGTGCTCAATTAATTTTCACATATTCAACCAGATATATTTTAAAAAATACATTTATGTCATTAAAATATTTACATTTACTTATTTATGGATTATTTAATTAAGGGGATATTAGATCCTACATTGTTTTAAAACCAAATAAGAAACTCTAGGATCAGAATAGAAGAGCTTCATGCCAAATATAGTAACTATAAACGTATCGGTGACTACTAGCATGAGCTAAAGCACGTAGTTCAAGTACATAGTACAAACTAGGGCAACTCGTTGCAAAGGTGGAGAAAGTTCTGATTGCTATTCTTAGTATTTTCCATAATGTAAAACCCATCTCCTAGGAGATGTATGATGTTATACATTATGGTGGGAGGTCACTACCCAGACCGGTTTTGATCTTTATTGAGATCTCATCAGTGAGTAGCTAGACCAAAATATAATACTAAGGTTATAGCTAAAAGAACTTATATACTCTGCTATACGAGTTGTTAAAAAAAAAGTGCACCCATAAATTATTATTTACAATAAAGAGCCAATAGGCTTCATTTCAGTGATGTAAAACATTATTTAATTAAGGGGGATATTAGATCCTACATTGTTTTAAAACTGGTCTGGGTAGTGACCTCCCACCATAATGTATAACATCATACATCTCCTAGAAGATGGGTTTTACATTATGGAAAATACTAAGAATAGCGATCAGAACTTCCACCACCTTTGCAACGAATTGCCCTAGTTTGTACTACGTGCTTTAGCTCATGCTAGTAGTCACCGATACATTTATAGTTACTATATTCGGCATGAAACTCTTCGATTCCGATCCTTGAGTTTCTTATTCGGTTTTAAAACAATGTGGGATCTAATATCCCCTTAATTAAATAATGTTTTACATCGCCGAAATGAAGCCTATTGGCTCTTTATTTTAAAAAATTATTTATGGATCTTTTCTTGGAAAAAAATATTTAGAATGTCTAAAGATAAAACTTCCGGTAATTTTTAATGAGAAATATAGTATATGCATGTTTATTTAGCATACTACTTAAACCTGTGTTGATTTCTATAATTAACAGTGATTTCATATTCATTGTTCATGGTTAATCTCTGATATATATATATATATATATATACACACACACACACACACACACACACTATCTGATCAAAAGTATCCGGACACCTACTTGAACTGTAATCAGACTTTCCCTGTGATACACTTTCCAGCAGCGGATATTAATACGGGGTAGGTCCACCCTTTACTTCTATGGCAACTCTAACTCTGCTGTGGAGACTTTCTACCAGGTGTCGGAATGGCATCCAATTCTTCCTGAAGAGCTGTAGCCAGAGCAGTTCGTGATGTGGGTTGTTGGGGGTCTGGAGTGAAGTCGGCATTCTAATTCATCCCAAAGGTGTTCTATGGGATTCAGGTTAGGGCTCTGGGCCGGCCAGTCCATTTTTGGGACGTTATATTCCACAAACCATTCTCTCACAGACCTTGCTTTATGGCAGGTAGCATTGTCATGCTGATACAGACAATAGTCGTCACTGAATTGATCTTCTACCTTTGACAGTATGCAATGGGTATCCTTCTGCATTTAGATATCCGTGTGTAGTGTTATGAGAGGGCCAAGTCCATTCCATGAAAAACACCCCCACACTGCAATGCCACCTCCTCCAAATTTCACTGTTGGCACTATACATGCTTGCAGGAATTGTTCTCCAGCATTCATCACACCCAGACCCTCCCATCGGACTGCCACATGGTAAAAGCGTGATTTATCACTCCAAATCACACGTTTCCAGTTGTCCACTGTCTGGTGGCATCGCTCTTTACACCACTGCAGGCAACGGTTAGCATTCACAGGAGAAATGTTTGGTTTATAGGAAGCTGCTTGACCATGGAACCCCATTCCTCTTATCTCTCAATGCACAGTTATAGTGCTGGCTGGACAGTTAGTAGCACTGCGGAACTCCAGGTGATTGTTTCACTCAATGTCTGGCAATTTCCACGAACCACCTTCTTCAACCCTTGACGGTCCCTTTCTATCATTAAACATGGCCTATCTGACCATGGTTTTGTTGTGGTTGTGCCTTCACATTTCCACTTCACAATCACGTCACCAACTGTTGACTTGGGCAACTTGAGGAGGGTTGAAATGTCTCTGAAAGATTTCTTGCTGATGTGGCAACAATAACTAGTCCACATTCAAAGTCACTGAGCTCCGTTGACCTACCCATTCTGCTTGTACTTCTTATCACTGAACAACACACAGCTCCGTGCCTTCTTTTATATCAGTAAGAGAGGTCATAGTGACATCTAAATGTCAGTTTACAAATTACAGAGTGGGGGGGGGGTGTCCAGATACTTTTGATCAGATAGCGTGTGTGTGTATATATTGTTAATCCTACCCAAGAAGAGTTAATAACCTCTAGCATACCCCTGAGTAAAGTGCAATTTAAGTAATCTGTGTCTCTGATCTAGATATAATCAAACATGGATCATTTTCAAATCACAGAGGTCTGATAATGCAGGATGGTCATCTCGCACTCGGGGACAAGCATGACCTTATGACTTTCACAAATAAGTCATGCCACAGTGGGATTTGAACTCATAGTAGTTGAGATGCAATCTACTTGGCCAATCAAATTGATTGGCGAAGTAGATTGATCATTTCAGTTCAGTAGTTTTTTTTCTCACTGTCTGGTTTAATTTTTGTATTCAGCTTCAAAACTAATCCCAAACTAAGGACTGTTCACGATCTTTCTCAACCTCTTTTCAAGTTCTTGCATAAATCTTGCCTGGAACTTAGTAGAGAAATTCCTCTAATTCTCACATTCAGCTTTATTCTCTTTTTAATAGATGGATACCATGAGAGCTCTACTCCAGTCTTTGGGAATTCAAGCTTCTGACCCTAGGCTGTCTGAATTATGTAGTGTATTTAGTCACTGCAAAACGTTTATACCTCCATACTTAAGCATTTCTGATCAATTATCATGTACTCCAGCTGCCTTTCCACATTTCAAGTTTTTAACAGCTTTTTTTTGTACTACCTCAAGTGTTGATATGTACTCCTCTTTGTATTCATCTTGAAAATTTTCTACTACAGTTCTGTCATTGCTTGCTCGTTTAGCAGTCTTTCTAAGTAATTACTCCCGACATCTAGGATATCCTTATCTTCAGTTTTCATGTCACTTGTGTCATCTTTGTTTCCTTTTATAGCACTCTTTCCTCCATTTTTAGACTTCTTCAGTAACCCTCATAACATTTTTGCTATCTTCCTGATATTTATTTTCCGTATTCTTACCATGCCTTTTCTTTAGCTACTTTTATACATAGCTCAGCTTAGCCCTTGTACATTTTTCTTTGTATTATTTTAGGACATCTGCTGACTTATTTGCTAGGAACGTTTGGTATGCTTTCTTCTCTTCCAGGGTTTTAAGTTTTTATCTTTGGAGTTTGCCACCGAGACTCCATGGTTTGGTTCTTGTTTTCATTTGTTTCATTTTTTTTTTCTTCGATAATGTATGTATAGTCGAGTCTATAGTTTACCTGTAAAAGCTGCTCAACTTTCTTACATACTGTTATTTTCAATGTGATATCCATTTTTATCCTTCTTAGTACTAAGTAATGGTCACTTCCAATTTCAAATCCTCTGTACACTCTTGTATCCTGAACCAGCATGGTGACATCACCATCAACGATAACATAGTCACTGAGGTTTTTTCATTTCTTGTGTCTTCTCTTCATGTGAACTGCACATCTTTATGTTGAAATCATGATGTTAGTAATGACTAGTCTGTTTTCTGAGCAGAAATTCCAGTAAATACTTACCATTAGTATTAGCTTTGTCCTTTTCTCCAAATTTTCCCAAAATGTTGGTCACAGAGCAGATTGGAGAATAACAGTTTTTGACTAATCGCAATGGATATCTGTTGAAAACAAATGAAATATACTTTCATTTTTTTCTGTCTTCGTCTTTTGAGATAGAAATAATGCATTTTTAAGGATATGAATTATTTGTGATTAATGGCAGAGGCGATAATTGAGGTAGCATTCAGTATGAGAGAAACTTGAAAAACATCTGATATAAAACTATTCTCAAATGTTTTGGAGATAAGGACATCCAGACAGGGCAGTTGACTTCAAGTAATTTGTCTAGCCATGAGAAGTCCTTTATTTTTACCTTATGCAGATCTCTTCATGGAAAACATCCAAAAAATTTCTTGCACTATCCAACCCAAGGCCTTTCATTTGGTGTAGTTATGTTCGTGACATTTTTATTGTCAGGGAGCATGACATCACTTAATTAAATTAATTTTCTAATCTTTTAATTCCTTCCACCAAAAAAAATAAAATTCACTTGGGAAATTGAAACAAAAGTCAGTTACCCTTTCTAGACATCGTTTCTCAAAAATGTCTGGGAATAGATGTTTTCTGCAAACCCACTCACACTGGACTTCGCTACATTCATAATCTCTCCACTGTCCATCACAAAAAAAAAAAAAAAAAAAGAATCACTCATGCCCTTAAAAGATATGATAATGGACAAAGCACCCAAAAGAACAAAGGGCATGTCTCCAGATCAGCTAATAGATGGAATGCATATGCCACCCACCCTCTCACTTTTGATCCTGGAACCACCTCATCTAAAAGCAATTGCATATACTCTCATGCAGAGTTTGCAAAAACATTGCAGTATCCTTTTATTTTCCCTCCCCCACCTAAAAAGCAAAGCAGAAAACCATCAACTCTTTTTACTTTGAATGGCCTGGAACTTTACAAAACTGTTTGTGAAACAAAATGTAAAAGCTGCTTTGTTTTGATGCTGGACAACTGTTATAGGACCACATAATATCGTTATGAAATAGTTAAACATGTCACTATCCTGCTCTACTTATCAGAATTTTCTGTGAAAATGTATTTCTGGGATCCTGGCAAAAGGCAGTTATTATTTGCTATTTCAAAGCCAGGTAAGGATCCAAAAATATCAAATTATCTTGATATTTTTGGATTATTCTTTTTTATATTTTTGATGTATGATATTGCTCTCTAGAAACCAAAAATCCTGGCTGGCTCACCAGTGGGTGCTTAAGGGTCAAAGCTGTATAACTGAGAAGAGACCTCCACATAGCCTTTAAAGGAATGCGGAGAACCGACCAGGGCTTCTGACCTAATGTCCAATCCTCACCTTCTCGTGGTGCACCCTGTTGGGTATCTACTTTGATACTGAACGAACGAGGATGGGCTGGCAATTTGAGATTTAGCCGACCAAATTGTATTCTTATTGGTTAAACCAAAATAAAAAATGATGGTACAACATGACAAAATTTCATGCCGGCTGGGGCGTCGCCCGGTTAAACAAGGCCCCCGTTGTTTTCACCAGGGAACCAGGGCGAACAGCAAAAAGTCAGCTACTGGAACAAATCCGAAAACAAACACCAACTCAACATCACCAGAATTAAAGATCGGTACTTTCAACGTAAGAAGCCTGAATGGCAAAGAAATGGAGCTAGCTGAGGAATTAGATAAGTACCAGATCGACATAATAGGGGTGACTGAAACAAAAAAGACCAAAACTGGTGAGATCTTTCTGAGCAATAAATACAAAATGTTATATTCAGGCAATGACAATCAAGGAAAAGAAGGAGTAGCCATAGTATTCAACACAAAATATGAGGCTAATCTTCTTGAATGGCAGTCAGTCTCAAGTAGAGTAATGTGGGCAAATATGAGAATGGGGAACTGGACAAGGAGACTTATTTGTGCCTATGGTCCCACAGAAGGTTCTACTAAGGTAGAAGTGGAGGAATTTTTTGAGGCTTTAGAAAAAGCAACTGACACAATGAAAAAGGAAAAGTTGGTCCTTGTTGGGGATCTAAATAGCAGAGTAGGAAATGATGTCAGACATACAAAAATATTTTGGGAAAATTTGGAGAAAAGAGCAAAGCTAATAATAATGGCAAATACCTTTTGGATTTATGCTCAGGACATGGACTGGTTATTACTAGCACCATGTTCCAACATAAAAATGTGCACAAATTCACATGGAGAGAAGAGGCTAGGAATAAGAAAAGTCTCATTGACTATGTTATTGTTGATATTGATGTTTCTCCCTGGTGCAGGACACCAGAATGTACAGAGGATTTGAAATTGGAAGTGATCACTATTTAGTCTTGAGCAGGATAAAATTGAATTTCATATTGAAAAGAATAACATGTAAGAAAGTTTTAAAGCGAATAAAAGTTGAGCAGCTCTCAGATGTGAACTGTAGACTAAAATACAGAAAGATTATTGAAAAGAAAATGAAAGAGTTTGAGAACAGGAATCAAACCTTGGAGATTCAGTGGCAAACTCTGAAGAAAACATTGATTGATTCTGCCAGAGAGGCATGTGGTGAGGTTGTGTGCAAGGATAAAAAAATCAGAACTCCTTGGTGGACACAGGAAGTTAAAGAGGCAGAAGGAAAAGAAGAAAGCATATCAAAAGTTCCTGGCAAATAAGTCAGCTTTTACTCTTACAGAATACAGAGACAAATGTAAGAAAGCTAAACAGTGTGTAAAACTAGCTAAACAAAAGTCATGGGAGGACTTTCGCAAGCATATAGAAAATAAATATCAAGAAGGTGGCAAAATTTTCTGGAGGTTGTTGAAGAAGCTTAAGAATGGAGGAAAGAGTGGTGTAAAAGGAGTTAGAGATGATAAAGGTGACATGAAAACAGGAGAAAAAGATATCCTTGAAGTATGGAGTAATTACTTTGAAAAACTGCTAAATGAAAAAAGCAGTGATGACAGCACAGTGATAAAAAACACTGACCAGGCATGCAGTCAGGAATACATATCCATACTTGAAGTAGAAAAAGCCATCAAAGGCTTGAAATGTGGAAAGGCAGCAGGAGTAGATGATATTCGACCAGAAATGCTGAAGTATGGTGGTATAAAAGTCTTACAGTGGCTGCACTGCATAGTTCAGAAAGCCTGGACAGAGGGACGAATTCCCGATGATTGGAGTAGAGCTCTCATAGTACCCATATATAAAAAGGGAAATAAAACTGAATGTGAGAATTACAGAGGTATTTCCCTACTGAGTGTTACTGGCAAGATCTATGCAAGTATACTTGAGAAACGGTTGAGAAGAATTGTGGAAGAAAAGCTTGGTGAAGAACAAGCTGGATTCAGGCCAAATAGAGGCTGTCAGGATCAGATCTTCACTTTACGACAAATAGTCGAGAAAGCATGGGAATACAACAAAGATCTGTATTTAAGTTTTGTCGATTTGGAAAAGGCATATGACAAGGTGCCAAGAGAGAAGCTATTCAATACGCTGCAGTTATATGGTGTCAATGGGGCATTATATCAAGCAATACTTAGTCTTTATTTGAGTTGTAAGTCAGCAGTTAGAATTGAAGGAAGTACAGGAAGATGGTTTAATGTTAAATCTGGTGTGAGACAAGGATGTACATTATCCCCTCTGTTATTCATTATCTATATGGATCACATTATGAAGGAATGTGGTATTAAATCTGATATCAAAATTGGAGATGTTAATGTCAGCTCTTTGCTTTATGCGGATAATGTTATACTTCTAAATAAATCTGCTACAAGTCTGCAAGATTCTCTGACTAAATTGAATAGCTGTTGTAATAGATATGGTATGAAGGTCAGCAATAAAATGACAATGAAAATAGGCAGAATCATTGAAAATGTCAACTGCATTGTGAATGGAGAACCTGTGGAACAAGTAAAACATTTCAGCTACTTAGGCACGATTTTTACTGAATATGGTAAATTAAATATAGAAATAGACAACAGAATCAGCAAAGCTGGTATGGTGGGAAGTCAATTGAATAAATTCATATGGAATAAGAAAGAAATTAGTCAGAACACTAAATTAGCTGTATACAAGACAGTGTTCAAACCAGTTTTAACTTATGGATCTTAGAGCTGGGTCAGAAGTAAAACACTTGACCAAAGACTAGAGACCGCAGATATGAGAGTCCTGAGAAAGATTCGAAGCGTGAACAGATGGCATCAATGGCAATATCATATTAAAAATGAGGATATTAGGAAAGAACTTGACATTGTCAGCATCCAGGAATGCGTTATCAGAGCTAATCTCAGGTGGTATGGTCACTTAAATAGAATGGGAGAGGAAAGATTAGCAAAACAAGTATTCTCTGCCAGGTTGGCAGGAAAACGACCCAGAGGAAGACCAAGGTATAGGTGGATTGATACGGTGCAAAGTGCCTTAGACGATAGAAATATAAGATCTGATAATGTTGGAGTCTTGACAAGTAACAGACTGATTTGGAGGAAAATTGTAGATAGGAAGTTAGTAATGATGTAATTTTTTCATGTAGTACTGTCATATCCTGTATACCCCTTGAGGGTACATGGCAGGAATTTGATGATGATGATACCGCATTGGTGGAACTGTACTTCAGGAGATTGATGAGGCCAGGGACTTTGGAGTGTTGGTGGATAGGGAGATGAAGGTTTGGGGACACATTGCAAAAGTAGCTAAATCAGCTCATCAACTCACTTGGTTGTTGAAAAATACCTTGACGAGCAGAACAAGCAAATTTGTACCTCTGTACTGAGCCTTGATAAGACCTCATCTTGACTACTGTGCCCAGATTTGGTCACCTAGGTTCCTTCTTGATGGGGAGGAGGTGGAGAGGATCCAGAGGCGAGTGACTAAGATGATAGCAGGTCTATGGAATGAACCATATGAGAACAGGTTGAAGATTTGTGGGTTGCAGAAATTGGTTGATAGGTGGAAGATGGGAGATATGATTGAGACATTCAAATTGCTAAAAGGTTTCTATAGGATTAATTTAGAGGATATTTTTGAGATCAGGACTGGTGGTGGGAGAACTAGTGGACACCTATGGAAGCTGGGCAAGAGTGTGGTTAGCAGGGGTGTTAGAGCTGGGTTCTTTACTTTTAGAGTAGTAAATGAGTGGAATAAGCTGCCATAGTCTGTTATGGGTGCTATGACAGTGAGTGAGTTCAAGGCAAGTATGATAGATACTGTGAGAATGTCGTATAGTTGTGTGGACATGATGTTTAGGGCCTTCCTTGATGAGTCTAAGGACTCTCTGGAGTCGCCCGTAATAATAATAACTTTTATTATTACAGTTTCAGTTTTTTGTAGCATAACGCTGCTAATATAATATACCACTGGAATTCTACTCACGCCAAAGTGCATAACTTTGAACTTACTAACATTAAACTGAGCCATTTTTGTTTTGCTCAAATTTCCAGTCTATTTAAATCATTTTGTAAGTGCTGAATATCGGTAGCATCCCTGAATGCCCTTTCTATCTTCATATCATTGGCAAGCAATTGCACATCTGATGTTAGATGCGTTGATTTCATTAATGTATAGATTGAACAATAATGGCCCAAGGACTGAACCCTGAGATACACCACTGGTCACCTTAAATCTGGCAAATTCACACCCACTGCATACCACTTTTTAATATCTGTCTGTCAAGCATCCCCTGATTCAAGTCAAGAGTTTATATTCTAATCCTGTATTCTCCACTTTATGCAACAGCCTTTTGTGTGACACCCTATCAAATGCCTTAGAAAAATTCAACATTATCATAGTGTATCCATTCCCTTTATCCAACTCAGCCATAACAGTGTTATAAAATATAAGCAAATTGATAAAACATGACCTTCTTTTAGTAAACCCATGCTATTCCTTGCAGATTATAGCATGTTTGTCTACCCATTTCTGTATGCGAGTTCTTACCAACTTCTCTTCACTACCACACTTCACTACTAGAAAGACTAAACTGATAGGTTGTTTAGTTACATATCAGTTTATGCACCACCCGTGTACAATGCAACTGTCATACATTCATTCCTGAGCTGAGACTCAAGTTATACAAACATGTGAAAGGCATAGCCAATTCAGCTGAACGTTCCTTTAGCAAACGGTGATATTTCATCTGTCCCCTATAGATAAATTCTTATCCAGATTATGCAACAGCTCTTCGACCTCATTTCATGAACCTCTAACTCTTCATCCAATGTAGCTGTAGCACTGTGCAATATATACCTGGTTGATATATCTTAGCAAAGTGAACACTCATTAACTGAACAATCTCATTACCTTCCAAACTCGCGTACCATCCATATTTAACAGGACAGATATCAGATGTTTTTAAATTTGTCAAAAATCAGTTCATACAGAAGACTGACATTTACATTTTTTAAATACTTTTACATCAATTTTATCTTCTATATCATTATATACAATTCTGTTTTAATGTTTCTAAACCTTGACTTGGTGCATCATATCTTCAGTTGTTGATGCACCAGAAAAATTCGGGTCAGTGGCAAATTGATTCAAATCAACCTTTGAGTGGCTTGGTAACTTGAAAGTTAATTGTATTAGAAGGTACCTTATTGAGAACTAGGCCCAGTATATTTCCTCCTCCTTTGGCATGTATTATTACATGTCATCACAGAAAAAGAAAAAAAAGCCATCTATTTGAACTAAACAAAAAAAACTGTGAGACAAATTAGCATTCCATAATCTTCATATTTACAATAAGCAACTTCTGTAATAAATTATATAAATGAAAAGTTCCCAATTCAAAAAGGCATCCAGCAAGGCGACACCATATCTCCCAAATTATTTACAGCTGCACTAGAGGAAGTCTTTAGAAGCTTTGATTCGGAAACAAAAGGAATAAACATAAATGGAGAAATTCTGTATCATCTGAAATTTGCAGATGATATTGTCCTAATAGCAGATAATCTTGAAGATCTGGAAGAAAGGCTAAATAAGCTAAATGAAGCCTCCAGAGTAATTGGATTCAAAATAAATAGAGAAAAAAACAAAAATAATGATGAATAAATATATAAACCATAGAACTGTCAAAGTTGAAAACCATGAAATAGAACAAGTTACTTCATATGTATATTTGGGCCAATTGTTATCCTTTGAAGATTGCCAAAGAAAAGAGATTGAATGAAGAATTCAACTTGGATGGATGGCTTATGGGAAAATGAGAGAGAGATATTCAGAAGTGACATCCCTATGAGTCTAAAAAGGAAAGCTTTCAACTAGTGCATACTTTCTGTCCTAACATACAGAGGAGAAACATGGACTTTAACAGAAGCCCTAAACAAAAAGCTGAGAACAGCACATCGCATGGAGAGAAGTATGCTAAAAATACCATTAAGAGATAGGATGACAAATACCTGGATAAGATCTCAAACAGGTGTCATGGATATTGTAAAATACATTAAACAGGCTAAGTGGAGATGGGCTGGCCATATTGCCAGATGCAGTGATGGGTGATGGAGTAGGAAAAACAACAGTGCAGACCCATGGATGGAGCAAGACAAAGAGGAAGACCGAGAAGAAAGTGGAGGGATGAACTGGAACAAATTGCAGATGTGAGATGGATGGGAGAGGCAGAAAACCGAGTGGTCTGGGAAATCATGGGGGAGACCTTCGTCCTGCAGTGAACAGAACCAAAAGGTTGATGAAGAAGAATCACCATTATCAGGAGAATTGAAGTCTTCCATTATTAGACATTTATTTTTGCTTCATTTGTTTGTAAATAAATGTTATAAACCAATAGGTGTTTGTAACATTTATTTGTAAAGTCCTTTATGCTAATCAGGCTTGTCACCAGCTTCCTGCTCTTAAAGTTGAGTTGTTGAGTTTTTAAACCAAACAAATTCAAATTTAATAATGGGATCAGAATTACCTTAAAGTGAATTTCTGTGTGAAACCTATTTTTTTACTAATAAACAACTCCACCTCCTCACCTTCACTCTCTCTCTCTCTCTCTCCTGTTCTCCTGTCTATAAGTTACCTAATTTCCATATTTAGATTCATTTCTGAATATCCAGATGACACTATGACTCTGTTAAATCTATTATCTGGATTTGCAATTATTAAAGTAAATTCACAATACTTAATAATTATACTTCTAACATCTGTATAAATGCAAGTAAGTAATTGTCATTTAAAGTTATTTCTTACAATCCCTCCATGGAAGTATTGACTTAAATTTAAAGTTTCTGATTGGGTTACTAAGTAGACCAGCAAAGCTAGTACTTAATTTTAAATCATTAACTTCATTTACAGATGTGTCCCCATGATTTCTGTGTCTGGCATTCTCAAATAAGTTGGAAAGTTCATATCCCCTTCTTCCTTGCTTTCTCACTCTTGTAACAGAGACATTTATAATGCTTGTTAATGGTCTTGAACTTTTCCTTTACTTTAATGCTGTTCATTGTTACTAAATTTCTATCTTCCAAAATATAAATTCAATCTTCCTAGCAGTTTACACCATATTTTAATCAGTTTTCTAATCTTAAATTAATAGACAGAACCAGTGTAATTTTCCCCCCTGCTTTATCTAACAGCATTTATTGGAAAATCTTAAGTAAAGTTGATATAATGTTGTACTTTATTTTTATACTGGAATGTAGTATAATATAGGTACTATAGACTTACTGAATAGGAAGCATCTGTCTGCACACCTTTTTTTTTTAATATAATTAAGTTGATTGTTACTTATGCACATTTTGGTGGAGTAGGTAGAAAAACATTTCTTGCAAAATAAAAAAAGTTTCTGAATTTTTAGTAATTGCCTGTTGGACGAAAGCATATTATCCACATGGCCAACATATAAAATTCAATACTTTTGTATGAGGCTGCCACCCAGCTTATTAGAAGCCTAAATTGGCTTGATAAAGTTTCATGTTTGGTCTATAAATCATTATCAGTTGGATTATTTCTCTTAATTCACATATAATACCAATGCATTGTAGATTTACAATCTTTCATGTTGGAATTCACATAAAAAATAATAAAACTGTGTGTTTGGTGAAATATTTTAATATCTTTTTTTTTTTTTTTCTTCAGTGCTCTAGATGCAAAAAGTGAACAACTTGTTCAGGAAGCTACGGAGCGTGCAATGAAAGGGCGTACTGTTATTGTTATCGCGCATAGACTGTCAACAATTCGCAATTCCAATAATATTATTGTTTTACACAAAGGACAGTTAGTGGAGCAAGGTAGTTATAATGAGCTTATACTAAAAAATGGGATGTTTTTCCGATTAATTGAACAACAAACTTAGTATCTTTATAAGAAAGATATAAAGGTAAAGTAGAACTAATCACCTTATCCATCATTTGGAAAATCACTATTGCTGCTTTAATGTGATACCTTAACATGAGAAAAGAAATTTTGGTGGAGTAGGTAGAGAAACATTTCTTGCAAAATAAAAAAAGTTTCTGAATTTTTATTAATCACATTTTGAAAAGAAAAAAAAAATCCTTTTCCATTTAAAGTTTTGTTAGTAAATATATACTAATTAACTATACAAAACATTTATTCAGAACATTGTTTCTAAATTATGTAAACCTTAGTTCATCTGCCCATGGTACAGATGTACTATAGATTTACTACCTTCTGTGTGTGTGGGAGTCATAAAAAAAAGAAATTAGCATAGCATTGGAATAAGTTACCATGATCATTTCTTCCTTTATTCCCAACCTCTAACCTACACATAGTATTTATAAACTGTGTAAGTTTTGCAACCTTTTGCCAATTAGGTTGCAATTAGAGGAATATTTTATAGGCTTTTTTTAGCAAGCTTGAGTTAGTCTTTGGCACAGGCAAGTAGGGTTCTCCTCTCAGAAAACTTGGATTTTAATCCTACAATTCAATACATAGACACTAAAAAAGAGAGAAGATAGAGAGAGAGAGAAAAACTGAATATTACTGCAATAAAAAAGGTTTAATTTGAAACACAATAATTTTAGTTAGTTATTTACTAATAGAGACCTTATATCCATTTTCTTAGCAAGCTCCTTAAAATTAGGTATGTAATTAGTCAAAGCAGTTCTTATGAGCTCATTACAACCTCGCCATGCACGTACTCACTTACTCCCGTACCATCATATCAGTCAAAGATTGCGGCTCTTCTAAATCTTACCAGAATTATTTTGGCTCCAAAAGGACACATAGTTGGCCACCCCTGCTATATAAGAATGCTATTAATGCATTCTCAATAGTCATCATTATTAATGATGTCTTTGTATTCAATTTAACCACCATATGATCCTAGATGTGCATATACATCCAAAATTACATGGATGCAAAAGTGTCCATTGAAGTCAAGCTAACCTGTGGATACTATAGAAATAATATGGATATGAAGTGTATCTTTTTGATATATTTTATCTGTTTGGGTGGTTAATAAACAAAAACAATACAGCAGTCTCCTTAATAACAATTATAGCATGTTATAAATCAGCTTAGATAATAATAAGCCATGAAGACTTCCATGTGACATGTCTTAACGAAAACACTTAGCATTAGTGCTATTTTTATGATTTTCAGTGTTTTCTGTTCTTTTAGTTTGCTAAGTAACCAACTTAGGCTCATGTTTTAAGGCTTAATTCAGAAAAAAATTATAATTGATGATATAGCATTGTTAAGATGACTCTTTCTTTTAAAGTTACACGGTGATCTAAGGTTACGGTGATTTAAGGTTACACTGTACAAATCCAGAAGATAATCGTAATATAACAATATAAACTATAATTCCAGAAGAATCCTAGTACGTGAGGACTTCAGCAGAGTTTATTGTAGTTTTTACTGATAATTTTTTTTTATCACTAGAGGGCAGGCTAAGAAAAAAGATTAGTTAACAATGTAGATGTAATTTACCTGTATAGAGTGCAACAGCATGTAGCTTGGTTCTTATACACATGTATCCTTCTGATGATGACCTCAATACAGGGGTCGAAACGTCAAGTTATTATTTTATTATTAATCAGTAAAATAATCTTTTCAACACGTGTGTTTTGTGTCCCTAAATTCATAAATATGATAGCATTCTTAAGTTAAGGCTTTCCAAAAAAAAAAAAAAAAAAAGAAGAAGAAGAAAATGAAAATATATGTCCACATGGTATAATATGGGTCTTATTATAGTTTTATTCTTATATTCAGGGCCCACATTGTATCATGCGGACACTCAAAACAAATGCAGTGGAAAAGTGGCTAGTCCTGTTTCTCATCTGCTCTGTCTATTAGATGCATGTGTTCTCCCTGATAGTTGAAAAGTGGCTAGTCTTGTTCCCATCTGCTCTGTCTATTAGATGCATGTGTTCTCCCTGATGAAAAACCCAAAATTCTGAGATGGAGAAACTGTTGTGCTTCCATTTCCATGTGAGACTAGCTAACTCATCTTCATTTGAAATGGTTTCTCATGTCACACATAGGATTCAAATCCAGAACTTTCTAGCTGAAATGTGAACCACGTGTCTTTGTGACTAAGTTACACAGGCTGAAAAGCATGTTTTTTTCCCCTCTATCCTGTTTCCTCTCTTGCTTTCTCTCTCTCTATAATTTGCATTGTTTACACCATCTGAAGTGTTCAAAAGTTTTAATAAGATATTCTACTCTGCTTTATGCTGTATATGTTTTTTTACATGCATATCTCATTTTTTAATGTGCTAAGCTTAGTGGCTTGTCATGAACAAGTAATTTTTACTTTATAGAAACTTAGTTATTGTGATAGGGTTGTTAATCCTATCTGCGAAATCCATGTTTGTGAATTGTGTGTAAACATAAAAAGCACAAGTTTCTTGGAGAAAAGTCCTGCCACCTGTGTATGAGATCAGTTAAACTTGCCTTCAGTTGAAAAGCAGATGGGATTTTAATCTAGGCATTCCAGCCAAAATACGTTGTCGTTACAGTGAGCTATAGAGGCTCTGTGCATGCATATACAGGGTGTTCGGGATAAATTTGACATATTTATAATTAATTATATTTTTCCGTAAGTTACATGTATTAACACACACTTGTCTTCATTTAAAAGTTTGGACCCTTCTTCATTCATATACAAGATGTCAGAAAGGATGGATAGCTGGAACCCACCTGAATCATGGAAGAGAATAACTTGTATCATGATGATTCGTGCCCGCCATCAAAATAAGGATATTACGACTGCTGCCCAATGCTCCCTGAATACAGTAAAAACAATCAGGCATGAACTAGAGACTTGCAATGGTGACTACGAGGATGTAGCAAGAAGAAAGATCCCTAGCAGACGATCTGATTGCGTTCGTACAGCAGAATTCCTCGCAAATCTGCAGGAACAGGTGTTGAAGAACCCTGGCATTGGAATTCGGGCTTTGTTCGTGGAGTTGCTAACTGTAGTCAAGCCCTGGATAACAAGGGTAGCCAATGGTAGGCCATATGTATGGCAGCAGGATTCGGCCCCTTGCCACACCTCTGGGAAAAGTCAAAAATGGTTGTCTGAAAATTTCTACGACTTCACCAGTCCAAATGTTTGGCCTCCAAACTCCCCAGACCTTAACCCCATGGATTATTTTGTATGGGGCGCAGTTGAAAAAGACACCAATCGCACTTCGAGTAATACAAAAGCCCAGTTAATGGATAAAATTAAAACAGTTTTTGCGGCCCTTCCCAGGGAGACTGTAGCATCAGCTTGTTCGAGGTTCCGAAGCAGAATTGAAGCTGTGATCGATGCTAATGGTGGTTATTTTGAGTAAATCTTGTTGATAGTATTGTAATTAACTCTGCCTGTAATGTTTTTTTGTCAATTCATTAAATTTAATAGATACAAAGAAGATTTTCTTTTTCCTTACGAAACTGTCAAATTTATCCCGAACACCCTGTATATATATATATATATTTTTTTTTAATATCATTATATGCAGTGATAATTTAAGTGCATATTCAGTGTAAGTAATTCTAGTAAGCTTAGTTTCTGTTTACAAGAAATTAGAGATATCACTAATGAAAATCTGTACACTGAAGATATTTTCAATACGATGTAGTATTTATTTAATGAATGTGAATAAATAATGAATTGTAGTCCTGTGAGAAATACAACAAATACGCATTTCTTTACTCCATAATTAATGTTGTATTTTCATTTAACATTGGGTGTTTCGAAAAAAAAAAAAGCAAATTTGTGAGTTAATGTATACAGTAGTATATATATACGTACTTGTATTTTTATAACAAAACATTTTTTATTCAATCAAACTGATATAAATATATGGCCTGGCAAATATTTTGAGCTTATTTTTAATATTTTTATTTTGGTTTAATATTCTTAAAAGTCTTAATAATGACAGTATTAAAGAAATAAAGATTTTCATCTATCTGGTTTTATCTCTTTATTTTATTAATAAAGTAAAATTAGTTTTGAAGGGGAAAAAAAGAAAAAGTGAGTTGCATCTCATTGTCAAGGCATAATTTGGATGTTGTCAATTATTATGAAACAGCATTGTTATTGGAGAATTATAAAAAAAATGTATATTTAACAACATTAAATTATTCTCAGCTGGTCTAAATCTAAACATACTTGGTGACTGAATTAGAAAATTAATTTAATACCATGTTAGACCGACTTTAGCCTGAATTACAGCACATATATGGTTTGGCATAGTTTCAACACGGTGTTGGTTTGCATCTATGTCTACAACATACCAGGCATTCACCAGACATCCTTTAACTGGCTCAGATTTGACAGAAGAGTACTTTGCTCCTCATCTGTCAAATTTGTTTTTCTGACATGCTCCCATACATTCTCAATGTGGTTTAGATCTAGGCTTTGTGGTGGCCAGAGAGAATGGTAGAAGTTCTGTCATGCTTGCTGAATCATTACTGAAAAATTCTTATGCAATAGACAGTAGCATTTTCAATCATTAAACAACTGTCACTTGCTGGATAAAAAAGTCAGCATTGCAGGATCGACTTGATCCCTTGGAGGCCATCTGACCTTCCTGCAATATCCGAAGACCATTCCCATACCGACATAACATGCCCCAGACCATGACACCACCTCTAGAATCCTGAATTGTGTATACAAGGCAAACTGGGTTCAGTGCTTCATGGGACACCCACCAAACTCTTTGACTACTGTGACAGTCAGATTACATGACTTTTTTCCAATGTCTAATCATGGTGTTCCTGACACCACTGTAGACAAACTCTCTGGTTTTTCGCAGAAATCAGTGGTTGCATGTAATTGCCAATACCTATCCTCTTCAATTCCCTGCACATATTTCTGTGAGATACTGATTGGGAACAGTCTTCATTAAATGCTGTGGTTAATCTTTGGTTAATTTCAGTGTTTTATTATGAAACAGCATTATTATTGGGGAATTATAAGAAAGTATTTTTAACAACAGTAAATTATCATCAGCTAGTTAATCATGTCTAATTGCTGCACACAGCAATTGTGGAAAAGTTCTGCTTTTCCACACAAGACTTCTCAGAAGACGCCAATCTTGTTCGGACAGACTGCCGTAGGACCACAGTTATGCATTTTAGACAAGCAATGTAGGTTATTTTTCCACTGATTAAACACCTGGGGTATCTTAACTTTTTAGAAACCAATCAGCTGATGTTTTCAAAATCATGGCTCTCAGATGGCCACCCACACTGTTGATGATTACTGACCAGCAGTATTCTTAAATAGTTGCCTAGAACATGTCACAACTCAAGTAACCAAGTATTTTGCACACACGCTGCATAAGTGATTATGTGCATCTGCATAAAGATTTCTAATTCACTGGCTGGTATTTATGGGAGGTCATGCAGAATATAAGCGAATACAGTCATACCCCGACTTATGCGAATCCGGAGTTACGCAGTTTCATATATGTATGTATTCCCATCCCGCTTCACCACTAGTCATCTTTCCGGCGCCGGCCATATTCGCCAGTGTCGCACATGCTGTGAACAAGCACTGACGTGTTTCGCACGGTCTCCATTCATACACGATTTTTATAGTCTACAAACCTTGCGATTGTTTAATGTTATGTTCTTGATAAAAATTTTATCACATAAAAAATAATGTCATCCAAAGGAAGCAAGTCTGATTCTTACAGCTAGCAAGAATAGAAAAACATTGACTTTGGAAACAAAACTCAACATTATTAAGGATTTTGAAGACGGAATGAAAATTTGTGAGCTAGTAAAGAAGTTTATCTACAGGAATCCACAGTAAGAACAATCATAAAAGAAAGGTTTACAGATTTTGGAGGACATAGATTCTAACGAGGAACGAATTGTAGCCACAAGGCAAGGAATAAAAAAATCATTAGCTCGCTATGAAGAAATTTTGCGTGACAAGAAAAAGACATTATGATCAGATGAATCTATTAGATTTTATGAAACCATTGACATCGAAATAACTTTCTTTTTTTTTATGTATGAAAAACTACAATTATGATTATGTTCCTTAAAATAATATAGGTGTTTTTGTAAACCTTTGGTCCCAATTAACTAATATTTTGTATGTTTGTATGGAAAATTATACCTGAGTTACGCGAATTCGACTTACACACTTTTTGTTGGTCCCACCTACTGCATAACCTCGATGTTTGACTGTATATTTTTTTGGCATATTTTAAGTTCTGTTTTTCACTTGTTCTGTTGATCTGCAAAGCTGGAAGACTCTTATTTGGAATTAACTATTAACTTAAAGTGGTTTTTAACCATTTGAATCTTATGCTTCCTTGAGTTGTTTTGCAGAATATTTTGAAAATTTTCATCAGAATTATTTTAACTAGCTCAGTATCCAATGTTATATTGTGCAATGCAAACATAAACAGTCACTCTCACAAATTATCAGTAATGTTGTTTCTTAATGAAAAGAAGCAGCACTTTGACTAAAAGCAGTGAGAGTTCTTAAAAGACACAGCATCCAATCTTCTTTCATGCCTTACTGAAATTATCTATCATTATCTGCTTATCAAAAGACCTCCCCCACCCCTCATCTCTCCATCTTTAAATCATCCTGACCGACTGATTTTCCGTTTCAGTCGTTTCTGACCATAGGTGACTTTCAAGGCATTGCCCACAAAGTATTCCTGGTGAGATTTTTACAGGGTAGTTCACCATTGCTTTCCCCAACCCTCCCCTCCCCAATTTTATCCGGGGCCCAGGACCAATATGGCTGGGACATATTCATTACTATAATCCATGTGTGTTCATGGGGCTGGTTTGTCTGTTCTGGGGGACAAAAAATTCCCTATCTCCATATTAGACTGACTAACTCACCTTTAGTCAAAAGCTGACCTTCCATATACAAATCATTCAGGTATATACAAATCCCATTTTTTGCCTAAGTAGATACACATTGGAAGAACTGCCAACATTTCCATGGATGGAAATGTTGTGGATAGGCACAGTGTACATATCAACAATATGTACACTGTGCCTGCTGTAAGGCACAGTGTTACATATTTTATACTTATCAAGACACTAATAGACCATGTTAGTGTCTTGATAAGTATAAAATCTGAGAGACTGTTTTTGGACTCTTTAACAGTTTTAGAATGTTCCTCAAATGTAAACTGCCATGGCTGCCTTAAACTTCAAAAAATCTTTAAGACAAGCATTTTTGTGTTGTATCTTCAAAAAATGAATTAGGCTGATATTAGAAAAAGTGCCATGAAAGAAAGTTATCATTTAAGGATGAGCATTTAGCAAATGATAATCAAAAATTTAACACTACTGTTCAAGTAGTGTTTACTTCTAGTTTTACATCATAGGTTCATCTGTATGCAATTTTAGTGAATGGAAACCTTATATGAGCTGTTAAGTTTTTTGGAAAAAAAAAAGTATTTGACAAATTCTCTCTCTGAAATCTAGTAGTATTAGAATGCCTTATAGGGAATGTTTTATATTTTCATTGTATGTTGTCATATCATAAATTTGCATTTTAAATCACTTGATGAATCTTTAAGTTGGGTATAATTAGTTCACTTGATTGCCAGTTTCAGGACATAAAAATTATGTATAATGGCCTATTTTGTAAAAGAAACTTTTGATAATGTAGGAAAACAGAATGTTACTTATGAAAGTAGAATGTGATGCCTTGCACTAAAGCTTATCTAGCAGTTATTTCTTAATCATCTCCATGGAGTCAAAGATTCATTGTAGGAGGCTGCATTAATCATTATTTATACAATACCTGGCATGTTTCTGGAACTCATTCAAAGCACAACCATCTATTGGCAGTCCATTTCACCACTGAGCCAAAAATATCAAGTCCTCACAATTAAAAATAATTTCATGTGCAGTAAGCACTTGTTCCCTTCCTTCCTGCCATGTATTGAAAAAAATCTATGTTTCTACACATTTCAGTTAACTCCTATTTTTCCATCTGTCAGTTTGTGTATTCTCTCTACCACTTCTTTATCTGCAAAGAATCCTGGCAACCAGATCTGTGAATGGTAGTTCAGCTGTAGCCTTATAAAGAAGAAGAATCTCCTATCCCTGTCAGTCAATGTGATCTTTACCATCCTGAAAATCTGAGGAGCATTTCTAGCCACTTTTGCAGTGCACCCTCTGAACTTCCTGTTCAGTCACTTCCATATCCCAGGGCTCTGTTTCCTACAGTCATTATATTGCTGTGGAACAGCATTTATCTCCAAATACTTGACCTTATTGCCACATCAAACTATCCTTTTCCCATATTGCCAGTCTCTTAAATCATCCTGTAGGACCTCTATACTTTAATTATTGCTTTGTCCAGGTTTGCATTATCAGCAAACAAGGGGTTACTGCTTCTTAGATCATTTCCTATATTATTTATGCACAAGTTAAAAAGAAGTGGTTAAAGTGCAGAGCCCTGCAACACTTAATGCACAGTCTACTGAATTCGCTTCCTCCATGTACTACTCTTAGATGGCTGTCCATCAGCCACGCTGTTAATCGTGGCACTAGCTTCATATCCATTCCAGTTGGCTCCAGTTTATGTAACAAAGTTTCATGTGGTATGCTTTGAATGCCTTCACAAAGTTCAGCAGTGTCGTTTTGTAGCCATTACCTTCATCCATCTCAGTTGTCACTTTATAATAAAAAAAAATATAAAAAAAGTGAGCATAGCATCTTACAAAGGATGCTGTAATTGTGTTGGCTTTTCAATTGTACTTCCAACTTTTGAACTAATCACTTTTTTTTTTTTATTAGGCTCACTACTACTTTGTTTGCTTTAAATGCATTTAAAAATTACCACTGATGCACACAAAAAAAAACAGCAGACCTAATAGCAAGACCTACATATGTGACTTAGACCACTTCATACGTCAACTAGTTGCGTGTGAAGATGAAAATTACTTTGATGTTCCCACACATCACTGAATTTTAACGTCTACTTTTTTTTTTCTTGCAACAAACTGAGAAAATTTGAGCAGTTGCTATGATTTTCACAAAGCCTCAAAAAAAATTATCTGTGAACAAAAAACAAGGTCTGAGTGTTATGAAATTTTTGATTTTATCATAGCTTTGTTACTTTCATTATAAGAACCATTCTTTATTGGGATTTTGTTTAATACATTGGAATATAATAACTAAATAAAATAGCATTTAGAAATGAAAGGATCCACCTATCCTAATGAAAAGCAATTGTTTTTTCTCCACACTCTATGAAGATCCTGTTCATAGTGCGACTTTTTTTCTTCTTGACTGCTTATATTAGAAACTATAACACATTTTAGTTATGTTAGTCAAGTGAGTAATATTTATTATCCTGATTTAAGAGACTGGCAATATGGGAAAAGGATAGTGAGTAATATTTATAATCATGTTCCCGCGACACGCGTATTGTCTTCCGCACAGTACTAATTTTGTATGAATTAGAACTGTCAGTTAAAGTAGGTGATACCCACTTTAACTAGTCTGTTACCTTCATATCGCTTACCAATTGTATCCCTGAAGATGCCGATAGCAAACATCGGTGAAACTAGTCGGATAATAAATATTACTACTTGACTAACATTCCTAAAATGTGTTATATTTTCTGTGAAGATCTGTTTAAAAAAAACCTTTGTAAGTATTAAAATTTAATAAAAACTTGTATTTATATATACATAGTAGTAAACTTGTCCGCGCGGTTAGCCGCCTAGTGGCTGTGCACCTCGCAACCATATGCCTGAGGGAGGAGTGTCCTAGGTTCGATTCCCGTCGGGGACGTGAGGAGCTCAAGGATCTTCCTCAGCCATAGCCAGATTACTCGGTCTCTTGGGCGTAAGCAGTAGGGTTTTCCCCCCAGTTTAGCTGATGATTTTTCATCCCGCGTATGAACACGCACGGACTACAGTCATGAATACAGGTATTCCTCGACTTACGACGGCCAAAAATTATTAAAAATTCTCTAATTTAACTTTGCTGCCAGCATATACATACATACATATCACATTGCTTTTGTATACGCATCGCAGCGTTGCCATTAGTCGACAAGCAAAGACTATCACCAATACGCAATAGCCGCTGCTATGATTCACCCACTTTAACTTATCAGCTTTTGGCACATTAGTTGCTAATCAGTAGTCGAAGTGTTCGTTTCTCTCGTTGCAATTTTTGTATCTCGTCGTAACCTTATGTCCAGTAAGAGAAGTAAAACTACTGATGAAAATTCCAACATAAAAAAGAAGGCGAGGAAAGCTTTAAGTTTAGATGTTAAAATGAAGGTCATTAAAGCATATGACAAGGGAAAGAAAGTCGGTGAAATAGCACGAGAAGAAAAACTATCGCATTCAACTGTTTCAACAATCATAAAACATAAATCAAGAATAACGGAGGCAGCTAAAGGGACAGTTAATAAATGTACAATTTTAATGAAAAAAAAAAGAAAAGGGCCAATTCATGAAATGGAGAAGCTTTTAATGATATGAATAGATGATCAAATCAACAAGAATATTCCTCTCAGTTTGTTTACGATCAAACAAAAGCATGCAGCATATTTGACAATTTAAGGAAACAAGACGATAAATACGGCGAGCATATATTTAACGCTAGTAAAGGTTGGTTTTTATCGATTCAAAAGCCGATTTAGCTTACATGGCATACGAATAACGAGAGAGAAAAATAATGAGGAAGCTGCTAGTTCCGATTTTGAAAGTGCTGAAATTTTCAAGAAAAAAAAATGTGAAAGATGATAAAAGATGAAGGCTATTTGCTAGAGCAGATTTATAATGTACATGAAACCGGACTGTTCTGGAAAAGAATGCCAGAACGAACTTGCATTCACAGAAAAGCTACATCGGCGCTTGGTTTTAAGGCATTTAAAGATAGGATTGCGCTTCTTATTGGAGGAAATGCTGCTGGTTTTAAATTAAAACCATTTCTTGTTTACCTTCACAAAACCCCAGCGCTTTGAAAAACATTGACAAGAATAAATCGCCAGTTTACTACAGGAGTAATCCTAAGGCTTAGATGACAATTGTTTTATTAGAAGTACGTGCCTACTGTCTTGAAAAAAACATTCCTTTTAAAATTCTATTGCTGCTTGACAATGATTCAGGACATCCTTTTCACATCGGCGATTTGAATGAAAATATAATTGTGATGTATCTACCGCCCAATACAACAACTATGATTCAACCTATGGATCAAGGTTCGATTGCTACATTCAAGACATATTACCTTAAAACTACATTTTCTCAAGCAATAACAGCAATGGACTAATAATGTTATAGGAACGATGCTATAACATTATGAGATTTTTGGAAAAATTACGATATTGAGAAACGTAGCCAGAACAATGTATGCGAGGAATTTGGAACAAGTTACTACCGCAGGAGACACTCGAAGAGTACAGTGGGCATAGTATGTTAGAACAAATTGGTGAAATTGCAAGAAAACTGGATCTAGAAATCAATATTGCTGATATAGAAGAATTAGCAGGTGAACTGACTGATCAAGACTTGATTTTCCAAAACGAAAGAGTTAAAGAAGAGGAAGAATAATGAGGAAGATGAAGAGAAATCGTTAAAAAATTTACTGTAAAAGGATTAGAAGTATTTTCTAAACTAAATCAAGGACTTCAGCTACCCGAAAATATGGATCATGACACTGATCGCTTCGCCAGAGTCGAAAAGCAAATTCGAGAAGCAGGCAGATGTTATCGCGAAATATATGAAGAAAAAAAACAGACACCATTAACCAGTTTTCTGATTGAGAAAAGCTACTCCCGATCGCGAGAAATAACCATATCGTCCAAATGAATGACAGTTACTTACCTGTTTAATTAAAGACACCGTTAATGCGTTTCTGTTTGTTAACTAATATTTAAAAGAATTTCAAATTAAAGTAAGTGCATCATTTTTGATGTGTTTATTTTTTTTCTTAAATGCTTAATTTTGTATTTATGTCTGTGCTAATAAATAATTTATAAATGTGTATGTAAGTTTATACATTTTTAACCGTTTTAAGTTAAATAGAAACCTAATTTATGAAAATATAACAAATCAAACAGATCAAGAATTAAAAAATAAAAAAAAAAAGACCTCGACTTACGTCTGAATCGAATTACGACGGAGACGTTGGAACGGAACCTCGTCATAAGTCGAGGACTACCTGTATCTCCAATAGGGATGCAGCAGAGGAATGGACTTCATTATTTCGCCGTGACTCCTCATTAGGAGGAGACCCAACCCGTTTGAAGCAGATGGAAGGGAGAGATAGATAGTAGTAAAATTGCATATTTTAAACGTGGCACACTATAAAAGAGAGAGGGGAATAGGAATATTTTTTTTTCTTGATGTTAGTAACGACTTAAAGTGAAAGTAACATTTCTAATGAAGATAAAGCTGAGCCGAACTTAAATATTTTCTTCGTTACTTTCTTATTTTTCACTATTAAAGGGACAATGTGATTTTGAATGGCACAACTGTTTTTAGTTGAGGTTATGCATACAGTACATATCGAAGTTCCCGTCTTTCCTGATTATATTAAAAAAAAAAAAAAATTACAAGTTCTTGGTATCGAAAACATGAAATATTACAAAAAGGAATATTTATTTAGATTCTGTAGTAATGATAGTTTGATCCTAGTTTCGGAAGCGAAGCAGCTCTCCGGCTACTGAAATTCTTAATCAGTACTAATAAAAATCGAAGATATGAGATCCTGTGCCAAATACCAGTACAGCCCCTAATTAACTCCGATCATTGTATTGTCGTAACCTCTCGGGCGCTTTCAAACTATGTAAGTCAAACATTGTTTTACCTCTTCGCAATAATGGATATTAATTTTATTTTTCAATAATTGCTTATTTTTTGAATTTACGTAGCTTTAATTATGCATTATTTTTTTCAGACATAAGTTGATAAAGGGTTGTTAACCGATTAACGCGGAGAATTTTTCATAGAATGTAGAGAGACAGCATAGAACAAGAGGCTATCCCTAGAAACTAAGGAATTACCAGCAAAGGGATGAGGAGCAGGTTCATTGCGCGTTGAGTAAAATTCATTGCCCGAGAGTGTGGTGATGTTGAATAAGTGTAAGGCACGGTTTGATTATTTTTGTGCGCGCGCGACGGTGGGGATGGGGACTTATCCCGAGTGAGTGTTTGACTGCATAGAGATCTGATGTTAAAATACGAACCTTATTATATTAGAACGATGGAAGCACAGCGCTAGTTGTGCGATGGCTTAAAGCTGTCATACAATCAGTGCTGTGCTTCCATTAGGAACAAAATATGTATGGCAAAGATGTGAGAAAGTAAAGGAATAGTTTAATTCAGCAATAATTAAACTTCGATATCTTAATAGAGAAAAAAATTTAAGCAATATATTTTAGAATTAGTGGGCTTTAAACTTGATTTTTCATTTCAGTTTTGCACACGCTGAAATGAGTATAGAAATATAGATTTCTATAAACTCATCGCTAGGATAGAAATTTTGAATTATCTCTTCGACTGGCGAGCCTAAGGGAGTGAAGACTCACAGACGTTTCTTATTTTTCGTCTTGCTAAATATACATTTCTCTTTCCTCTGTAGCAAACACTGTGGCTTTGTTCTGTTGCGGCCTGAATTCCGACGTGCTTACAAGCAGTGTGTGCGTGTGTTTTTATAAAGGGAGTTCTGCCATCAGCATATTTTAGTTGTATCATAAACACACTAACCGGTAAACCTTGCTGATTGAAGACCGCTTTCTATCTGATTTAGTGAATGAATATTCTCGTTCACGGTTTTCAGCCCAAGAAAGCGGCTGTGTCTCTCACAGGATAACCTTATACAAATGTTAGAATTTTACTTTTGGCCATCCCTTGGTGTATCATAATTCGTTACTTTAGTACATTATGATACCTCATTCTTTTATGGTCAATTTTTCTTAGACTAATATTATGCTAATTATAAACTGAAAAAAAAGAAAACTAATGTGGAATTCATATGCAGTTACTGATTGTTATACATATTTTTTACGCTGTAACAAGTACAGTAGTATATTTCACATATACCAAACGATTCCAGTTTTCACCTAAGAAAAGGTGACTGAATAGAATTATCATTACCCCCACCTCCCCCAAAAAAAAAGTTTAAGAGGAAGGAGGAATTGGTTTAGAAGATTATTGTACCACTGGGAAGAAGCACAAAAGATATCAGATGAGTTTTGTGGACTACAAATGGGTGTTGAATAGTTGCTGCTCGTGAAAGGCTAAGGAAGAGAGTAGCCAGAATTACAGTGAATGTCCTCAGTCGGAGGATATCCATTTTAAGAAGTGTCTCTACAGGCTGGCTGCGAAGTAACAAGAGTCACTACAGTTAACTGACCTAACATAATTCGAATCACATTCCGCTACAGGATCATTATCCGCAGTTGACTAGATGAACATTTTATTAATGGTAAATTGGTCGCCGTGAAAAGTTGAGTGTTCCTGCCACATCGGACAGTTGAGCAACATAAAGAAAATTATTCACACTTGAGCATAAATTACTGCGGATTTGTCGATAATAATATAAACTACTCTGCAAATGTTGATAAATACTTAATGTGAACTGACAGCACGTTGAATGATTTTGTAACTAGCGTCTAATGTGTTGTCTAAAATTACGTATATAAACATAAAACTGCATATTATTTATGTGCTGTATACATACATTGCCTATTAGTTACGTTAGTTAAAAAAAAATGGGCCACCCTGTATAAACTGCAGGATAAGTAAAGCAAAACTATACTGATTTTGATTCACATAGATTGACTCCACTCCTTATACATTAAGGAGCGGAGTTAATGAGGTACTCGTTATCCAGTCTTTATTATAAGATTGATGTCCGAATGTACCATCTTAGTGAACAAACGACTCGAAGCAGAAGCGTCAGTGATGAATGACTAATCAGTTTTCTTAAATTTAAGTGTTCCAGTCTCATCCCTAGTTTTCCAATTCTTCCATTTCAAATTATTTTATTTATCTATGAGTACAGACGAAAGCAGCTTCAAAACCTAATTTCTATTGCAAAACTACTAAAAGAAATTATATATAAATAGAAACTTTTGATAATTATATAAATAAATTTATAATAAGTTTATAAAATGAATTAAAGCTTACGAGCAAACCACAAGTTCACTTAAATATAAACTTCAAATATGAGAACTCATAAGATTAATGCTGTTAGACTAAAACTTTAGTCAACGAATAAACAAAAGCCGATTTTATATATATGGACTTGTAGGAAGAATTTGCACCTTTAATTAGTCAGTATCGCGGCAACTCATAACGGAGATCATATTCACGTTGGTCTCTTTCGAAACTACGTTTCAAAGGCTAACGTTGTTTTGCTACTTGATATAAGGACATTATCCTGATTTTTTTGTACAAATGCAAAAAAGTTCTTGCACAAATTTTTAAGTCAGGTCGAAAAGTTTAATGAATGGTATTTGCGATGACAGCTAACGGCCCTGTCAGAAGTCCGAACGTGGAATGTGTGAACATTGTCCATAGTGATGCTTACTATTGTGCTAGATATTACTGAAAAATAGTGAAATTGCCCTATTTGGTTATATTTTTCAAGATGAAGGCCAACTGAAAGCGAAGGCGCCGTACAGTTTATTCTCACAATGAAATCGAAATCCAGTTGGATGATTGGCCGAGAGACGGCAGTTGGCTAACGTGAAAATATGAAATGTACACGATTGTTTCTTAAATACGAATATCAAGGATGTTCGACATTTCACTGAGAAGTTTTAAAAAACGTTTATCGAAATTTTATCCATGCGAACGAATCGATCGATTAAAACGAGAATTGAGGCAGTAAGACTTTTTTTTTTGTCATCTTCCTTTCAATAGTATTAGGCTTACTTGCCTGTTTCGCCTAAGTTTTTCCCTTTTGGTTTATATTTTAGTGTTATTTTTGGAAGCTTCTTCAGTGAATAGAATTGTCACTGACATTCTGTTCACATGTTTTTCGAATCCTTTTGTTTCTATAATTATCTATTCTTTGTAAACTGCGTTTTTTATGTAGTTATTATACATTTTTAATATATTTAGTGTATTGTGCTGTTATATTAAAAAATTTCTTTTCTGCTCATGTTCGTTGTTGGTCTACTTTTCTTTTTTCCATCGTTCATGTTTCGCATCCATATAATATAGCGGGTTAAGCTAATGCATTAAATATTATCATTCTTGTATTGTACTAAATTTGGTTGAAATACAGTAAAACCCCTTTTTTTTTTACACTTTTTAGGGGACTGATGTAAAAAGTAAATAGCAGGAAATGTAAAATTCATAAAAAAAAGGCTAAAAGATGACTTACTGCTAGTATGTGAGTCTACATACTAGATTACAAAATTTAATAACTCAAAATAAATGAATTTACAATTACTTACATTTATCTATTTAAAAAAATCTTTAATTGTTGATTGTTTTTTCTTTTTCTGCACTCTTATAAGTTCCATCTGCCTCTCCACAGTGTATAAGGCATTAAATGCCCTATCGTCTCCTGCTGCACTTGCAATATACCGCCTCAAAACAGAGATAGCTTCCATTGCTTCTTTACTAGAGGGATGATAGGTTCTTGATCACAGTCTTCTTCAACCACTTCTTCCTCACCAAGGTGGTTGGAAAGGATATCCTCTACACTTGGTACTATTGATGTGATCATATCAACCTCAACATAGTATTTAAACGAGGAAGCCTCATCTATCACATGCCAGTTGTTGGGTACTGGCATATCTTCTTCCTCCTGTTGTTCCTCCTCTTCTGCAAACTTAATTCCTGCCTTCCAGACCTGTCCATCCATTTGAACAGTTGGATATGGTTTCAGGAGTAATATGCAACCATGCTTTGGCCACATAATGCATGGCATCAAGGATTGATATGGTCATTTGTTTTGGATTCATACAATTATCATGCATAAACATGCATTTTTCTATATTTCGATTTAAATGAATGGATGTTGCCCAGATCTAATGGCCGAAGTTCACTTGCATAATTAGGGGGAAAGAATACTAATCTAATGTTTCTGAGCTGCAGATCTTTAGGGTATGCAGGACATTTGTCTAGCAGCAGTAGTATTTTGCGGTGATTTATCCCTATTTTAGCATCCAGAACATGCATAGTGGATGTGAGGATGCTGCTGGTCATCCATGCTGTGCTGTTGGCATCATACTTAGTAGGCAGATTTTTCACGTTCTTAAAACACCTTGGCTTTTTAAATTTACCAATTAACAGTGGAGGTAATTTTTCTGATCCATCAGCATTGACTATGAGCAAAACAGTTACCCTCTGCTTGCTGAGTTTTCCACCGTGCCGCTTCTCTCTTTTAAAACACAATGTTTTACTTGGCAGAATGTTATAAAAGAGCCCAGTTTTATCAACATTGAAAATATTTTTTTGGTTCGTAGTCCTGAATAATAATCTTTAGTTCACGTTTCCACTGGTTTACAGTTTCCCCTGCAACACTATTACTTTCTCCGCACACTTGATTATACACAATATTGTGACGAGTCTTGAAACGATCAATCCATCCACGTGACGTAGTAAAACCATTAATCCCCAACCTCGCAGCAAATTCAAGGGCTTTCGCTCGGAGTATAGTATCATCGGCTGGAATACCTGACGCTTTCGTAGAAAGAAATCACTCCGCCGCAAGTTTATCCAATTCATCGATGTCCGGATATATTTTCGTTTTTTTGACATAGCTTCAGATTGCATTGCATCGAGTTCAATGCTTGACCTGTTTTTTACTATCGTGTTCAAAGGGAACACGGAGCGACCAAGATCTTTTGCTAATTGAACACGTGTTCCAGCATGCCAATCTACATGTCGCAGAATTGCCATCTTTACTTCTACCGAAATACATCATAAAAAAAAAATCAGCTAACGCCTATTTGTTCCCGTATAGGGAGTAGATTGGACCGTTTAACCGAAATAAATTTTCTGTCTTTTTTCTCCATGTTACTAACATTGATAATCTACCACCGCAATTTGTAAGCAACTATTACACGCTAAATTATTTACCAGAAATTCCGCAATATCAATTCGTACTGTGATTGAAAAATCACGGTATCGCTCATCGCTACTGCAAGCATGCAACCAACAGTGATGACGGAAACGAAACTACAGCCGAAAGCAACGCCACCTGAGAACAGAAATGCGCAATTTCCGCAGAAATCTATTCGAAAAGTGGTATTGCCACCCGCAAAAAAAAAAAAAAGAAAAACGCAAATCACTGGAAATAACGTCCACCTCAAGTTGTTAATGGCTGGGAAAACAATATATCGTGAGAATAGGCCTTAATACCGGACCAACGGAAAATGACGTAAATTGCGGGAACCTAAAAACGGGATTTTACTGTATATCATTAATCGTGCTTATAAGTAAATTTGTTAATTTTCTGTTTCTTTATGGTAGCTTATATTACCGCTACGATAATTAAAATTAATGTGTTGAATTGTTCTATTATTCAGAATTAATTTTCTTCTTACCGATTCCCTTTTAAATGCTATGATTTTTTATAGATATTTCCTTTTTGTATTACGTTAGGTACCATATATTATGAAAGTTGTATACAGCTAACTATAGTTCGTGTGCTTCATGTAACAATTGATCTGCATATAAAAATGCATTTAGTCGGTAATTTTTTTATGTCGAGCCCATACGCAAGGGGCTCAACTTGGTGCTAATTGAATGTGTGTTATTTACACATTACCATTTTTATTATCTCATATATAAAAAACGACTGGAGACAAGCTACATCTGTCTTACTCTGGTTATTTTTATTCATTTTGTAGATGTGCCATTAGTTTCTACTTTTAGTGTGGAGATGATTTACTTTACTAATATTTCACACATTTTGAATCGTTTTTTTTTTTTTTATTTACTAATAAAATCAATATATCATCTATTGATTCGACATTTTTTAAATATGTTTTCCGTATCATTGTTCATATACTTTTGTCAATGTTGCTGCATATATTTTATATCCATAATCCAATACTTATTGGATCGACTTTTGAAAAATAAGCAATATAAGGGATATCTTCCAGTCATTTGGAACTTCTCCTGATTGTAAAATTTTATTTAATAGTTTCTTATATAGTTCCAAGCAAGCATATTTAAATAGTTCTATATTTATTAATATAGAACTAATCCTAATCCTTAGCTCACTATGGCAAATTTCATATAACCTACGAAATTTACGTTAGTAATTGCAATACTACTTAATCATGGAGGTTAAGATTTTTTTTTTTAATCAATTTTATTATACATAATTTATTTATTTTTACACGGTCTGGAAATCCTGCTCTAGAGACCAAACATTGCACTTTCTTCAAGCAACTTCAGACCCCTAGGCCTCCACTAAGTGGGGAGGTTATTTGAGAAATTAATTCATCTGATGTTTCTAATTTGTTAGTATATTGAAGTACTAAAATCACTACCTTTCCATAATGATTATTTCATTTTACTTCTTTGTTAGGTATACTTGAAAATTTTATATGCCCACGATTGTGTTTTATCTAATTCTGTTTTCAGTTCTTTTACATAATTATTCCAGTTTTCTCTGTGGAAAGTTCTCATTTTTCTTTTAGCTGTGGCATTCTTTCTTTTATTTTCCACTGTATCAGGAACTAAGCGTTTCCTCTAAGCTTCATTGTTCTTTTTATTAATTTCTGATGTCCCCCATTTTCTGCGTCATTCATTTTTTTTCCTTAGGCGGTTGATACGTGCACTCTTTATGTTGCAGATATTCTTCCACTCTTTTTCAGTATTTTCACTTACCTCTAAAGTTTCTAAGATAAAATTTTCTTATTTTCTTTCTTTAACAATTTTATTTTAAATACTTTCATCTTCAGCCATTTTGCTGGAAACGTAATCAATTGTGGCTTTCAGCCACAATTGATTACGTTTCCAGCAACTTTGTAATGATCTGTATCCAAACTTAAGCTTCTGTAAATTCTGACATCAGGTTTATTTTTTTTTTATTTCCTATTATATAATCAAGATTTACAACCGCTTCTTCCCATGTATATATTTTGTGTATTTCTTTAAGACTATAAAAGGAATTTTCTATTTTCAAAATTATTGAATAGTGCTAAGTTAATTAATCTTAGCCCATTGTTATTGTCTCATTCCCAATTATTTCCCATACAGTCTTTTCTTAGTTTTACTTGTTCTTAAGTTTAGATCACCTACTATAAGTATGTAATAATTTTTGTTTGTGTTAATGATTTGTTGAGTTTTTTTAAAATTCACTTTCTTCAGAAGCATCAACACAACATTGTCATGTAGTATTTTGCTCTTTGTATTTTTACTTCTATTATTCTTTCATTCCAGTCTTTATAACTAATTATTTTATTTTTCCAATCTGTGGAAGGTTCTCATTTTTCTTTTAGCTGTGGCATTCTTTCTTTTATTTTCCACTGTATCAGGAACTAAGCGTTTCCTCTAAGCTTCATTGTTCTTTTTATTAATTTCTGATGTCCCCCATTTTCTGCGTCATTCATTTTTTTTCCTTAGGCGGTTGATACGTGCACTCTTTATGTTGCAGATATTCTTCCACTCTTTTTCAGTATTTTCACTTACCTCTAAAGTTTCTAAGATAAAATTTTCTTATTTTCTTTCTTTAACAATTTTATTTTAAATACTTTCATCTTCAGCCATTTTGCTGGAAACGTAATCAATTAGTATGATTAGTATGATTCCTGCTTTTGCTCTTTTAGATTTCTTTAATCCCCTATTATTATGGCAATTATTTTTATATCATACATATCAATTTTTCATTTTTGTGCTATGCTTGTAACTATCCATGTTTTAAATTTTGATTCCACCTTACTGTTTGGTGTATTTTTTTTCCTCTCTTCAGAGTTCGTAGCTCTAACAGAACATAAGTCTAATGAGAGGAGTGCTGTTTGTAGCCCTCACACCGTTAAAGTATATAATTCAGATATTGTATTGAATAAAAAAAGCACGAAATTATGTTATTTTACATATAAACTAGGTATTCTATAGAATTACTATAATGAATTTCGTTAAAGCATTTAATAAATACTTTTATTACACACGCACATCAGTTTAGTAAGATGGAGTTTACAGAACATTTTGTAATTGAAATCTACTCTCGGGCATGTGCTAACGACAGTGGGCATGTCAAGTTCTGAAACTCCATCAATAGTTTATACATTTTTACTATTTGGAGCGTCCTATTTGCATTCTGATTATGGTGAGGAATTTTCAAATAAAATAAGAAGCTAAATTACTAGTAGTGTGGAAAGAGCAAATCAGGATACTGAAATTATATGTATGTGATATGAATATCAGAATATGAATTCATATTGACGGATTCAGGATAATATCGCAGATAAATTAAGACATTTCTGATTCGCGAAGAGAATTGGCCGTTAGTAATTGCAATACTACTTAATCATTTGGTCCTCGGAGCTTATTAACAATACTAATTTGCTTTTAATTGGCATCGTTTCAAACAAAGGAATATCTTTTAACGTATTCCTTACTGTTTTTGTAATAACGCGAGAGTTGTCAATGAAGAATACTCATAACATTGTTCCTCATCAAGTTTGTATTAATTATAATACAAATTTGATGGGTTGGGTAAATTATTACTACCGAAGCTAAGAAGGCCAATGTATTATGTTCTGCTGCTGGTTTGCATGATGAAAAGCCCGTTCCTGGGACGGTAATCCTTATGCTTCTGTGTAAGGATTTTCGGATAAGGACTGGCTAACTCGCTAACAGCTGACTTTGAATACAGAGAAAGACGTTTTCAGCTGAAAGCGAGTTAGCCAGTCCTTATCCGAAAATCCTTACACAGAAGCATAAGGATTACCATCCCAGCAACGGGCTTTTCAACTGACTTCGAAACTGTCTTTAGGAAAGAAACAACTGAGCGTAGTTCTCGCGACTGGCTACGTAAAATTCTCTTATATGCTATTCTACAGACTACACACCAAATGACAATCAGTGATTAAAGAGAGTAATATAAGCCGTGTTATGACTCACGGAAAGGTTTATCCACGTAGAATAGACATTTTGAACAATCAGGTGAAAGAAAGCTATATTGATGTTCATTACTTAAGATTAAAACATTTGGTTAACATCTTGCTTATTTTGAAGTGAACATTGATCACTGTATTCCGATCTCTATATCGGTTAGAAATCGTGTTGATATAAAATTAACTTCTCAAGGAATCAACCCTTCCTGTTAGGTAGATTCCTTCTGAGCTTCCTGTATGTTGAAAACTTTGCAACATCTTTCTTAAATCAACATGGCTTGCAGAGTAGGATTCGAAGTGGGAATATGAATAAACGTTGTTTCCAGAGTTCGCTGATAGGCACATTTCCATCTGACAGTATATAGCATTTTTATTTTGTGTTTATTATAATTTCTCGCCGAAAATTGATTCCTTTTTTTTTCCTTTTTTTTTTTTGATCCCCAGACTTCTCGCACACTCAATTCAGTGATAGATTTAGCAGCACACGAATAAACTGACCAAAATATAATTGAGAAATTTATTGGTTCATTTGACTATCCAGACTTATTATATGGGGAAAAACTATGGCCAAGTGCTTTCGTATTATAGAAAGCTATTACTTAATATATAGAAATGTAGCTATTGTATGTCATATTCAGCAATTACAATGGAACTGTTTGCATAGTGATGTCCAGCAACCAAGTTTTCTCATAACATCTGTTTCATTTAAGGTTACATATATACGCAATAGATACATGTTCTTAGACACAATTTATATACAATAGACTGGCACACTGTCAGTATATGCTAACAGAGAAATATTTGAAAACTAGTGCACAATTCAAAATATGTACAAAGATGAGACGTTTCAGTGTTCATCAAGCTTAATAATGCTTGGTGCTCCTCAATGAGCACCAGGATTTTATGCTAAAATTGCGTTTGCACAGTTCAACATGTTTAGATAGAGTTGGGGAAAGACTATTATACAATATCATGGTTAATTCGTAAATGACCATTAATTCAAGAAACTGTCAGATGAATACAAAATACAAACATGTACAAAATGTATAAGTTAATATCTCAGGAAAGTTTTGGGTTGGTAAGTTGTATATTATGTCTTATTAATGTAACAAAAAAAGTCTGGTTTCAGAACATTTATGCGAGGGCTATTGTTTGTCTATATCTTTCTTGAGACAGTCATTGGACCAAAAGTACAAAGCCGATCAACAACAGAAAATGTTTTTAATTATGATAAAAATAGTATATGAATGTTACATACTCTGTCGTTGTTTCACCAAACTGCGTATTTTAAACGGTTTGTTTTCTGGTTTCGTTTATATTTGAATAGAATATTTAGGATTAAGTGACGCAGATATCGTAAAATTTAATTGTTCGATTCAGATTCGTATACCCTTCATCAAAATGTGCAAATCGCCTGACAAGTGCCTCAAGTTTTTCTCATATTACAACACTTGACAATGTAAGGTTCTTTACTTTGACAAAGTACCGCAAAGTGCCTTTTTAACATATCGCACCGTCAGTGCAATAAAGGCACACTCAAGTAACTGCTCAATGCAATTCTACACTTTTCACAAGGACAACGTAGAACGGGAAAAAACATCTATATAAAGGCTTTTCAGCGTAGATGATTTATCCATTCCACAAAACAGGCTAACTGGCCAGAGGAACACATGCAATTAACAGACAGTACATTGGAATCGTAGCCTTAGTTGCTAAAGCCTAATTCTAAATAACAGCACATACTGTAGATGACTAGTGTAATATTTGTCCTTTAGAAAAAAAAGAAAAAGCATTCTCCGCGTTGATTAATCCATAACGAAGTAGAGGAAAAAAAGTACATTTAGGAAGATGTCGATAGCTTTATAAACTGTAACTAAAAATTTGCATTCTATTTCTTCCCATCTCTCAATGTTAAAAGGAATCCTGTGCATCTGAAATGTAGCTAAATTTCGTTGAGCTTCATGTTCAATTAATACAGAAATAAAGCTGAATTTAGCTTGACCTGAGGTAAAGCTGTGGTCAGTCATCAAATGAACTGCTAATAAGTAGGTGAAGACATTAGGAAAAAAAATAGTTGCATGTTTGGTCTGTAGAACAGGATTTTTTTTTCAAGCTTTTCGTGCCGCCACTAAACAGCGCACTAGTCTAATAAGTGGGTAATAAAAAATCATCTACAAGCAGATGACATTCACCCGTGTTACACTGGGATTCAAATCTACAGGCTTTAGTTTGGAAAGCGGATACGCTACACGCTTGAATATAATTCTATTATGCTGTTCACTAACTTACTATATTTCAGTTTTATCGTCTGTAACGTCCAGAACAAGTTCCAAAAATTAGTGCAGTTCCTGTATGTTGACACCAGACAATTTGAGACGAGGTGAGGTAAGCATAAGCTTTCCACAGCATTCTAGTGAAGCACACTGTTTTTGAATATTTTCTTGTAACGAATTAGTGGAACATTGTGCTGTCGAAGACTAGTGGTGAAAATTTTACAGCCGTTTTGTTTTGTGGGATATTCAGAATGTCCGCGCGGTTAGCCTAGTGGCTTTGCGCTTCGCAACCATATGACTGGGGAAGGAGTGTCCCAGGTTCGATTCCCGTCGAAGACGTGAGGAATTTGAGGATCTTCCTCAGCCAAGTTAGCCAGTCTTGGGCGCGGGTAGTAGGGTTTTTCCGCCAGTTCATCTGGCGTTTTTCATCCCGCAAACCGGCCCGTGAACATACGCTACTACAGCCAAAAATATATCCTCCCCTCCAGCGACAGGTCGGTTGGGAGTGGTACTAACAAGAAGTCGCATCTAATTAAAACGTGGACCCTGCTTAGGAAGCGGGAATAACCCGTAGTGAAAGAACTGGGATATTCAGAATGTGATTTCTTTTATCAATGTAACCCAGTTAAGGTCATCACTGTAGAGTATAGTACAGCATCTCAAAGATCGCTGCATTGAAATAGATACATCCTTTGACCAATCACAAAGGTGTTATATTGTATTCCTACTTCGCTCGTACCACTTTGAACAAACATCCGAGAAGCTTGGTTGAATAAAGAAGGAATATGAGTGAGATGATCAATTAATAAGATTATTATTAATTCATTGGTTTATAACGTTATCTTGATTTTTAAAGAAAATGAAAGGTTCATAACAGTTGCAAATGCTTTGGTCTCGTTTGAGGGACAACGGAATTTAATGATGAAAATATATATATACTTGATTAAAATGGTTGCTTCAAAGAAATTGCGAGTTTAAAGAGTGAAGGGAAAAATACATTGTTTGTGAAATCATAATATTAATGCATTTAATATATTTCTTTGCACCTAGAGCATGTTGGAAGTTTGATAAATGACCATCGAGGATACTTTCTGTTGGGATATTTCCACGAATATGTCAAACTGCTAAAATATTCACGTTAGCATACTCACATTAAAGACTGATTAGCAACTCCTTGGCCTCATTTCACGAATGGTTTTTCGTTGATAATATAAGAATTTTTCAGCAAATTGTTGACACGAGAAAGGTAAGAAAATTCTCATGAAGGAGAATTATTTTCAAACGAATATTATTAAAAAAAAAGTTGTCAAACGCATGAAGCGCCTATTAAAGTTTGTCTCAAGAAAGAATAAGACAAGCTTAACAACGGCTTTTTATAGCATTTAAAAATTAGCCTTCGATGATATTTCCCAACAAAAGGGCGTATACGTCTCTCTTCTACGGCGAAATGCTTTTATAATTTTATAATTAGCCACGAAGTTTTCACAAGGAACTGCTTGAAAACGATTTGTCCATTATCACTGAAGGTGCTGAAAGAACTCGCAAAATGAAAATAAGTCTGCTTTTAGCAGGAATGTTATATTCAGAAGAAAACGCTAATAGATTAAATTAAGCCTCCGTTAATTTATATTCGTTGAGATGCAAATATACATAAACACTCGCATACCGTATATTGATGACGAATTCGTAGGGTGTTTATTAAGGCATTTTCTTCCGTGTATTTGATCTGCTCACGTATGGATACCTTTTCAAGCCGCTAAAGAAAAGTATTCTTGATATCCTGAGCTCCCTAAAGCAGGCTGCTTGTTGACTTCTAGGATACCTATATATATGAGAAGTCTAGACACTTGAGAAGATAGTCAGTACTTGCAAGATGCTGGAGAATTTCAATTTAAAATTGTGAAAGGTAACTTTTCTTGACTAGACTACTACTACTACTCGCGCAGGAATTTGTGTGTGTAAAGGTGCTGTTAATATTCGGCAGTATTCATCGTAGGCGACAAATGATCCTGAAACACTGATCTTTTCATGAAACGAGCAGTTCCCGCCAGAAGGCACAGCGGACGAAGGGAGCAAGTTCAAAGATTGCGTTTAGAAATGGACAAACAAGACACCGAATATTTCTTTACGTCTCAGGAATAACGGCTATTCGTTAGGGCTGTGATCCTTCAAGTTTATACTCAATTCTTAGGGAAGGGAATAATTTACCGTTCGCACCAGCCGCTAGACATTTCTTCTTTCCCTGATAACATTAAGTTCTTTACACGAAGTTGCATGTATTAATCTTTCTTTTAAACTTGAACATTAGGAGAGTTGGTCGAGGGCTTTAAGCTGTAACAGAAAATCGATTTGGCATCGTACATCCAAGTAACTTACGCAATGTTCTAGCTTCTCACATCAGAGTAATGTTTGCCTTCAACCTGTGAATGTTCCTGGAGGTGATGACTAGTGTAGAAATAGAAGCGTGCTATCAAGTGTTGGCAGGGAGAGTTGAAATAAAGAAAATAAAAAGAAAAAAAAGATCCCCGAGTCGCCTGTGGTCGAAGATCTGCAGGTCTGATGAAGCTAAAAGAAATGAGATGACTATCAGATCGACGGCTGGAATTTCGTGCATCACCCGAAGACTCATCATACATGAGAGGCAGCAATAATTTCTTCTCGTTTCGCACCTAGTAGTTAAAAGAAAAATTGTATTTATAAGATACAAAATTCACAATAAGTGCTACAGAAAAGATTAATAAAATGAGAAAAATTTGAGAGTAATAAGTGCGTATTCATTAAAAGACTATCCAAAATTTATGTATCATGCAAATCGGCTTGAATAACTACGGTGTGTAATAGTGCATTCAAGGAGAGAAACCGATCGTCATGATCCTTCTACCGAATTCGCTGCATAGTTACACACGAAATGGATGTTGCTATTAGCTATTACAGCACTTCCCCCGAAGACATTTCTGGGTGTTATTGATCTTCTTTAGATCTTTTTTCAATTCTTGATGAAGAGAACCCGTTAAGTTTTCGCACGTCATCATTAACAACTTAGCAACAGAGTTTAATTCATTGGGCGAACTTATATTGAATGAAAATAACCAAATGGAGTCCTTATAAAATTGGGCACAATCAAAACTGAGTCGTAATCCAGAATGCCTCTGAAATCAGTTCGTTTAGAATTATGGCCGAATGAAGGAAGCCGGTGTATTTATGTCTCTTAACTGCGTGTCATGATCTAAAACCATACCGGATACGAACCAAGCTCTTTCCAACCACTGGCTGGAAAAAAAGCTGGGTTCGTTACTCCATGAACACTTTGCTGTTCTTCAGAAATGCAGTTTAACTGTTTCCACCTTAATCGCGCTTATTTACTTTTTTTTTTCTTCTGAAGGTGCGTATCACATTAAAGCTGCAATATCAGCAGGGCTACTAGTTGAGATCTCTAGGTTTCACTCTCTTGTTCTTGCTCAAACAATCATGGGATTGCACAAAACGCTTCTTGAAATCCTTCTCAGACTACGTACCACCTGCCATAAAAAAAATAAAAAATTCATAGACGTCGGATTGCTTATCGAAGTTTGTACTACGGTGATCGTAAGTATTGATCTTTTTATAAGTATATAAAATGTTATATTAGTAAATTAAGTATAATTTACTTCTGTTTTTGGGAATCGGTGTGTGTCCGGTGTCTAGAAATCGCTGAGCTTAACCCGGCGTTAGTAAGGCGGGGTTGTCACAGACTCCAAAGATTTTAAATTGACTAACTTTTTAACAACGCGTGGCAGTGAGTCATGCCTCAGTATAGCTTCCCTCCCGTAACCTGCTACTCAACGCCATAGACGACAGGCTGTTACGCGCAAGCAAGTTTAGTGTGCTGGGGGTCCACCAGACACCATCTTACCAAAAGTGTGACTATATTTACTTCCGAAACGCAAGTTGTTTTCATGTATATTCTACTAAAATATTATCGTTACTGCTGTGTCTTCTATAGTTTTATATACCAACCATAAGCAAATACGTTTTCATAAATATTTAGAGGGCATTTTGAGAATAATATCCTCTTTTTACCAGCTGAGTTACGAGCAGGAAGAACAGAGGTTACGTCAACTTATAGATGACGCTTTGACAGACGAGGAGCCATTTAGCGGAGATGATGATAGTGAAATTGATTTAGAATTAGTCAGTAACAATGAGTCTGGTACAGAACAAGACTGTGAGGAAGAATCCATTAATATTGATTTAAAAGATATGGATTTCTATAATACACTACATTATTTGGGTGGGTCTGTGAGACTCCACCTTACCACTTTTGTTACATTTTCCCATCTCACAGCGCTGGATTAAGTACATTCGCACGGATTGATAGATGGGAGTTTCGTAATTATGATTGGTATTTATTTGTACGCACTCGTGTGTTCTATCACTTTTGCCGATTTATTCTTGGAGAAAGTTAAATAATAAAAAGCCTAGGAAAAGTATTCTCCTAGTCTTCTAGCTTCAGTTAAGTTACCATGAAGCTACGCAGGCCACACTTTTGTTTTCATATTCTATAAATTCCATTTGTATCAATCATGTTGTGAATGCTTACTGGTAATTTAGTTTAAAATGTTTTTAATTATTACAAAAGCTATTTTCAGTGATCGTCAACATATAGAAGTAGCTTTTGGTTCTTTGGAGCTTGGGTTGGCTTTTTAGACTCGAATCGAAATTTCTATACGTCTGATAATATGGTCTGATTAGAATTATCAAAGAAACTACAAGCATGAGGCCAGCGTTTTATTGTATGGCACCTTCAGTCGGTTCTAGGATTTATTGCTATATAATACCACACAGTTCGCTCCACGAACGTATTTTGTTCTATGGCTAGTTTGACTTGCTATCATTGTTCCAGAACTAGCTTGATTCGATTCTCTTCAGTTGTAAAAGTTCATGTAAAGAGTTACATAAAGACAGAACTTAACTCTCTTCCAATAGAAGGGTGCATGTTGCGTTGTTCTAACTGATAATATTATCAGTTAGAACAACGTCTAGTCTGCTCGTAAAGATATGTAAATACAAACTTTTTGTCAAAATGATATCCTTCGCCGATAATATACACCGAAACAATCCTTGAAGATCTAAAAAATCGGATTAATAGTGATATGTTAAAACTAAGTAAATGGTTTAGCAATAATGGACTTAACATTAATACCGATAAAACAAGATATATGTACTTCATGTTAACAGATAAGCTAGACCACGATATAACCATAAAATGGCATGAAAGAAAATGTAGTGAAATCCTAAATTGTAACTGTAGCTTAATCAAAAAAACAAAATCAGTCTAGTATTTGTGCTTTCATATCGATAGCAATATGAAGTGGAACTCCCACACCACTTTCTTAACAAATAAGTTAAAGTTCATAATTAATAGAAGATATGTTAAAAAATTTGTAAATGCAGCATTCTTAAGATGCTTATACTATTCCTGGGTAAATTCCTCACTGCAATATGGCATTATCTGTTGGGGTGGAGATTATTACAACAATCTGCTTCCATTAATAAGAATACAAAACAGAATAATTGGAGCCATAACCACTACTGACTTCGCACATTCAACCAACGATCTGTTTGTCATGCATAACATTCTACCACTACAGAAACTATATCTCTATGGTTATCTATTATACGTAAAAAGGAACGCTGAAAGTTTATTGGTATATAATGTAGACTATGGATTACGATGCGGCCGGAACATGCTGGTAGTACCCAAGGGAAACAAAGAAATTTTTCATAAATCCTTCGAATACCTACCGACAAGCAGCTACAATAATCTCCCAAATACTTAGACTAGACTAATATATTAACATGTACATCAAATCAAACCGTGTAAGGTGAGCCCTCAAATACTCTCACTGGACTCGCAGTGACTGTTTCGAACTAATTTAATTCTCTAGTAACCAGTATGGCTACACATAAATACACAAACTTATTTTATCACTAAAACCAGTAACTTATTATTATAAACTACGAAAACTATCCGAAATGTATTTTACTCTATATGTATGTATATACAAAGTCCGCGCGGTTAGCCTAGTGGCTATGCGCTTCGCAACCATATGCCTGGGGAAGGAGTGTCCTAGGTTCGATTCCCATCGGTGACGTGAGGAGCTGAAGGATCTTCCTCAGCCATAGCCAAGTTAGCCGGTCTTGGGCGTGGACAGCAGGGTTTTTTCCCCAGTTTATTCTGGGGTTTTTCATCCCGCAAAGCAGGCAAACTGGCCTTGAGAACTTAACACTAAGGCCATAGGATATACCGGGGCATAGGGCTGACTACCTTATCCTGTAAACGGATTGAGGTCCGATGATCAATGGACCCTCGACACCGCAAGGTAAAAGAGGGTATAAAGAAGATGAGATGTATGTATATATAAGGAAACATTTATTAACTGTAACAAAATAGTAGCCAAAAATATGTGTAATTACCAACAGAAAATGATAGTAATACTTCAACTGTATTGTATAATATTGTACAACTTGAGTTGTATTGTACATTGAATTGCAAAACTTGAACAGTATTGTATAATACTATACATTGAATTATGCAACTTGAATTGTATTGTATAATACAAATATCTTGTATGTGTGATGGGAATGATAATAAACTGTTATTCGGTTCATTCTCCCTATGGGTAACGGTTTAGGCCCCCCCCCCCCCGATTTTGAAAGCCTACCAGTCGAGGCTTTGTTTTTTATCTGATGATTATTAGGAATAGGAGAAACTGCTTTCGTTTTGAAATTTTTTAATGTAGGTAGATGTAGAATCATTCTGAATTATCGCCGATTCAGATTAAGCTGCTTACTGCCAACTTAAATACAGACTATGTATTGCTCTGTATGTTCCATTTACCCCATACAATTGTAGTGTTTTGAAAAGCTTTTCTCTGCGCAACTTGCCATATTCCCACGATTTCTCAACTATTTATCGTCAAGTAAAAAATTTGATCTTGACAACCTTTAACTTTCTTTATTTCGCCGTTTGCTAGGAATCAATGGCACATACGAGTAATTGCATGGTTTGACAACTAAGCTTGATCGCAGTCAGTATTTTCTTATGCGACTCCCACCCATAAAACGTAATCCCATAGTAAATTGATGGGTGATTAAGGATTTTTTATCTATTTATTTTATGTTTTAAAATCTGTTTTATTAAAGAATCAGGAAGGAACTTTTTTTTTCAAGCTTCCTCAGGCCTATAATCTTATTAGGGGATAGTGTTCTTTTCCCGGGAGATGAAATTCATCTCCTAACTTTAAAGATAATCACAAGCATCCATACCCACGACGCGTATGGATGCTTGTGATTCTGAACGTTTTGATCCTAGGCGAAGAGGGCGACGATTTTTCATAGACACAATTTTCATTTTAGAGTCATAATGAGGGACCCAACTTTTGTCTCCAGTAACCATTTTGGTGATGCTGAATAGAAAACAAACTTAGGTTCATTTTGTTTGCTGTCCGTTTTATCACAGTCCAATTCTCTGATGCTTTGAATGACATTGTACAAATCCAATGTTCAGTTTTCAGCCATCATAAATATACATCATAGCTAGCCATCATAAATATTCAGATTTTCTTTCATTTGCAGCTCAGTTTTCTGCTTATGGAAATCATTAGCAACTACTAGGCTTTTAACGTTGTGGTATTTAGTTATATATACAGTGTGTGTGTGCGCGCGCGCAGGGCCGGTTTTATCATTAGACAAGCCTAGGGGCGTCAGATTTTGCTACATAGTTCGGGGAAAAATTATAACCTTCGAAAAAAATTAGTAAAGCCTTGATTAATAATAAAAAAAAATAAGTCAAGCCGTCCTGGTGCTCGCTGATGATCCTACATTATTTTCGCCTTTCTCTATTTCTTCCACTCCCATGCTCTTTGTATACTTAACCTCAAGTTCAGATATTTTTCCTCCTCCTAGCATCTGTCCCAAGATGAGCGGGAAAGTTCCGGGGTATCCCTCAAACTAACAATCAGTGTTCGCGACTAACCGACTGTTCTCACTTCTTATCTTCATTCCCTATAGACTTAATTCTGTTGATTTACTTCCTCAGAAAATACTTCATTAGATATTCTGTCATACATATGCAAAAATAATTTAGAAAATAGCGTTCAAATGTGTTTATTGCTCTGAGATTTTTTTCAACATTACCAATATCGGTAGTAAGTTCAGAAAGGAGTTTCTCGAAATTAAAACTTACAAAAACTTACACTAGCTCTACAATGGCTCAGGAACGACTCACTGGTCTAGCAATAATATCTATAGAGCATGAAATTGCATCTACAATCAATATAGATGAATTAATTCAAAACTTTGCCGAAGCAAAAGCGCGAAAGATTAATTTTTCATAATTTTTGGATTTAGGCTGTAATAATTTTCTTGCTATCCAGATATTAGAAGTAATCATGTATGTATACAAATGTATTGGTTTTGATTAATAAATTTTTTAATGTTCATAATGACATTTTTATAAATATCCACATCTGTAAGTGTACGTGTGCTTGTGTGAGTATGACAAAATATATATATAGAGAGAGAATGTATAGAGGCGCCTAAATTTTCTTTGCCTAGGACATCAGATACTCTCGGATCGGCCGTGTGTGTATCACACAATACTTGTATTAACTTTGGAAGCAATTCAGTTCTAATGAAGGTTGGTGGAGTAGTAAGACGAAGAGCTGTAGAGTAGATGCCCTCCCTCGATGAGTCTTTGGACTCCCTGGAGGTGTCATGTAATAATAATTTCAGAGTTTTTTTTACGCTCTGAACAACATATGGGTATTTAAGCCGAATTCTCGTTATTTTTCAATTAACTATTTTAAAGTAAAGCTTGAATCAATACATGGACGCTCTTTTAGACCTATTTTGTTCTTATACTATATGGATTTTGACCAACAAGTTGAGGATTACCCAAAGCAAAATGGAAAGATCATTACTCGGTATTACCATTCTAGATAGAAAGTACAGTAGTTGGGTCGGGGCTCAGACTAGGGTGAGCGACGTAACATCCATTAAAAGATGCAAATGTCAATTGGTAAGTCATATTACATTACAAGAAGTAGCACTCAAAAGTGGACAAAGCTGATATCAGAATGGTGTCCTAGAAATGGAAAGAGAGCTACAGGAAAACCAAAGAGATGGCAGGAACTCAGTCTCATAGAAAGGCCAAAGATAGGAAAATGAACAGGGGACTTTGGTGTGTGTGTGTGTGTGTGGTGATTCATCTAGCAGTGAAGAAACTGGTTGATATTTTGTATCCCGAGTCTAGCAGACAGGATATAAATGATACACTGATTTATCTCTTTGTTCAAAATCGGCAATATACTTTCTTTTTTTTCCCAATGGTCTGGAGCTATTCCTCATTTGCAAGTTTCATTGTGCCATTTCTTATGTAATGGTTCTATTTCAAAGCTGGCATTATTTAACTAATTTCATTTATGCCATCATTTTCAAGTTTTTTTATTATTATTATATCTGCATTAAGCTTACTGCCAACTTAAATACAGACTATGTATCGCTCTGTATGTTCAATTGTAGTGTTTTATTATTATTATTATTATTATTCCTGATACCTCCAAGGAGTCCGAAGACTCATCGCGGGAGGACACCTACACCTAACCTCTACTACGAATCATCTCCATCAACGCCATCTACCGCCCACCTCCAACACAACTAGTAATTTTTGTCTGTAAATTGCGTGTGTTCTGAAGGGCCGATTTGTATGTATGCGGGATGAAAAACCCGAGTTTCCGGGAGAAAAAACCCTGTTTTGAAAAGCTTTTCTCTGCGCAACTTGCCATATTCCCACGATTTCCCAACTATTTATCGTAAAGTAAAAAATATGATCTTGACAATCTCTAAATTTCTTTATTCAAGTACTTGAGACTATTTATTATTGCATTACTAATTCTGTCTCCAGTTCTTTTACATAGTTATATTTTTTCTGTATGTCATGTTTTCTAATTTCTCTTTTAGCTGCAGCATTCCTTCTAATTTTTACATAAAGGTAATTCAATACAAATTATGTAAGATAAATATAAGAACAAATGAGTAAGCTTTAGCTTTATTGCACAGACAGCAATTCCGAATAATCATCCAATCATTTGAGTTCCACCCATGAAAGACTAACTTATCGTAATTTTTAGTACCATTGGTGGTGTTGAAATCCAGTACACAAAATATTAAACATGGTACTTTTCTTATGCCACTTAAAAACAAAAATCGTTTCCCCGTCTCAAAAGCAGGTACTCAAAATCACACGCATCCATACCACAATGGAATTCGTATGTTAGTTAGGGGGCAGACTCTATCCACTCGGCTGACAACTTAAGATACATACACTATATTTTATTTTGTTTTTAATATTTAAAAAAATAAAACACCGAAACGGAATTAAGACAATATACATTTATTTCTTTCCGCGCGAACCCCATAACCACGAAAGGCTGTTAGCATACAGCATTGGTAATACAGTGGAATAACTGAAACATTTTACTTGTTCCACGGGATCTCCATTCAGAATGCAGATGAAGTTTTCTATGTTCTTGCCTATTTTTATAGTTTGTCTTTTTATTCCCGATTTTTATGCCAAATTTGATATTCGGTTTAGTTAGAAAATCCTGGATTCTTGCAATAGATATGTTTAACAGAATAACATCATTTGCGTAAAGCAAAGAAATAAGTTTGATATCTCTGCTTCTAGTATCTGGTTTCATGCCACTTTCTTTTATAATGTGATCCATATACATGATTAATAAGAGTGGAGATAATGTGTATCCTTATCTTATCCCCGATTTTACATCAAATTATCTTTTAATTTCCTTTAATTCTAGCTGCTTTCTGCCAACTTAAATACAGACTATGTATTGCTCTGTATGTTCCATTTACCCCATACAATTGTAGTGTTTTGAAAAGCTTTTCTCTGCGCAACTTGCCATATTCCTACGATTTCTCAACTATTTATCGTAAAGTAAAAAAATCTTATCTTGACAACCTCTAACTTGAACCCAGCTTGTTCTTCTCCAAGTTTCTCTTCCACAATATATCTCAATTTCTTTTCAAGTATGCTTGCATCAATCTTACATGGAACATTTAGTAGAAACATTTCTCTGTAATTCTCACATTCAACTTTTTCTTTCCCATACATGAGAACTATGAGAGATCTACTCCGATCTTCTGACCAGGCCCTTTCAATTATGGAGTGTAGCCACTGTAAAACTTTCATACCTCCATACTTCGGCTGCCTTTCCACATTTCAAGTTTTTGACGACTTTTCTCCCCGATTGATATATATACTCCTCCTGAAAAATTTATAGTATGGTTCTGTTACTGCTTGTTTTGTTCAACAGTCTTTCAAAGTAATTGCTCCAGACATCTAGGATATCCTTATCTTCAGTGTTCATGTAATCTTTATCATATTTGATTCCTTTTACAGTATTCTTTCCTCTATTTCTGAGCATTTTCAATGTTCTGGCGTCCAGAACATTTTGCCATCCTTCTAATATTTATTTTCTATATTCTTACCAATGTCTTCTCATAACTTTCGTTTAGTTCTCTTACATTTTATCTGTATTCTTTAAGGACATCTGCCGATTATTTGCTAAGAACTTTTGGTATGTTGTTTTCTTGTTAAGGACTGCTTCTTTAACATCTCGTGTCTACTGTGGCGTCCTTATGGCAGCGATTATTTATTAGCCCTTTACTCCAACTGTTCAGATCTCCATAAAGGACCACTGTTTACATTTTTATGTCAGCTGCTTTTCCAAAGACAGAAAAATCCCTCTACTTCTTCCTTAGACCATGCTGTAGGAGCATAGACACAAAGAACTTTCATTGTCCATTTCTCCCATTTTGAAATTTGTCCACATAACTACTTGAAACTGCCTTCAATCAAAAAATTATCTTCATGGTTGACGTTGAATGCCATCGCTACTCCTTCCATTACTGCCTGAACATAACATTCTCTACTTATTATTTAATAAGATCTCACCTGTTTTTCTCTTCTTTGTCTCAGTAATGCCAATTATGTCCACCTGGTACTTCAATTCTTCTGCGAGTTCGATTTCCTTTCCATTAATACTCTGTATACTGATAGTTCCTGTCTTCAGTTATTCTGAGGTCGGGTTTATTCTTCTTTTCTTCTAGATGTTAAGCTGGAGCTTGTTCCAGATGCTGACTTTTACCGGTTCGTCCTGGCTCCGTGACAAAAACAGTGGGGGCCTTGGTAAACCAGACGACTCCCCAGCCAGTATTAAATCTCATGTCGTACCATCATATGCATATGTAGTTTAAGCCAATAGAGAGCATAATTTGATCGGCTAAGTCTAAAGTCAGTAAATTGTTGATACCATCCACATTCGTTCAGTATCCAGTAGTGTCTACTAAGGGAGCGCACCACGTGAATATTGGACATTGGGTCAGATTCGATTCTCATCATTCCTGAAAGGCGAAGAAGTGGAAGTCTCTTCCCAGTTATTTGGCTTTGACCCTTAAACTTATGGGGTCGTTTAAGTTAAGCACTATAAGTTTAAACCTTAAATAGGTAGAATGCACATAAAATCCTGTTGCCTGTTTCCTTCTACTATCGTAAATTCCTAGACTATATACAAACGATCTGACTTTCGTGTGAATCTTTTTGATTTAATTATTAGCCAAATGGCTTGCATAATGGGATGCTGTAAATTCCAACTTAATCCATTATGTTGGAAAGTCTGTAGATGGTTAATTTTCATTATCCGCAGTTTGTGAGCAGGAACAGTTATTTTGTTGATTTCATCTAAAAGACACTGAGGAAGGCTGTTCCAAAAAACATTGGGGGTAAATGGAATGACAGGGGAAGATGATTGTACGGCCTTAAATATGTGTGTGTGGCCATGGAAAAGACAAATGAAAAGCTTTCATAGCAGAGATGAGCTTATTAATGACACTGAACAGCATAAAGTAGTTTTATGGAGGTTTTAATCACAGCTTCAAATGTGAGAATAGTAGTCTAAGGTTGGATGAATTTGGGATTTATGTAGCGTTAGGAGTTGTGCTAAGGAAAGTCAGCCTAATAAGAGAAATTGTGATCATGGCTGGAGAGCACCATTTCGAGTTTTATCAAAAGACGTGAAACAGGAGATGAGATTTTTTCCCTACGAGAAATACGACAGGTCGTATTTTCGGGTGAACAAATCGATCTATTAAGTTGTCCTCATCACACTGGAATATGGCAAAGAGATCCTTAGGGCATTGGTTATGAAAGATCTTAAAAGTCTGAAATGCTTATGTACTATAAGGCTGGCTTGTCAAAGAATAGAAATGTGTACTCTTATCAGTTAAAAACTAAGTATTTGAAGCTTCGGAGTATAATTTAGACCAATTCTTTTGGTTAATGAAATTTCCTATCTCGATCTCTTGCACATTTTAGTCAGTGTGAAGAGAGATCTACTAGTCAGCGGGCTCTGTATTAAAAAAAACGCACATTTTAGTGAAGTGAAGCTTCTGTGACAAATACTAGATTGTTTTATTATTACTGTTTAAAGTACCTCATATATCGAGCCATTTATTGGGGGCTAACATTTTAACGTTTTATGATAACTGCATTCCATAAAACATTGAGAAACGACTATACTACAGGAAGTAGCGGAAAGGTAAGCTATTCAACACAAACACCGTCCTTTTATTATTATTCCACTTCGAGTGTTACATAAGAAAGGCAGTGGAAGTCTTGCACAAAGGTGAATATCACCGACGATTAAACGTGCTGTCAGCAGACTGAATTTTATAACTTTTCGAAAAGATTATTATTATAAGCAAACGTTTCACTTCTAGTGTGGCGGAACATTATCGCAAAAGAATTGAACCTTTTAACCTTTCTGTATGCTGCCATGTTTGCATTCTGTAAAATCTTGCAACTTTTTCCCCGTTGCAAGATTTTACAGAAGGCTTTTAATCACATGAGAGCGTGATGTTCAATAAGGCTATGTGGAATGCACATTAATTTGTTCATTTTCTGTAGTTACCCATTTATGAAGATAATAAAGGAATAATAGCATCTTTGACTATCATTACTTTCAAGAAAAGCTTTCATTGTCTAATTCTGTAGAGCCGCATTTGATGACACCGACGACTGACGCAGTCACTCTCATACAAGTGTTTTCTTAAATATTAAACCAGTGTATTACAAACTCAAAGCACTGCATCTCGCACCGAAAATGGTGAGAAGGCGATTGAATGTACATGATTCCATCCGCATGGTTATAGCAAAAAAAAATCAGTCCATTTGTGTGTTTATATTCGATAGCGAGTGAGCGGAATATGTTTACGATGTGATAACGTTTAGATCGAAACTCTTAACGACTACTTAGATTCTATGGAAAACTGAATATAATATAGAGGATGATTCCACACACACACACAAACGTTCAAGGCATATTCTGAGAACTTAAAACTAACTTACCGGTCCCAGTAAACATGGGCCCAGAAAGTTTTCATTTCCGAGATAGTACTTGGTAAGGGAGAACGTTGACACAGTCTGAAATGCACACAGAAGGCAAGATATCTAGAAATAAGTAAATCCCTCGGTATTTAGTAAAAGAAACAAATGTAAGATAATCGCATCCTATATTTGTTTAGCCGGTCTTCTAAATGGCCTCCAGTGCCAGTCACACGGCTGCTGAGACATCACACATTAACCCGGAGTGCGTGCATGTTTAATAATAGAGTATACAGCAATTATTTCAAAATGGCCCCACAAATAAAAATGCACGGGATTTAGGTAGGATGACCTGTGAGGGGTGTAAATGGTCCTCCTCGCCCAATCCATCTTTCAGAAAGCATTTTATCAAGATACCGTTGGGCCTGAAGACTAGTGTGGTGACGATCCGTCATGCTTGAACCATGTTTTTCTTTTCCATGCCTAGGGCACGTCATCAAGTAGATCATGCGAGACGTTTTCTACCAGATTTTTTTTTTAAAATCACCCTAGAATGGGTGATGTTTGGCGAAACATACTGCCCTTTTAATCTGTTTCGAAAGATAGTCTTCCATACGTTGATGGTTTATTGCTCCTGCTATCTTGACTGAATAATTGCACCTGTTTGATTGATTTGCATGCGATTGTGGAAACTGAAAATACCATCTCGGGTGAATATCACATTGTGAAAAGTATGCAAGTTCTTGATGCAAAATGTTGTGATATCAAAAGGCAGTGATGAAGACTAATATTTGAGAGCATGAAATTCCACGACTAGAGAAAGCACCTGATAAAGGTGACGCGCTTCGGCTGCATTTCAACCAATTCAGTAAACGTGACTCACCCTATGACTTAAAAACACAATATTAATCGATTCTTGCTCATTTAGGCTGAACGTTATTCGCTAAGTTGCGTCTATCTGCTTTGCATATTGTCGGCGTGCGTGGTGCTAATACGAAGGGCATCTCAGAAATGCGAGGTTTGCAGATCCTGTATATTGAGATCTTTTCGTTAGTTTTGAGATGTAGAATACGCCTTTAAAGTTGATAGGAGTACAGATCACCCTGTATAACAATTTTCCAATATTGAGTTAGTCTCAGACTGTGGCTGGATTTTCTCCTCACAAACATAAAACTGACCTTGAACACATCTGGTAGTAGTTACATTTATATCCAGGTATATAAATTATGAAATCATCGTTGCCACCGTGGAAGACCGAAGAAAAAAATGTAATAATGTAGTTTACTTTAGTTTACATAATATATTATGTTACTGCTAGGAATACTTACAACTAAGATTGACGAACGTGATTCCCCACATAATACTCCACACCCATCCAATAACTATAGGAGCAGTTGCAAGTTGTAATATAAAGGCCAACACGTTATAACACAGCGACGTTGCTCGATTGTTGTGTTCTGTCTTACAACCACAAAGCACTGTCAGACCAGATATCAACGTTCCTGAAAGATAAACGATAGCCTTAGAAATAAAAAGCAAATTATATGTGAAATGTAATAACATAAGTCAACAAATGCATTAAATTAATTACTGAATTTTATCAGACATCAGTAGCAAAAGCAAGATATTTAAAAGGAACACTCGTTTCTTAGCTAAGACTGGTGCTGCATAGCATTTTATGTTTAAACTTCGGTACTACGCTGTGACGGCCAGTTACAATTGGTCTTTTATTACGAAATTGAAATTTTATCAATTTATGCAGAAACTAAACCACCTTATTACAAAAAAGGAAGTCAATTACAATCAATAACTTATTTAGAATACAAAAAAAAATAGTGTAATCAGAGGTAAACAAGGTGGTCAATACCAGGCGGCGAAAATAGTCCACCACCTAAAAACATTCACATTCCATGGTGTCGGATTCGAACACACGACCTATTCATTGCAGAGAGGGAGCGACGCTATCGACTAGTTCAGCAGAGCTTGCTTACTTTCTGGATGAAAAAGCTTGTCAGCTTCGTATGATGCCGGGTAACTCACCTTCATTGAAAGGTCCTTATAAAATCTACCCCACGTCATGACTGTCTCTTCCTGTTAGTGTGCAATTTTAACCAACTGACAGAAAAAATTCAGTACATTAAGCCGTTAATCTAAGTTATGATGTAAAATTAATGGAATAACATACCAAAATATTATAAAACAGATGTTACAAAAATAATCTGATTAAAGATTATTATTATGTAACACCTCCAGCGAGACCTAGGACTCATCGCAGGAGGGCGATCTACTCTACTTTGCTAAATACATCTCACTCACCATCTCCACTACTTCATTCTCCTACTACGACACTATTACCATCAACTGCCCATAAAAAAAACACCCACTCTAAAACTTTTACACGTTTTAATAACAGAAATCGGTACCATTCCCTTATCCACAATAGATTTTCGATACAGCGTCTACTCCCTGTTCTGTGCTTTGTTAGGTACCAAATATCCTTGTAATAATAGTTTTACCCAACTATCAGTAATAATGAAGAAATAAATCACGTAAAAGTAATACAGCCAAATGATTTACTAAAGTTGACAGCAAGAATGTGCTGACGTTCAATACATGCTAATTAAAGAAAAACTGCTTCTCGTTAGTATTATTTTATGCGTAAGACGAATGCAGAGATACTTTGTGACACTAATTACCCAAAAAGGTTGCAAAGCAATAGTGCATTGATACGTGAGCTTATTCGCTTTCTGTTTATTTATTAGGTACCTATTTTTGGTACCAAAAATTATTTGGGGAACATGTCTCTGTGATATCACATGGTGTTTTGGTTTGAATATGGAATTGTGGGCAATATTTTTGAGATACGATATCTTGGAATTTTCCCAGGGTGACACACAATCGTCATTGTCATATTGTGTTTGGTTGTCTATAGATGGGGGTACTAATTTTCCAATAAATTTTGGGGTATTTCTTTCCTGTTAAAGGTTGGGAATTCTTAGAGTAGAATCTAGTGGCGGCAGTGTTTTGAGCTTTTCTGAATAATTTAATTATGCTGGTGTCCCTACGGCATTTAAAAAATAAATTAAAATAAACGAACAGTTAAATGAATTACAAAGCCTTTTGTATGTATTCTAGAAATTCTAATGATAATTTAAATTACTTAGTCACGGTATTTAAAAAATAAATTAAAAATAAACAAGACTTAAAGACTTACAAAAAAAGTTATTGTATGTACTCTAGAAATTCTAATCATAATTTAAATTTACTTAGTCTTTCCAGAATGACTATTTAATGCAAATAGATATTCCAAAATAGTTGAATTTTTATCCACAGCAGAACACACACAAAAACACAATCTTGAAAGAACGAAATTTCTGTAATAACCTGAAAAGCTATTTGACTTTTGTTCCTTAGATTTTCTGTCTATTTGGTACACTGTTAATTCCATCGCATTGAGTCATACTATGATTTTATTCCCAAGGTGGTGAGTGTAACCTCCAACTGTCTTTTGCTGACTAATATATCTGCCAGCGATCGGTAATCGTTGTGTCTACTTGTGAACTTTTCTGACTGGGGGGGGGATTGGAAAATTCTCCTGGTCTTACTTGAGGGTTTAATACTTCCCACACGACAATCCTGATCATCACCTTTTTCATGACTCATATTCTCCCTTTGATGTTTTGTGCAGTATTATCAGTTCGGGGAGGTACGACTGTTTTTCTAGTGTAAAATTCTTATGTTTTGGTACATATTCAAAAATTATTCACTCCTGATTAAGGATTTTATACATTTATTGTTTTCAAGTAGATGGCTTGTTAGTTTATATTTTGTGTAGCTAGGAAACTGGAATTTATTTGAAATGAATATTAGCTCTGTAATGTATATACTTTGTTAATTTATATGTTACCTTTCATTTGACTAATATTATTAACAAATTGTATTTACTGAATCTAACATACAGAAATTAAATAAAGTGAAAAAGACAGTATTTTTTTTCTTATTCTTCTGATTTCCCATTTGCACTGAATTTCCAAATTTCCATTTATTTGGAAATTCCCATTTCCAAATCATAGTGTATGATTTCCCACTGGTGCTTACGTATAATTCGCGTGATTTTTCTCCATATGACATTTCAAAACAAGTTGAACTATGGTTTTTACATAGTTCAATTATGTAAAACTCATTTCCGTTAGTCCCAATTGACTGTCCTCTTAGCCCTAGATTTATTCCACAGTAGGGATATATATATATATATATATATACACAGGGTGTTCGGGATAAATTTGACATATTTATAATTAATTATATTTTTCCGTAAGTTACATGTATTAACACACACTTCTCTTCATTTAAAAGTTTGGACCCTTCTTCATTCATATACAAGATGTCAGAAAGGATGGATAGCTGGAACCCACCGAATCATGGAAGAGAATAACTTGTATCATGATGATTCGTGCCCGCCATCAAAATAAGGATATTACGACTGCTGCCCAATGCTCCCTGAATACAGTAAAAACAATCAGGCATGAACTAGAGACTTGCAATGGTGACTACGAGGATGTAGCAAGAAGAAAGATCCCTAGCAGACGATCTGATTGCGTTCGTATAGCAGAATTCCTCGCAAATCTGCAGGAACAGGTGTTGAAGAACCCTGGCATTGGAATTCGGGCTTTGTTCGTGGAGTTGCTAACTGTAGTCAAGCCCTGGATAACAAGGGTAGCCAATGGTAGGCCGTATGTATGGCAGCAGGATTCGGCCCCTTGCCACACCTCTGGGAAAAGTCAAAAATGGTTGTCTGAAAATTTCTACGACTTCACCAGTCCAAATGTTTGGCCTCCAAACTCCCCAGACCTTAACCCCATGGATTATTTTGTATGGGGCGCAGTTGAAAAAGACACCAATCGCACTTCCAGTAATACAAAAGCCCAGTTAATGGATAAAATTAAAACAGTTTTTGCGGCCCTTCCCAGGGAGACTGTAGCATCAGCTTGTTCGAGGTTCCGAAGCAGAATTGAAGCTGTGATCGATGCTAATGGTGGTTATTTTGAGTAAATCTTGTTGATAGTATTGTAATTAACTCTGCCTGTAATGTTTTTTTGTCAATTCATTAAATTTAATAGATACAAAGAAGATTTTCTTTTTCCTTACGAAACTGTCAAATTTATCCCGAACACCCTGTATATATATATATATATATAAAACACTATTATATTAGATATTCTTTCCAATACAAATAAATATTTATTCTGATTTCAAATGAAAATTGGCTTAGAAAGAAAGAAAAAAAAATGTTCACCCTAAAATAAATATTTATGATCACAGCAAACAAGAAATTCAGCTTTTTTCAAAGTTTTGAAATTTATGCAAATACTGTTTTCATCATTTCAATGAAGAACGGGTCTGGCTATTAAGTTCGTAATGTTTTAATTTTTTTATTTTCTCTTCCAGTGACGACTATTATTTGATATATGCATGTTGATTCACTTAATTTTATCTGCACACTACAATACCTTTTTTCTACAGCAATCTTTTTAAGAATTTTAGTAACGTGTTGGTTTAAAATATCTAGTGGCTCTGTAAAATAACCAAATTCTAACAGTATTGTGACTTTTCAGGTGAAATCTCCACTAAAATTCTGGCTATTAATTTAATACCGATTGTTCGTTTTGCTTCCAAGAGTTGACAGTTTCATGAAATATTTGAGGGCTTGATTGAACAAAGACTTAATTCACCGAGTCAAAAAAAGTCTGATTGGTTTGTCGCATAAAATTTCACAAGGAAAAAAAATGTTATGGTTTTACTTAAATTTGTATAACTCATCAACGACACCCAATTTGTTCATTTAAATTTACACATTTTATTTGAATGATATATTTTATAATAACTAAGATGAAAAGCCAAATGGCTATTTTTCTCTGGTGAAGTTAATTAAATTCAGGGGATAAAATTCCCTTATTATTTTACAGCCAATATAGCGACCAGTACAGTACAGCTAGTGAGTTGACAATAAAGTCAACTCACTAGCTTGCTCTACCTTTGCTTCGAGTTGCCTTGGTGTGTTACTTCCAGGTGGTCACTTACGCTTGGATTCGTCGATAGTTCGTCGGCATGAAACTTTTAGATTGTAGTTTCGATCTTAGAGTTTCGCATACTGACTAAAATAATAAGGAATTTTTATCCCCTTAATTTGAATGATATATTATTTACAAATTGTATTTACTGAATCTAACATACAGAAAATAAAGTGAAATATACAATATATTTTTTTGTTCCTTAATCTTATTGTTAAATTTGCACTGTTGTTCAAAGGTTCTTCCATGCTTGTGGAATTGCCATAATGTGGTTTTTGACAACATGACTCATCTAGTGATCGTTGGGAATTTATTCTGTAATAAAATTAAGGGTTGCATATTTATTTTTTTGAAACCAATATATATATTTCTGAGAATTATTAAAAGCATGGAATCTTTTGTTATGTTTCCAAAAGCATTTAAAAGTACATGTTATGTTTTCACGTTTTGGGCATCCAATTTCATTTAAATCAAGAACAGGCCTCCTATTAACCTCATTAATGTTTTTAATTTCTCTTCCTTTGGTGAGTAATATTTGCATGTTGATTCCATCATCCAATTTCTTAGTTTGTCCAGAGATAGTGAACTAATTTCCCACTTCAGCTGATGGTTATATTTGATTAACCAAGAATTCTGTTTTTTTTTTTTTTTTTTTTTTTTTTTTTTTTTTTTTTTTTTTTTAAACTCTTTCAGGTAATTCTTTCCAACTACACGGTGATTTTGTCAATGCATATCTTAAAATAATTCCATCTGAAATACAAATTTCTTTAGGAAATAAATTTGAAGTCTTATTCGAAAGAAATTGAAATCAATTATAACGGAAAATTCGTATTTTTTACCTACTGTCGATTTTTCATATTCGTTTTCCTTCATTCTTCTTAGATTACTTCATATGGCACCACAATTAAATAGTTATTATTTCACGGATTATTAGCTCTGATCTTATATTTTATGTTAACTTTCTGTTACAAAATTCTAAACAATTAGAACTTTTCACAAAGAATCTTTCAAAGAATTTTGTGGCTCACCCATTATTTTTACATTACCAAACAACACAAAACAGCAGCTTCAGTGGATGAACGATTATCTTAAGCCCAAAGTCACTCAACTCTGGTTTTTTCTTATAGTACTGTTTACACTTACTATATGCCCTACTCTGACTGTTCCTTCATAAATGAACCTTTTGCGCAGATGACTCAATGACATGTTTTCGCATACTGTTGGTGTGGTTTTATCTTACTTTGTGTGGGGAAAGGTAAAATTTGTATATGTGTTATCTGGAGAGTACAAACATTTTTTCTATACCTTTAAGAGTTTAAGTGACGTTTTGGGGTTAATTATCGTGATTTTTTAAATAATTAAACAGAATTGCATTAAGGTATAAAGTTGTGGATTTAAATATCAAGTTCTAATCAGAATAACTGAGTAAAAAATTCACTGTGGAAAAACACAACAACAAAAGCACACATCTTTGTTCATTTAAGTTTACAAATGCATATTTTATTTTCTGAATTACTATTTACAAGTATATTTTCACTGAGAAAAATTCGAAACGTAATTACCTAAAAATATTTCACAATATTTAGTTTACACTCTTAACATTTTCCAAAGACTTCAATTAATAAAAGTTTTGTTACTCACTGTTTCTTGGTTATATTACATCAAAATAGCTGGTCATGCAAAAGAGTTTTTAAATCGGATACTGGTAAGCACACCTCCATACATTTGATAGTGTCAGTCTGGAAATGACACCATGCCTCCCTAAACATTCTGTGTATTCTTTTGTCACCAAATATACAGTTTTCGTAAAATGTTCGTAAATGTCCCGAAATAATGAATCTTTATCGAATTGGATAAAATCTTGAAAGTCTAATTTTACCGTTGATGAATTTAAACGATTAGCGATAATTTTCCCCATGATACGAATAGCTGGAATTCAGTTTCCAAAAATTGAAAATGATTGTCAATATCATACATTTTTGGTGAAAATCTCTCAGCTTCTTCACAACTAATAGAAAAACTTTACTTCCATCATCTCTTGTATCATCAAGTATTAGTTCCCCATCTTGGCATTTCAGAATATAACAATCACCGAAGTCGATTTCGTCAACTCTTCGCAAGTAGCCGAGATTATCAGACACTTCCTGCGTAACGTTTCCCAAGTGGTCCTGGATAAATACATCACAATGTACATCTCTTCTAAAATAATAATCGGTTTCCATCCTTTTAGAGCTATGTGAAGAGTTTTGTCTTGTGCTATTTTACCAAAGAAAGAAAATTTCAATGACTTGTGGCTCATGTATTATTTTACTTTACTTCCCTGGATACAAAATACCACAACATAATATGATACCTGCACTGGATGAACAAATTGCCGTAACTGCAAAGATGCTTGACTCATTTGTTTTTCCTTATAGTACTGTTTACCTGACCCTTAACCCTGACCGTTCATTTCAAAATGAAATTTTCGCACAAATGATTCACTAACATATTTCTACATGCTGTTGGATATGATGCTGATGTAAGATTATCATACTTTGAGACATCATAGGGCAATTCATATCTCTGTGGCTCGAAGGGTATTCTATATTATTTGTCCTTATTATGTTAAGTATTTTATCCTCAAAAAGTTTTTGATGTTAGACCACGTGACTATTTCTCCCACTCATATGTCCGAAATTGTTGAGATGGGGGAAAAATAGCATTAGGTGGTGGAAGTGAAAAGATCGTCAAGAGGGTGACAGAGGTCTTCTCTACAATGCTCCCCCCCTCTCCTCCAGAAGATGTCTGCTCAGTCTAATGAGCAAGCTCATCATTTGCAGGTATCTTTTAGTGCTGTCACCTCCAACTGATACTGATAACTTTGGAGGGGGAAAAATAGCATTAGGTGGTGGAAGTGAAAGGGTAGTCAAGAGGGTGACAGGTGTTTTCCCTGTAATGCTTCCTCTCACCCCCCCCTCTCCTGCAGAAGATGTCTGCTCAGCCTAGTGAGATGAACAAGCTCATCATTTGTGGATATCTTTTAGTGATGTCACCAACTGATACTGATAACTTTGGAGGGGAAAAAAGTTGCGTTTTTTTCCATAACAGTAATTTTTTTTCATAGCAGTAATTTTTGAAAAAATTCAAAAATAATTGAATTTTTGGATAAAAATTGAACTATTTTGGAATATCTATTTGTATTAAATAGAGTCATTCTGGAAAGACTAAGTAAATTTAAATTATTATCATTAGAAATTCTAGAATACATACAAAAAGCTTTGTAATCCGTTTATTTTAATTTATTTTTTAAATGCCATAGGGACACCAGCATATAATTAAATTATTCAGAAAAGCTCGAAACACTGCCGCCACTAGACTCTACTCTACCTTAAGAATTCCCACCCTTTAACAGGAAAGAAATACCCCGAAATGTATTGGAAAATTAGTACACCCATCCATAGACAACCAAACACAAAACATGACAACAATGACTGATGTGTGTCACCCTGGGAAAATTCCAAGATATCTCAAAAACAACGCCCACAATTCCACAGCCAAACCAAAATACCATATGATATCACAGAGAGACATATGTTCCCCAGAAATTTTCAAAAACATAACGTCACAATTCTTATCTCTAAGTAATATCCACAATTCTTTAAGCGAACCAAACACACCACGTGATGTCCCTGACATACGAGGGCTCGTCGAAATTCCAAACTCTCTAATATTATAACACACATCCACGTCACGATTCCTTATCCACTAATATATCTCCTGTTTCCATTCAAAACAATAACGTCACTTATCTACATCTGATAACACCCACCCACGACACGATTCCTTATCTTAATCTTGATGTGGTCAGAAGTGCACTACCAATCACAACACAAATCCTTATCTCTACCATCACCCATAATTCCATATGCGAACCAAAACACAAGAACTCACGTCACTGAGACATATCCCCCAGTGAAATTCCAAACATTTCAATCTCATTACGTCACGCCCACAATGACGTCATGAAATTAACAACCAATCACGTCACGATACCTTATCTTGATCTGGTCACTGGTGACCCTACTACTACTGCAGACATAAAAATCTTTAAAGAGCACCCAGGGATAACACGAAGTAACCAGCTAATTAGTGACACGATATGTTTTAGTATACTATATCGCAAAACAGAAGCCGATAGGAGTAATGAGCGTATTTCGTACTACTCAGTAAATGAACATACAAAAAATTGAACTATTAATAGCGAACATGAAAAACTAGACAGGTGTATTACATTACACGTTTTTACTTTTCCGTAAATATATAATTCCTTCTCCCACAAAAGTGATTTAAGATATACTATGAGAAATGTGTGAAAATGACCATGCATCATTAATAAATAAATGCGTCATTGATAAAATGAGTTTTCTTCGTGTTTCATAGACTGATACATAATTATAAAAATGGTTAACATATTCGCTTCAGTGTTGGTAGTTATAGTAAAAATTAGCCATAACATTAACAAAAGCTTATAAATTTGAACAGGCGACTAATGATATATCAAGTAACCCAGGTTAGCACCTGACTAGCGACATTTGCCTGACTGATGAGCCAACACAAAAATTAAATCCGTATATCTATGAACATAATAATATACCGGGTAATCGGATATTTTAGCCTTTGCCTCAAACTACACAGCATATACGCTATATCCTATTAAAAATCGGCTGGAAGATATATAAAAAAACATGCATTTATTAACAGAAATGAATGCACCTTCCCCCATGTCGCTGTATCTTTACTATTTATTATTTTTATAGGATACCTCCAGGGAGTCCAAGGACTCATCGAAGGAGGGCACCTACTCTACAGCTCATTCTAAGCGCAACTACACCAACGCCATCTACCGCCGCCACCATATTTCCATAGGGAATCACAAATATCCATGCCCCGGCGGGATTCGAACCTGCAGGCTGGAGGACAGATACGCTAACCACTCCATTTTATAGTAGGAAATTGGTGATGTACTCCACCTCAATGGATGCATAACTGCCTAATGTATTCATTGAGGTGCACTCTACCTAGATGAATGCATTAGGCAGTTACTAATGAACAGGGAGATGTGGGTAGTGTCTTAATTATACGTTCCATTTCATCCCATAGATGTGATCGAGTTCAGCTGTGTGCTGGCTGCTGCGATGTTCCGACGTGACTGTCTTCCGACCAACTACTCACAGTCACTTCTTTGTATCTAGAGCGTAATTATGTTGATAGGTGTCAGTGTATGAAATCATGACTTCATACACTATGACGAGTATACTTAATCCTTACTATGAGAAATAACTTCGACATCATTACATTTGCTACTTTCATGATTAGCACAACACACTCAGGTTAAAAGCAGTCGGCCTCAATATTTAATAATCCAGAGTGTGTAACGTGACTCAGGTTCAAGCCCAACCCAGGAATAATTTCCATTGCTCCATGATTCAGATTCTGTATGACCTGACCCATGATAATCAAAATGTGCATTTGTTATTAATAAAGGTTTATATGGTTTTAATGACAGTTGATCAGCCTTCTCAAAGCTGATAGGAGCCGACCTGTCAGCTTTAGTAATTCAAGCTTACCTAATCGTATCTTACCTCCAGCTTGGGTATGCTTAAATGTTATGCAATCGCATATGTAGCCGTTTACAATAAATAACATCAGGTTTCCAAGGAGAATACATAAGAGATCGATCGAAATGCTTTAAGAGCGGCCTATTAATCTCCTTTATAGGCCACAAAATCTGCATGCTACATACATATCGAAAAAACATCAGGACAGCTGCCTATAATGCTGCTTTGTTCACAGTGCCAAATTTACCTTATAACTTCCAAGAAAACTGTTTGCCTGTTTTGAGGCGAAAAATCTGCGTTTCCGGGTTACGAAAATCTTTCTCACCGTATGAGACCAGTTACCTTTGAAAAGTCGTTGTTTATTATTTTAACGGTATAATAGAACACAGAAACTAAGTAAATAATTAATTTATTAACTTGATGCTGATATTTCGCTGGTATTATAACCAGCATCTTCAGAGCACAAAAACACTTTGTCACAATACGCGAGACTAAAACAACATGGTGTACATTAACAAAATTGTAGCAGCAACACAAAGACTAGAGTCTTGATTTTGGCGCCCTCTATCTGAAAAAAAAAAAAAAAAAAAAAAAAAAAAAAAAAAAAAAAAAAAAAAACGCTATCATATATTGCTAGAGTCCTAGAAAAGTGCTAGTTTTTCCTTAATATGACTGTCTCCCAGATCTTCGGCAAGTTAATACAGCCATATTTGTTGAGATTTGGGGTGTGTTTTAGGGCTTCTGTCGCCTCTAAGAACAATCTCTCTGATTTATATGGATTTCTGTGTAGTACTTTTGTGTTTTTCCAGTTGATCCTGTGTGCAGGGGTATCCAGAGCATGGTCTGCTAGGCCCGACTTCCCATAATGATATTTCCGGACGTATCGTTTATGTTCGCTGATGCGGATATTCACAGTTCTTCCTGTTTGACCGTAGTAGGCTTGATTGCATGAGCAGGGTACTTGGTAGACTCCTGGATGTGATAAAGGAGGAATGCTGTCCTTGGGTGAGCGGATGAGGGTGGCTAATTTGCTACATGGTCTGAATGTAGTGCGTAGTTTATGTTTAATGAGAATTCTTGAGATCTTTTCGGATGTGCCTTTAATGTAAGGGATGGTGACTGTTTTGTTGTAGTTCTCTGTGGTGGATGGTGGGAGGGGTTTCTTAGGAGTGTTTAGTATTTTGTTTATTTTTTGTGGATTGTAGCCGTTGGCCAAGAAGGTGTGGCGTAAGTGAGTCAGTTCAGCAGTAAGAGCCTTGTCATTTGAACAGATTGCTCTCGCTCTATGGGTTAGCGTTTTTAATATGCCATATTGTTGAGAAGGATGATGGTGTGATTGTTTGTGTAAGTATCTGCCTGTATGTGTGGGTTTTCTGAAAATTGAAAATGATAAGGAACCATCTAGGAGACGTGTGATGAGTGTATCCAAGAAGGGCAGACAGTTGTTGGCTTCCGGTTCCATAGTGAAGTGGATTTTTGGGTGTTGGCTATTTAAATGTGCTAAGAATGTTTTCAATGTCTCAGGGCCATGTGGCCAAATGGCAAGCACATCATCAACATAGCGTAGCCAAAGTGTTGGTTTGAGAGTGGCTGTATTGATTGCTTGTTTTTCCAGGTGTTCTATGTAAAAGTTGGCTAGGGGGGGAGAAAGGGGGGAGCCCATGGCTGTCCCATCAATTTGTTTGTATATTTTCCCTTTCCATGTGAAATATCCTGCATGTATAGTGAATTTGAATAGTTCAAATATATCAGGGGGGAAGTGTAACTTCAGTAGATTGAGGGTTTCTATTAGTGGTACATTTGTGAATAGTGAAGTGATGTCAAAGCTTACTATTAAGTCTGAGCTTTTTAGGGTGAGGTGTTGTAAGATGCTTTTTAGGTGTGCTGAATTTTTGATAAAGGAGGGAGAATTGTTAGTGAGAGTGGCTAGTAGCTTTGCTAAATGTCTAGCCAGTTTGTATGTGGGACTATTTATACTGTCCACAATTGGGCGTAGGGGTGTGCCTGGTTTGTGAATTTTTGGTGATCCATAGATTCTCGGTGTTCTAACATGGAAGGGTTTAAGTTTGTTCACCAATTAGAACCTTTATAAGGACTTTGAAAAGTCCTTATAAAGGTTCTTCGCGATATAGAGAGGATTCGAACTCTGGTCTTTCAAACTAAACGGCTCCAAACTTGAAACGATAAATCCATGCAAATACTGTAATAAAGCATATGAAATATCTTGTACATAGTTCATTACTTGAAAAAAAATTGCATCAGGAAATTTATGCGAACCATATCCAAGAATAGCCTTGGATCTACCCAATATTGCGATATGGAATCTGCATTTAGGGAGGCGACTACAAAAGAATACATAATTACTATCTACAAAAAATATACAGAGTAACAATGTTGCACGCGTCAAAACAGGACTTGTTCAAACTGACAACTTTTATAACACTGACAATCCTTCATTTAACCAAACACTGAGTATCAGAGTATTACCATTTTACAAGAGAAGAGAAAACAACTCAGTGAATCACTACTATGTAAAACTAATTTTAGATTTTCTGTATACCTAACGCAAAAAACAGCTTTGACTATAAAAAAATCACCTTCCACAATTTAAGAATATGCTGAAGAAACATATCCTCACAATGATTACCTAAGAAGATCTACTTAGTATAGTCAGTACTTGGTTCACAATTCAAGGTAATGAAAAAAAAACCTTACACAGAGATGCTGCGACTAAATTTCAAACTGACAACTACCTGGAAACTAGGACGAGCATACCGTATCCTTTAGTTTCAGTGAGAAATACAAAAGAGATTTGTTTCGATATTAACTATGGCATTATACTGTTCTTTTTGTTTTGTTACGCATTAACACACAAATCTTTAAAAACATTTAAGCCATAATGAAGTTGTGTAGAAAACATCCACCCATCCATTTCTCCTCAGTCCAGAAAGGTCCTTGATTTTAGAAAATTTAATGTAGCCGCCTGTCATTCCTCTGCTGCATCCCTCGAAAGGTAAGTATTCTATATCTATAGATGTGTGTTCTTTGGATGAAAAATCCTTTTACTTCCGTATGAGATCAGCTACCTTACCTACGGTTAAAAAGCTCTGATAAAAGGATTTCGCATCCTAGACAGAATTCGAACCCAGGTCATTCCAAGCAAACACATTAAGAGAAACAGACTCCCGTTTAGAAAACACATGAAGAGAAAATTTGAAGAAAAAATAATAAATTTTGAATAAAACTTGCAGTAACAAAGTTACTGCAAATTCCACTAATTGGTGATCATCAGAAACCTTGTTTTTTTTTTTTTACTAGAGTTAAAAAAACAGTTTCTTTCAACAATATGATAAAAGCAATTTTTTTTGCGAATTGTAGAAAGAAATAAGATGCTTTCGAACAATTTACTTCTAATTATTATTTTGAAACTTTCAGTTTTGCAATATTTCAATAAAATGCCATGAGATCGTTATCAGCCTCCTACTAGAACTCATGAACTTTTAAAGCACTCCAGTCGCTCAGAAATGTAAAACAATTTTCCTCCAAACCCTATACACAACCCAGGACTATGATCGGCATAACAAATACTGGGCGTCACCTAATCCTCTGCGCCATCTGATTGAAACGAAATGAAAGTTGCTATGAAAGTTTTATTAAACGCACGCCTTCTTTTGGCAGGCTTCCTCTTCATGCATTGAGATAGTTTCACGTCTAGTTACTCATTATGTCCAAAATTTTCTTGTACTGTATTGAATATTTTAGTTAAAATGAGATAAAGCATTTTTGTAGTCAGACTGCACTAGATCAAGAGGCATTTTTGTTGTTTATCTTTATTCCATTAAATGTGGTATGGGGAGTGCATAACTGATAAAATTCAAAAATTCACCTCATTCTATGGTATTTTAGGTGTTTTCGACTAATGGATGTAGTGGGGAAAAGTCGATAGCAAAGTGGAGGTTTTTACTTCTTGGGCTACCGAGACGATAGTTAGTTGTAAGAGAGAGAGAATTTGCAAACCTCAGTGTGGTGTTTTCAAACATACATACTTTGGGTGTTTCCCAAAGTATGGCCTGCGGCCCTGTATCAAGTCCTTGGGTGAGGGGATTATATATATAAATGACGAATTACGGATTTATTGTTTACGTTAGACTTTAACATAGAATTTTTGCTTTGGTATAGCTTCAGTATGACTTTCAAATTAAACAAATACTGGGCGTCAGAACAGAAAACAATGAACACGCGTGGGCTATACGTACATGTATAGAGTGGTATTGTCTAAAATATACAAAGCTCATAACTGTATAGATTTAAATAAGAGAAAGTATTCATTCATTAATAACTATTGGCTACGGAATGTATTGAGAAGAACTGTTCTCCACAACAGAGATAATTTCAGGTCATCATTTCTGTTCAGATTCGAACAGTAAAACAATGTTTCATAAATCTATATAAACATTTCATTAAATAATTACTTTACTTTAGGGAAGGACTAATCTTTCTCCATACGATTCAATGTTTCGTGGAGATGTCATGTTCTGCAAGTCCTCACTGCTTCGGGTCGTGGAATTTAATAAATCGAGGTGTTCAATTACGACGAAAAGCCACTGAACTACCGGTTTGTTCAAAATATGATAACCCTCACTGGCACGGAATTTTATAGACTCTAGGGTGGCTAAAGCCGGAAGTTTATCCTAAAAAGCAGAAATCTCGTTAACAGGACGAAAGGAGACCTGTAGGCTAACTGATCTAAGCAGATCAGACATCTATATTTAACGAAACCATGTCCTCTTCAAAAAATTGCTTTTTTTTTTTTTTTTTTTTTTTTTTTTTACACCTCAGAAATCTCATTTAGATTATGTAACTATTTTTATCAAACAATTCCATATTTACATCTTGGGGCTCTTTCTAACTCGGCAACAAACGAGAATTATACTTAGGTATAATAAGTATACAATTTTAATTAAATATTTAATTAAAATTTAACTAAATATTTATTACATTTGAAGTGTGAAATTATTACACAGCATGTCCTTAGGATTTACAATAGTGCTAATACATCTGAAACCTCTTTACGGTTTGGTTACAGAAAATTGTGGGACGTTTGTGAATTACTTCGTATACTAATGACAAACAGAAAATTGATACGGCTAAACGGGCTATGGAAACTGGGGTTTTTAAAGATTTTTCTATGTATTAAGAGAGTAAAACATTCAAAACATTATGCGCTATTAATTCAAAAAACTAGTACTCTATACTTCCAAGCACACAGTACACATGGATAGAAGGTGATATAGGGAATAAGAAGACAAAGGATTTGATTCGGGAGTCATCACAATGCCAAAAGTGCGTCTCGGACGGCCATTATCTGAAACTGAAATTAACTGTATACAAATGATGTTCGCAGTTGATGTTGCTCTTTATAATCATACAGTATTATACATTGTCATTAATTTATAACATCTAAATGTTTCAATGTTAAGGATTTAATCTAATAAGTAAAAGAATTATGCGAGAAGGAATAAAATCCGGTGATGATCTGTTGAATGAGAAGGCATACAGATAATATGAAAGAAAGTGAAAAAACTGATTTATTAATACACTAAGAAACTAAAGTTGCAGATATAATGGTAGTATTACACAGTGTTGCAATTGTGAATTGAGGGAGAGAGGGGATCTAAGAAGGTAATCCGTACATTGGATTAGTAAACAGAAGATAATACTGTATATAAATGAATGAGTTGTATTGATGAAGGTAAATAATTAGGGAGAGGATTTTATGGCAGTAGTATATAAACCGGTGTTTTTGAGAGGAACATTTCTCGGGAAAGAAGTGACAAATGGGAGAGACTAAAATCTTTGGAGTCCGCATATGTAATAATTCTAGTAACATTTCGCACTCCATTAACTGGCTTTTAAAAGACGAATTAAGAGAGCTACAAACTGTACATATCCCACTACGTGCATCCCACTCCCCCACCTACGAAGGTAAATTCTAATAAAATAGAGGATGATATCCCAGTTATAGATGTCACAACGAATGGTAACATTAGAATTTATGGAGAGATTCCCTTGTAGTACTGGAAGCAAGAAAATATCCTGCCTACGCCTGACCATAAAGCATGGAATCTTAAAACTGCTATTCACAAAAAGGAAAGAATTACGAAGTGTTCATACTATGAGGAACGAATGGTTGAAATATGGGTTATTTAAAAGGAGAATTTAAACATTCACAACAGCTCAAAAATCAACAAATAAATTAAGTTGTAAACTGGCTTCAGCGAGCAACGTGTTGAGCGCCTTCCTATGGGCTTAATGAAAACATTGACAATACGTCTAGTGTGCATTGTCATTATTACAGCCCTCTGCGCAATATAAAAACTCAGATTCATTATTATCCAGACTATAATAATACCTATTGTACTTTCTCTTGAACATGCTTCAGCAACACATTACATACACTGACACTATAAACACAAAATGATCTTGATGCAGCTTCGAGGGATGTTCTATTTACTACCTATTATCCTATACAGTCTTTCGCTGCACTGCATTAGCTGATAAGTTCTCGTCACCAAATTATGTCTCGATAGCATCAGTACTTCCTTTCCCCGAGTACTTCAAAATCACATTTCTTCAATCAATCTTCATATCAAACATTCCGTAGTTGTGTCATTATTTCAATAATTCAGATCTGGAAGATCAGCATTTTCTTGTTGTTTAATTATCCAAGAGCGAAATCTGTGCACATAACTCAAGATGTTGTCTGATTAATGTCTTAAATTAAAAGATAATTGAACCCAGTGTTCAATCGTCTTTTAATTTAAGATTAAAAAGGATGACCTGAAAAGACAAGTGGAATATCCACAACGCTACGGTCACGTATAGGGAAAAAATAACGGTAAGGGTTGACATTACCTAGATTAGCTTTTCTACACGTGCTTCCCATAAAAATGGCACAGTTTTTATGTAAATCATAATTTTTAGTATCGTGTGTGGGTTTAGGGTTAGATAATCTGGAACTCTACTCTAGAGACCACACATGGTACTTTTCCAAAACACTTCAGTCCTCCAATAAGCAGGGTAATTGTCTCACACCGGGTAGTAAAATTCATCTACCGCTTCAAGACAGTCAAGCATCCATACCACAGAGGGATTCGAACTCACCGAGCCAATAGAATTATGTTTCTTCAAGATACGACATGAAAATGGGTAATAAATGAAAGAAAATAAATGATAAATTTTAGACTTCTTAAACTGAATAAACTATTTCTTAAACTATTTCCATCAATGCTGGGTGGAAATGAAGCAGTATCGTAATTAACGACAAGGTTTTAAGATTAATAAAAAAAAAATTTTGGCTAGCGTCAAAAAATAATTTGTATTACATGCTTCTCTAGACTTGAAAAACAAAAAACTATCAGAGTATTATTAATATATTATTTAATGACTTCGTTTTGTATAGTGTGTTCTTTTTAGCGAAGTTTGATTTTTAAGACAAGTTCTGTAATGGGCTGTCCTCAAAAATTTTTTTCCCTCAAACTTTATGTTAAAAAAAAGTATTTAGTGATACTAAACATGACCGATGTGAATGAATTTTTCACATCGTTTTTTTTTTTTTTTTCATATTAACGCTGGCTTACGAGAATGAGACGAAACTAATGCATGATACAATTTTAAGTCTGTATATTTTAAAGATCAAAACCTCCTTACCAGTAAAAGCTGGACTACCAATTCATATACTGCTCTCTCTTAACACAACAAAGTATTCTGCTGGCTGGTTGGCTGAATGGATAACGCACCCGCTCTACACCGAGCGAGTCTTTGGATCTACATGAATCTTTGGATTGTAGACGGTTTTTGTCGCCCAGCGAGACAACCACTCTGCATACTGGAAATCAGTGGCTTGAAAATGTTTCGTGGGAACCAGATTATCTTACCCTTAGCCCATCCACATTATTAGTAATGTACTACAAGTTTACGATCTGTCGTGGGTGGGATTCACATAAAAAAGTGAGGATTTGGTAGGTCCTCCAAACTTCAAGGATTCCGTATTATGAGTGTATTACAGACTGGAATAGCCAAATTATCTTTCTTTTAATAACTTTAAGCAGTAAGAATTAAATAAATCCGATGAACTATTTTAGGACGACCGCACAGCAGAAATCGGGCTCTGCGCAGCAGAGGTGCTGGAAATATCAAAAGCGATGCACGTGTTTTGACTTCCTTGAGATAAGGGACGTCTCGTACGATACGATGCATTTGATATGGTAGCAGTTATTTCATTACGACAAAGACCAACCAATTCGCGATCGCCGTTAATGAACAAACGCATTTTTGTTCGTGTCCGCTTTGTTTGATTCTAGAAAAACAAAGAAAAGAATTGCACAGATGGCGGATCACTTTACGTAAACATGGATTCTTTTAGGATTTTCCGACTGTAATTCTGATTTTGTGGGAAATCACTCCTTCTCAAGAAAGGGGGGAAGAGAGAAGGGCGCGCTGTCTATTAATACGACCTTGGCGAATTAGAAAATTCTCGAAACTTCAAGAACTGCTTTTTTTTTATTATATATAACTATAGAGCGCGTCCCCTGGGTGGCGGATAGGGGAGCCCACATGTGTGTGGATGTATGTGTGGGTGTGCACGTGTGTGTGTGTGTGTATATATATATATATATATATATATATGGTGGGGTGGTCCGATTATACTGAATAAGGACTCGTGGACCAACAGGGCCAATCATCTTGATTGTAAGGGGAAGCGGAACCCCCATGGACCCCTAGCTGGATCTGTCCTCTCCTTCTTTGACTTTGAGGAAGATCCACTTACTTTAATCTTTCCTATAAGGCCTTATCAGCCAACTCTTATTTTATGACCCTTATGCTATTAGAGTACTCGAGGACCATGGGGTCTTTTCATTTCTGGCCTTACAACTATGCCCTCTCTCTATTAACCTTAATATAATTCTTCTATAATCTACTCTTTCCCCTTCAATATACCCTATTCCTCCTATGGATTTAAATTCGGAAGAAGGCTAGTTCAGAGGTCTTAAGGTAGCAGCCCTACCACTGAACTATTCCATCGTCAGGCTAGTCCCCTGACATGTAGAACATAATCCTACTTGTAAGCTGACAGAAAAAGATAATCGGATTGAATCTATGGGAAACGTCTCTGGAATGGAAACGAGAAAATATACACATAGCAAACTGGAATGTAAGAGGAATAGCATATAAAGAAATAGAATTAGACCAATTATTAAATGAAAGAAATTTTAAAATACAGTAATCACTGAAACAAAAGAAATTAAAAGGAACTATGAGAACCTAAAATTTTAATGTGATATTAGTCGACAAAGAGCACAAGCTGGAGTCATGATTTGGATTCATAACTCCCTTTCAAAACAGTTAAAACAAATTATGGAATGAAAGAAGAATAGAAGCTAGAATAAAAATAGATAGAGGCTATTTAACAATAATTGGTTTATATGCCCCAGAAGAAGGAAGAAAACAGGATAATATTGATTTTTATAATCAACTACAAAACATATATAATAAAATAAAAAATGATTACGTAATTTTAGCAGCAGACTTAAATGCAAGAATTGGAAACACGAAAATTAATAATAATATAGGAATACATGGAGAACACACTCTAAACAGGAATGATAAAAAATTGATTGACTTTGTTGTTGATAATAACCTAAAAATAATGAATTCCTTCTATAAACATAAAGACATACATAAATATACTTGGGCAACAAGAGGATGGAAATCAATATTAGATTACTTCATATTAAATGAAAAGACAAAAGTTTCACTAGATGTTAGAGTTCACAGAGGATATGAAATAGGCAGTGACCACTTCCTTGTTAAAATAAAATTAAGATTACCACCTAAATAGCTACAAGTAACAAGAACAGAAAGAAAAATTGAAACATTTGTTTATAAAACTAGACTATTGAATGACACAAATGTACAATGGCTATATGAACAAAGAATTAACCAATATCTAGATAAAATAAAAAATGAAGAAATAGAAATATAAAAACGATACTAAATGCAGCAGCTAATGAAAGCTTAGGAAGGGCCAAAAAATTCAATAAAAGGAAAAAACTGAAAATCTGGAATGATACAATCAAAGAAATAATCAAAAAGAAAAAAGAAGCTTATCACAAATGGTTAAGCAGTAAAATATTAGAAGATGAAAGAGAATATAAAAGAATAAGAGCTATAGCTAAAAAAGAAGAAGTCAGAAAAAGACAGAGAATCATGGAACAAATTTGTTTCTAATTTAGAAGATGATTTATATAAAAGACCCAATGTATACAAGATTCTGAAACACTTAAATGCAGATACCAAAGAAGAAAATATAAAATTAAACACCGAATTGAAATTAGAAGAATTTCAAAATTACTACACAGAACTGTGGACAGAAAAATATTTTAAAAAAGACGACTGGCAAACAATTAACGAAAATGAAAAGGAAATAACTAAAGAAGAATTAGAAATCAGCCTGAAAGAAACAAGAAACGGAAAATCACCTGGAGAAGATAAGCTAGCTAACTAGGTTCAGAACTATATAAATACGCAGGAACAAGATTCAAAGAAAGACTTATTATTTTTAAATAAAATTTACTCAACTGGTATCCCCTCAATAGAATGGAAAAAAGCCTTTGTGATTCCTATCTTTAAAAAAGATAATAGAGATGACCCTAAAAACTATAGAGGTATCAGTATACTAAATTCCTGTTACAAAATATATAGCAGAATTTTAAATACCAAACAAATGAAATATTCCGAAAACTTTATTTTAGAAGTACAGAATGGATTTACAAAAGGACGATCATGTATAGACCCGGCCTTTGGCCTAAAATTTACAGCAAGGAATTAAACTTTCTCCTACGGTAAACTTAAACACTCCTCTTTGCCGACGAAAAAATAATAATTACAAATTCTGAAGATAACTTACAGAAAGCTATTTTAGATCTAAATGAGATAGCCAAAGATTATGGTATGATAATATCAACAGAAAAATAAAAAAATATGGCCTTTAAAGGACAAGATCCAGCAAGAACTAAAATAGTAATAGATAACAAGATCTTAGAACAGGTGAATTCATTTAACTACCTAGGATGTATGATCACATATGAAAATGAAAAAGATAAACGTAAAAATTGCAAAATATTTAAAAATAACAGGTGTAATTAACTCTATATTTAAACCAAACCTAGTTCAAAAACAAACCAGATTAAAAGTATACAATACATTAGCCCTACCAGTCTTAACGTATGGAAGCGAAAACCAAGAACCAGTAATAGAAAAAATTAAAAAATATAAACATAAATGGATGGAACACGTTCAAAGAATGAAAACAGAAAGATTACCAAAACAAGCCTTAAAGTACAAGCCATTAGGAAAAAGAAAACCAGGACGTCCTCTTAAACGATGACTTCTAAGGCCGGAACAGGCCATGCTAAGCCTAAATCCTTGATACGCATGATGATGACTATATATGGTTAAAAGATATTTATAATAAAAACTAAAGTAACTAAGTATTGAATAAGTAAATATTTTGGGATTTAAAAGTAATGTCTCTTCTATGCCAGCTCGATTCCAAAAACAGCACTGTCCAGTGAAGCAACTTCACGAATCAAAATAATTCGCGGCTAAGAAACAGAAGGTAAGATTTATGCCAGAGCGTGACGCGTTGCTTACACGTGCATTTTACTTCAAGCGACGTTAGACTGGTCACGCTACTGTACTAGCAACGAAATTTTCGAAGCAAAGTGTAGAGCAGGGTTTCCTCAAACATTTTCTACGACGGAACACTTCACAAATTCTGAAATAATTAATTGATAATTTAGCTGATTTATTATTAATTAATTGGAATAATTAATTAATAATAAATCAGCTAAATTAATTAATAAACACGTGCATTTTACTTCAAGCGACGTTAGACTGGTCACGCTACTGTACTAGCAACGAAATTTTCGATTATTTTTAATTATTATTATTAATTGTTATATTTATTAATTATTATTATTATTAATAAATCAGCTAAATTATCAATTATTAATTAATACATTACAAAATAACCAAGGTGTTCCGTGAAAATTTCAGGATTTGTGAAGTGTTCCGTCGTAGAAAATGTTTGAGGAAACCCTGCTCTACACTTTGCTTCGAAAATTTCGTTGCTAGTACAGTAGCGTGACCAGTCTAACGTCGCTTGATAATTAATTACTAATCAATTAAACCATCATTAAATTGATTTGTGCTGATTTTCATTGATATATCCCATTCTGATCACCAAAAAGAGTACTTATAATAATATTGTAAGTACCCGTAAGTACTTATAATAATACTATAAGTACTTATGAGTGAATGCAGACTTTTTCTCGTGTGTGCTGGTAGTTTTCCCCTTCTTTTGTACATCCTGGAGATCGCTTTGTAGACTAGTAGTGGATGACTCACTATCTGTTGCGTCACAAACACCTTCAATAAGAGATTTCTTAATACCAAAATTAAACAAAGTCCCTTGTCCCTTATTCATATTAAAATTTAAATCTGCAGGCTTATTACTTTTAAAAAGTCACGCCACTACGGTTTCGAAACTTTCACCCTATAATACGAACTCGCGAAGAAAGTATTCAGTATTACTAGATTTGAGACCTGGATACAGAAACAGATACAGAAACTAACTTGATCTTCAATTTTAGTGGAAATTTTTTTTTTTTTTATCTTTTCCTACGACGGAATACTTCAAATCCTGAAATTTTAACGGAACATCTTGGTTGTTTTGTAGGGTAGGTAAATATAAATAATACATAAAATAAATGAGTAAATCTAAGCGTTAAGAAAAAAAAAAAACATTTATTGTCAAAATGTTAATCATTAAAAACAAAACACATAAAAATAGTAAAATAAACTAGGGTATATACACGTATATTGCAAATTAAGTTCTTAATGACTCCGATGTTTTTGGGAGTTTGAATTACAAATTCTTTTGATATCAGGCCCAATATTAGAAAGTTCAATTCTCATATTTGGTGTAGCGTCGAGTCTGTTCCCGAACTTTAATTTAGTTGCAGCATAATATAAAAATCCTACACCGCATAAATATGTCGTTGTAAAAGGAAGTAAAACAAGAATAGCTAGTTTTGACACGCTGGGGTACTCTTCTGTTAAATTAGTCCAGAAATCATTTACTGGAGTTCCTTGTATTTTTGTTTGAAATCAGAGTCACTAATTAAGTCGATCAGATTTTCATAATCACTTGCGCTGAAGCCTGCTGGCACTGTAAATGGATTCAGAACCCAGGAATTGTCCTCACTGGATTTTGAAAATATTGCAAAAGGGTTGATTGTAAGTCATGCAAGTGTTCTAAAATTACCTTAGAAACTTCTTTATTTACTTTAGAATTTATTTCAGTCAAACATTCATGCAAGGTGGGAAAACAATCAAAATTATTCTGTTCAACTGTAGAAATCCAGAATTGCAACTTCCTATCAAAAGATGCAATTTTATCTCTTGTATTAAAAATTGCAATATTCTTTAATAAAAAAGTTTAATAAAATTTTGTCCTAAATTATGTGACGTCAAGAAGACCATTAACTCACTACGAAGTTCAAAAAGCCTCAATAATGCTTTTCCTCTGGATAGCCATCTCACTTCAGTATGTAATAAAAGTGCGTTATGTGCACTACCCATTTCATCGCACAAAAGTTTAAATAATCTGGATTGAAGTGGTCGAGATTTTACATAGTTGATCATTTTTACGGCTTCATCCAAAATAGTTTTTAAATATGTAGGAATTCTTTTTGTTATTAGTGTTGTCAATGCAAAACAAAAAACTTTTGGTGACTCTTGTAGCTACTTGCAGGATACGTGTTACAACTCTCTTCATCTTTCCTACCATTGCTTGAGCACCATCTGTACAAATATCAATACGCTTCTCCCAACCGATTTCCTGTTTTGTAATATAATTATTAATACAGTTAAATATATCTTCTCCGGTAGTTTTTTCTTGTAGAATTCGCACATGAGTAAATCTTCAATACTTTCAAATATGTAACGAACATACATTAGTAATACAGCGAGTCCTGCGACAGCTGTAGATTCATCCATTTGCAATGCATATTCACTGCAAAGTCTAAGTCGATGAATTAGCTCTTTCTCTATGTCAACAGAAAGATCTTTGATGCGGCGTGAAACAGTATCATTTGATAATTGTACTGCATCTATTTTTTATTTATTTATTTTTTTTATTTTTTATTTTTAGCAAACCTGCTCGTTTAACATGCATGATACAATGTCTTTCACACAAGGCTTAATGAGCGTCACACCAATTGTATGAGCTTCACCATTAAGTGCAATGAGGTAACTCGCGCGAAAAGATGCCTGCTGCATTTTCAATTGTAGCCATTTGGAGTTTAGATTTTTCTAGCGAGTCACGTCGTCTCTTAAAAAAAGTATATATTTTCCTTTGTAATCAGTGTGTTTCGTTTATAAGTGCCTACGAAGTTTAGTTGGAGCCAAAGAACTGTTTACTAGTATTTTCATACATAAAGCACATTGCACCAGGAGCATGTGTATTGCCAATACACGTAAATCCATAATTTAAATAACTTGCATCGTACTTCCGTTTTGGTCTGTTCTTAGATAACTCTTGTTCTTTAATATTAGCTTTTGAAAAAACCACAGTTTGCAATTCCATATCTTCTCCAATCATACGAGTAGATGTGTCAGCAGAAGTACTTGCTCCTCCTTGTGTTAAAGTTCCTGTCTTTAAACAAGAATCCATGGGTATTTTTTTTTTAATAATATTCAAATTCCAATATTAGTCAGACGTATAATAAAAACAAATAATTGTGTTGTAAAGGTAACTTTAGTGCGAAAAACAATAAGATTATAAAGAAATGTCGAATAATATAAAAGAAAATGAATAATCCAAAATAGTAAAAAAGACTGCAACACACAAAAGTAAATATGAATTGTAACAATACTTGTAAGAAAAGTACTAAACCGTGTCAAATAATGTAAAAGCAATTGTAATAAGAATGATTTGATAAAATGTTCGGTAACGAAAAATTAAACAGTTCGAAATAAATCAGATATATCAATTATAAAATTAGTTAAAAGAGTAAGAAGAATTCTTTTTTAAAAGATGAGGGCCTGGTCCCAACAAATTTACTCTAAATACCTTTCCAAATTAATTATGGCATAATCATAAAGAGTATTAGTACACTTAGGCATACGGTGTGGCATGTTGACAAATATAAAATTACATTTAAATTAGTTATCAATCACTGGACTAATGAAATCTTGTAGCATGTTGTAGTTTTCTTAGGCAAACATTAAATTAATTTGTGCTGATTTTCATTGACATATCCCATTCTGATCACCACATATATTTATAATATTATTATAAGTACTTACGAGTGAATGCAGACTTTTTCTCCTGTGAGCTGGTAATTTTTCCCCTCCTTTTGTACATCCTGGAGATCTTTGTAGGCTTGAGGTGGATGACTCACTATCTGTTCCGTCACAAACACCTTCAATAAGAGATTTCTTAATACCACAATTAAACAAAGTGCCTTGTCTCTTATTCATATTAGAATTTAAATCTATATTCCTATTACTTTTAAAAAAATCACGGCACTCCGGTTTCAGAACAAGCACTTGCACACTACAATACGAACTTGCGAAGAAAGTATTCAGTATTAGTAGATTTGAGAACCGGATACAGACTACCTTGATCTTCAATTTCAGTGGAAAATTTTTCTTTATACTTCCTTGCTGATTGGTCACTGATATTTGCAACACAGATGTTATTTCGTTCAGTTTTGAGAACACGCCGTCCATTGTTGTAATCTGCTTGCAGGCAATTTTTATGATCGGTCATAAACGGAGGTATTCTCTTTCCCGATTGTTGAAAGATTTGTGTGAAAATTAACGATAATTCATGAATATTTCCATGTTTAAAAATATGCCGCTTGGTCACTGATATTTGTTACACAGATGTCATTTCCTTCAGTTTTGAGAACTGAAAATATGCCACCCATTGTTATAATCCGTTTGCAGGCAATTTTTATGACTCGTCATAAACAGCACTATTCTCTTTCCCAAATGTTGAAAGGGGTTTTGATGTGTGCAAATTAACGATACACAGATGTTATTAGGCGTTCTGGGTCTGAGCTTTTCGACATATTCACGAATATTATTCTCCTCAGAATATTTCTACGATAAAATATTTATTCATGAAAAATGCTTAGAAAACTAAAATGACAAATTCCAGAACTTATTGAGAAACACCTATTCACCTTCCGCAGAACACAGTTTGAGAAACCCTGGTGTAGAGCAATGACATGATTTGACAACGATCATACGACTAAACCGAAACAGTTATTACAGGCGGTTCTTCTTACTGTGCGAGTTGTCAATTCAAAGTACTCGGGATCTATACATTTAAAAATTAGATAAGGTTACAGAATGTGATTACATGGAATATATGTAAATAGACTGTCTGACAATTAACCATATCCATTTTAGGAAAGACAAATATCTACCATAAGAATTATAAATTCTCTTAAGAATGTCATCATAATCGATTCATTAAAATGGATGTACCGTTTAGCTGGGACACGTGCTTCTTCGGCACGTGTCCCAGCGAAACGGTATACCCGTGTATCTATCAATATTGCTGTGTTTGTCCTCTACTGCTGTGACAAAATCTATGTTGATGACATTTATCCTACCCACAAGTTAGCAGGCACACTTGACTATTTGCATTTTAACACTTTCCAAAAAATTTCCTTACGCGCGTAAGTTTATACCTGGCAAGATCAGATGATCATTCTGTTGTTTTCTGTCTTCTCGATTCAATATTAAACCATATCCTCCCACCTCAGATCGGGAAAAGAATGCTTAATAATAAACGAAAACGGAAAATTTTACTATTAGTTTATGTTATCCACAGGCGGCATGTAAATAGCTGTGCTATTAAAAAACAACAAAAAACATAGGCATTGTCGTCTGAGATATACCACCTCTTGTTAGGAAATAACTGAAGCTTCAGTTAACATACACTTTAATATTTATGGTAATATGTCGGTTAATTTATTTAGCTCGTGAGTCATTTCTCTCCACCCATTGCGGACCGCCGGTATCAACAAGTACGTTTTGTGTTTATTCTTGAAAAATTAATGAAACTACATTATCTAGAATAGCTGCTTCATTTTGAGTCACGTACAGACTAGACAGCCCATGAAGTCCTTACAGAGGTACTTTTAACAGATATTTCAGCTGAACTACATGTGAACATTCATTCATGTTTTCTCATGTATAGTAGCAGTGTGACGCCTCTGTGTCGAGTGGTTTTGTCACGCGCCACTTGGTTACAGTCGAATGCCATCATAGACGTACAAAACAATTTAACATTTCCAACCAAAGTTCAGGAGGCAAGTCTCGAAAATAGTATTTGAATGTTGTTCGTTATCATTAACAGCACTAGATCCTCCACTGCGTACAAAGGTTCCTATGGCTGATTTCAAATATGTCACCATCTGGAAAAGGACATACTTAATAGATTATCCTACTTAAAATTTTCTCGCAAATGGGTCAAAGTATCATGGTTTACCTTCTTTCGAAGTGTGTCGGCACGCTATTTATACATACTTCTATGCTGATATTACCATGACATGCCATATAGCTACCGAATTTGTCTATTAAGAAGTTTCCTTAAATTCTTCACTTGAATGGAAATGAGATACCTCAGTAATTCAAATATCCTTTAAAAAGGCAGGTCCAGTTGAAAATTATATCTGAATCTTAGTTCTCACATTCAAATGTTATCTGAAATGAATAAGTGAAATTTGACCATGTTGTGAAAGACGGTGAGCTAATACGCATAAAAACTACATTCATTCCAAAACAGGGTATGAGCAAATTATACTTCTCCTGGCCAATAAGGAAGACCGCAAGTTGGTATACTGTGGAAGAGATAAAAGAATGGATTTTTAGGCCTCTTTTCTCTATGTTGTTCGACACTGAACAAATCCCACGTGAATTCCACCACGAATGTTCGAAAACTTAGTGCAAGTAGTATCAGTACTGTAGGTGAACTAAGGATTGATATAAATCCGTAAACCATGTTCTAAAGATTAATCATGGAATTTTTTCAAGCATCTTCATGCTTCCAATAAGCAGGGGATATCATCAGCGAACTCATGCTACATAATTACATCTCAATACATACACTATGCTGTTTTTAACTTCGAAGGTAACGCATGTCATAATGACTGAAGTGTGGTGTTAATTACCAAAATCTGATAAACCCGTATCTCGGAACAGAATATTGTATTGGAACATCATGTTGGCGTTGCCTGCCCATTACAGCTATATTTTCTTGTATCATTAATGCAGCTAGCAGTACAATCAAATTGAATGCATATGGTGTGATTCCAACCTGGTGCAGAGGTACCACGTTTCCCATAATTCCACTTAAAAAGCAAGAAACTAGTTTCGTACATTCCAACAATGCAATATGCAAAAAAATAAATAAATAATAAATATAATATCACGGAAGAGTATGAAATCACTTACGTCTAGAAAAACGAGTAGCGCTGTAGTTCCTATTCGATCAACAGTACGGTTTATACATTTGATTGGCAGGTCAGTAGCGTTACTTGTTAAACAAAAGAAATCAATGTTCTTCCTCGTTCGCCGAGAGAAAAATCTTCCGAATAGCTATGAGAGTAGATTCCTCCGTAAATCGAGTTTTCTTATGATATTTTCGAAGCAAAAAAAGGTATGTCTATATATTTTAGATATATTATAGTAATAGCCGAGATTGTTTTATGTCGAAATTTGCATTTTCCCCCTCAAATTTAAAGGTATTGATTTTATTCAGCTATAACCTCGCACTTTAAAGAACGGACAAAATGGCAAGATATGGCATATTCTACGAGTTTTATATTTATCTTTCATTCCATTCAAATAGGAATATCATCTGAAATTGAAATGACCAGTACATTCCTATGAAAGTCCACAGGTATACAAAATAGCATTAACAAGATGCACATAAATTCACCTAGTAATGGGGCAATTGGTATTGCAGGTGAACGTAATGGTACGACAAAAGTTAAGAGATAAAGAGGAAAGACTGCCAAAAAATCACTTGAAGCGTCAAGAAGAGCGCAGCACAACATATAATACAAGTTTCAAGGAACAGATTAACATCTAAGAGAGAGGATGATGTAGTCTCGGACCTGAAAAATTTAAGTAGTTCATCAGTCCAAGACTTTCATACCTTAGACTGAAAATATGCTAAAATTAATCCAATACCATTTTAAAATACTTGGCAGGACTTCTTTCTACCAGAAAGGTGTAAAAGGAATTTCACCGGATAGTGATGGAACAAATCCAGATTTGTCGGTTCCTAAACTGTTGAACTAGGACTTGAAATCACACGCTAATAAATGAAGCAAAACAAGACAAAATATTTTTGTATTCTTTATGTGAATCCCACCCAACGAAAAATTGGTAACCTACACCACATTTGGTAGTAGCTGTGGTAGTAGTGTCATGGATTAACAGCAAACTAAAAAATATATACATTACAAATCTTAAAGAGCCCTTCAATGAACATGAACCTTGTTAAAATCTCGATAAGTTTTGAAATAATTATAGGTAACATTACACTAATATTGAAATACTTTATCTCGTGTTTGCTTTTAAAGATCAGTAAGCAACTTTACTGTTAACAGATGACTCGTCTCTCAGACTCATTCAAAATCGCTTTCCTCTTAAATGTTCTGTTCTGCCTCGTATGCCTTTTCTACAGGTTTCTTTGGCGCAGTTCCACCAAGCTGGCTATAATTATTCTTCCACATTCCACTTAGGGTGTAAAAACATTAGCTACCACTATCAACATCCATCCATCCATCCACACACACACACACACACACACACACCGTGTGTGTGTGGATGGGACGGATTGATGGATTGCTTTGTTTAATGGGTCAGGCTTCACAGCTTCAACAGCAGCGAAGAAAACATTTCCTACAGTTTTGCGGAACGTATCCACATTTTCTTTGAATAATCAAATTGTAATATTTCAATTTGGTAATATTTCATTATCAACGTCTGTAAGATTAGAAGTATAATCGGTGCCAAAGGAGAGCCCACCTATTAATACACTGCTCAAAACAATTAGGGGATATTTTGGTTTTCTTGTAAATTATAAAGTTATAAAAATAATTTACAAATGTAACACATTTATTTTAAAATATTCTTAATATACAACACAACAGTGTAGAACACGCAACTGCGTACGAAATCATGTTAAGACTTGTCGAAACGATCGCTTCAAGAGCTCGAAATTGCTCTCACAGAAGAGTGGGGAAATATCCCACAAGAACTGTTTGGTCATCTTATCCAGTCCATGCAATCAAGATGTACCGCTGTTTTGGCTGTTAATGGAGACCATACGCCCTACTAAAAATTAACAAAAGCATTTTTGGCTATTCTTGTTAAAATTATTAAAGGCTAAAATGTATAATTTGTTAAATTTGTAATAAATATCAATTATTTAAACAATATCGCATCAATCACACCCTATCCATAAGTAAGAAATATTTATTCATATGTTAAGTGCCCAATAGTTATAATTATTTGCAGAAATAATTATAAATATTTCTGCAAATAATTATCCGATAGAATATCCCCTAATTGTTTTGAGCAGTGTATTTGCGCAATTCAGGTTTCTTTGAAGCAGTGCTGTTCCAATATTTCTTTCAATACGGCGTGAGTGTGTAAGCGCGCGCGCTTTTAAAACTTGCATATTTCGGAAGTTATCGAGAACTTATGAGAATACAGTTTTTAGCATGGGAAACAACTTTATATTCAGCTATTTAAACGATGACGACCTTTGTTCAAGAGTCCATATGTAACCGAAGGTTAACTTTCGAAACGTGATCAGCAAACACCTTTTCGTTTTGCTGATGTTACATTTTATCATTGTGGCCTTTTACAAATGGCTTTTAATACTATCAATTTTCCATCAATGATAGAAAACGGGGCTGATAGGCAAAGCAAGCGCGTGTTTAGAGCAGCATATCTACAGGGACGGCATGCCATTGATATGCAAAAAAAAAAAAAAATAAAGAAAAAAAATGATTTTTTTAAACTCTTCAATATTGCAATTTTATAGCTTGGACTAAAATAAAAATTACAACATTATGCAAAAAAAATTTTATTTTCATTTTTTTTTGTTAATTTCAAGTACAAAATGCGCAAGTCAACAATCTAGATTATAAAGAAAAAATACCTGCAAAAGATAAAGGTAATCAAAGAAATGAGGAAGGCTAACTTACAAAAGAGTATGAATCCAGAAAAGATGGTCTATTCCTACTTGAATGTGCATTATGCACCTGAATATGTTTTGAGTATACTTAATATTAAGGAAGAAATGAATCCGTGAAATCAGTAGATGTGTAAGAGCACTAACATATGAACCTAATTAAATTTTGGATCTTTTACGTTTGTCCTAGATGCTGGGGGAGAGGAAACGTCCTGACAAGGACTCGAGCAGGACAGATTTTTGTTGGTTTCTTGCCCGCCTCGAGATGCGAGAAAATAGTTAGGAGATAACTTCAAATCTAAGTCGGTGTTTAGGCACTCAGGGTAATGGATCGTCTGTTCATAAACACACTGGGAGCCTTAAGAACAGATTTATCAAGTTTATCCTGGTAAACCAGGATAAACTTGATAAATACTATTCCTTTACTATTCCTTACCAAAGCCCATAAAATCTACCAGAGGTGAAAGAAGATATTTCTAGTAACTTAAACTCGTATTCCTTCCAACTTCAAACTTTTTGATGCGAAGAGAAATTTCTTCGATTCCTTAGAAGCAAAGAAAATTCCGCAAAATCTCTGCAAGCACTAAGCTGCCAAAACATCATTTTGACAAAACAGCTGTATAGTCAATACTCAACAGCACTAATAAAAGATAAATAGTCTTAAGTGATGCAATACAAAATAACCCGCTCATACCAAAAGTTGTATATCCTCGGACTTGAGAAACTTTCTACCTTAAAGAAATGTTTTACTACTAGTTTCATTTTCAAGTTTCATTGAAACATAATGGATATTTATCCTTCTTTGAATACTTTTTTGATGCTAAATCCAAAGTCTTATTTGGATAAGTATCCAGACAGCATCACATGAACTCAACAGAAAACCAGCACTTTCTCTCACACACACAAATAGTAACATTAACACAAAGTGACACATCTCAGAAAATTGGTATATCAACAGGGTATGCTGTTGATATTACTTTGATCTAAGAGATTAATGGAAATATTAGGAAAATGAAATTTATGAATTTAAAATGGAAAAACTGTTTTCAGTTCTTAATTTACATGTAAAATTCTGCACTCTATTTGCCCAAAACAAATCGTGTTTTCTTTTGATAACACGAAGGCATCCCTCGATGCAGCGTACTATCAGTATCAACAAATTTCGACAGATTCCTGAAAGTGAGCTCTCGGGCGACAGTTTTTGAATTATCCATTGCTATTTTTCTACGCGAGTCTGCCTATATCCGTATGAATCATCTTTTTCAGATCACTAAATATCGTTGTATAGCATGGAATACAACATATATAAAACAAGTAAGGAAATATACGATTATTAACATTGCAGGACACGTTCATTATATAAAGTGTTACTTGACCACTGTTGTTTCATAAACAAAATGACGAGATTACTTCCATTATTAATATTGCGAGAATTAACTAAAATGATCGGCGTCCAAGGGTGACTGTGATGCGTGTCTTGCTGGGTAGTAAGCTACGAGCATCACTGAAAAACGTATTTCGGTCTTCTCGTGAAGTGATTATTATACAAAACAATATTTAACAAAAATCGGATCCTTCAACGATTTTATCATTCAAATATTGAAATAGTAAATAGTGAAAGCGCTTGAAATGTAAACTAATTCTGGTTTTCTAGATGAATATTAAAATGCTTCCTTTAGAGCTACGTTCATTAAAAACAGTAAAAGTGCACTCTTATGTGACAGATAACAGATTCATTTTGTAGTATGCCAATAAAATTGGCAATTCTTGTAAAATGTTTAAAGTGTATTTATTCATTTTACGAAGAGCACAGATCTTAATTTTCGATCTTTGAATATTTTCTGAGAATTTCGTCGTGCACAGCGCTTTGTATACATGTGAATTATAGGGACTATGCAAAGCAAATAAAAATTTAAATTTCAGATTAAAATATTGAAAGATAAAACTCTCTACGAGTGCAAATTTCATTTTAATGGAATTCGCCACGAAGTATGAGAGAGCTTTACGTCTTTCCACCTCTTAAAATGGTTCTCCATCACGAATAGTCTGAGTTAGACTTGCAATGCCAGCATATTAAATTTCTCATAAACTTTCGTTCAACTTTACAGTTGGGAAGAAGAAAGAGCAAATGAGTGATACTGTTTATAACCATTTTGGATCTATAAAGGAAAATTAAGTTCAGAAGTCAATTTTCCTTTTGCATTTATTTTATTTATGTATCCTTTCGACTTTAATATTACTGTTTCAGGCCGTGTTCTGACTGGTTTTGCCGGAGGAAAAATCTTTCACCTTCACACGAGCCAGGCTAACTCACTTTCATATGAAGAGGTCCTATAAATGCCCCTCGCATCCTAGATGAAATGAAGCTTTGTTATTTCCAAAGTTCTTTAATCGCGATACCACCCCCTTCTTCCTTCCAGCCCACCTAAGTTTTAAAAAAAAATAAAAATAAAAATTATATAAAAAAGTTAGTATGCCAAATCTTAGAAGTATTGGTTGGAATTATATTCAAAACAACTAAAACTTGATATTAGGCCGATATATTTGTAATGCGAGTGGTTTGTTGTTTTGTCGTCTAATTCATTGTTCTCGCGGGATGTAAAAACTGCCATCTTTGTTAAATCTGGACGGAAAGATGATTGTGCGGATCAGTAGTCATGCAACAAAATTCTTGCATAGGCAGAGAGAAGAAATTTTACGGAAGACTGGAAAAACTAGTCTTCCCTTGGCCAGTTCAGGTTATTTCATTATATTTGTTCATTGTTTCCTTTCCAAAACCAAGTTTCAAAATCTCTAAGGATAATGAATATGACAGCTTGTTCCCAGTTTGAAGTTCAACCTAATGCACCCGCACCCACGAGCGATTTTCTGATGACGTGTAAACTGCCAAAAGGAAAAAATTGCAATTTACAGGAAATTATTTCTCAAGAACGCAAGGTACAACTCCGAAATAAACAGAAGCATCTACTCTGCTTACACTTAAGCCGAGTTTCTTCCACTTAATCATCTAGTCGAAATTTCTTGATTACAATCGCTTCTAAAAGATCTTGTATTAGTTGTGTGCATTATATCTATCAATTGTATTGTTCAAGCAGTTTAATTGATTTTTAGAATTAAAAACCTGCTTTTTGCTTGCTTTTAGCTAAAATAATAAAAACTTACACTGTTCTTACGTCTTACACTGTATTCGAACGAAATTTTTCTACCTGGAGAACACGTCGTTCTGGTCGCAACACGGAGCAGCTCTCTTGAGCGCCCCTTACAGATAGAAATCAGAAATCATAATTCTGGTGGGGGTGGGGGATATATTTTTGCCAAGATCCTGTGTTGTGTGAAATGTGAATTAAGAACCAAAACGAGGAGGCATGAAAAAGAACAAGTGACAAAGGAAGCTGATAATGTGATTCTTAAAGGAAATAGCATAGTACAAAATGAATCCCAGACTAAGAAAAATGTAGAGAAAAGAAACGCTCTGAAAATAATGGTAAACATATAGTGAATCCATCATGAAATGTTCAAATTCAGATGGTAAGAACAAAAGAAACCGGATCTTATTGATTACAGTGCAAAGGGAAAGGAAATAAAAGGCTCGTGTGCAAAACTACATTTATTCTGAAACGTAGTTTCAAAAGTGATGGAAAACTTACAAGAACAACCTTCAACAGAAAGGTTGTGTCAAAACCGCAAAAGTGTACTTTTGCGGATGAAAAACAGATTTTCCGACAGAAGAGTCCAAGCTAACTTGGACTCTTCTGTCGGAAAATAAGCCAGGCTAACTTACTTTTAGATTAAACCCTTCAAGGTTCTTCATCACCTTAAAGGAATTCGAATCCAGGTCGTTCTAACTAAAGGGAATCTACTAAGTTACAGAAGCTCGCCGAAGGGCAATTTGTCACACCGTCCTCACGAATGCCGGCTACTAGGAAAGTTGCTCGACTTAAACCGACCTTGAAAGTATATGCATTTACACGGATCCCATTATTAAGAAGTTATAAACTTCATGTCAAAATAGAGAATATTAAATCTTTACTGTGCATCGATGACATCTAAAATACGTTCATTAAAAGTTTAAATTGCTAACAAAAACTTGGGTATGGAAACTGCGGTAAGCATTAGTACAGTAGGAAATGAATAATGTGTAGAAAATAAAAAATAAATAAATATTCTCTTATTCTATAAAACCCAAAGAAGTTTTCGTCGTCCCATTGCTTTGTTAATTCCCACATCTTTTTCGTTCGTAGGACAAACGTATTATAATTTATTTCTTTTCATGCAAAACAAAACTATTACTCCACACATACAAGTAACTGAAGGAATTAAATGGTATCTTATTCTGCAAATGTATGTAGAGCAATCTTTCCTTCCATCCTCCAACTTGAGAAGTGTAGTCCAGAAAATGGATAAAGTCATTCACTCCTCCTAGGATAAACTAACAATTCGTAATAAATCGTTCAGTTACTCACATTCAAAGACAATTATGTAAAAATATGCATTTACTTGTTTTACATATGTTAAACTTTGAAGGGAACTTAACGGTTGGGTACTCAATGTTCCTTGTGTTCCCAGCTTTTTTTTTCTGTATACAAAAACAAAAATTTTACACAAGACTGTTTTAAGAACCAATCAACAGCCGTCCTTTGGCTACTAGCACAGAAGACTTTCACCTTCACAGCCTCTGCTGTCATCCACATATTTCAGTGCTATTTGGCATCTCGTCAAGATGCAGAAAGAGAGAAACGTCTTTGTTGCTGAATACCTTTGCTATTGTACCGAAAAATATCAAGAGTAGACAAAGTGGTAAGCAAAATTTTATATCAAGATCAGAATTTCTAAGCGAAGGATCTAAAAAGGTTCTTTATAATCAGGTTATTTCTTGATCGTAAAGGAGTGCAATGATGCGGGAATTATCTATTCCTGTTGTGATGCTAATGAACACAGAAATATGTCAGTGGAAATTTTTTCTCTTTGACAAAATCAAAGCCTTCCATTCCTTATAAACCCACTTTATGGTTTCACGATGAATGAATGGATGGATTTGACTAACAAAAAGAAAATTTCCACCGACCTTTTCAGTGTTCATTAGCATCAGATATAGGTCACATATCACTGACTGAATTAAATGAATGCACTGCGAAATGATCATGTGCCCCTGTTTGAAAGTTGATTCTTACTGTCTTCTTGCAAAACTGAAAGTACAGCATAAGTTCCTATTTCAAATACAGGATGTGTGTGTGATTACGTAAGATTAAGTATGCGCGCATATATAAAACGAGCATAAAATAAAAAGGTTTTTATTTAGCAGCAATGCAGTGGCAACAGCGCATTCAGCGGCAATCGGCTTCAACAGTTCCTCTGTTGATTGTGTTTAACAAATAGGTTATTTGTGTATTTATCGTTAAATATTTCGCGATATTTTGTGCAACATCGCCTCTACACGCCCAATTAAGAAACCTAGTGAAGAATCACAGAAAAAGAGGAGAGCAATTGATCTTGGAACGAAATTGCAAGTTCAACGATTGTGACGAAGCAACGACAAGGTCCTATCGGTGATTGGAAAAGCTACTTCCTTCATACATAGAGGACTTGAATCAAAAGCGCATACCTCTTAGCACTATGGCGATAACCGCTAAGGCACTAGTCTCTTCAACATGTTGAAGGAGAAAGCAAGACCCGATTACGACTACGAATTCAACGCTTTTCCGCTTGATTCATGAGATTCAAGCAGCGTTTTTGCACTGCATAATATGAAAATGTATGGTGAATCTGCAAGTTCCGATGATAAGGCTGCAAAGGAGTTTGTGGAGAAATTGGATAAAATTATTACGGAGGAAAACTATTGCCACAGCAAATATTTAATATGGATGAGACCTTGTTTCGGAAAAAAATGCCAGAGCAGACATTCATCCACAAAAAAGCTGAAATCTATGCCTCACACACCGTATTACGATTCTGTTATGGGAATAATGTGGCTGGATATAAACTGAAACCATTTGTGATATGACGCAGTGAGAATCCACGAGCCTTCAAAAACATTAGGAAACATACTCTTCCAGTTCATTAGCAAAGATATAAGCCGTGGATGACTCAAAAATTGTTTGCGGATGCCTTAATTAACTGTAATGCGAGTGAAATGGAAAGCTGTTGTTTGAAAGAAAATGTAGAATTTAAAATTTTATTAATTCTAGATAATGCTCCAGGTCATCCGTCTTATATCGATGATCTTTATCAAGATCAATGTCATGTTTCCTCCAAACACTTGATCCAACCGATGGATCAGAGAGTTCTTGTAGGATTCAAGGCTTCTTATCTACAGAGAACTTTTTCACAAGCCATTTCTGCTACTGAGGGAAGCGACCAGACTCTCATGCAATTCTGGAAAACATTCAATATTTATCATGCTATTAAAAATATTGCTGTAGTTTGGGGACGAAGTGATCTCTCAATGTGTGAGTGGCATATGGGAAAAGACATCAAAAAGGTTTGCGCAGGATTTTGGAAGTTTTGAAAAAAATGAAGAACTTTGTAAATTGAATGAAGAAATAGTGGGCCTAGCAAACAATCTGAACTCGAAGTGAATGATGACGACATAGTTCAACTCATAGAAAGTGCTTCTGAAGAGTTGACCAACGAAGAATTGGTCGAACTTGAGGAACAACGTGTTGCAGAAGAGCGAGAAGAGGAAAAAGAGAAACAAGGAGGGAGGGGGAGAGAGAGATAGTTAAACAATTCACAGTAAAGTCTTGCAAAAATGTTCGATGCAGTTAGCGATGTTCTCAAAATGGTTGAAGACATTGACCCCAATGCTGAACGCTACTTTTTGGTAGAAAGGAAAGTATATGATGCGTTTGCTTGCTATACATAAATTATTATGAAAAGAAGAGGAGGAATAAGCAAAGCACATCAGACATTTTCAAACAACAAAGGTTACGCCAGAAGAGCCACAGCCTGGTCCTTCCAATAGGGAATGTAATGAAAATATGATTGCGGAGGAAGATTTAGGTGATTATTCTCCTGTTTTATAGTAGCATTAACGCACAGTAAAGTTTTATAATAAGGTTTAAAAATTAAAATGACAGTATACTTATTTCTGTTAAGTCTCTAACCACTATAACTCTGTTGATTTAATGTATCGACTTATGTCCGAATACACGTCCTGCCGGATGGAACGGATCCCCAGCATGGTAGATGATGGGGGAGGGGGTATCAATATCCTTCCGTTTTCCATGAAGTGCACATTTCGTAAGCATGAAATAAGAAGGGATCACCATTTTAGCAGAAACGTAAGTGAAGTTCACTGCCCTCTTCAGTACATTATGACTCTCATCTTGTGTTTTCCGATTTGTTTGGCTGTTTTGCAGAGAAATCGCACAGAACAAATCTCTCCTACTGTTATGATCCCGTTAATTCACTTTGTAGTTTTAAAAAAAAAAAATCCTTTGTAGAATTCGAAAATAACAGACTTGTAAGGAGTTCATTTGGGGGGGGGGGGGGGGTCTGTTTCTACAAAGTAGAAAGAAAGTCATATTTTCAAACCAAAACAAGCGGAAGCAATAAACGTTTCACATAAGGAGAGAATACCTTCGAATCTCCGGTAATGTGTTGTGAAGTTATCTTCACAATCAGTAAAGCTTTACTTGCAATCAGTAAAGGAACTTTAAGGATATGAAATGCATAAATTAGAGAATTTATATATTTCAAGAGATTTCTGTTCGCCTCCGAATTAAGTGAGAGAGGAAAAAAACAGAAGAGGGTACAATGAAAATGTGGACTGTAATAAATTTTGAATAAATTCGCAGATTAAAAAAGATGTATTTTAATGAAGACTTACTTCTGTAAGATGGATGGCAACCATCTATCCCTGAGTTGGCAAGGAGCGGGACATATCACTAATCGAACAATTTTTATAGCAATGCAATAAAAAAACGAATTAATAGACAAGTGTGCCATTTCCCTTTCCTCCGAGAAAAATTGATTCAGATCATAAAGCATTTAGCAAGGGAGAAACCCTGGTTTTTTTTCTTTAGCTATCGAGAACTACACCTTCATAATTTCGAAGTGAGAAGAAATTTCATTTCTTGTCAGTTAACTAGCAAGAAGGCCGCGTGTTGACGTAGCGAAATTATCTATCCAGAAAATGTATATTACCACATTTTCATTCTGGATGGAGAATTTATTCCAAGTGGAGTAATTTTAATCGCTCATCTCGTTTTCAAAGTTTCACAATAGATGAAAGCGATCAGTGTCGAAAAAAAAAAAAATGCAGTGGTCCAAAATTATTTTGCCACTTTTGTGGAAAATAGAAATGAGCAATGATAATTGGATAGAAATTTTTTCTAACTGATACCTGAAATTTTACGAATCTTCAGAAAATGCAATCTTAGTCGAAATCGGTAAAACTATCTCAAATTTGAGTAGCTCAAGCTGCAAAAATTAAATTATAGAGCTGCAGTGCGAGCAATTAAATTTTATTTAGTTTTGAGTATGCCATCATTTCCCAAAATTCACTATCAAGAAATAAATTATACACACATTCAGTACGTGCAGAAAAAGACTGAATGAAGAGCCAAGTACAGCGGTCAGGAATCTCACGAAGGAGATCCGATACTACCCTAGTTCCGGATCAAAATTCACTATCTGATATAATAAATTTTGTCTTGCACGTAATTAGATGATTCTTTATCGTTCACTGTGTCTTTGGTAACCCCATAACTGATGATATGAACTCGCAAAAACATAATAGGAAAAAATATATCGCTTTATTTTGTAAATAATCGTTGGCCAGCAAAATTTGTATTTCTTTGGCAAACATATTTGGGTTAGTGAATTTTATAATGCCAAAGTAAGAAACATCAGTTCAGAATATATATATAGATATCTACTTCAATACATTTTCTGGAATTTTAAGTTTTAATGTATTATACCTATTATGTATTATAACCCACAAGGAAGTACCACATTTCATTTCTAGACTAACGAACTTACTTTTCTCCAATTTCTTTCGTTGGGATTTCGCCTAAGATGGACAGCATTTTCTGGAATACTGCTTTGAGATTCTAAACAGCTCAAGGTTCCCATCAAAATGATTAGGATTTCTTTCCACTCCGCTGAAATGCTCGTCTTACTGAAACTGTAGATTGTCGGTTGTATATTGATTCATTCTTTACCATTAAAATTTGTTTTTCCTGTTATTCAAAATAATTGGAAACCAGTGTTTTTCCAGGTTGGTGCTTTATGTCATTAATTGCATATACAATTTTTAATTGTTTAGAATACGAGAATAACGCTTTCTTACTTTTGTACCTTTCACAAATGTAAATCATAAAGGTTGAAAGACTAATTTGGAGTAATAAAATTAATGAAAAAGGATACGAATCGAGCATTAATTTTAGAGCTAAACTTGAAAACTAGACTTAGTTACTTTCTCCTACTGTGAACTTAAACACTCTTCTTTTTTGCCGACGACCAAATAATAATTACAAATTCTGAAGATGACTTACATAAAGCTATTTTAGATCTAAATGGGATAGCCAAAGATTGTGGTATGATAATATCAACAAAAAAATCAAAAACTATGGCCTTTAAAGGACAAGATCCAGTAAGAACTAAAATAGTAATAGATAACAAGATCTTAGAACAGGTGAATTCATTTAACTACCTAGGATGTATGATCACATATGAAAATGAAAAAGATATAAACGTAAAAATTGCAAAATATTTTAAAATAATGGGTGTAATTAACTCTATATTTAAACCAAACCTAGTTCAAAAACAAAACAGACTAAACGTATACAATACATTAGCCCTACCAGTCTTATTGTATGGAAGTGAAATCTGGACAATAAAACAAAAAGATAAACGAAGATTAATAACAGCAGAAATGAAGTTTATGAGAAAAACTGCAAAATATACTCTATTTGACCACAAAAGAAACGAAGAAATTATGAAAGAAAAAATAAAAACAAAAATCAGTAATAGAAAAAATTAAGAAATATAAACATAAATGGATAGAACACGTTCAAAGAATGAAAATAGAAAGATCACCAAAGCAAGCCTTAAAGTACAAGCCATTAGGAAAAAGAAAACCAGGACGTCCTCTTAAAAGATTCAACGATAGCTTCTAAGGCCGGAACAGGCCACACTAGGCCTAAATCTTTGATATGCATAATGATGACTTAGTTACTAGTATAGTTTAGGTTTGATTAGTACAGTAATCCCTCGATTAGTGTGCCCCCCCCCCGATTAGTGCGTCATTTTTTTTTTCGATACCCAAATTCGATTAGTGCGCCTCTAAAATTAGATTAGTGCGCCTATATACATCTTAAAATTTTTTTATTTATACATTTTTATGGATAACTATTTTAAAAAATCACTCGCTAGAATGAAATAATTTAGTTACCTATTTAAAACATTTTACAAAGTTATTTTTAATGGCCTACTACACTACTTTCATGTACACTATGTTTCAAAATTTACCGCCAATATTTATGTCGTTTGCTATAGTACGCCCACAGATCTGAATATGTTTTATTGTCTATCAGCTTCATGGTTTTCCTGTAACTAGGCTCTGAGACATACCTTAATTCTTTTATAAAAAAATTAAGATTCAAAAAAGAAATTTGAGGAACGAATTATACTGTTTCTCATAGGTTATTATGTAATATATATATATATATATATATATTCGATTAGTGCGTTTTCGATTAATGCGCCTGTTTTAAAGAACGCATTAGGCGCACTAATCGAGGGATTGCTCTACTTACATTTTACATTCTTTTGTCCTCTATTATTCTATGAACAGTTACAACGAAATTTTATTTCTTGAAAGTCTAAATAAATCTAAGCATTCAATGTTTTTCCATATATAACTGTTCAAGTTCAGGGTCTTGTTCGTAATGCTATCTATATATTTGCTTCTAACCACGCTGGCCTGGTTGGCCGCGTGGTTAGCATATCTGCTCTCCAGCCGAAAGGCTGCGGGTTCGAATCCCGCCTTGGGCATAGATGTTTGTAATTATCTGTGAAAATACTAGTGGTGGTCGTCTACGATAGATGACGTTGATGTAGATGAAGGTAGTTACGGTTGGTGGAGTGGTGAAGACGGAGCATTGGAGAGCAGGTGCTCTCCCTCGACGAGTCCTTGGACTCCCTGGAGGTGTTAAGTAATAATATTACAGATAGTGCATATGAGTGCAATTTCAAACTAAATATATCCTACTCGCAAAATTGTTTACTGTTTTTCAGTTAATTTTAGATTGCATATCATGATGCTTTAGCATTAAAAGGAAGAGAGATTTGTGGGGTTATGAGATTATTGTTATCATTATAAACGACTGCTATATCCTTGAGAAAAAAAAAAAAAAAATTGCTGTACAAAATGAATCGATATACCACATTACATTATCCACTAAAAGAAATCTTTTAGTAGACAATGTAGCTCTACACAGCCCATTAATTTAAAGACTAGGATACAAAACTTGTGCTTTAAGGGCAATAGTACTAAAATAATTTACAGTTAAAGGAATTCCTCAGTAAGATTAAATAAATGACAAACTACTCTTAACTATTTCAGTCTGCTCTCTCCTGGAATCCTACGTAGGATAGAAACTGCTCTCGAATGCCGTAACAGGAAACCGAATTTTGCAGAGCACTTTATTCGTGATGAAATGCTCTGTGAAATAAATTCTATCAACTAACTTAAGCAATTTACCTGAACCAATGTCTACTTTATTATACAGATAATGAAAGGATAGATTCTTTTAAAATAAATTTCTACATAGATATCTAAACATTACCATCGAGAGCTCACTAACAGCTCTTTATTGATTTTTTTACATCCTTGTTCCTTAGTCATTTTACTGCCCCCCCCCCCAGCTTCTAACAATGTGATATGCAGGATTGTTGTATTTTTTTTCCTTTACTCTTAACTCTTCCATTATCTGACTTAATTGAATATTGCGGATTTTTACAGAACTCGGTTCTAATGCAGTTACTGGTAATTCCAAGTTTTTCTACGTGAAGTGAATATTCAAGTTCACCATTAATTTCATTTGAAGACTGGACATATTGGCTATCAAGGTTAATGGTTAGTGTGGCGAAGAAATGTGTCCCAGAAAATTACTGACCCGCGCAACTTTTTTGCCATCGCAGTGAACTGCTTCAAGTCGAAATATATTGAACTTTAAGATGAGCAAGTCCCCTTAACACTCTTTAGCCTACGCTATATTGTCGTCTACTGCATGCTATTTAAAACCTTACTAAGGGATATTAATATTTTCGCACTGCGTCTTCAAAGATCGGCGGTTGTAATGGAGCTTTACGTCTACGGTCTTCATGGTTCCTTGCACCACATTTCTGCATTACAGAACAAGTAAAAAAAAATGGTACTCGATAGTATAGCAGTTATTTTCTGTACATAGCTAAATGGAAAGCAATTACAGAATTAAACTATAATAACATAACGGTATGTTATTACATTAACATTTTTATTACATGGCTGTAATCTGCTTATTTTCTAGTAGACAATTTAATGATCAGCTTTGTAATTATAAATGAAAAAACGCCAATTTGCAAGATAAAACTATATATCTGATCTAAGCATTTAGAATAAAATATGTAAAATAAACATTTAGTAAAATGAAACGTCATTTACTCTAATCAAAATAATCACAACTGGGGCGTTAAATCAAGAGTAATCAGAATGCAGGATCAATGGCTTTGAATGGACACACCACTTCCGTCCTAGTGGCAAGCAAAGTCTGAGGGTTATGAAACAATTTTTGTACTTACATTTTTCTAGAATAGTTCCCAAGCGCAGATAATTATTGTGATATTTACTGAACCACGGCCGACACTCATCACCAGCTCTACACAGCCCATTAATGAATCGAACTAAAGACCACAGCTGTTGAAGGTCCAATGAACTAATTGGCCGCTTGCAGTGTAGTGGAACATGATTCCAGACAATATGCTGTCTCGTTTTTTCCTGAAGACTTCTGAAAAGTTTTGTCAGTCACTGATGCTAACTTTTAAATTTTGTATGGGATTACTTCTGATTTCGTTTTATATCAATCCACCTACAAAAGCTTGCCATGTAGAGCATATTTAATACAGTGATTAGACTACCGTAGATAATCTGAGTATCCTATCTTAGAGGCCACTTTCTTCTAACCGCCTCAGTCTTCAACAAAGCGGAGTCGCAGTCTTACACAAGAAGTCGAAAATCAACTAACTTTCGCAAACATCCATGCCACTATTCGAACTCGCAGTCAATTGCAAACCTAGGAAGCTAGCATTTTCGCACAATAGATGGATAATACGGTTTCTTTTCGCTTTGAAAATTCTGCACTCACTAACTGTGAAGGTTTTCCTGCTATACAAAGTTCATCTTGTACTTGAATGTTTTCTTATAATTTATTAAAATTGAGATATCCGCTGAAAAGAAAAAAAACTGCTATGCAATGTAACTGAAAATTGACCATGGTTTTCTCTCGTAAAGAAAAGAAAAAAAAATTGAAGACGCCTATAATGGACTAGTATCTAGTAAGAATGGCAAGTACGTTTATAAATTCGGACATTGTTAGCAATGAGACTCGACGAGTTCAACTCAGTCATAATCCAAAAGTATCATATATAAAGAAAACTGACCAATAAAATACTTCCAAACAAAAGACAGTTTATTGAACAATCACCTTGGGAAATAAAAAAAACAAGAATACTTCTGAAGACGTAATTTAAATCTGTTGTAGAACAGGGAAAGACCATCCGACCTCAAATTTATAAGGATCGAGGAAACATAGCTGTGACATTAAGCCATGCCACTTCAGTAAGACGATGCTAAAAATGCATAATAAAAGTAACAAAATCACACATTCATAAACAAAAATACACTAATAATAATCCAGAAAGCAGTTTTTAGCAATGACAGACTTTGCTACTTTATTTCCAAGTAAAATACAAAATTAACTGTAGAATGTAATGTAACCCGTGATAAAAAGTAAGAACCGTAAAAGAATTTGAAAATTAGCTATACAATTACAAGCAGCACAGAATATGCGTATAGTTCAAGATATAAATCTTGAACTATAGGTAGATGAGTAGTATGTCAACAAATAAATGTAAAGTCATGTAATATGTACCAAGAGAAAGTGATGGATTAAGGAATCTGCCTGTCCCAGAAATATGATCTTATTTTTGTATTTACAAATTAGCATTAATTAAATAACAAATAAAAATCACTATAACTGAATATTTATAATGTTTTATTATACATCAAAATGTTCTTAGTTATATGTAAACAAAATGATTATTAAAATTAAATCATTTCAATCAGTGACTAGTCACACTTGTAGGCAAAATTTCCTCCCTTACAAATTTGTCAAGGTGGATTATGTAAACTAAATACTTGCCGATTTAGCAGGTTATTCCCATACTCGAACTACAGTAACATGACATAATAAATCATTTCAAAAGAATAAAATCAAATGTTGGAAAAGTGAACTCACTGCCTTAGACAGAATAATCTGTATGCTTATTAAACAGACTTTGTTAGACAGAGGAATGACATGACCGCTTGGGCTTTCTTCATCACGTCCTTAATTCTAAATCGGGTATGGAGGGAAATTAACAAATAACACAAGGTGGCGCTGCTACAATACACATCATAAGTTCGAAATCATACCGAAAGCTAAACCAATGAATATCCACAGTTCGTTAAGTGAGTGATGAAGTCAGAAACTGATCTGCATAAGTTATCTGCAGAGATAACACCTAACACCCGGAAGATACCTAGGCCAACTACTCATCAACAGGGTATATCATCAGACTTCAGCTTACTCGTCCTTTCGACTATTTGCATCCAGTTCAAAAGAGTTGTAAATAGAACTACAACAGTGAAAAGAGAAGTGCTCTAAAAAGGAAGCCAACTGATGTGTTCCTAGAATAAGCGATGTTTATGTAAAAGTTTACAAGGACTAAAATACAGGATTAGGTTGATTAGAACAATCTATCAAGCAGGATAAGATGAATTTAGGGGATGACTTTGCTTTCAGTAACTTGGTAGTATTTTATAACAAAACGACACCGGTATCAGACAATAAAACGATTAGGCTGTGATAATTCTGGATTCTGCAAATTTGTTCGACAAAGGGCATGCAGCAGGTTGGTACTTTAAGGCTATTGAATATGAACAACAGACTGGTGGCGCAAAGAAGACTACACTGAGTGGCCACTTTAGTAGGAACAGCATTTAATAACGAGTGGAACCCATTTTGCCTTAGAAACGGCCTGTATTCTCTGTGGCATTAATTCAACTAAATGTCTGGGATGTTAAGCTGGTACAACAATGGCATCGCCCAATTGTTGTAGATTGAATGGTGATGCGTTGCTGCTGCAAACTGCTCGTTTCACCGCATTACAAAGATGCTGTATTAGGTTGAGGTCTAGGAACTGAGCTGTCTACTAAAGTAAAGAAAAACCTGTTTTGTTCCTGAAGCCACCTTAACACATTAGGCGCTGTGTGGAGCGGAGCACTTTCTTGCTGAACGTACCCTGGGGAAACTACAGCTATGAATGGTTGAACATTATCAGCGATGATGTGAAGATAGGCTGTGGCATTCAAGCAGTGCCCAACTGGTATCAGAAACCTAACGTGTGCCAAGAAAACATTCCCCTATACCATTATACCCCGTCAGCCTGAGCTGCTGCTACTTGGCAAGAAGAGGCCGCCATATTCTGGCTCTGCCAGCTAGCATACTAGCTGGCGGAGCCAGAATATGCATACTAGCTTAATGCAATATAAACTTGGACTCGTCAGACCAGGCGATATTTTTCCAGTTGTCATTTGTCCAGTGGTGGTGATCATGCGCCCATCTTCCTGTTCTTAGCTGACAGCATTGGGACCCTGGATAGTCGTCTGCTCCTATATCCCATCCGTGACAGCGTGTAACGAACCATGCGCTCCGAGATGATGTTCTGACCACCACTGTTGTACTGAGCTATGATATGATTGGTTGTGACCTTTCTGTCACGTTTCACAATCTTTGCCATTCTTCTCTAACCTCAATGGATCAATGAACTGCAATTGGCTTAAAAGTGTCTGGTTATTACACCACTCCTAATACGCTCAGATACTGTTGTGCTTGAAAATCCCCAAAAAGTAGACGTCAGATATTAGCACGTACTAGCACACGAAAAATCATATCACAATCAAAGTCACGCCTTTTTAACCCATTGTGATGCATACAAAACAGAACGTCAGATTTCTATAGAAAACTGCAGTTATATGACTCAAGAAACGATCTATTTTCCTAAAAAAAGCAGTCACTCGGTGTATTGCTAGCAAGTTAAAGGAGGCTGTGTTAGTTGTGTAAGTTCAATGAGTTAAAGGTTAAAAACACTTATGACAGGCACTGTGATAATTACGAGTCGATCCCAATGCTTCTTATGGGTACCAACACTTAATATGCATACAAATTAGTCAACCACCGATAAAATTAAGTAGTCAGTGAAACGGAAATTAAACGTGAAACGAAAGATTTTTCTTTTCATTCATATGCAAAGGGCAAAAAACATAAATGAACTCAATAAATTCCTGAAAAACGTTACAATAAAATCAATCTTAAGGAATAGTAATATGCATACTAGCTTAAGTAAATCTTAGATATACCCCCCCCCCCCTCAGAGTTTGTTTTATTTTTAAATTTAGCTAATGTTTTTTTTTTTCCGCCACAAATACAATTCGGACTAAATTAGTTCAATTCATTTAGTACTAAACACACCAATGATAACCCAAAAATACTTTTCTCGAAGCCGAGATGATTCGAACTTATGCTGCAATTGTCCAATAGGTGTTGCCTTTAAATCGACTTTTACTGAATAGAAACAAAGAGAAAAGAAAGATACGATGTCGAAAGCACTTATTTTGTTATAATAACGAGCACACTTTTGGTAACCGTTATAATGTGCAGCAAATGTGCAGTGGATTGGTTGTTTGGGATTACGTGTAAGTAAATAAGATAGAAGAGAATAGAATCACAGCTGTTAACTGCGCGTATTTTAGGTTTGTTTCACTCTACAGAACTTCGGAATAAAAATTAATACCGCAAGACTAACTCGGCTTCAGTTGAAAAAAAAAAGAAGATTCTTCGCGTCTTAGACAATTTATTGCGAGCATACTAATAAATTATACTACAGAACACAAAAATGTGTTAGAAATTTAGTACAAATTAAACTGCAATACGTTTTTGGCAAAAGTCACCAATTTCCTAAGGACGTAGTTAAGTAATTAAGTAGTTAAAGATTGCCAGCTGCATTATGGAAATGACATACTATACAGCAAATGAATAAAATCTGTCCTTACTTCACATTATTAAAAAAATAAAAGACCGAAATGACGGCTCCAACCTGGTGAGCCATCGTCTATCAAGTAGATCAATGCTTCTTAACCGATGCTTATCACAAAGTTTATGGCAATTATATTTTCGGAATTAGAGATTTTTCGTAATCGCTGGCAGAAACAATGTACTGTTTGGGTTAATCGACCAAATGGAGCTTAAGTTATTAATCTTTATTCGAACTTATGACAGAGAAAACAAAAAAATTTCCTTGCTAAGTTACTTTCATTAAATCAATTGACATATTTCTTTTGAGTTTTTGGAACTGCAAATCGATGCAATGATCGTACAGAACAAATGGCAATAAGCTTTATTTTTGAAGAATCTGAAGTACGTAAAGAGTTCTAGTGAATGTTTCGCAGCAACAGTTCTGTTAATGTATTTTTAGCGTAAATAGCAATATGCAGTACATATCATCTCTAAGTTAAGTACATTACTTAACTTAGAGATGTTAAGTAGTTTGTACTTAAGTACATTAAGTACAAACGCAGTTCGTCCAAAAGCTAAGGACGAACTGCGTTTTTTACCTGTATATGAAAAAAATTTTCATTACTACAGTCAAACATGGATATAAATTTATTGCGAGCATACTAATAAATTACACTATAGTACACAAACATGAAACTTAAAAATTTAGTACAAATTAAATTGAAATACGTTTTTCGCAAAGGTTACCAATTTCGTAAGAACATAGTTAAGTAATTAATGTGTAGTGTTTACAGAAAACTATGCGGAGAGACATTTCAGTATGAAATATGCCCATTCCCGAACTGCAATGCAGTTCTCAAAGACGCAGTACCATGCTTAGCACCAAGTGATGATTCAGAATTTCTTGAGATAAACTGACCAACTACTCTTTCAGACCAAGGATAAGGCCTTGTTTTATGGAGAAGAATTTCGAGCAGCAATGCATCTCCCTATTGCGTCCCAAAGTATTCTATGGGGTTGAGATCTGGGGAGCGTGCTGGCTACTCAGCACGCTCCCCAGTTCGATTAATATCCTCGGTCTCCAGAAGTATCTCCACTGCTCCTGTAGGATGTGGTGTGGCAATGTCATCCATAAAAATGAATTCTTCTCCTACAACACCACGGAACAATTGAACATGACTTTGAACAACTTCGTTGCAATATCGCTCACCAGTCAGTCCCTTTTTCCAGTACTTGTAGCTCGGTGCGTCCATTAAGCATAATATCTCCCCCCACCATCATATCCATTTCTGTCGACAACATTCTCGCGATGGTAAGCAGGACCATTTTTACGCCAGATCAAGTGTCATCTAGAAACGGAGAAAATACTGAAGCAACTCTCATCTGTAAATAGTACTTAAGCCATTGTGAACTTGTCCAATTTTTATGAATACAACACCTCTAATAACGTGCTCTACGGTGAGCTGTAGATAAAGGGACGCAGACTACAGGCCTACTTTTGATAGACATCTTGCCACAGTTCGTCGAGATATCTGCATATTTGTGCTAAAATGGAGCCAACTCGTAAGCTGACATGCTATAGTGCATCGATTACGTTTTGTTGCTTTAATCAAAAATCTGTCTTCATGCTCCGTAGCAGAGCGAGGGCGACATCTCAACAAACGTCTTGAAAACATTCCATTGGCTTGAAACGCAGCAAAGAGCCTGGATACAACGCTGTGAGAATCCAAATTCTCTGACAATATTAGTAATTCTGTGGCCTTCTTTGAGCTTTCCAATAATTCTTCCACGCGTGATTCAAAAATGTGAATTTTTGAATCACGCGGTTGTAATCATCAGAAATAGTGTTTCCTTAGGTTTTGGACAACAGCGTCTTTTGGTCAGTATTTTTATTGTTCGAGATAAATTACAGATATCTTACATGATTAATACATACTTCGACTAATACAGGTATAAATATATGTTATCGGTGTGTAAAAAATTAAGAAATCTTAATTGTGAAAAAATGAGGCATGAAAAAAAATTTTGATTGCAATCAAAAAATAATAAAACGATTAAATATAAATAAAAAAAATGGAAAAGACAAGAACAAAACAGTCGTTCGTTTGAAGACGCTTTCAAACAAACGAAGCGATCAGTCCTGATAAATCAAAGATCCACTTTTCTAACGGATATTCAACTCAACGAGGACATTGGTTAGAAACAGAACACAAAAGGAAGTCTCTTCATGTTCTGTTTCTTTAATGCTGATTGGAAAAAGGAACATGAGAAGTCAGTTACGGATATCACTAGATTTGTCGACAAAAATGCATTGGTAAATAGCAAGCTAATTACAGCTTGCTGAGAAACTGTCTACTACGATAGGATACCAGGTAATGAAAAACAGTTGGAGTGTGTCATCATTAAAGAGATCGCAGCTGCACTGAAGACACTGTCAAAGAAACTGAAAACCTGGCTGGCTATGTGGCTGGCTATCAAATTCGCTTTCCGAGCTTTAGGTTTAAATCCCATCGTCTGCATGGATATCTGTGAATGTCTTTAGTGAAACTACCCACCCCGCTCAGGGGAAGTCTGAAGTGGAATGGGAAAAAAGTTTCCTGTTTAGTCTCTAGCAGTTTCCGGATTATCTAGGATAAGAGTTACATAAAACTTGTAAAAGTTTTAAACTGATGACTGCACCAATCATTTGCCATCGGACTTGCTGATGAAATGACGATTGTATGCTCGTTCATTACTTTTCCGACACAAACACGATAAATATCCCAGTTGCAGACCTCAATACTAACGATATGCGGTGCCATAAGTGTGTTTAGAAGCTAGAGCACAATGAAGGGAGGATTTGTTTTTTGTCACACTGAAATTACCTACTGTTACCTCCATTGATAAATTCCCATTATAACAGGATGATGGACGAGTTAAATTCGTTTTCTTTTCTCCTTCTCAGAAGCTATATAAAGCACGAACTTCATTAAATTAATAATTCAAGTTGTGCATTTTCTCCCTTACATTATGAACAAAAAGAGAAAGAACTGATTAGAGTCTTACTCCGTAGAAATTCGCTTAGCTTCCGCGAAGCGAGGTTCACTTAGCTTAGTAATATCTGACAGGATATTACTAAGCTAAGTGATGGGATAAAACAGATGCCCATGAATCAAGATGTCTGTCTTACCAAATAGACCAGGTCTATTTGTTAAGATTAAATGGTTGTTTTCGATGCATGACCGAAGTAACTCAAACTGACGCCAATGTATTATTGTCTGTTCATCTCTTAACTGCGTGTATTCTTATGGTCAATTCATCATTCCCGATGAAACTCTGAGGTTTCAGGGGGTGAAAATACTCCGTGTGAGACCGGGTAACACCTTCAATTGAAAAGCCCTTACAAAGATTCTAGGCAGACAAGATGGAATTCGAACCCAGGTCTTTCCAACCAAAGGGCATCGTCGATACTGACTGAGCTACGGAGATTCAATTAATTAGAACTGTTAATTAACTGTAGCAACTAGTCCATATGGCTATTTCAGGAAAAGAATTACACAATGCATGGCTGTGGTGAAAGTAAGCTTACAGAGAAGCTAAGTTCAAATAAAAAAGAATAGTATTTAGCATATATATATTAGCCATTTAGCTATTTAACTGGACATGTTGGAACAGACCGTGTTTCAACAATTTTCCAGGAAAAAAAAAAGTAATAAAACTTGAATGAAGCGAGTAAATATTTACGCTCATATTACTTCAGTTCAATGTGCTTACACTTCGAGTTGCAATCCTTTGTGGACACCAGCCTTTAACTTCCATGATCTCCGTAAAAAGTAAGCAAAAAAAAAAACTGGAATGTTGAAGCTTTATTGTATCTTAGCAATAGGAAAAACAATTAATAAAAATATTTAATAAAATGAAGAGAAAAAAACATCGACAGTGTTTTTGACCAAAGATCTGATGGTATGAAATGAGAAGGTTAAAGCACTCAAAAATCAATTCCATCCAGGAAAGATTGTAAACGTATAGTACATTAGTATGGCGAGTGGGCTAAGAAGTCAGTTAATGTGGAAATTCATCTCTAGTTAATGAAAACATTTACAAGCATCCATGCCACAGGAAGTCAAGAGGGCTTGAGTTGAAAAGGGAGATCTCTCATCGGCTAGCAAATAATTATTTGCTTCTTGTAGCCCTAACTTTACAATTTTTTTCCCTAACAGTCATCTGAAAATTTTGTAATGCATAACAGAAAATACTATTTAGATCCAAAATGAGATGCAAATCCTCAGTTATATAAAACTCATGTACCCCAGATCACTACAGAAATGATTTTGAGCATATTCCATTTTAAAAAATCGGATTAAAGAGAATGATACGTTGATAAACCAATATTCGACTAAAAATTAAATTTTGCCAGCTGATTTTACTGAAATTGGATTTCAATAGAATACACTACTAGAAAATATCCAGAGAAGTCATGTTTACAGTGCTTATCCTGAATCCTAATCCTGTGGCCTCCTTTCTTTAAGAGGGTTTTAGCTAATTACTAGGAAGATAATTATGAAGCAAGGTAGTTTCCTGTTGCCTTCCATGCCATTAGTATTTATGACTATAGCCGTTTGTGTTCACAGGACCGGTTTGCCTGTTTTGAGGAAAAACCCAAGTTACCGGGAGAAAATACCCTCCACCTCCATATGAGACCGGTTAATTTAATTCGCCTTTAGTCGAAAGACCAGATAAAGGTTCCTCACGCCATGGACCGGGAATCGAACCCAGGTCTTTCCGACCAAAGGGCTACGTCTATACCGATTGAGCTACGGAGGCTCACAATGCTTATATAGCAATGAATTTCGCTTAGGAATGTTTAATGATGGATTTTGAACAAGGAGTGTATCTGTGATATTTGTTGAATACTGATCATCATATAGCTGACATGTCAGCTATGATGCATGAGAAACGCACGTTAAAGAATGTCCTTCCAAGCAGAGTTGCTTTTAATCTAGCCGAGTTTTTTTTTTTTTTTCAAGAAATTGCCATTTGTGCCAGCTGCAGTTCGCAGAATTTCTAGGAAATTAAAAAAAAAATAGTGTCTTGTCAAGTATGATTTATGAGGTTGTGATATACCATTTCGGATCAAAACGCAAACCAATCGAATTAAACTAAAATCTCTAATATTCTGACCCGATAAAGAGAATGAGTTTTTTTTTTAAAGTATTACTGATCGTAATTGCATGTGTTCTTTTAAACAATTGGGGCAAAAGTATTTGTTAACCATTTTCAGCAGGAAACAAACTATTCTTAACGAATTGATCACCGAAGTTATTAGTATAAATAAGTACTATAAAAAAAATTGCTTAGAAAAAACAAAGCCGTTATAAAAATATGTAAAACATTAATAATTTCATATTTTTATGAAACATTTTAGAGGTCTGATAAAAAAGAAAAAACATTTAAACAAATTTTGTAGACTGAACATCAAGAAATGTTCATTAGATTTTTTTTTTTTTTGATACTGTACAAGGTACTGAATAGCATAGGGAATCTTCAAAATATATCTGTACACACGCTATTGCGTATATAATAGTGTGTTTTCTGGAATAATTTTTATCGTTAAGATAACTTGGTATAAGCTTAACTATCAGTTAATACAGATAATGAAAACCACAATTTTATCAGAATAAAATATTTCGTTCGAAGGGGTCAACCAACCTTAGAGCAACTCCCTCGAGTGAATTTATTTTATATGGTAACCAATGCAAATTACAATTTTATCCTACCGTTCATGTATAAGTATTAATTACAATTTAGTAATAAACAAGAATTTTGATTATCTCAGAAGAGTTTAGAACTCAAAAATTAACGGATCTCTTGATAGGAATGCAATGTAATTTCAGAGCTCTTAAGAGAACCTTGCATCATTTTTTCATCATCACTTTCTTGATATGTACCCTCAAGAGGTGGTTCAGACTACTTATGCCAGCATTATTATTAATCTCCTATCCACAATTTATCTAGATTAATCTATTACTTGTCAGCACTTCAATGTTGTCATATAACAATTCGTGCTTCTAAGACAATTCTGGCTGAATCAATCGACCTTGATCTTCCTCTGAATCTCTTCCCTACCATCTTAGCATCGAACACCTGTTTTACTAGCCTGTTCTTACTAATTTAAGTGGCCATACCACCTTAATTAGCTCTACTGACAATGTCCTTTCTAATATCTTCGTTTTTAATGATTCTGCCATTGATGTCTTCTATTCACTATCCTAATTTTTCTCAGAAACCTTCATAATCTGTGATGTCTAATCTTTGAAAAACGTAACATTTAGACATCTCACTGCCGCCACCACACGAAGAAAAGCTTTCACTGGAAACTCTCAGCAGTTTTTAAGTTCAGCAATTACGGCTACGTATAGAGTATTTTAAATAGAGTTTCAGAAAATATAAATGTAAATCATTAAAAAAAGAATGTATAAAGTGTGTGGAATGGATTCTAACATCACAATAAAAATATTTAAAAAATTAGTCATTAAATCATAATAAATTGTTTCGATTCGTAAAATCTACGCGTTACGATTAAAGGCAATTAAGTATTTTGACCTTCAGTTACAAATGAAATATTCCGTATTTTAAATCAAACTGAATTCGTCGCTCATTAATCCCAAATATGCAAATATTGCATATTTGGGATTAATGAGCGAAAAAAATATGCGACTTTATCCTGTTATGTGAAGTTAAATTTTTCCCTGCCTAAATATATTAAAAAAAGACCGTTTCCTTACCATTTAAGAGTCCATTAACTAAAACTATGACAAGAATCAACTGACAGTGTAATATGGCGTGATAATTCTCACAATACTTGCTATTTTTATCTCAACCAAAGTCGCGGTACTCAAATTAATAAAGCATGTCCTTTTCTCATGAAACATAGCTATCATACGTTCAGGACATGACATACAACGATTTTGTAACAAAGCTCGGCAAGCAGCCAACTGAAAATGCACATGGCTTTGTTGGAGAAAAGTAATGGGGGAGAAAGCATTTACTTTACTTTTTAATATACTTATTACTGTTGTTCATAACCGACACGTCCCAAATTGAGCTTTACTTATTATTTGCGGGGCTATATTGGTTGTTTGTATTCAGGAATGAAAAATCATGAAAATAAACTATTTAATTCCTTTTTCTGTCATTAACTGTTTGTAACCACACATACTTCAGTTCTAGCTGTGAGCACGCATTCCAACATTGATGAATGGGAGCGCAATAGTAACATAGAAAATGTTACTAGCAGCAGACAATTTCCTATTTAAACTTATAACTCATATATATATATATATATATATATGAGAGCTAGTAAATGCTATGCATATTATAATACTAATTATTCAATAAACCGTAGTAGCAGTCTAATATTTGCTTTCAATAGATTATATTTGAATCGTATGTGCGACAGTAATATAAGTTGCTAACATAAATTAACAGAGGCACGAAATTCGACATATTTATCGGCATAAAGAAGGGAGAACGAAACGATCTAGAAAGGAAAACTTAAATGTCACTTCTGTAATAGTTAATGGATTATCTGACTCAAAAGACCACAAGGTATCAAGTGAAAATACCATATGTAGTAGCATCAATATTCTCTACCTTCTTTTATATACATTTTGTTAATCTGTGAAAACTGTTGATTACCAATGAGCAGTCTACCTATTAGTAATTATCAGATAATTATAATTAGATAAAAAGTATCCTCACTTTTTTTTTAAATAACAGGCTAGTATTTTAATCGCTCTGTGAAGCCTATTCTAATACCAAACGGAACTACTTCGTATATGCGGTTTTCGGCAGAATTAAGCGTCATCAGTTACTGAGTTTATCGTGTGTGTTCACATACTGGAAGTATCCGATCTTTATTATCTTGACAAACTGCACACTTCCACATTAATAAATAGTAATATTGGTCTAAAACTCTTTGTTTCAAATATCAAAAAGTTTTATTTGAAGATTCAAAGTCTACATCACGTAGTATATAAACAAAAAACCCATTAATTTTTCAATATCAAAAAATCCCCAGTTCTGCTGATATGAAAAACCATTAGTAACCAGACAAGACGCAAGCATTTATTGTTGCATAAAAGTAGAAGAATGCAATGCTTATTACATGGGTGCTGCAAACTGTTTCATTATAAAACAAGTTCGAAAGCATACGTACAATGCGATATTACCACATTCTCAATACTAAGGCATATTATTTTAATAAATACACGTGGAATCACTCTCAGGTGTTTGTGTTTTTTAGAATATCACCACAAATATTAACAGATGGGAACTGACTGCAGGTAAATTGATAGTTATGCAATTCGCATTTTTGTAGCATATAAAGAGATCGGCGAATCGTTCGGAAGTGATTTCGATCTTATGTGCCGGAGCGACGAGTACAAGAAAAGTAAACATTTGAGAGGTAATGATAGATTTTCTAAAAGATGGTATTTGCCCTCGCAAGGAGTCTGCCTGGTCTATGATGAGAATCACAATTCGAAATCTTACAAATAATCGAAAACCATCTAATACCACAGTAATCAATTACATCTCCAAAGTTGTGTCCTCAAAGTTCGTGTCGTTTAAACAGTTCAATTACAAAGTTCATTGCAAACTTCAATTCTGAAATTGTATTATCATGAGTTCCCAGATCATTTTCGAAACTTAGGTATAATTATTTGGATATGAAATAATGTATTTTTAATATTCTTTAATTTCAACTGCATGTTTTGTTTTATAAACAAAACATGCAGGTGTCTTATGACCTGTGATTCGGTGGTTGTTTTGAATTATTTCCGACGAAACCACGCCTATGAAGTCTTAGTATGTCCATTACTTGCCTGTAATTCAGGACAGTTTGCCTGTTTTGTGGGGTTAAAAAACCCTTCCACCACATGAGATTGGCTAACTCACCTTCACTGGAAAAGCTCATAAAAGTTCATCGTTTCCTAAGTGGGATACAAACCTAGTCCTTTCCAATCAAAATACAACAAAAGGTGAGAAAATTAGTGGGAGAGAGGATGAGTACTGGTTTACACTAACTGAGCAAGATTATACATACAGAAAAATTAAAATCAGGGGCATCAGTGAATAATTCCACTAATGTGCGCCACTCGTTCAGTATTGCATTCTGGTTTTCATAACATAAAATAAAATAATATTGTCAGATTTTAACAAATACTGAGCTATGAGATTTTTTTCTCATTGTCTTAAATATTAAGTTTCACCAAAATCATTCAACTATTATGCAGATAGACGGACGAGCATATAAGATACACAGAGCGAAATAAACGTACTGAAGTTGTTAAATATGTGCAAAAACGTTCTTTTTCACATTTCAAAACTTCACACTGTAATTGGCTAAAAGGAAGATGAAATAACTGTAGCTATTTTACTAAACTAACAAAATATAGAAGAATATTTCTTGAATGACAATATGCTTCAATAGTCTATTCTTGAATACTTATTGAACAAAAATTCAGTGGAGGAAAAAAAAAATAAAAGATCAATTTCAGATGACATGAAAAACTCTCAGTACATTACCATTAAGAGGACATGCGTTTTTAAATTGTATGTGTACGAATATTATAAAAGATCATCCATTACAAGATTGATCCAAGACAGAAAGGCAGGTTTTCAATTAGTATTTTTTTCATCATATAGTAAGAAATTCTTATATTTCTTACTATATGATGAAATATAGTAAGAAATTACATTCTTTCTAGAAGTAAACTTGAAAGAACAAGTTGGTTACATTTTTTTTAAATGGCTGTGCTCTCAACTTTCAAACGAGTTAAAGCTTTTATCACAAGCATAATATGCTAGCTTTTAGCCCGCCAAATTCTAGTTCTCAAAGCAACAAATAAATTTAAATAGTAGTTGATTTAGCATGCACTAGATCAGTGTTTCTTAAACTACGTACAACAGAACCTTAGGGTTCCGTGGAACCTTGTAGGATTTCCTCAGAGTATAATGTCGAAATAGTTTGAATTTTATGCCTACTTTATTACTCCCTCTCTAACAAACATTACACTAAACTTCGATAATTTATGTCGTTTGGTGCAACTCATATTTCTCATTAATCTTTGTGCATTACGAGATATTTTTATTAAATCCACTCTTTTCTATCATGTTTCGTATTGTCTTCTTGATTAAAATGTCTGTCACGTTTATTGTCAATTTCTTTCCCGATAATTTTAGGAAAAATTTCGTAAGGGTTCAGAATACCGTGAAAAGCAATTTTATGTAGGTTCCGTAGTCTCAAAAAAAGTGAGAAAATATGAATACAAATTGTTTAGTTATAAGTCGACTAAGTGAGGTTAAACACCTTATTAATGTACTGATGTTTTTAATGCATAAATGTGGAACATGACACGTTCCACTCCTGAGGGCTTTTCGCCAATGCATGCATGCACTAGATTTATTTTAGCTCAAAGCAGACATGAAAAACTTGCCATTCTCATTCCACTAGTTGCGGCAAGGCATAAGATTATTACTGTATTTTTTTTAATCATCAGAAAGCTAAATTGAAAGAGAAGCGTGAATATTTTAATTACTTCATCTGATAAAGTGCGTCTAAATCCGAAAACATTTGCTTTCACCATGCAGTCGGAGTAATTAAGGACACATGCTGCGAGAAAATTCTTGAAATGCTGCCAGCATACGATTAAAGAACCTGGTGAATTCGTATAAATACGAAATTTTAGTTTCCTGGTTTTAATCACAAATAATAAATTCACTAAAAAACTGCATAACCACGTGGAACGTATACTATATCACAAGTTATAACACAATTATTTTAATATTTCGACTTTATAATCGTGATAACAATTCTTAATTGTTTAATGCCTTACTGTCCAGAATAAGTTTAAATCAAGCTACCACATTTCTGACGATAAAGTAACTTGATCTGTCATGGCTATAGTAAATCCCAGGGGTGGGAAATATTATGGTAATCCATCTTCAAAGCGGTGAAGAAATAAGGTGGTCACGTGATACTAGTTTTCAATCATCGAGACGTTTAAAGCTCTTCAGTAGTTGCTCTTGTTTGTAATTACGGCGAAGCAACTAACCTTCACATCGAATAGGCCAATATTCACTTTCGGTTTAGACTGATCTGCCTTTGATTTAAAAAAAGGGAGGAGGAGAAAAGACTTGAGGAGAGAGGGTTGTTACTGCTGATCGGCTCGGAAGACGGATTGAATTCCATCCAGGAAGTTTCTTTGATAGGAAAGTTTATATGGGAGCGTCTAACGTTAATTGAATTTGCTTCAAATCACACAGCCAAGATTTCGATGGAAAATTGTACCACTGATAAAATTACGTTCCAATTATCGTACTTTTTTTCTTCTGTATGACTCCCAGCCGTGAGTGGATGGGAATCCATAGTACATAGTACTATGGATAGAGCTTCTGTAGCTCAGTCCGTTTGACGATGACCTTTGGCCGAAAAGACCCAGGTTCGAATCCTATGTAGAACGCGAAAAATCTCATCAAGCTTTTCACTTTAAGGTAAATTAGCTAGGCTCATATGGAAAAGGCAGGGATTTTCCTCTCGGAAATTCGGATTTTAGCAACCAGACAAACCGACCACTAGAACACACAATTTGCAGATAAAAATATGTTACAAGCTGTGGATTTATATTAATTTCATAAGATAGTGTCCTACCTGCCTATTATCAGAAATAGAATGATATGCATATGTACTTCATGGCCGTTGTATCACATCACATCCTAAATAAAGTACCGTGGATGGGCTAAGGATTTTTTTTTCTTTCGTATTTTTTAAATTCATTTTTACTTGGTCGGGAAATCCTGCTCTCGAGACAAACATGGAACTGTTTTCAAGCCTCCAATATGCTGACCGGTAGACTCACACCTAAAGAATCACAAACATCTATATCCATAGCGGGATTCGAACATGCAGCCTGTTGGCTGGAGAACAAATATGCTAATCGCTCCGCCAGCCAGGCACTTACCATTATGTGACAGGATATTTCAAGTGGTGTTTGGATTTGGACTTTTTTTTTTTTCATTTGACAGTTCCTTTCTCCCACCATTTCTCTCGCCACATGAAAGAGCACTTTCGCTTTTACCGATATAAAGCTGCTTTCTGCTCCCTTTTTCCAGCAAATAATTTCTCCATCCTTCCTGCTAACTTTTTTTAAATGTGAATCGTACCCATGAAAGGATGTCAACCTACGATACATCACGAAATACCATGGCGCTAAGGGTTAGATAATCCAGAAATCCTTCTCTTGAAACCAAGATGGAACGTTTCCAAGCCACTTCAGTCTCTAATAACCAACTAGGTTGCCAATTCTCTCAGTCACACACACAAAAAAAAATGCTATTCCGACAATGACAATTCATAATCTTCAGCCCGGATCTCCACTACCAAGCTAAGTACTTAATGCTTTCTTTCTAAATTTAAAACAATATTTGAGCATTCGGACAGACTAAAGTTCATGACATCGTCGAAGACTCACACTAACCATGCAATACATATTTATTTTTCATCATATCTCTTGATTTACAGGTAATGCTTACCAACTTAAATATTTACGTATTTAAAAATAAAATAAAAAACAGTACTTAAATTAAGGGGATATTAAATCCCGCATAGTTTTAAAACCGAATAAGAAACTCAAAGATCGGAATCAGAGTTTCTTGCCGAATATAGTAAACTATAAAGTATCGGCGACACTAGCGTTAGCCAATGCAAGCGATCCTAGTACGCAGTACAATACCGGGCAACTCGTTGGAAAGGTGGAGGAAGTTCAGATCGCCATTCTTAGGTATTTTCCATAATGTAAAAACACATTTCCTAGGAAATGTATGCCGCTATTACATTATGGAGGGAGGTCACTACCGGTCCGGGTAGTGATCATTCTGGGTAGGTCACTACCATTAAATCCCGCATAAAACTATGCGGGATTTAATGTCCCCTTAATTTAAGTAATGTTTTCATTGCCGAAATGAAGCTTATTAGCTCTTTATACTTAAGTGGTTGCACCTGTTTGGAGGACTCGTTCGCAGAGTACATGGGTTCTTTTCGCTGTGCACTTTGGTATTGGGTCTAGCTGCTCATTGATGGGGCCTCGGGAGGGGCTGAGGCCGGTCTGGGTAGTGACCTCCCTCCATAATGTAATAGCGGCATACATTTCCTATGAAATGTGTTTTTACATTATGGAAAATATCTAAGAATGGCGATCTGAACTTCCTCCACCTTTGCAACGAGTTGCCCGGTATTGTACTGCGTACTAGGATCGCTTGCATTGGCTAACGCTAGTGTCGCCGATACTTTATAGTTTACTATATTCGGCAAGAAACTCTGATTTCGATCTTTGAGTTTCTTATTCGGTTTTAAAACTATGCGGGATTTAATGTCCCCTTAATTTAAGTAATGTTTTCATTGCCGAAATGAAGCTTATTAGCTCTTTATGCTTAAAAAACAGTAGTTCTCGTGGACAACCAGGTTCCACGCAACTTCCAAGGATGCCGTTTTATATTACGCATTGTCTAATCATAACTTCTCAAACTCATTCACTACTAATGTATTCCAGTACTCCCCTTTGCAACGAGTTGCCCGGTATTGTACTGCGTACTAGGATCGCTTGCATTGGCTAACGCTAGTGTCGCCGATACTTTATAGTTTACTATATTCGGCAAGAAACTCTGATTTCGATCTTTGAGTTTCTTATTCGGTTTTAAAACTATGCGGGATTTAATGTCCCCTTAATTTAAGTAATGTTTTCATTGCCGAAATGAAGCTTATTAGCTCTTTATGCTTAAAAAACAGTAGTTCTCGTGGACAACCAGGTTCCACGCAACTTCCAAGGATGCCGTTTTATATTACGCATTGTCTAATCATAACTTCTCAAACTCATTCACTACTAATGTATTCCAGTACTCCCCTTTGGCAACGTTTCTATTCACTTGCCATGAAAAGGGGGGGGGGAAGAAAAACCTTCATCTCTTGCTGTTTACATTCTTGTATTACTTCCAGGGACGACCCATAGTTTTTCCTCTATTCCATATACTGAAAAATCCTTCCTGATCTACAAACCACTTAAGCTTATGTTTTTCTCCATATAACACGAACATATCACCTTTTTCCCTATCAGCAAAAAATCTCTGCAACTTAGTCTTAATGAATTCTCATATTTAATATTTATTCTTGATATCATTTCTGCATAAGCAATTGCCTAAGGCGCAAAATGTCTAACTTCCTTTAAATTATTTTAAAACTGAGCACTATTTAATCATTTCAATTTAACATAATTTCAAAAGTTGTTTATAATCATTTTAAATTGTAATAAATGCTAAAAATCACTTATTGAATATTAAGTCTAAATAGGGCATAATTATTAGATGTGTAAATTAAAAAACGCATATTAAAATAGTCAATCGACACCAAAAACATAAATTCGCCCTCCATTCTCTAACGTCCTAGGTTTGTCCTGAATAATTTTAATATGAACACTAATTCAAATACAATTTATTAAATTATTAAATACTTTAAAACTTTGTAGCCATCACAAATAAGCAATCAAACTAGATCTTCCCCGCGGATTAGGTTGTTTCGACTGTCTGATGCCAACAGGCCATTTATTTATATCCTTTTACTCCTGTGCTGTCATGCTTCTACGTGTCATTTAACTGCAGACAAGTGATCACGCTCTTACAGCACCAGTTGCCAACATTTCTTTGTGCTAAACCAAATTCTAATACAAACACACTTCACTTTTCGATTTTAGGGCAAAGATTACGTTTAACAACTACTTAAATTTTGGCAAAATTAATAACCGATTAATATGGAAATACAATGGATAAGTGAGAAATATATGCAGCTAAGCAAAAGACCGTTTGATACTGATCTAAAATATTACGTTTATCTCGAAAATTTAAATTATAACCTTCAAAGGAGATACATGATACCTCCTTTGAAGAAAGGTTGGTAAAGCATCACTTTTCCACTTATGCGAAAAGTATGGTTAAATTCCATGAAATTACTTATTCTCGCAATATAATTTTTAATACCCGCTCTACAAGAAAAGAAAGAAGTGCGAATTTACTCTGATATATATATGTTAAAGATACCAAGCTATTTTAAACCTGGTTTTACTCCATTTCCCAAGTAAGCAAAACAGACAAGTCAAGTTTGCGCCTGCAAGTGTTGCAAGTCTAGCTGATCCTACACGTAGTGCAAGACCAAGGCAACTCATGGTAAAAGTAGAATAAGCCCTGATCACTAATCTTAATATTTACCCTTAATGCAAAGCACATCTCCTGGAGGAGATGTATGATGTTTTGTATTAAAGGCAAGGGGGCCACTACCCAGACCGGTTTCGACCTTTATTGAGGTGCATTTAAGTAATGACCTCTCTAAAAATTAGGACGATCCCTAGACCACTCCATAGTGGCCGAAAGACCGTCCAACTCAGCGTTGTTCCACTCAATGACAGACTCACTCCGTCATTTAAATTATTTTAAAGATTTTAGTAATACAGAGCTTATAAGTATTTTACCAGAACAAGTTACCATAAGGTGTTTTAACCTTATTAAATAAAAATCTCAGGAGGAGATAAAAATGTAGAAAGTATTTTACCTGGGGTATAATAAATGTTAAAGATGCCAAGCTATTTTAAACCTGGTTTTACTCCATTTCCCAAGTAAAATGAAGTCATTGAAGGAACTAAACTAGACAAAGATGGAAACAAGGATGCCAGTATTATTTGCATATTATATTATATATGATTGAAATAATCAAAGAATGGAAAATAATCAAACAAGGAATTTGGTCACAAACGTTAACGTCAGTGACATTCACTGAGGATACTCTCCAAAAAGTTGTATATATATTAAATTTAATAATAAAACTGTCAGTTTCTCAAAAAACTTTCCCTGTGGAATTCAAAAAGAAAATGTCTATTCAAAGTAAATCAGATAAAAAAGTGAACAAGTCAATAGTTTTAATAATTAGATCATAAGTTTCATTGAAGATTTAGATAATTAACAAATTAAATTCTCCAGAGGAAACGGAATAATAAAAAAAAAATTAAGACCAGTAACAGCCACCAAAAAATCAAGCTAGGATTGTGTATTTTAAATATTATATGGAAGTAAAGCGTGGATAATAATAGAAGGAGATTAGAAAACCACTGTAGTAGGAATGGAATATACGAGACCTGCAGGTTACACTAGACTAGATTAAAATAAAGCAAAGTGAAGACATGTTGAAAGAACTAAATTGGACATTGAAATTAAGCGGATTAAAATCCTATGTTGTTATATAGCCAGTAAGTGAAACTCAAGATCGAGAACTACGATCTATATGAGTTTCAATGCCGAAAAACTATCGGCGAAGGCAATTCGAAGCAAGATCCCTCACTATTCTTGATATTCTCTCATAATGTAAAACACAGCTCCTAGGAGATGTAATACTGTCATTACATTATGAGGAGAGGTCACTACCCAGACCGGTTTCAACCTTTTTTGAGGTCTCATCAGTGAGTAGGTAGACCTGGAAGATATCAAAGCTTAGTGAAAAGAACTTGCATACCTTCACTATACGAATGCCATAAAGGTGTGCTTATATTTTGTAATTAAAATGAAGCCAAACGGCTAGTTTTCTGGCAACTTAATAGAAATTAAGTGGATTAAAATCCTATGTTGTTATATAGCCGTTTGGCTTTTTATTTTAATTACTAAATTGGACATTGATACCGAAAACAATAGAGAATACAGAAATTAAAAAACATCTAGAGAATGCCATATGAAAGAGCACTCAGGAAGAGGTTGATTAAGACCTAAGTAAGGAGAAACCGGCAACTCGATAAAATACTGGAGTCGAACCGAAACAGGAGACCTAACCTGGATTCTTAAAAAAGGAAGAATTTTTATTCTTTATCGTCTATAGCACAGTTTCTTAACCAGTGTTGCGAGAAGGCATTTCTAGGGGTGCGAGCTGGAAAATATTCCAGCATATATTGAATAATTATTTAAATCACATTTGCTTTTTCCACGAGAGGAAAAAAGTTATGCAAACTAAATTATATTTAAGATATATAATTTTTAGACCCACACAGAATTATTCCATTTCACCAAGAACCATTAAATATACGTTATACATATTTTTTATTTGTTATATTTTAAGAAATTAAAAGCCACTATATTCAAAAAATATTCCGAATATACTGCCGCTTACAAACGCTCACGCATGCGCCCAAGCCGAACGCACGGATACTTGCTGTACATACACTCGCCATTGTCATGAGAAACGTAATTTCGTTGTGTACAAACCGTCAACAAAGTGGATCAAGTTTTTTTTTGTTGTTTTTTCGGCAGTAATCAGTAAATAAGGAACAACTGATTAAATTTTTTCTCTCATATTTTGAAAAGTTTAGTAAGAACTAAAATTAATTTTTGTTTACACGTTATTTTATCATTTTCTTAAGGAACCATGGCCAGATGCGTAGTTAAATAATATGTAAATATTAATTTATTATTTGTAGTAATCCTTGCCATGTCAAAAAGACGCCAATGGAAAGACGATGATTGCTTACGGATTTACTTGTGCAACAGAAAGACGGTACTCAAAGACCACAATGCATTTTATGTTTCGAAATATTTTTAAACTCCAATCTTAAACCGTCAAAGTTGTTAGAACATTTCAACAATCATCATGGTGGTAAAGCTGCAGGGCATACACTTAACATCTTGAAGTCTAAGAAGGCACGATTCGATAGCAGCGGTACCATTACAAAATTTGACTCTGCAATAGTTCAGAAGCCTTTGCTTATGAACTACTGCAGAAACAAGCAACTGTTTCTGCAGTTGCCAGTTTAGCTTCTTATCAGGTGGCATATCTGCGCGTAAAGAAAAATCCTTATACAATAGCTGAAGAATTGGTGAAACCATGTGTATTGCAAATTGCACAAATTTGTATTAAGTTCTGAAGTACATAAGAAAATTCAGCAGATTCCATTAACAAACGATGTGTTTCGATCACGCATTCAAGACATCGGTCAGGTTATTTTTCTGCAAGTAGTACAAGATATTAAAAGCAGTCCTCTGAAAGTGTATATTCAATTGAATGAGTCAACTGACGTTGATAATTGCAGCGAGTTATTAGTATTTGTGCGATATATAAATGAAAATGAAATTTTGAAAGAATTTTTATTTTGTGAACAACTGGAACTGACGGCAAAAGAAATTGATGTTTTTAATCACATTAATTTTTTTTTCTTGGAAAATCAAACATCAATGGATGTGATTAGCTCAATATGTACTGATAGTTCACCTGATTTGTTAGGAAAAAATTACGGTTGTTTTGCCTACATCAAAAAAGTAGTACCGCAAGTTACAATAACACATTGCATGTTACACCGCCATCACTTGCATCAAAAACTTTGCCAGAGAACTTTAAAAAAATATATTTAACTATAGCGGTAAACATAGTAAATTATATTCGAGAACGGGCGCTTAATCATCGTATCTTTCGTGCTTTTTGCGAAGAAATCGGTGCTAACCATAATGTGCTTATTTATCACACTGACATAAAATGGCTCTCCAAGGGACGAATGCTTAGCAGGGTTTGAAATGCGCGAGGAGATTTTTCAGTTTCTTACTAACCAGAATTGTAATTTAGTTCAAGACTTTTGAAAGAAGAGATGCAGTAATTCGATTGGCCTACTTAGCAGATATTTTCGCTCACCTAAATGAATTAAATATATTAATACAAAGGTATGGTAAGAACATAACATCTAGTGAAAAATTATTTGCTTTTATTGGAAAACTAAAAATTTGGATATGTCGAGTCGAAAATGGCAATTTACAAACTTTCCCTTGCTTGATGAAATTGTTCTGGAAAACGAAAATAAAATCACAATTTTAGCTAAAATTGTAATACATTTGCAACAATTGATCGATTCTTTTCATGGACATTTTTCCACGGGAGATATTGCAGAGGTGTATACTGGTTCCATTTCTTTTTTATCTTAATTCTATAAACGACGATAATTTAATAAAAGACGATCTTATTGATATGCGAGCCAGTGCACACGTTTTCAAATATTATGTTGATATATATGTATGTATTTTTCAATAAACTGTTTTGCAATACATTTTCTTATCTAACAAATAAATTTTATTTTCTAACAAATAAAAAAACACATTTTTCAAGGGGATGCGAGAATGTAAATTGAAGTTCACTAGGGTGCGGACCAGTAAAAAGGTTAAGAACCACTGGTCTATAGCTTGATTTTCGCCATCGGCAGCTCACGTGTCATACTTCTACATTTTCTGGGGACCAGTACTACCAGGCCAAATTATGTTATGCTGCTCTAGGAATGTGTTTGCATTACTGGCCACTTATGGTGATATGAATATATACATCAATGTGTTCCATTCTAAATGGGACATACATCTGATATTTTTTCCATGTTTTACTTGCTCATGAAAGATGCCTAATACATTAGTACCATGGGCGGGCTAAGGAATTTTTTTAATCATTTATTTTTCTTTTGTGTATTTTTTTTTATTTTTACATAGTCCGGAAACTAGAGATCGCACATGGTATACCCCTTTTCAAGCCATTTCAGGTCTCCAAAAGCGGGGCGGTGGACTAACACCGACGATGAAGTTCCCCTACCAGCTGAAGACAAGATGCTTGGAGAAAGAGGGCACATCGGCCACTTGGCCACCCAGGCAGGCAACTTAATTTGAAATAAGTGTATAATACCGATCTTTCCCACGAAGGGTGTAGCTGTAGCAGACTGGTGTTATAGGATTAGATGATCCGGAAACTATACTCTAGAGAATAAAGTTTTTTTTTTTCCCAAGCCACTTCATGTTTCCAATAATCTGTCAAAATACTTAAGTAGAGGTCTTTTCTTAAGATTTTAATGTTCAAAATCACTGGATTTTTTCCCTCCAATTACATGATCAAGCAGGAAAGGATGCCAAGACATTTGCTGTTGGCAACAATCTGGCAGTAACTACTCACCAGAATACCAGATAATCCTCCCAACGTGACCCATTCCCTCAAACGAGTTCTCATTTCAAAACACTGATGATGTCAGTTCTGTTAGTAACAAGGACCTTCCTTAAAAGCTTGTTTTTTTTTTTTTTTTTTTTTTTTATAGAGCATCCACTCTGCCTTGTGTCCTTTGGTTATCCCATTTGAGTTATCGAATGGGATAACTCATTTCTACTCAATCTCTACACCGCACACTTGCGAAATTACTACTGATGTATCCAAATCAGACTATGAAAGAGAGAAATGCAAAAACTAGTCTCCTGCTCAGAAAGCAGTCATGCTTTTATTCCATCGTCAGCGGAAGTACTGCTTTAGCAACTTCTGTCCTTCCACTTATCTCACGTCCAGATGGTATATCGTAATATTATTATTATATCGTAACATCTCTAGAAGGATAAGTCCTGGCATCATTCCTCCATTCTTGCATTGGTGACCATATAAAATTATCTCCCACAATTTCAAGGACGGCTTGCAATGCCTCCTCTGATCTTTTGCCAGAAATACCTTAAAAAAATTCTTAAACACAACATAAATACCAATAGTGACCTGGGTCCTCATAATACCACTCAGTTGTGCTTAAATTTGTGTTTTAGAAGTAACATCTGTTCCGTATTCAGCCAGTTCAAAAAAATGAAGATGTAGGTATAGCTCTCCCTTCAGTACACAACGGGATAAAGTAACCACAGCCAACTTCTTCCCAACCTTCAATTCAAAGCCTTCTCTGCCTCTAAAAACCTAGGAGTTTTTTTTGCTCAATACTGTGCTTCTCACCTAGTCAACTTCAAACACTATAGAAATCTGCCCAATCTTAGATCACTTCCAGATACTCAAGCATTCATAGAATGCTTGATTGTATCTGGAAGGGCAATTCTGATTAAATGATGAATCCTCTCACACTGATTTCATTAATCATTTTCTTATGTTTCTGCTTAATAGCTCTTCTATAGGCGTTCATAGGTATTGTCTCGAGAGCTGCTCTTCTGAACTTGCTACCATCTGCACTTTACATTAAATCTGTAAACATATGAGCAGTTTCTGGTCGACATCCGTTTACTCCTCTGTTTAAAAACTTACCGAACTAACTTCTTGTTCTTTTATTTTATTATGTCTACCGCTGCTCTCTGGAACAAGCTTTAATATACTGCTTCCCCTAACGATTACATAGCTATTCAAGAAACATATGAGCAGGGTCCCTTTTTTTTTTTTTTTTAATCCTTAACCACTAGAGGAAATTTTTCTAAGCCTTTTTTCGACCGGTTCCCGAGTTAGTCGATCTCTGGCACGGGCAAGAAGGTTTTTCCTCCCGGAAACTCGGGTTTTTCGTCCTGTAAATTCAAGAAAATCGACCGTAGAACCCACATTATTTCAGACATTAAATATATTGTGTTAGGGTTAGGGACCACGAGATGGCGGCACATTTGAGCCGTCTCTCTTCACTGCGTACCGCTTAATTAGTGATAGCCTTGGGCCATCTGTCTCTGATTGGGTACCAGTGGAGATTGAACTGCCCACTCAGTCTCCAAATGTTAGATAGGGCTAAATGGCCTCGCCTACTCCCGTATACGGGAATAAAAGAGGCGTTAGCTGATTTTTTTTTTTTTTAACCACCTGCTTACACGTAGCACCGATATATTGTAAGTTTGAGATCTAGAGATTAATATTTAAAAAATAAAACCTATAGCAGCAGATTTAGCGCCATGAAACCACCGAGACTATGCAAGTCTCTAAAAAAAAAACAAAAACAAATTGTAATGAGATGGTTTCATTTAATGCACGTTTCAAATTCATTGTTTATTTTCAGATAGTTTTAAATGCGCTTCACCTAACTTGAGTTTCTATGGATAATTTATCAACCGCGTGCTCAGCAGAAACTAAAGCATCCTTAGTGGTATGTGGTATCAACTTGAATAATAGTCTAACAAAATCTGACTACCTGTTAAGAGAAATTACGCACAGAATAGATCGTGCTCATACAGTTCAAATGAGAAACTTTTAAACATTATCAAGGGATAATATCTTAGGGATAAACATTATCAAGGGATAATAATATTCCGATTAAATTGTTTAAATAACATTAACAAAAGGAGTGAAAAAACACTCCATGCGTCAGTGTTTTTATAGTGAGTAAGCAACTTAAACTTCCTGAACAGAACTGTCCTTTCATTTGTGTAGTATCGGTGAAAATAAAACATTAAACATACTGAATGTTTTATTTCTGTGAGTTATCCATCAAAATTGAAGTTTCAAAAAGGGAAACAATGTTTGCCTATTCTATAAAACACCAATGTATGTTTAGTATTCTTTCCTTTAATAATTAGAAAAGGAATTTTGCAAGAAAGCATCCATTTAAAAAGAAAAATATATTATTAAAAAAGTGATTCATAACATATGCCTTCATTGTCACTGTACACAGCGAGAAATAGAGAAAAAAGAGAATTAATACTTCGCACTCAAAATAGTGAGACGGAAAGTGAGAGATGTTTACGAGAGAATATTGTTTAAGCCTGACATCGATATCACCGCAATCTGAGTAGCAAGCCATGTGTTTTGGCTTCGTCAAGCATAAGTCTATTTGAATCTATCAAATCGAACTAAACTCCCTAATATTCCAGAGTGCAACAGATGAGTAATTATAGACTTTCAGAATAATCATATCTACAGTGATGTTTTTGTATACACATTTTGACAACTCCGATAACAATCCGTTTATGAAAAAAAATTTTAGCTCGATTTTTTTAATCTCCAAGAACGTGTTCCATTGGCTCTTTTAACCATATAAAGTGAGAAAGGAACATATCTTTTGTTACCAATAAAAAAAAGAAAGAAAATTTATGATCCATTAAGTTTCTGAATGAGCACAAATAACAGATTTAGAAATATCTATAGTACATTATGAAGAATACATCCATTTCATAAATCGTATTAGATAGTTTAGGTATCTGAATATCTTGAATTACAAAATTAGATTGACATCTATATCAATAAACATTTGACTCCTTCGATCAAAAATACCAAGTTCTCTCCAGAAATATCCAGAGGGATTTTGTTAGTTACGCTTATATTTTGCCATACGAATTTTCAACGAATAATGAGGACTCCAAAATATTTTGAAAAGATAACAAATCATCTTTTTCATGAAGAATTCTCAAAGCTACATCACGATTATTAATTTTCCAATAACATCATTAGTCCTCAGGAAAAATACTTTAGTACTAAATTTAATCTTACACTAACATCCTTAGTATTGCTTATTCTGTAATCCATTCAAAATATGTTATTAAATATATTTATTCTTTAACATATTCAAGAAATTTACAGATGATTATGCATCTCATGCTACGTTAAGTTTTACACGTTTGAAATATATATCTTGTTATAAGATATTCGTTATATATAAGATATTCGTTAACCAGTAACTCTCACATGATATATTATTGCTTCCTAGCTCTACTACATCAAAATGTAAAAAAAATATTAAAAATTGTCTTTGTGAATATTTTGTATACCTCAGTTTTACTTCTAGGTCGGGCCATGAACTGAAGATTGGCGAATATTGTTATTGGTTAAAATAAAACTAAATAAACGATCGAATTTATTTCAAGGAAGGATATTAAATATCAATTGTTCTTGGGTTGAATTTTACATGGGAAAGAAAAATATTACATTTATTCTGAGTTTGACTAGTTACTGATAAGTCGAGACTGTTCAACCTATCAATAATGAGTCGATTGTTTGAAACAGCTGTCAGACCAACGAAAATAAAATTTACTAATAAAACGACGATTGAACCCAGTCTTTGGAGATGGTGTCTGAAGTGGCGCAATATTAGGAAACTAATGCAGAATACTATAAAATCGTATGTTTCCGATCACTTTCGAAAGTTTAGGTTCCCAAGTACACTGTGATATAAAAATAGGAAATATTTATTACCTATTAATGATGTAAGGTTCTAATGCCAGTTAATGACTTTGGAATTATTTTTCTTCATTAAATTATCAACCTCTCAATTCAAGTATTTGATCATTTGAAGTGGAAATTTACATGTTTTTGAAGTACACTTCGAAAAATAGGTAAGCAACTATTGTCCATCCTCAAGCAGCTTATTCCTTAACGCAACTGGACGGCATTTATTGAAATTCCGAATCTCGAATCCTTACAAAATGTATTCGACGTAGCTCATGGTTTAACCGTACCATTTGCAAGGACAAAACATTCCGAAATCATGTATAGCAATAACTCTTCCCTCGACTAAGTCAATAAAATTTGGAATTTCAGATGTATAGTAGAATGATACTCTCATGTAGTTCAATTTTGGTATTAGAATATCTATTCCCATTGATCGAATTTAATGAAATTTGATATTTAAGATAAAGTCCTTTCATTTTCGGTTTCAATCGCTCATTTGTTTTGCCCTTAGCAAATGGTACAACACAATCAAAATTTATGTTTTCAATAAATAAAAAATATCGCCATTTCATCATTGTTTCATTATCATTATTTATTAACCAGGCATGTCCATGAAGTCCAAATATTCACTGCAGAAAGCACTCACCGACTTCCAGTAATTCCTTGGACTCGTTCGCCACCCTCCAAGCAAATATCTAGTCCTCGCAACCCTGCTAACCATACGTTTACTCAACTTCCAATGATGAATCCTTGATCTTTTCCCTCCTGTCATGTATTAAAACATTTCACCTTCATCAAATCTACAGAAGCCCTTTTAGCATCTCGTATGTCTTTATTGTATCCTCTTTCCTCTGCCAATCAACCAATATTTGCGACACACGAACCTTTAATCTACCTTCATACGAAACGTTCCATAGCACCCGCCATCCTCTTGTTCACCCGCCTCTGAATACTCTTCCTCACTTCGTCCCGAGAAATCTAGGCGGTTAAATTGGGACGTTAGACACGTTAACATGTCATTCAGGTGTGGACATATCAAAGCCTTATAAAGAGGAATAATAACTTCCCTGTCACTATTTATCTGTGTTTTTCAATATCCAAGTTATCAACTATGCTAGTTTCTCCCTGAAACTTAAATTCCCTGTTCGTTATCACTCCTAAATCCCTAGCAGTGCAATTCCCATATAATACACAATTTTTACTATATTTTCAATCCAAGGTTCATGATTTTGGACTGAAACCGATAGCCTTTTCAGATCTACTCAAAAAGCTAATGGTTTCACAATGTCAATTTATTCAACTCATTCTTTTTTCTATACCACTTTAATTTAGACTGCCTTCCATAGTTTAGAATTCGCAGCAAAAAAAAAAAAAAAATAGATATTACGTATCAAAATATTCACTGCAGAAATATTATATATCGAAATATTATATAGAAATATTAGATAGTATCAAAATCACGCCAGTTTTACTAATCATCAACAACCATGGGTCCAATGCCCGTAGGTGTCTGCTGCCATCTTGATATGATTCTTCCATTGCATTCTGTTTTGTGCAAGATGACTCATTTGTGTGTAAAGTTTCCGCACCATTTGACGATGTCATCGCCCCATTCTCTGTTTGGTCTTCCTCTTTTGTTCTTTCCTTCAATCATTCCAAACAGCAACGTTTATAATTTTCTCTCATCATTCAATCTACATATATGGCCAAATAGACGTAGTTTCCTTTTGATTATTTTCTAAATCAGGTTTTCTTTTGGTTGTATTCGTCTGTAGATTTCCTCATCGTTCACTTTCTGTATCCAGATTATTCTTGAGATCTTTCTATAGCACTTCCTCTCAAATGCCAATAACCTCCTTTCAGATTCTCTCAGGAGTACCCGGGCCTCGCATCCATACAGCATGCTGCTGAAGATACAGGTTTCTACAATGCGCAGTTTAGTTTGCATCTTTATAGCTCGGCTCTTCCGTATTTTGTCCATGGCTGTTAAAATAGTTGTTCCTCTGGCTATTCTAATTTTTATTTTCGTTCATCACATTCAATGCAAACATTATGAACTGTACACTATTCTTCCTAAAGAAGCTACGAATTAATTCATCCACTATCGTGAACCTTCTTTTCAATTTATTTAATGAATTGAATTTAAAAAATGAATTCAAATAATGAAAAATAATGTCACTATTTGACATCAGGGAATTACCATATATAATATTAGCGATCACTGCAAAATCTTGGGGAAAACTTTCTATCCTATGTCTGAAGAAAAATAATGTACCAAGAGCATGAAAAACGGGCTACCCTTTTTCTTATATTCAAAAACGTGAAGTAAAAGACGAACAACTATCAATCGACGGGTCTATTATCGGTGGTTTAAAAATAAAAAAACCTTGGCTCATACGATTTGTGCAACTCTAGACCTTGCACAGCCAAAAGAACTGGCAGGCTATAAAAGTGGCTTCAGCACAATCGTCCATATTTAAGCTGTACAACAGATTATTGAATTGTATAATGAACAAAAACTATGATTAGGTCTTGGTTTTATTGATTATGAATATTTGTGCAATAAAACTTGTCCAATACCTAAAACACTACTAAGCCAATAAGTGGAGGAACCTTATGTAAATACAATCGAAGCAGCAATGTAACAGAAACAATTCGTTTTAATATAAATATTTCCACTGTGAAAATACTAAGAGCCGTAAGGCACAAGGTGACAATATCCTAAAACTATTCCCAGCCTTCTTGATTGGAAAGAAAAGGTCTGAAGACAAACAGAAAAGTTTAACGCATTTATACTTCGTATATAACCGTTCTTTTCTTCAAGAACTGTTATATACGAATGTTATACACACATGAATTAGAGACTTATCTGTAAACTCCACATTGATAGCAAAAACAGTTGGATTAAAGATAAACTTAAAGAAGACTCAAAGTTATGTTTAATAGCTATATACAGCCAGAAATGATACAAATCAGCGGATGAAACTGAACAAGTGAATCATTACATATACCTATGGAAAATGAATATCAATGAATCAGAATACTATGGAAGAAGTCAAAAGCCGAACAATACTTGGGTGAAAAATATTTGAAAAATTAGTCAATATTCAAAAGCCACTTATCACTATGCCTGAAATGGCAAGTTTGTAACATAGTACATATTGGTATATGGCTGTGTGAAATATGAACATTAAATGCCAAGGAAATTCAAAAACTAAAAACAACACAATTTAGTATGGAAAGAAATATGCTTGTTATCATGAGACTGGATCACAAAAGGAATACTTGAATAAGAAATCAAACCAAAGTCTCCGATAGTATAGAAAGAATGAAACATCTAAAGTGGAAGTTGGTTAAGGATATTGCTCGAAGACAGACCAATGATGGACAAAAGACATACTGGAGTGCATTCCAAGGGAGGAAAAACGACCACAATGACCAAAGAAAGGCCTTCATCCAGCACCGAGATGATAATGGCAGACGATAATCACCCTTTACTATTCTTCTCACCTGCTGTCCTGAATCTTCCCTCGGACTTCTCCTTCCTGTCCTTTCTCTGTATTACTCGTGATGCTTTTCACATTCCTGCTTATGTAATTGATAATTAATAGAGGATACTCCTACTGGACCCGTACACATTATCATGGGAAGAATCAGTAAAAGATGACATGGAAGGATCTTTAAATGATACCAGCTCACTAGGTTTGATATCCTTTGCAATGCCAGTTAAGTAATATGTCTGGATGCAGATAACTCGGATGGCACACCTATCTCCACAGATACCTGATGGTGAGAAATGAGACTGTATCGACTAATCCAACAGTGGTGGGAACCAGTAGCTGAATAGAGAAAGGGAATCTTGAAGACTATCATAAAATAATAGCAAACTACTTGTTGCCGTACATAGTTCTATTTTCAGTATCTTCGTCCATAAAGTACTTTCAGTCAGTGTTGCCAATTCAGCTCTTTTAGAGCTAGATCTGGCTCTTTTTTTTCCTTCCCTAGCTCTACAAAATTTAATCTAGCACCTAGCTCCTATAGAACTAGTTTCAGCTCTTTTTAGTTGTTTTTATAACTTGCTGTTAAAGAAATTGTTTTAAACGTTTTCCAGATGTTCCCATTTAATAAGGAATTGTATTGTACGTTTGGTGCGAGCATCGTACACGTTTCAAACGCATGAACATCAGTCAGTCACGTGGCCCAACCGTCTGCCGCCTCTTGTCACCTTAAAGTTGATAGCACTGCTACAAGTTAGTCTTTGCACAGTGTTCTGGTTGGTATTTACGATAGCGAGCAGGAAGTTTTCAAAGACTGGTCGTAATTCGTTGCAGTAAAGAGTTGTATACCCTTCTTAAAAAATGAACAAAGAGAAAAATAAGGCTTACAAGCAAAAATTTAGGAGGGAGTGGTTGCAAATGGAAATGTTTAGTAAATGGTTGCGCGAAGTTCCTGGTGACGCTACAAAATGCCACTGTAAGTTTTGCAGATGTGATATAGCTGCTAAATATTATCAGCTTGTAAAGCATAGCGAAACTAAGAAACATCTTGCTGCAGTTCCATATAAGGCTGTTCCTATTACAAATATGCTTGTGAAAAAGTCTGATGAGACCGCGAACTTTGAAGGTAGGTTAGCATTATTTCTTTGTTGTCACTCTTCATTCAACAGTTGTGATCATCTAGTAGATCTTTACAAAAATCTCATCCCAGATAGTCAAATTATGCCAAAAGGTAAAAATGCACTGAACTAAGTGCTCTGCAATTGTAAAGAATATTCTAAGTGAGCATTTTGAAGATCTAATTGCGGACATTGGAGATGAAAATTTCAGCTTGTTAACAAATGAATCGAATGATATCATAGTGAATAACATTTTAGGAATGGCCATCATTTATTATAGCAAGAAATTCAACAAAATTATGCATACATTTCTGAACATGGTGGTTCTAGAAAAGTGCGACGCTAGTCGTATTGTGGCTGCACTGAAAAAAGAGCTCTTCACCAAGAAACTGGAATTAAAAATCTCATTGCAATTGGTACAGACAACGCCAGTGTTATGATTGATGTCAATAATGGCGTTTATGAACAACTGAAGGCATATATTCCTCCTTAATTTTAATTAGATGTGTATGCCATTCATTACAACTGGCAATGTCTCACACTTGTGCAGAATCTCTCCCAAGAAAATTAGAATTTTTAGTTGCCGAAACGTATAAGTGGTTTTCACATTCAAGATAAGCAGCATACAAAGAGCTGTATCAAACTATCAACGAAAATGATGCTCCTCTGAAAATTGTAAGCAATTGTGCAACAAGGTGGCTCGCCATTGAATCTGGAGTAGACAGAATTCTCAGCCAGTGGTTGGAATTAAAAACTCACTTCGAAGTCGTGAGTGTGACTGAGAAATGTTACAAAGCTCAAATGTTGTGGGAGATGTACAAAGATGAAAGGAATTTGTTGTACCTTTTATTTTTGCATCCTGTTCTGTTCTAGTTCACGTTCAGCAAGTTAACAAAATTTTCGAATTTAACAGTGTGGATAAGATGAGATTATTTGAAATCCTTTCTCGATTGATTCGCTCTATTGCTAATATGTTAGTGCTACCATCATCCACAGTCGACCCTCTAGAGTCAGAGATTGATGACTATTTGGATCCCAATTGAAATCTTGGTTACAGATTTGAAAGAAAATTTCAGATTTGGATGATACAAAAGAAAATAACTTAGAACTAAGAAAATAAATCTTAAAATCTTAGAAGTAGAGCAAGACAGTTTCTTCTTGGTCTCTTCAAACAGCTTAAGCAAAGGTTGCCTGAAAACTTGAATATTTTAGGAATGATGTCTTCTTTTTTCTGTTCACAACACTAAAACATAAAAGAACCTGTTATCTTAGAAATAATGCTGAAAACAGAAAAAGGTGTTGCTGCTGCTGAATACCAGTACAATACTATCCACTTAAATAAATGAACAAATATAGAAAAAAAAAAAAAAAAACTGAGCTATTCTGGACTGAAGTACGAGAATATAAAGATGCATCTGGAATGAATCCATTTAAGATTTTGCTCAGTGTGCAATAAATTTATTAATATTGCCAAATTCTAATGCGAAAATTGAACGAATTCTTAGGTCAATGAATGTAGTCAAAACTAAATTAAGAAACAAGATGGAATTGCCATTGCTGACATCTATTTTGTCAGTCACGTATGGCCTCAGGCGTAACAACAAGTGCTCTACAGACTGTCATTTACCAGCATCTACACTGAGTAATATTCGAACGATGGCCACATATAATAAAGCTGAAAATCTAAGTGAAAACGTGGGCGAATTAAGCGCAGAAGACCACATGTAAGATGTATTTAGCCACTTATATGCAAGTATCACTTCAACTTGAATAAAGTAAATAACTTAAAAGTACCAGCTACTAGTTTTAAAATTTTAGCTTCAAATTTTTATTTCGAACTCCTTTTTAGCTTTCTTTTTTTAAAGATTTAGCTGTTTTTAGTCATTTTCATTTGGCAACACTACTGTCAGTGCCATACTGCGTCCACCACTGAGTCCGGTATTGATGTTAGTACGGTAATTTGATAAATACTTCAAGTTTGGCCTGGTTTTTTGACGGCATCGCCCCTCGTGATCGCCCATCACAACGGTTAGAATGGCCAAGTTCTTCAATATTTCCTACTTTGACTCGTTCTCGATATGAAAAGCGTCGCAATTGTTTTGTGCTGTTATGTCTTGGTGTAAGACAAGACCTCAGCTGTGTTGAATCATACTCTTGTGTAATACCCAAACCAACCCCAATGTTCTCTTACTTCTGCCATAACTTTAATGGCTTCAGCTGTTTGTTTTTTTTGTTTGTTTTTTAGTGTAGAAAGCCGGTCACGTAAAACTCACTTTACTACAGTACATGAAACCACAATCTCTTTCAGATCTACGTTTACTTTGAGGTCAGCAATAAGATGCTTCCAAGGATTTTCGAGAAAAAGTGGCATTTCTTTTTACATGAGATAGGAACCCACTAAAACTTTACTGCACTTCCATCTTATTATATTATTAAATTAAAATGTTCTGACAGTAATTGAGAAACTAATTCCCAAATGTACACAAAAATACTTCTCATGAGTTTGTCATGAAAATGAAAGGCATCGGAAAATGTAACCACTAAAAATCAAAAGGAACTGGAAAAAAATTCCACAAAAACAGTATTTTGTAAATTAAATTTTCTAACCTAAACTTCCGCCGATACAGTTTACTGTTTACCTTCTCTCACATATCGAAACGACTTGCTACTTTATGCAAAACCTATTTTGCATAAAGTAGTAAGTTTCATTGATGGTTACCGGATTTAGCTTAACAGCCATTGGCTGATAACTTTTGTAAATGTTAATTACATTGTTAAACAAATAAAATAAAAGAACGATAATGCGCAAACTTCCTTCCAAATTCAGAACACACAATTAAACAGCTGACAGTTTAAATTAGGAACTTAAATCCTAAATGTACATCGCTAGAGTCGCTTTTCAAAAACCGCGCAATAACCTTCAATGTACCATCCGAATAGAGAATTTTTGCTTTTAAACAGTCATTTCGAAAACGATAAATTCGCCACTTATTTTCGCTAATACTGATGGGCGGTTGAATATTTGAACTTGAACAATTTCCAACCATACTGAATGTTAAAGTTATAGACGCCCATTGCAGTATAGTAATTTTCCTTTGTAGATTAAAAAACTGAACAGTTTTTTTTTTTTTTGCTACAGCTGAACAGTTGACTAGCAAAACGATTCGAAATAATTCCTTTCGGCTTAATGAAATTTAATATTATGGATATTTATTAATATGTATCAGGTAATTTCGATTTTGGTGTCAATCGGACCATTTTAATGATAAAATCTAAGAAAACGAAATATGACTATAACACAGACCAAAACAGCTTTGGGTTCATTTGTGATAATGAATAGTGTCGCTTTACCAGAAATGTTACTTGTGTGTGTGATTGTCAGCGATCCGCACATTTAATGCAATATTTCGGTTATAATTGTAATGATCAGAACTGATAACCGGATGATCAGAACCAAAACTTCTAGAAAAAGCTATTCGTGCTTATTACTTTTCCAGAAGATGATATAATTAACTCCATCTCAGATAGGTTGTAAATCAATAGTACATTAGTAGCGTGAACAGGCTAAGAGGTTTTTTTTAATTAATTAGTTATATTTTTATTTATTTTAACATAATATGGAAACCCTGCTCTAGAAACCAAAAACACGGAACTTTTTCAAGCCCCTTCAGGGAGGATTCGAACCCGCATACTCTGCCGCCTTAATATAGTTTCGATTGTGATAATAAAAAAAGAATTATTAAATTAAAGGGTAATAAGCATCCAATGTTACTGTTTCCAAACTTTTCATGTAAATTCGCTTGTCTAAGAAACAGTTTTTAACATGAGACAATAAAAACCGAACTAATAAAATCTTCGAAAATTTTAAAAATAAAACTATGTGAGATGACGTAAGTAATGTATTATTAGCCTGTTAGCCCATTACTGTAGTACTGTGGTGGGCTAAAGGTTAATCCTAGTTCAACAAATCAAAATATAATTTTTTGGAGGCACTTTAGGCCTCCATAAAATAGGGTGTAATCACATCCCCACAGTGAAATCCATATACTATATAAATAAATTTTTAAAAAAGCACTTTTCTGACAACGGAATGAAATCCTGCGCACCAACTAGTCTATGCTAATAGTACTGGCTTCCATCCATTATTTTATCTATTGTCTGCATCATTTTCTTACTTGATTAAAATTTCGCGAACTGATTACTTTACGTGTGTACTAAGCTTCAAACAATTCTTACTGGAAATCTATAATAAGACGAGCGAAACGTAATAGTATATCTTATTTTTTTCCTATTCAAGACTAAAGCCTCATATTACTGATATAGTTTAGCGTAATATTGCAAATATAACACTGCTTTGCTGCATGATATTGACCCTAAACAAAGCAAAAACCTTCATATTTTTAATGACATCCCTTTAGTAGCGATAATAATCACAATCAACTTTTCGGCAAAGCAATAATGCAACTATTTGATACGATGCTATCGAGGCAGCCGTTTTTTAACATTCATTAATAAGAGGAAAATATACAGTTTTCTGGGTTTAATCTTTGAAGCAATAAGACAGCTCATACCGAAGCCATGAGCACTTCATGATCACATGTTAGACCATTATCACTCGTTTTGCTTTCGGCTTTTGCGTTCACAAAATGATAGATTCATCGAACATCGTAGTATTTCAAATGCACGATATTGTGCTAAAAAAAACAATGCGCCCTATTATTTATTTATGAAAAAACATTGAAAATTGAACTGCACCAATTATACTTTCACATGTGATATTTTAACTTCAGTAGAGGTTTCTGAATTATAACAAATATTGGGTCAGTGGGATGACAAGATATCACTTCGGAAGTACGAAAAATTCAAGATAGCATTCCGTGAACACGTCATAATTGCTTTTCGGATATGAATACTTTCCGAATATGAATGATGTTGTGCACTCAAACGGCATGCCTACCATAAATGAACTCGATGCGATGCGCTGTAATTCTGGAAAAATTAGCACAACAGATTAGAAGGGTTTGTTCTGCCATGCAGCGGCTTTGCCAATAAACAAAAAGTTACAGCGTATAAGCCGTAACTCACGATAGTTTTTTCTTAAATGCAAACCTTTTCACCTCCTCCCTTCCAATAATTTACCTTCACAACTCAAATTCAAATCTTGCTTACTTCCTGGGGTCTAGTTTAAGAAATAAGAGATCCATTTCCGCGAAAAATGTTGCTTGCATTATTTTGTTTGAATATAAATCAAAAGATACTTATTAACTGGAATTGCACGAACTATATTTTTCCTCCGATAGGCCATTTCCTTTTACTCCTAATAATAAAATTACATTTATTGAAATTAGGTTTGGTTCTTTTACGAAATTCTAATTAATGCCTGCACTTTCAGCCTGACTATACATCATAAAGCAAGCTTTCTTTTATGTTCGGATATATAAATTGTTCATATCCACCAGCTTGATTGAAATTAGACTGCACGTCATGTCTATTGTGTAGGATAATTTACAAGCACTTGTACTATGTTGCCGAGACGTAAATCATAATTCTTTCATGTTGACTACTCCACCCTGTTTACCCAAGATTCCAAGCTGCATCGTTAGTCATACAGTATTTTTTTTTGGTTATCCACTCGTCATTCAAGAACGAAAATGTTTTCATATGTTACTCGTATAGGAATCGCTGTTTCGCGTAGTTCAAAAACAACGCTGACTATTCATGATTGCAACATGAAAGCAAAAGTTTACAAAGAAGCATGAACACGATTCGATCACTAGGAAAAAAATTGCGCATTTCTTCTAAATTTGTTTTAACTTATTCAGCTAAAACTAAATTAAAAACAATTTGCTTTAAATTTTACCACGCATTCCAATATGCTAACAAAATTCGGGTAGTCAGAGTGGCTCTACTTATTTATTTAGCGCATGATGTACAGGTCTCAAGATATTACATACATCTTACATAAAAACAGCATGAAAATAATTGCAAAAACTAATATTAAAAGGGGTACAATAGGTAGAAATAATTAAAATTAAGAATTGGAGATTAATCCTTAAATTCCAGATACACTCCAGGGATTCAGGAGTCAGTTTAAAAAAGGCCTCTTTGTTGCCTGAGAATGAGCAGATAGAGCACTCAAGCACAATGCAGTGAATAGTCCTAATCCTGCTTCCGCATTCACAGTTTGGGGTATCGGGCCATTTCCATTTATGCAGGAGATCTGCCGTGTCCTGTTCTGACCCGATTTAAAGTGGTCCATACATGTCTAGGGAGATCGAAGCCCTCCAGACGAGATGTTGGATTCGAAATAGAAATTTGAAGATTGGAGGCATGTTGAAACTAATACTCTCTCCATGACTAGCACACATCGAAGTTCTGGTCGTTCATTTCTATTGCGCTCCTCCAGTCGGGGATTTCAGTGAGTTATGGAAGGAAATGTCTTGATGGACAGGCAAGGAATTGTTTCTAATTATTTTTGTCCATAATTTGCTTAAGGCTTGGGTCCTGCAAAGCGAGGGAGGGGCTTATTGCTGAGAGTTGAGCCAGTAGCAGATCTTAGAGCACCAGAGATCCTCATAATTTGATTCAGCCGGACATCAGCAAGAAAAGCATGTGCGCTGTTGAACCACACAGGAGCGCAATACTCTGCTATAGAATATACCAAAGACATTGCGGTAGTGCGCAGTGTATTGGCATCAGCATCCCAAGAAGTACCAGCAAGTTAATGCATTATATTATTACGAGTTTTTAATTTTTCAGCGATATTTCCTAGATGATATTTAAATGTTTAGGGTGTAAATTCTGTTTAGGGCGACTCCTAGGTATTTTTGGATGATTGTTAAATTTCACCAGTTTATTTCTGAAGTAAACCTTTGGGATATAGTTATCCTGCATATTACTTAAACGAAAGGATGCAGCTTCAGTTTTGTTCAAGTTGGGTTGTAGTCGCCATCGTCTAAAGTATTGATCAAGTACATCCAGATCTTCAGTTAAGACGTTTTCACCTTTTGGAATTGTGGAATGTTTAACTGCAATAGCAATATAGTCCGTGAACATGAACGTTTCCTTGATATTGTCACTGGGATATCACCAATATATAAGTTAAAAAAGCAATGGGACGGGAACTGACCCCATGAGGTAGGCCATCTTAAAGAATTTACTTTTGGATTCATTGAAAGATACTTGAATCCATCTGCTAGTATTTGGTTAAGTAGGTTAGCTAGTTTTGGTGATGGGACAGTTTCTAAAAATTTTAAAAGGAGACCCTCTCAACACTGTCTCATAGATAACAGAGTGGTCCATAAATACCACTATTGTTTTCATTTGTTTTTCGAAGCCATTTTCTATGAAGGTTGTCAAGGCCAGTTCTTGATCGCAACAGCTTCTGTCAGGTTTGAAACCTGCCTGTTCCTGAGGAATTGTATTGTGTATACTTGGAGAGATTCTGTTACATCATTCTTTCCAGAAGTTTCAGACAGATGCTTAGCAAGATGATAGGTCGGTAGTTGGAAGGAATTGTGGAATCTTTGTGAGGTTTTAAGACGGAAAATATTTTAGATATTTTAAAAATTGATGGGAGCACACTAGAGTCCAGGATATTATTATACATAGCAATAAGCCATTTAGTATAGTTTACCGCAGTTCTTAATGAATTCAGGGTAGATGTTATCGATTCAAGCTGCCTTGCCAGTCCTCAATAAGTTAATTGCCTGGATAAGTTCCTGGGAAGTAAAAGCCTGAGATAGTGATGATGGTGGGGGGGGGGGGGTTCTACTTATAAATGCAGTAGTAGGAGTGTCACTTCTGACCAGATCAAGATCAGATAAGGAATCGTGATGTGATTGGTTGTTTGTTTGATGATGTCATTGTGTGTAACGTCATGAGTTTGTCATGTTAGGAATTTCCCTGGGGGCATATGTGTCAGTGACATCAGTTCTTGTGTTTTGGTTCGCATATGGAATTATAGGTGATGGTAGAGATAAGGATTCGTGTAGTGATTGGTGGTGCACTTCTGACCACATCAAGATCAAGATAAGGGATCGTGAAGTGAATGATTGTTATTATCAGATGAAGATAAGTGATGTCATTTGTTAGTTGTAAATAAGTGACGTTGTTGTATTGAATGGAAAGGAAGATATATTAGTGGATAAGGAATTGTGTCGTGATTGGTAGAACACTTTTCACCAGATTAAGATCAGATAAGGAATCGTGACGTGAATGATTGTTATTATCAGATGAAGATAAGTGATGTCATTTGTTAGTTGTAAATAAGTGACGTTGTTGTATTGAATGGAAAGGGAGATATATTAGTGTATAATGAATCGTGTCGTGATTCATTTCTGACCAGATCAAGATAAGGAATCGAGACGTGAATGTTTGTTATCAGATGAAGATAAGCGACGTCATTTGTTAGTTGTAAATAAGTGACGTTGTTTTAAATGGAAAGGGAGATATATTTGTGTATAAGGAATCGTGGCGTGATTGGTGGGACACTTCTGACCAGATCAAGATCAGATAAGGAATCATGACGTGAATATTTGTTAGAGTTTGGAATTTCACTGGGACCTTCGTCTGTCAGGGACATCACATGGTGTATTTGGTTCACTTAAAGCATTGTGGGTATATTTATAGATAAGAATCTTGACGTTATATACGTTATACCAAGTAGCTTGGTATTTAAGGTCTAGCTACTCACTGAGGAGACCTCAAAAAAGATTGAAACCGGTCTGGGTAGTGGCCCCCACCCATAATGTATCGCAGTACACATCTCTTAGTGAAATGTGCTTTACATTATGGAAAATACTAAGAATAGTGATCAGAGCTTTACCCACCTTTACAATGAGTTGGCCTGGTGTTGCACCACCTTTAGACTTGAACTACGTTTAAGGCACAAACTTAACTGTTTGCCTACTTGGGATTAGGAGTAAAATAACCAAGTTTATAAAATTACTTGGTAACCCTAATATACATTATTCCCAAGGTAAAAAACATTTATAATATATATTTATATATACATATATAAATACATGTATACATTTTTTTGATTGGGAAAAGACATTGAGTGTGGTTATTTAGTAACATTGTTAGTAAAACCATTGCGCCGTGTCGAAATTGCAAAACACATTATGATTAATAACATTTCATAAAAATACTTCAAACTGTTTCATGTTTAGTGAAATGTCCATAAGACTTTTTTTCTTCTTTTTTTGCTTGTTAGGATTTTGGGGAAAAATTTTGAGGGCTGATATTTAGTAAAATTGTGTTAGTGGAAGGATCATGTAGTATTGTAATTGCAAAATCACATTATGATGAGTAACATTTATCTGAAATCTAGAAAGTAATTTCAAGGTCTATGTTTTTAATATAAGTTTATAAGGTGATTTTGTAATGGAATTAAAAACATGTTCATGAAAATACTTCAAAGTGGTTTTGGTGTTAAGAGAAATATCCATTATCATTTTATATGGCAATTCCCATTGCCATCAACAAAACGAATAACATCCATTATTCGTTTTGTTGATGGCAATGGGAATATTTTTAATCACCCCATTTTTGTAGAGGTTGATTTGACAGGAGAAAATGAACAAATCAGAGCACGTGGTGTTAATCCTCATGTAATAATCGCTGATGTGGCTGGAGGAAGTAGCGACCCCCCCCCAAAAAAAGTTTATATAATTTACATTCAGTTTCTGGATGTAAAACTGAAGTCTACTTCTATTTACCCCTCACTCTACAGGGATTTTTATGATGTTTTGGTGGACCGGTCATGGTTCTCTATCAAATATAAAACTCAAATAGAGTACCAAGTTAGATTTCGTGATCTTGAACTCCACCCACCAGAGTGTTTTTTTGAAATGTTCCGAGATATGCTTAATGAGATCATTCAACATTTATCGAGTTTAGAAACTTTTTCTCATGTTCGGTTGGGCATTAGTGCATTCAGTTTAGAAAGCAACATTAACTTATCATTCATGTTGCTTTCTGAACTAACTATCCAAAAGATAGTTCATGCTGTCACCCGATTGAAATGAGTTTCTTTTGGCAAATGATCCTGTTGTCGATGTCGTACTGATTAACATCTGTAACAAGGGTGGTGGAAGAATCAATGTTAAAAGAAGAACGCTGCTTAGCCTGGATGAATTTGTGAAAATAAAAAAACTATTGTGGAAATTACCAACAAAGACAAACTTTGTATGGCCCGAGCACTTGTTCTGAGTGCTTCTGCACATGCTGAGAATGCCCAAACATACAGACAAGTGTGGTTGGATCGTGAAACGTTACAAACAAAGAGGGCTTTAACTCTCCACAAAAGTGCAGGGGTTCTGCTCATTTCTTGCGGTATTCCAGAAACAGATCTCTTTCAAAAGCATTTGACTCTGGAATACCAAATCTTAATTTTTTGGGCAGATGTTGATTTTTCTGTGGTGTTTCATGGTCCAAATAAAAGTAAACAGATCTGTCTTTTATATCACTCAGCTCATTATGATTTAGTGCGTAGTGTGGCAGCTCTCTTTGGGGGTATCTATTTTTGCCCCAGTTGCTTTCAGACACAGCACTTCTATCAAATTGCAAATGCATAGATGTAAAAATGTGTGCATCTGCTACCGCACAAAACGCCAATCATAGCGTGCAGAACCTTCTTTTGTGAGAGGCATGCAATATATTTTTCTACAGCAATGATTGTCTGAATTTGCACATACAAAACAATATTTGTTCAAAACTCCATTGTTGTGGACAGTGTTTGGCTACTTTCTCTACAGATAAAAGCAAGCCACGTCTGTCCACCTGAAAATTTCTGCCACCACTGCAAATTAGTTCACCCAAAACAGATGTGTTTTGTGCAAAAATCTGTCTCAAATAAGCAAATTTGCTATGATTTTTTTGACACAGAAACTATTGCTAAAAATCATCATGCTCCTGTTTTATGTATAGTTGATTCTGGTAGTTATGAACGCGAGTTCTGGGGTGAAAACTGTGTGGCTCAATTCCTTAATGAGTTTTCTGTCAAGAATATCATGAAAAGGGTTCGAGATGGAAGTGATTCAAACCAAAATACGAAAACATTCGTATGATTGCACATAATTTGTGGTTTTGACAGGTATTTTATTTTGGAATATCTTTTTTCAAAAAATTTCCAACCCCGTGTAGTGTTTGACGGATCGAAGATTCTTGCTATCTATTATGACCCTTTAAACATCGTATTTATTGATAGATTTTCCTACATTAGTGTCACTCTTAAGAAACCGCCAGCCATGTTCGATCTCCCAGAAGTTTATAAGGGTTTCTTTCCTCATAAGTTTCACACATCCGATTCTCTGGATTATCGTGGAGTCATCCCCAAAAAATCATATTTCCAGCTGGAATTTATGAACAAAGAAACTCGTACAGAGTTCGTGAATTGGTATGAAAATCGGCTAGAAAGTGAATAATGCCCAAAACCAAAACTTTTAGCTTATACGAAAGATGACTTGCGTGTTTTGCATGACATTTGCAACTTTTTGCACTCTCTTCATACAGCTCACCCAGATTGATCCCTTTCTCCATGACATTACAATTGCAGGAGTATGTTTGAGAGTATTTCTCCAAAACTTTTTGATACCTAACACTTTGGCCATACTTCCTGCTCAGGGTTACATAGGGGCAAACTTGCAAAGTCTAAAAGCTTTGGCTTGGCTCAAATGGCAAGAACAACAGAACCATACAACATCAATGTTCTGTGGGGGAGAAGTCCACATCGGACCTTATTTTGTCGATAAAAAATGTGGAAGCTTATATGAATAATACAGTTGATTCTACCATGGGTGTCAAAAATGCTACAGACCAAGTACATTCCAACCATACAGAAACACAGACATGATTTCCCTTTTTGAGCAAACGAAGGATCGGGAAAACTATTTTCGTAGCAAAGGATTCGACTTATCTCAATTTGGGAATGCCAATTTAATACAGAAATTTCTGAAAACAGCCTTTAAAAACTTTCTTGCTGCTCTTGATGTTCTAGATCCCATTTTACATCATAGTGCTCTGCATGGTGGCAGAACCGACTGCTACAAAATGTATCACAAAATTCAGTCAGAAAGGAAAGTGATTCACTGTTTGGACTTCAATAGCCTTTATCCATGGGTAACGAAATACCAGGTATTTCCTATGGAGCATCCCGAAATTATTCTCGATAATTTCGACTATTCTCCTGGGGTATACTTTGGTATTTGCCATGCAAAAGTGGAAGCAGCACCTACGGATCTCGGTTTTACCGGTTTGACTCATCACAGTTAATGAAAAATTAATCTTTCCCCTGTGTGGAAAGTGTGCTTCCGAAATGGCCCTATTATGCTCTCATACAGACCGATCTTTTACAGGTTATTGGTGCACTCCGGAATTAGATTTAGCACGTGCTCACAGTTATAAAGTTTTAGAATTTTATGAGGTGTGGCATTTTTTCAAAAATTTGAAGGTGAGGAAAACTTCTTTGCTCACTACATTGATACCTTTCCAGAAGCTGAAATAGGAAGCATCCGGATGGCCTGAAGGTCAAAACCGACAGTCTTATCTGGATGAGTTTTTGGTAAGGGAAGATGTTATGTTAAATAGTGAACACATTAGTAAAAATCCTGGTAAACGTTCACTTGCTAAGCTTTGAATTCCCTATGGGGAAGGCTTGGTATGAGAATGTTAAGAACTCAGACCCAGGTGATTTCCTCTTATGAAGACCTAGTAGAACTTTTAGATAACAGTAAAATTATCCAAGATGCCAGGCTAGTTTCAGAGCAGATGATGGTTGCCTACTCTTCTATTGAAGACACTGAGCCTGAAACTAGGAAAGGGAATGCTGTTATCTCATTTGTAGATGCCTATGGTAGGATAAGGTTATATGAGGTCATGGAACCTTTGCAAAGATGGCTTTTATACATAGATACTGATTCTGTCATTTTCAGTGAAAAACCGGGCAATTACTCACCATCCACTGGTCATTACCTTGGGGAGCTAGGCGACGAACTCAATGGTGACTTTATAGTTGAGTTTTGTTACCACAGCCCCCAAATCTTATTCCTACAGAACGCGGGGGGGTAAGATTGCGACCAAATGCAAAGGCATTACTTTAAATTCTCACGCAGCCACTGATATTAATTTGGAATCTATGATAGCAGCAGTAAGGGGCGGGCCACAAAAAATTCCAAATTCCTGTACCATTTTCTGTCCATATAGACAAATGGAGCTGTCAACTCAAAACGACTTCCATAACAAAAAGATTTGGATACACTTTTGCGAAGTGCATAGTGTCAACAAACATGCATTTTTCCCTATGGATATTTTAAAGGATAATTCCTTACACACACATACCCCATAAGCAAAAGATGCCATCTATGGGACAGAAAACTAAACACCATTCTACCTAGTAGGTGAAAATCCATGATTGTTCCCCAGCATGATAACTTGCAGTGTCACCCTTCTCTTGTACAGTTTTCACATCACTGTTATTTTTACTATTATTCCACAATTGCTTTTTTCTTTCTTAGAATTTAAAAAGAAAAAATTCGTCTTGGCATGATTACATGGTGACTGTGATAAAAAAAACTTGATTGGGAGATTTTTTGATATTAAAAACAAGTATCTATTTGTTTTTACATGATCTCTGATTATATAAAAATACAGTCTAATTATGTTATCATTTTCGATACGTTCATACATCCATTATTTCGAGGCGCTACTCAGCCAGGAAAAACAACATTCGTGTTGTCTCTCATAGAATATTGTAATCAACTAATCAAGCCACCACCAGAGCGAATTGTTTACTGTTACAGTGAAAATCAGGATAAATTTAAAAAAGTTACCAATATAGAATTCGTCAATGGTTTGAAGTTACCTGAATTTGATTTTAATGTGAGAAATTTACTCAATCGATAATTTGGTTCACCAGGCTAAGGACAGCACGGAAATAGCTGATGTTTTCATAAAAGGTTCACATCACTATAACCTAAGTGTCATTCCACTGACAAAATTTATTCTGTAAAAGGTACACATTTTCGTACAATTTCTCTCAATAGTCATGTTATTGCTTTTAAAAATCCCCAAGACTCTTTACAGTTTTCTCATTTAGCTTCCAAAGTATTTTCAGGACAAACGAACGTGCTAGTTCAGATTTATAAAGATGCAACATGCGAACCCCACTCATATTTAGTTTTAGACTTTAGACAGGAAACACCTGATATTTTACGCTTAAGGTCACGGATTTTGCCAGGAGAAGAACCCAATACAGTGTTTATCCCTGAATGGCTGATAGATTCAAACGCTATGAATATCTCATCAAGTACTTATCTCATTCCTCTCCCAAACAAGAGAATGACGCTTTAAAACACTGCACCTCCAGCCAAATCACCACACTGTGATATCTGCAAAAATGTTTTATGTGGAAATATTCCACTAACGCATAGCCAGAAGTCACGCCTACGAAGGAAAAAAAAAATAAGAGCACTAAGTAACAAATCGCTTCCCTTCATTACTAGAAGAAAACTGGTTTTACAGCACAGGGGAGCACTGTTACCATTATTAGACAGTATCATTGTTCTTTGAGTTCACTTATTAGAAAATGAATAAGTTTAAAAAATTTAAGCTACTCCAATCACCAGAGGAGCGTGAATTCTACACACTCGATGATGAAATGAGTGCCATTTTAAAAATAAAAAATAGACATGCAGATGAAAAAGTAAAAGCATATTTAAATGTTCTGCAAAAGTATTTAGGTTTGAAAAACCAATTGGCTCACACAGAAGTCGAGCAACAGAAACAGACTGCCACATCCAGAATCTTTACTGAACAAACCGAATACCCAGAACCATTCCCATCAACGTCAGCCAATCCCAGTGAGGAAAATGCTTCCACTCCAATCCCTGCCCGCAAGAGAGCTCGAAGGAGTACCAAATTCGTCTTTTTATCTCCCCGAAAGCTGCGTGGGAATAAGAAATCGGTGTGGAAACAATGGTAAGTGAAAAAAACAAAATTTTTTAAAATTATTTTTTATTTTCAGTAAATGATATGTAACAGCATAAGTTACTACAATATCATTTAACCACAAATCCTTAGAATAACATTTGCTAATAATATTTTGCATAGAAAGACCACGACATCTCAATATTAAAAAATATACATAGTGCAAACCACACGCGACAGATTCCTTAGCTTGTACAGCTACAGAATTATAATGACATTTATTATTGTTGATATTCAGAAATTTAACAATATCGTTTTCGGGTGGACGACAGAAGCTATCAAAAAAATCGCCATGTTTGTCTTTAATATAGATAGCTTGCCAATGTCGTCCTGACAACCAGGTCGGATCTTTGTTCACGACCAACATCGACTGTTGTTTTCTGGTCGAATGTTGTGGCAATTCATCACGAGCACAAACTCCTAAACCCACTTTTCTTGTGGTGGGTTCTAACTCTAGTATGCTTACTAATTGTTCAGTGTTCATAATCCAGTAACACAGAACGATCCTTTGTTACGGATAACGTACCCTCAAATTCTGCATAAAGAACCACTGTGATATTTTCAGGAAGAGGTTGAGCAAATTTGACTTCGAGTCGCACACTTCCTCTTCTTAATAGGCTGTCATGGGGGCAACGACATTTTGATTTGGCGATAAGTCAAATCCATAGAGAACGTTTCCCTTTACGTATTCCTCATAAGAAATGTCATTACCACAGTCTGTTCCATTTGCCTAGTGATGTGAACAGCGACATAACATCTGCTGTAATGCCTTTCTTTGAAGTTCGGAGTCAAAGGTTGTGAGGGATACTGAATACTGTCAGCTGTCACAACAAGAAAATTCAGATTGAAATGATGAAAATCAAGTGGATTTCTGCTGAAAGTGCCATTAAATCCATCACTAATGACCAGTCCAATAATTAATCTAGATGGTATTTCACCTAGATACAGATTGTCTCGTGTGGCATCTGACATACCCTTGGGAATCGAAAAATAAGACATTTGCACACGATTGATGGGATATACCATGTTTGACTTGTCTAGCACAGACAGGTGAGCCAGTTGAATCTTTGGATTTATTTCGACTTTGCGGAGAAAAAGTCGAGCCTCTTCAATTTGCACTTCATCCTTAGCATCAGTAGTCAGTAAACAAAATTCGGGAGAACTGCGAACCATACGAACACGAACAGAAACGTTGTTCGTCAAGTACCGGTTTTGATGTCAGCGTGTATTCGCCCAAGCATCTCGACACTTTTCGATTGATTAATTCGAACTTGTCTACACATTCCGCATTCACTTTTGGTAAACATATCACTAACATTAGCCACATCATCTTTAACAAATAGTTCATTTGTCAGCTGACTGTTTTTAGCATCTGTCATAATTTAGTAGGTTTTCAATATAAGCCCTATAAGGATAGGTGTCTGATGCCACATTCACTAGTTTATCTTGGAGAAAAAAGTCAATTTCACTGAACAGGGAATGGAAAAAATTATTCACAACACCAACTGAAGAATCTTCGATAGGTTTATTATCATTGTCAGTGATGCGCACACGAACGCGTAGGCATGATTTTCCCAAATCCATGTATTCTTCAGATGTACCTGGTATGCAAAATTGCACAGGACCTCCACTGTCAATATTGGTTGGTAAGTGACATAAGAACTTCTTTCCACACACATGTTGACACGACGGTAGGAAAAAAGATCTAACTCTGACATCATATCCTCAGAAAAAGATGTCATCTCGCTTGCGCTTTTTAGTATTCGTTTTTTCCTTCTTGCTTCCTTGACCTCTCTGAAGTAATCGACTCTGAGCCTTTTCAGCAATGGCTTTCCCAGTTTCTGATGCTCTTTTTATGAAGGCTTGACGTACAGGTACCCCTTCCAATACATCTATCATACGCTGACCGGCTTTTAAGGCTTGACGACCGACAAAGTGAGCTGCAGGTTTTAAAAGTGGACTTAGAAAGGAGAAGGCACTTCTGAAAATGCTACCTAATCCGTACCCACGCTGTATTGGAGTCCCGTAAACATTTGAGCCCCACCTTCCTGCATTGTGTAATATCTGAGATAATCAGTCATCCTTCACTTGTCGGAACTGAAATTTAACTATTGTCTTGCCGCCACGAAAGTGGAACAACTCGCCGCTGTCAGAACGAATTTCAATGCTAATTGACCGAAATGTTTGTTTTCGTAACGGATAATAATCAGGTTGAGCAAAAACGAAGGAACAATTGGTGCTGCACTGAACAACTCGTAACAATGGTTCAGATGTATCACCAACTATCTGTTCTTGGATTAAATCAGAATAAAAAAAATATGCGGCTATACCCTCTTTATATCAACTGGATATTTCCCTGTTATTGTACCTTTCAGTTTAACACCAATCTGATTAAAACCCAGTAGAAGTCCCAAACCCGAGGCATCCTTGGGAAACAACAGGTTGTAATCTTTTGGGACTGTCAGAAATGGTGTTGCTTGGGTTCTTTTTTCCAGTAATCACAGAACTCACATCAAACACACTGCTTGAAGAAGTTCAGAGGGTGAATTGTAACTCCCATGGGGAATCTTGTACACTTTGTAAAATCCTTCTTTAAACTTTTCGAAAACTTTATTTCCTGTGATGTTTTTGCTGTCGATGGTGTTGACTCCTCCTCCAACTGCACGTATCATATGAAACTCATCGTAACCAGAATCAATGTTATTAAGTTCTCCCGGAAGATGAATTTCGGCAAGAGCAACTTCCCATTTACCTTTAAGTCTGATCTCATGTGGTAATTCCACTTGAAATTTCGTTTGCATGTTTGTAGGAAACATTTTCATACTGGCGTTACTGGGAAGGATTAAGTAAAACATCTTCGCTACGAACCCAAGAATTATACGATGAGGGATGACCGAGCCACTTAACAAAATACCGAAGCTTTCCTTTCTGTTTGCGGTGTTTAAGTACTTGTTCGATTAGATACAAGTCTTCCGAAAGTTCATTGGGTATATCAGCCTTTTGCAGTTGAGATTCATAGAAAGTTCCCTCCACTATCTCTCCGTCCCGACTGCGAACTCTATATACTATAGGGTTTCTATTAATAACCTGAGCAATAGTGAACAATTCTCGTGTGAGACTACCAAACCAAAATTTCAAGTAGGTAATAGTGTGGTTTAGGTGATGATACCCACAATACCATTTTCTAAATTTGTGGGTATCATAACTTAAAACTACACTATCACATACTTGAAATTTTGGTTTGGTAGTCTCCTCTTGGGTTCCGTACAGATATTTTCCAAACGCGATCTAATTGTGAAGGTTAACTTCCGAATGAGCCATGCCGATAGGGCGGTGTGGTTATAAGTATGCGCAAGGGTCGGCAAAACGTTCATATAACTTTTAGTATACGTCATCCATTTGCAGTTCTATTTTCAATGTTCTAATAAATCTTTCTGCAATGGGTGCTTTCATTTCGCTCCTGGTCGTGTAGAAATGAATATTATGGTTCTTAAACAATGCACGAACTTTCTTGTTGCAAAACTCTTTTCCTTGATCAGCGTTTATGTAACATGGCACTTCCTCTTTAAAAATAGACTCGAAAGCATTAACAATAGCGTTTGCTGATTTCTTCTTCAGTGTTCGAACCCAAGCAAATCGGGAAAAACAATCAATGCATACAAGAAGGAAAGACCCCCCCCCATTCTCTTTTGCATGGGATGATATATCTGCCAAATCATATTGAAAAAGTGTGTAAAAGTGTCAGGACTTTGATTTGATTGCGTTTAAACTTTCTTCTAATGGGTTTATGTCTCACATAAGTAGGCTGTGTTGCTAACCAACTTTTCACGGTTTCATGTGGCAAATTTGTATGTTTCTGTAAAGCTTTGATACAGAAACATACAAATTCCAGCAGTACTACTGTATTAGGATTATAGTAATCTGCTAAACTTTTCCATTATTAACAATAAGTTTTTTCTTTGCGGGTAAAAATCAAGAACCATCGCAAAAGTGGCAGATACTTGCTTTTATAGTAGTACTGCTAATATTAGTGTATGTGGAAATTGCCATAATCATCTGGGAAGCAGTATCAAAATCAGGCAATCACACATGCCTCATCAGAGAAATGTTACGACAAGAAAAACACCACATGCATTGGTGATATCTGTAAATTCCTATTTCTGCATATTGCATTGTAAATAGTATCTGTGAAATAAATGTGCAAACTTAAAAGAACAAACAGTATCGTTGATGTGTTATGCATGTTTAAGTAAGATCACTTTTGAAATCACAGTGAATTCATACACGATTTGTTTATTTATTGAACTTTAAGATCTTAATTTTAGACAAATCAGAATATTCGGATGAGTTATGAATAAAATATGAATATAGAATAAAATATAAATGAGCTATGGGGAAAAAACGTGTGTTTGAGAGACACCAGCATATAATTAAATTATTCAGAAAAGCCGCTACCGCCATCACGAATCTACTCTAAGAATTCCCACCCTTTAACAGGAAAGAAATGCCCCAAAATGTATTGGAAAGTTAGTACAGCCATCAATGGACAACCAAAGACAAAACATGACGACAATGACGGACATGTGTCACCCTGGGAAAATTCCAAGATATCGTATCTCAAAAACATCGCCCACAATTCTATAATCAAACCAAAACACCATGTGATATCACAGAGAGACATGTTCCACAGAAATTTCCAAACGTCACGATTCTTATCTCTAAGTATCACCCACAATTCATTAAACGAACCAAACACACCACGTGATGTCCTTGACAGACGAGGGTCCCAGCGAAATTCCAAACTCGCTAACAATAAACATTCACGTCATGATTCCTTATCTTACCTTGATCTGGTCAGAAGTGTCCCACCAATCACGACGATTCCTTATACACTAATATCTCCCTTTCCATTCAAAACAACAACGTCACTTATCTTCATCTGATAACAACAAACATTCACGTCATGATCCCTTATCTTGATCTGGTCAGAAGTGTATCACTAATCACAACACGAATCCTTATCTCTACCATCACTCATAATTCCATACATGAACCAAAACAACTGACGTCACTGACACATATGCCCCAGGGAAATTCCTAACATTACAAACTCATGACGTCATCAAATAAATAACCAATCATGTCACGCTTCCTTATCTTAATCTGGTTAGAAGTGACACCCCTACTATTAAGCGCACTTAAAATTAATACGCACTTCTGCAAGTTGCAAAAATGTAGTCCCCTACACAGATTCCTAAAAGAATCTTTCAATTTGTATTTTTGACTATTTCAACCGTATATAAATATCATTTGAACCTTAACATGCAAGCAGCAATTCCATGTACAAAGCTTGGGTAAAATACTTGTGATAATAATTTAATTCTAAAAAAAAATGCTAATTTGCCATCAGTTTCCTTTCGTATGAAATGCCCTAACTCTGAGAGGGGTCAAATTTGCATATCACCCGATTAAGTTCTTGTTAGCGCAGTTTGATAGATAGCACTGCCCTATACCTATATAAAAAGTTTCATATCGCTCGGATCATTTTCCAGCGAGTATCAGCGTATTCGTGCTGTAAGAGTGAAAACAAGCAGCTTTTGACTAAAAAACACGAAAAAATTCACTTTTTGCAAAATTTCACGGAAACGTTATTTTGGTGTTTTACACACACAAACACTATCAAATGAAGCTATTTGAGTGTATTTAAGTATATTTCGTTATACGAAGTGACACCCCTACTATTAAGCGCACTTCTGCAAGTTGCAAAAATGTAGTCCCCTACACAGATTCCTAAAAGAATCTTTCAATTTGTATTTTTGACTATTTCAACCGTATATAAATATCATTTGAACCTTAACATGCAAGCAGCAATTCCATGTACAAAGCTTGGGTAAAATACTTGTGATAATAATTTAATTTAAAAAAAAAAATGCTAATTTGCCATCAGTTTCCTTTCGTATGAAATGACCTAACTCTGAGAGGGGTCAAGCCAAAACATTTTTCTCAAGCCAGATTGTAAACTTTATGTGACAAACATTTATCGTGGTGGAACTTGAAAAACCCATATGTTGTGCCTCTGCAGAAAGGTCATTGAGAGTGCGGTAAAAGACCAACTAATCATAATCTGCGACAAATAACCGGAATTTCGGGATTTTGATAAACGATTTCAGTCCGAATCCCAAGAAGGTGTTAACAGTAATTACATCAGGTGTCCATCGTTTAACGAATAATGAAAACAGATTTGTATGGAGCAACAAAATGCATGCTACACAGTGTTTATTGATAGTATGATGCGGAACTGCAATTTACAAACATCACATTAATGGATTTATAAGCTGCAGTCAGGGCCGGATTTAGACTTGCTGAGACCCTACGCCATACAAAACCCAGAGGTCTCCCTACTGTTTTAAATTACATCATCTGGTCTCAGAAAAAAAAATTTAAAACATACACGCCTTTTTAATATATGAAAATATATTGTCGTTTAATTTTTATTAAAAAAAATAATAAAGTATGCGTTTACAAAATCACAGAAATTATATAATTAAAGGGTTTTAAAAACGACAAATAAGGCTCATAGAACAGAAAGTTTTAAATTAAAATAGGAAAATAAAAAGTAAAAATTAAATATAATATAATTGGTAGTGTATAAAAATGAATTTTTATTCAGGTGAAAATTTGACAGTAGACATCACATAAAATTGGGTACCCAAAATTCCAAATAATATAGGTACACACACACACACACACACACACACACATATATATACATATATAATAAATTAATATTGAAAATATGGAGTGGATAAATTGTTATAATACAACAATATTTAATAGAAATAATTATATTATATAATCCTCTAAAAGGCTCTAAGATATAACTTTAAACATTTTCTTTCTTGATTTCCCAAAAGCAAAATCATTAATTATGTCAAACGATTGCCATGTAACGTATCGCTACACATGATGCTAAGTGCAGACAATATTTCTTGAGACAGTTACTCTCAGTTCATTTTTTATTCTCTTTAGCTGTGAAAATGATCTTTCTCCTGAACAATTTGAAACACAGGAATAGTCGTAATATTGCTTCCACATTAGGGAAAACTAACTCAATCTTGTCTTGAAAGATGATTTGATACAAATCTTTGTGTTGAAAATGCTCTTTTTCAGGATAATTCTGCTTGACATACTCATCGGAGTGGCTCGGTTCACTCGTGAGATTAATATCAACATCGTATGGATACCCTTTCATTAACGTATCTACTGCTTTTCGCAGCTGTACCTCTGAAACTTCTAAATCAACTAAAAATGAAAATTTATTTGGTAAAACATTTATCAATTTTTATATGTTTTTTTTTATTTGAGACCCCGGTATATTGCGAGGCCCTAAGCTGTAGCTTTTTATTTTAGCTTATACGTAAATCTGGCACTGGCTGCAGTTACATACCCCGGTGCACAGAAAAATTAACCAGACTAAGAGCTTTGTGCATTTAATCTTATCTTCAGTTTTAAGCAATGCCGAAAAGCAAAGCATCTGATACTTAAATGTGTAAAGATAACAGTATGGTCTTATCGTTACACATTTAAAATACCAAATACTTCGTCCTATTCTTGGTTATCTGAAGTCTAATTTCTTTGTTCTGCCTATTTGTAGTCAGCTGAAGTAACTTGTAAATTACGCAGAATTATATATGGTTTATGATGTCATTAAAGACTTTAGGTTTGGTTTCCTATTTCCTACTATAATCATCACCACTCAAATTTAGGAATCTCTACCGTTAGAATCTGAAGTCGAGACTAGACTAATATAAAATAGCCATTAGAAGTTCTTTATCATATACTGTATTTGCTTAGACCTCCTAAATTGGATTCAAACTCGAGATAAATTTGCTAGCCTTACTAAATTATTTTAGTATGTTCAAAAGATATTTGCATAATAATTTTGCGTCTTATATTTTTTATCTGCATTTTTGTCTATCGTGAAAAGGACCTCACTTTGAATCTCTCTCTTTAATTTTAATGAGTAGGAATGACTTAATTATCTATCCACCGGAACTTCAGTAATCCCTCGTGAATGTATTATTTAGCAAAAAAATGTACCGTTTTTATTTGGGTATGCGAACATTTTAATAAATCGAGAGACAACGTCAGGTAATTTCGAAAGACCGCCGTGTCTGGTAAAATGCTACCATAAACTGCACTGCAAATAGGCCGGGGTGGGGGACAAGTGACTTTGCTATCATGAGTAGTTCTAATGGCTATAAGATACCAGAAGAAAAGGTTCGGAATTAGTACTTTGAATCTTATCTTCATCCAGTTCCATACTGGAACTTCGGACATCGTGTCATATATTTAAATTGGAGGCCCGATATTCACGTCAAACAGGAAAAAAAATATTTCTCAATTATAACTTAAATATTTTATATTAATATATGTTATGATAAGATTTTATCATATCCGTAAGGTATGAAAAATCTTTTCCTGAACTAAGATAACCGATGATTCACCGAAAGCAGAAGTTCTTATAAGATTAATTCTTGAAGGACAAAATAACAGTTTAAGCATTATGAACTATTTAGTGAAACATTTAACACCTAAAAAAGTTATAAATCACTCCGGACAAAAACATAATATACCACCACCATCTATGGTTCTCTGACACTTACTATCATGCATTTTTTCATTCAGGTAATTGAGGAAAACAATCATTATATTCACTGACGATTAGAAAGCCCGTGAGCCGAGCTTCCTAGTAAGATATACCGTTATGACATGAAACAGATTTCACTACACACATTCACTTTTGCCTTTTTTTTTTTTTACTATCATAAATAGACAAAAAAAAATAAAACTTTTGGATTTTTATCTAAAGTGATTAATCGCTTAGGGAAATTAATCTTTTACATTAAATTTCCTAGAAAAATTAAAAAAAATCGTTAATAATACGAAACGGCTATCTGCTCTGCGCCCTGGCAAATTATTACTGCTATTATTATTATTTTTACATGACATCTATATGAAGTGGCAGAACTTATGGCATGAAGCCACTATACTACACGATCTACGTTCCACAATGTACATACCACCGTTTGCACATACTACCCATTACACAATATTTATATATATTAACTAAATTTTCTATCCCATTGACTGTTTTGAGAAAACAAAAAATTCGAGTTTCGGTAAAAATAACCTTTCTGCTACCGTAAGAGATAGGCTAACTCGGCCCTTCAATTTAAAATGACCATATAAAGATTCCTCTCATAACGGGAATCGAAACCAGGTCATGCAATCGAAGAGGGGGGGAGGGCACACATCCTGACGCTCTTGCACAGCAGAATAAATCAATACAAACTATGCTGATAGCTTTTCTCGGTGCTGGTTCACGGCCTGCCTAACATTTATAGGGGATAGATAGAAAACAACCATGTCACTTATCAACATAATCTCCCTTTACTGCAACACACTTTTCACATATTTGAATCAGCATTTCTATGCCCTTGAAAAAATAGTCTGTACTTTTGTCTGCAAAATGGCCTAAAACTGCATCTTTCATCTCATTTTCATTTGCAAATTTCTTCCTCGAAGATCTTTCTTTAGTTTCGAGAAGAGGTAGTAGTCACTGGGTGCTGGATCTGTGCTGTAGGGTGGGTGTTCACTCTCCTGGAAGCCACAGTCCTTCACTGAAGCCTTTGCAAAAATAGCCGTATGGGACTAGAGCATTGTCGTGAAGCAGTTGAACACCGTGACTCAGCATTCCTCCTCTCTCCTCCTTTATGGCATCGCACAGTTTGTGCAGGAGTGAAGCATAATATTCAAGGTGATATCCTTTCCTTGAAGTCAATCAAGAGAATTCCTTGGCAATCCCAAAAGATTGTTGCCATTATCTTCTTGGTGGACTGAGTGATCTTGGCTTTTCTCGGCAGTGCTTCGCCTGGTTTGTGCCACTCTATGGATTCCCTTTTGGAAAGAGGATCACAATAAAGGACCATGGTTTCATCCACGGTGACAATGGATTCCAGTACTTCTCTCCGATTCCCTTAGCAAAGATCTAAAAACTTGCATCAACAGGTCACACGATGCTCCTTCTCAATTGAAGAGAGAAGTCGGAGCACTCACCTTGCACTGACCTCCGTCATGTGAAGCTTCTCGTGAATGGAGCGAGAGACAGTTGCTATAGAAAGCCCCAACCTTGCTGAGATTTCTTTGAGCTTCAGCAGTCTGACTCCTCAATTCAGTTATCACTTCCACAGGCCGACCATCACGAGGATCATCTTCGATGCTCTCTCTTCCTAGGTGAAATTGTTTAGCCAATTCCTTCACGGTGGAATATGAAGGAGAAGCCTCTCCATAAACACCATCCAATCGCTGTTTGATAGCACTTGGAGAAAGCCCTTCTTTTGTGAAAAACTATCACAGCACGGTGCCCGATTTTTAACATTACAGCCACTTAGCATGCCGCGTATTAGTCAAACGAATGTCTCTAACTGAATAACGCAAGTAGAAAGTTTAAATTGGTACAGTAAGCTCCCCATAGATGGTGCCATCTGTGACGCACGGCGTTTTAAAATTGGCTCAAATTTTGCATATCAGGTCGGAAACTTTTGGAACCTACCTCGTATATTTCAATCTTCTTAGCCAAATAGCATAGCTAGTAATATCTAATTCTGACTATGAGCACAGTTGCATAGCAGAAACTGGTATCCCAATATGGTACAACGAGCCAGCACTGAGAATACTTGACACATCTGATATATCTGTGGTTAGATTTTCCCTTTGCCGGCCTCCAGGTACTGGACATCGCATTACCGACTCATATGCGAGCGTGCGGGTGATGACAGGAGGATTAAACTATGCTGGGTGGAATAATCTAACTTTATCATGACCCAGCTCAGAAAAAAAAATCTTCACTGCATACCCTTATAGTTTGATGCCTTCTGATTAAACAAACAGAAGTACTGAGAAAACCACTTTATATTTTACATGTGCGGCTGGCATCTTTGTACTAGCTCCACAAATCTGTCAAGTTAAAATTATTAAGTTTTATAACGCACTATTTACTTTAGCAGTTGCCAACGAAGCGAGATCGCATAACAATCTACTGCGTATGACAGCACATTTAGCGATAACAAACGACAATGCGAAGAACATGCAACACGAGTGGAATACACCCACAGAATGAAACGTGAAGCGTTTATTTGCCAGTCGTTTCGTATTTTATTAACTTATGTTTTTTAAAAAATATTTCTCGTAAATTTAAATGAAAACTTAACTGTGCCAATGAGATTAATGCTTTAATTAAGAACCATGAATGTAAAACAACTATTCTTTAAAGTGCTGCCCATATGCGGAATCGGTACCAAAATTCCAAATAAATGCTCTAGTGAAGTGACTACATTATAAATAAACAAATTAAAAATAAATTGTTTATCATTTGTTCCCCTAAATATCGAAAGTTCCTTTCAAGACAGTCAGTACTATATAATTTTAAATAATTCATTAACAAAAAATAAACAAACCCGACATCTCCGGTTTAAAAAAAAATATTGCTGACAAGAAGAATAAGAATAAATTAAAAGGAAATAAAACCGATTAATATTCCTCATTCATAAATTTATGCACATTAAAATTCACAAATTTATGAACACGACAAACGTTTGAGTTGTTCTAATTAATGAAATTTTGTAGTTAAATGCGATAAATACGAAAACATTAAATGCAACAATCTTCTCTCTCACTTTACAGCACTTCGGGAATCTATAAATTTCATTGATGAATTTCAGAAAGTGCTAAATACAGCAGTTACATTAATCCAAGAGAAATACGAAAGAATCAAGGCTTCTGCAAAGGCAAGAGACATACATTAACGCTGATAAATATACTTTTCAGAAAATAATATATAAAATCAGTAAGTATATATAGAAAGAAATTTACATTTATATTATTTATCTAGCTAATCTAAGAGACCAATAATACCCAAGGAAATATCATTTTCCTTAAAACTGAGCTCGTTATGAAATCAGTACCTGCTCCATTTTTAACTTAATACTTATGTTTTACATAATTCAAGGTGTTATAATAATGAAAATTTCTGTATTTCGCTTATTTGAATGCAATATTTTATATACTATAGAACTTTCGCAACTACTGAACTTTCACAAATATAACGATAGAAATCAAACGAACAAAAACGGTTATAAAACAAATTTTTACGAAAATGTCATTTTCAAGAAATAAGAAATTAATCGTATCCTACCTTAGCGTCGAACCAATCTGTACACTTATTGTGATAAACTTCAAACACCGAACCATCTTAAAAAACACGAGCATACGTCAACTCAAATATTTTCCCCTCATTCGAAATACGGCTAAAGCAAACTTCATAACAGCGCTGTACCTTTTCGAGCTGAGAAGACTAATTCACTTGTCCAGAAGGTTGTAAACAAAAGTAAAGACGATGTATATTCTTCATTTCATTATACGGTACACAATGTTATCAGGAATTAATTAACAAACGTCTTCCCTTAGCATTTTAAAAACAAAAATATCTACTAACGAGCCTAGTTGAATTTACTCGGTTCGAGCAAAATAACTACACCTGTGATTTCCGAAAAGTAATTCTTATACCACTTCTCTTTACGCAATCTCTGTAAGTGTAGTACAACCAGCGCCACTAGTTGAATACGGTTATAAAACATTTGTGTCTGATAAAATTATTCCCGGGACGTTACGGAAGCACAAGACTCAAACTAATTTAAATACAATATAAAATATTGTAAAAATAATAAATTAAAAATTTTAACCACTCAACCAAGAACTAATGAGTATGACAGATGGATACTGTACATTACCACTAAATATTTCCATTTAGAGTATTATGTTATTCATTGTGTAATTGAATCATTTTTTTATGTAAACAATATTTTAAATGCATTGTATATATTGATTTTTTTTCATTCTAAAATGCATAATAATAATAATATTTTTTTTACTTTCGATTTTTTCCCCAAAACACTGAGACATAAAATAACTTTTTAAATTGCTTTTATTTCCCTTATCATGAATGAAAAGCATTGCTGATTACTGTGGATATATCTTTGAAATAACCTGGATCTCCCTTAAATGTAGAATATGCTGTTATTGTTGTTTATAGACCTCAATAGTATCATACGTTTTGCCGTCAGGATCAGTTCTATCCATCAGGGAGTTAGGGTCCTCTATCATCTCGGTATTTCATCTATTTATAGCTCCTTATCTTCCTTTACGTTTTTCTGTGTTCTGATTTTTTTTTTTTTTGTTTATGTAAATCCGATAAAGTATTAGAATTAATTCCGTGGGTGGACTAAGGATACATATTTCTGTAAACCATGCTCTAAAGACTGCCAAGGACTCCAATAATCAGAGTCCTAGTATCATACCAGGTGATGATACTAGGACTCTGATTATTGGAGTCCTGAATTGGCGGCCTTTAGAGCATGGTTTACAGAAACATGTATCCTTAGTCCACCCACGGAATTAATTCTAATACTTTATGGGATTTACATAAACAAAAAAAATCAGAACACAGAAAAACGTAAAGGAAGATAAGGAGCTATAAATAGATGAAATACCGAGATGATAGAGGACCCGAACTCCCTGATGGGTAGAACTGATCCTGACGGATTAAGTTGAAGATGAAGTTCATCTCCAACCTAAAAAGTTCACAAACGTCCATGTCGAAGTTGAGATTTGGACCAATAGACTGTTAGTTAAAAACTAACACGTTGTCCGCTCGACCAACCAGGCAGGTAGATTATTGCCGCAAACAGGTATAGTAAGGAAAACAAAAACTCAAAATTCTGACAGAGAATTATATTACAATGGGTATTTTGAAGTCTCGGTATTAAAAAGAAATGCTCAAGCAACAGTCTAGGATCAAACATACGGTGCAATTCTGAAATATCTGAGAAGCAAAGAATTTGATATATAAATTGAGTGTTCGAAAATAGGCAATACACGATAAAAGAAAAAAAAAGTGACAGATGGGAAGGGATATACAATTGTAGAATTCTCTCCTTCATTGTAGTACGGCAGGAATAGAGTTGACTCAAACACTCATTTAAACCAAGAGGTCTCTTCAAGAGTCAATTTTTTTTTAATATTTTCTGTATTCGATTCTTGTGTGAAAAATGAGTTTTCCATTATTAGCGGTTGAGGAGTTCTCAACTGCTCCTCAGACATGGCTATTTCAAGCATCAAGATGGTCAGTCAGGTAGTAATTGAGTGGAGATGAGTAGAATTACTAGGAAGTAAAATTATTAAGCAGGAACTGCACAAAAAAAAAAGGAAATGTTGCGGAAAGAGTTCTGAAAAGAGGTCATAAACACATACACGAGAAATGCACACAGAAGAGTGCCGTGTTAAAACGGACCAAAATCAGATTATCAGAAAAAATTAACCGAAGACCTTGAAAAATCCTAAAGATTTTTTTTATTATGTGGACAATAAACGGAAGAATAACTTTGATAAATGCAGGCGGGAAGACAGAATCAAAACAGAAACGTCAAAAGAAGAGAAGTAACCAAATTGTTGGATGATCATTTCTTCAGTGGAAGTGATATAGTACCTGATCTATGGAGAAAATAGATGAGGCAGAGGTGCATGTGCCGAAGGTGCAAGTATTGAAAAATAAATAAATAAATAAATATATATATACATATATATATATATATATATATATCAATACAGCACTGTGAGATTATATAAGACATTAACTTTTCTATTCAAGAGAATGAGTAAGGAAATGCTAGCTTTTTGCACTGTTGCTTAATTGAATCTCAATACTTTCAGAATCACGTCAAAGAGAAGAGAGTGAGATAGTTCCTCTGCACAAGGGCAGTGTCAAAACAGAGGTAGAGAATTATGAACGAATAAGTATTTCTGAACTGGCAATTACAGTTTTCAACAAATTGCTTTGGGCCACAAAAATAAGTAGTTAGGGACATCCTTTGATATGGGGGGAAAGCATGACTTTCTTAAGAAAAGATTTTGTGTTAATATATTTGCATATAATATTTAGGAGTGATAATTTGTAAACGCATAGTATATTAGTACCACAGGTAGGTGGTAATTGGAAAAACTATTCTAGGGACCAAACATAGAACTTTTCAAACACTTCCGGTCGCTAATAAACAAGGCCTGATGGTTTTCGAGCGGAACGATGAAAATCATCTGCCATCTAAAGACAAAGTTTCGTGCCAATGGTGGGATGCGAATCCATAGCCTGCTGGAGTTAGAGCAGACATGCTAACCAAGCTGGAAAATAGACAATTATCTGAATTTATAGGGTATTATTAAAATTGTAAAGACAACGCAACAACAGATAGCCGCTACACTGAAGAAAACATTGCTTATAGGGGTCAGGAAGTGTCTCCTTCATTGAATCTGGGCCAGCGCTCAGATTCAGAAGCAGGTTCAGATGAGGGTAGAGATAAAGTATGTGGGATAAAAACGGATAAATGATAGACACAATATAATAAGAATTTCAGAGAATATATGTAGATGGTATTTTTCAATATATGGCAATAGGAAATAGAAGTGGAGAGAAGAATTCCTGAATTAAGTATTATATGAGCTTAGTAAAAGTACAGGACAAGCTTTCCTCGTGTCGTGCATGTGGTAAGTGGCTAGAATAAATTATAAAGAGGAGAAGGAGGCGATTGCATCAATATTGGATGAATTTAATGGAAATTATAATTATCCATACATTTCTCGTCCGTTCTTAGACTGGCTGATTCCCTTGATTTGGGGTTTTAGGCAATTTAATGCAGTAGGCTTGCCATTCCTCTGCTGCATCCCTCTAAAGAGAATTTATTTTGTTGATATGTGTGTAAGGGAAGAGTTTGCCTGTCTTTACCGGGCGTTAGTAAAGTGGGGTGTCACAGACCCCAAAGATTTTAAATTGACTATAACTTTTTAACAACGCGTGGCAGTGAGTCATGCTTCAGTATAACTTCCCTTCCGTAACCCGCTATTCGACGCCATAGACGACAGGCTGTTGCGCGCAAGCAAGTTTAGTGTGCAGAGGTGTAAAGTGTGCTGGGATCCACCAGACCATACCTTACCAAAAGTGTGACTATATTTACTTCCGAAACGTAAGTTGCTTTTATGTATATTCTACTAAAATATTATCGTTACTGCTGTCTTCTATATTTTTACATACCAACCATAAGCAAGTACGTTTTCGTAAATATTTAGAGGGTATTTTGAGAATAATATATTTTTTTACCGGATGAGTTAGGAGCAGGAAGATCAGAGGTTACGTCAACATATAGATGACGCTTTGACAGACGAGGAGCCATTTAGCGGAGATGATGATAGTGAAATTGATTTAGAATCAGTCAGTAACCATGAGTTAATTTTGTGGATCTGCATTTTTATTCTGTAGAATTACAGGAGACACTTAAACAATACGTAATCTAATATTGATTGAAAAAGATATGGATTTCTATAATATATTACATTATTTGGGTGGGTCTGTGGGACCCCCACTACCACCACTTTTGTTACATTTTCCCACCTCACCAGCGCCGGGTTAAGGGATGAAAAACTCGAGTTTCCGGGAGGTAAACCCACCGTCACAGTATGAGACTGGCTAACCCACCCTTAATTGAAAAGCCCTGATAATAATTACTTTCCTCCTTCACGGGATTCAAACCCAGGTCTTTCCAACCAAAGTTTGAAACCGACAAAGCTCCGGATAGATGGGTTTAATGGACCCCCCCACGATGAGTTCTAGCCACAATAAAATAATAACTGTTACAAGTAGCTATAATGAACAGTACTGAACCTGTTTTGGAGTAGAGTAAATAACACTTAATTATAAAAAAAATTATTTATAAAATACATTACAAAAGATCTGTGATAACCCTCAAACTAATTATTTTAAATCATTCACCAACCAGTTTACTAAGAATCATTCTTTATTCGGAAATTTTGAATTTTCTATAATTTCAGAACTGTAGAAATTATAGGGGCCTGTGCAGAGCCTTGTGGAAAGTATACCTGCTTCCATAACACTTGGCAGCTAGATGATAGACCGTTAAAGGTTCGATTCTAGTTGTCGACTAGAGTATGTTTTTCTGAGCCTTTTTTTTTTTCAACTGATTTCCCGAGTTAGTCGATCTTCGGCATCTCACAGAACATGCGTTTTAATCCCGCAACTCAAAAATTGGATCGTAGAACAATTGCCTTGGAAATCATCAGTAGTAATCTTACTTTCGACTATCAGTAGAGGACGGGGATAGGAGACAGCTTCACATACTTCATTTGGGACTAAAAGACGCGTATGAGAAGAGAAATTATATAACAAAACATGTACAGCATATAAGCAGTTTTCTGTTAGTAGTAAATACATTCACATTGCCATTAATTCATCATTGATTCCACAATTTAATTACACATTATTTAATTAAAAAAGGTATGCGACTTCATTAATTCTGTCTTGTGGAATAGTTTCACACCGTTCATTCTAATTAATTTGCTGAAAATTTTGTGTCGCTAATGTCAGATAAACATTGTAGATATCCCTTTCATATTTTCTTTTGATTGTGCAATAAATTTCTTACCTTATAGCTTTCGATTCCTTTATTCCTCACGGTTCCCTACATTTTTCTTATGCAGGCTATCAATTTTTTGTACATATCGTGCAATGTATTTCCTCGTCTTTTTTAAAATTTTAATTTATAAAAATGGTTCGTTTATTAAACTTAAAAACATCATGTAACAAGAATATCTGTGCATAAAAGTCAGTGTTCTCATATAAAAGGTTGCCAATATCTATTTATAAACATTCAGCTCACGTCATATAATCTTCATCTGAAGAACTCTCTCTACACTCCCCGTGTGAACGCTCTTCTAATGACTTTTCATTTCTGTCTGCCTCACATCCTTTAACACAAATAAACAAACTGTGCGCCAATCTCCAAATGTCAAGTTGTGCAAGAAGTCAGTTATCGGAAGTTGATAAATATAATTCAGTAGAATGTAAAAAAGATTAAAAAGATTACTTGTGGCAATATGGTATACTTTTTTAATATTTTATTGTCTGAAAAATCTTTTTTCACCCACTAACAGATAGTACCTTTAATGTGCAAGAACTTAATAGTGAACATTTTTCTATAAACTTATATATATGCTAGCAACGTGAAAAGGGATAGTTACTTTAATATAGTGTTTCCGAAAACAATACAACTTAAAATATCAAAACATTACTTTTTAATAAGGTGCTTACCTCCTTCTGTCACATTTATCTATGTGGTAAATTTTCCACATACTTCCTGCAGCTTTGATGAAAAATTAACTTTATTTTTTGTACAACACTGTCATAAGTTCTGCTAGTGATATTAGCCTCCACGTGTGGGGAATCGCGAAACGTTGCTCTACTTCATCCTGGAGGTATTCAATCGGGTTTAGATGGGACTCTCAGTTGGTCAGCTCATCAGAGACGTTGTTCTGCTCAAACCAAGTTATAGTTGCCCTTACTTGAGATAGGGTGCATTGTCTTGCTGGAATAGATATGGCTCTTCAGGATTATATTAATTTGTTGTTATCCAGAATGTGGACTTGGTACACCTCTCCGTTCATATTAATATTAACAAAAATCAATGGAAAATCCCATACCATGAAAAAACCTCACACCATAACACTTCCAATCGTGCTTTATAATTTCTGGAATCGCTATAAACTAGCGGACCAACTCAATACTATGCAAAAAACGCCCTCACAATATACTTCCAAAAAGCTTTATAATTAAGGCAGTGAAGTCCTGCTCGCAGCGTTCGCGATGCTACCGCAGATCCAGGTTCTCCTATCAGATGAAACATACTTGAAGTGGCCCAGAGTTCAGATTTTGCGGTTTAATTACAATTACAATTCGTAATTGTAATTGTAATTAAACAATAGTCTAATTGTCGTGTTTGAAAATTTTAAACGGCTCCACATACCATTTTATTATCAAGTGAACGTGGTGCTTGCTGACGTCTCTACGTGTAGAACGTCATATACATCAGAGAAATCTTCATTTATTCTAATAACAAATACACGCACAACTTTGAATGGAAAGTGTTGTGCGTCTGTGCCCTTAAACACAAACAGTGAGCGAAGGTACCCTCGTTCTTCATTAAAGCGTACAGATTTAACTCATTGACTAAATAATAATAAAAAAAATCAATCATGTATTCACATGTCCTCATATCTACTAAACGGCATATATAAGTACGAGACCTTATATATTTGTATCTTGGACATAAACAATTTTGAAACCAGACAAGTCTTGCAGAATATTATTTCCAATAGTCATGATATCAAAATACCTGCACAGATAAAAACGTAGTTAATTTACCTAATAAATTTCATGAAAGGTGCATGTCTTGCTGCTTCTTAGACATATAAACTGCAATACATTCTATATTATTCCCACTTTAACAAAATCCTAACATAACAAAAAACAGAAGATATACTGCACGCATTTACAAATCAGAAGTTCTAATTATAGTGATGTTCCTACTAGGACACAAAAAGAATTAAGTAGCAGCTCGTGATGAATATCTAGGTACAACGTACAGTACTATTCAGCAAATATACAATTTGATTACACAGGCTGAGTGGATATTAAATCCAACATTATTTCAAAGCAGAATGTTTGTAGAAACTATGAAAGTTTCGTAAGTTGATCTGAGAGCTTACGAGAATACAATCCTCGGCATACTCGAGTTACATAAGCTTGGACTACGTAAAAGACATGGGTGCTGCCCAAGCATCTATATATTCGCCTTTTATTAGTCCATTTCATAAAGCTTTCATTGGCCTGACAGCTGTTTCGAACTGGTTGGTTCTCTTCAGAGATCACTATATAAGTAAAGGGTCTGCTACAAAAACTAGGCGATCCCCCCCCCCCAGATCACTCTAAACTCAACGAGTGACGCGGATCATTTAACTCAGCGGGGGTTCTACTCAATGACAGGCTCACCCTGTCATTGAGTAGAACAGGCTCACTGAGCAGAACCGATCATATTCCAGGGAAAGGCATTCACCGACACGGCTCCGATAGAGGCCACCACAGAAAACACCAATCCCTGGATGCTCAAAAGCTCTCCTAAGGCTGTTTAGCCTTAGGAGAGCTTTTTAGTAAAGCACCCCTCTAAAAATTAGGCAATCCCCCAGACCACCTTAAACGAGTGACCGAAAGATCATCCAACTCAGCGACTGGCTCGCCCTACCGCTGAGCAGAACCGCTCCATATCCCAGGGAAAAGCACCCACCGACAGTGCCGTAACAAGGGCGTAGCGAAAGAGGCGCCCGCCACAGGCGCAAAACGTAAAAAATAAAAATAAATAAATAGATGTGAAAGTCCACTATTTTATATTGTATTTTTAAATTTCGGCAATACGCCGCTTTAGACATACAAATTCTGCAACACACTGCAACTCATTTTGATGGGGTTAATAGGAAGTATTTAACATATTGCATTTAATAAAATTTAACTTGTACGTTTAAATTTTTCAAAGTTTTTGTCATTTTTGGGTTAGAAGGGCACAAGTTAGACACTTGCGTTGGGTTAGGGGGGACGCAAGTTAGACACCTGCCACAGGCGCTTCATACCAACCGTTACTGTACTGCCCACCGACACAGCCCCGATCGAGGCCCTGCTGGAAAACGCCAATCCCCAGAGACTCAAATTGCTCTCTCAAGGCAAATTCCCCCCCCCCCCCCACCGAAAATTAGGCGATTCCCCGTACTACTCCCTACGAGTGACCGAAAGATCGTCTAACTCAGCGACAGGCTCACCCTACCACTGAGCAGGTAGTGTTTACCGGCGTGTGACCCCACGGGCCACGCCGGTAAACACTCTCCCCAGAGACTCAAATTGCTCTATCAAGGTAAAATAAAACCCTTCTGAAATCTCTTTAAGCCCCCTAAGCGGAAGTCAGACCCTGAAGACACCTTAAGAGAGCAAAAACTCTCATTCAGTACTAAGGAAATCGAAATACCAGAGAAATGTATTTTTTGTAAGTGAACTCTCGTTGGTGCGTAAAAATAATTACTGAAGAAAGAGCCAAAAGGCTTCATTTCGGAGATGTAAAATTACATAGGCAGAGTGGATATTAAACTCAACATTATTTCGAAGCGGTTGTAATCTTATCATACAATAATAAGGAAACCTTGCTATAGAGACTAAAATCCACTAGAACTTTTTTCGAGCCACTTCGGGCATTCAGTAAACAGAATGATGGTGTCACACTGAACGATGAAATTCATCTGCTACGTAAGAGCATTCACAAACACCCATGTCATGGTAGGATCAAATTCACAGCTTCCTACCTGAAGTAGGAAGTTGTCACATTTTGCCAACTAGGTAGGCAAAATGTGATACTCAAAGAGAAACAGAAAACAGACTAAAATTCACTCGCTGCTTAGTCACCACTTTTATCGGACCCTTTCACCTCTGCCTGTCCTCATAAACAAAAGAACTTACAGCTATCACTGTTTTCCTGTGAGAAAAGAGAAAGAGAGAGAGACAGAGAGAGAGATCATCTGATCAAGAATATTATTTTCATGTGCACTCCACTCACGAAAGATTTTAAGCCTATCTTATATTAGTAGTGCGGGTGGCTAAATGGCAAGTTAATCCAGGAACCATGCATTAGACATGAAACATTGCAATTTTCAAGCTACTTCAGGCCTCCAGTAAGTAGAGTCTTAATCTCATAGGGGAAAATTCGTCTAAAACCTAAAGGCATTCATAAACATCCATATCGACGGTGGGATTCCGACCTACAGCCTGTTAGTTGGAGAGTAGACAGGCTATCCAACAAATACAAACAGACACACAACACGAACACGGAACCTCCATAGCTTAGTCCAGGGGGTTTTCAACGCATGGCCCGCGGAGCTCTTTGCCGTGGCTCGCCGGCCATTTTGAAAAAATAACTACTTAACATTAAAATGCGATTAATTAAAACATAATTTCTATGAAGCCCACCGGTCACTAAGCTATACTGTGGTATTTAGAATTGTAAGATGCTTTCCAGATTCACAAGGAACGCTGTGCATTTGATACTTCACATAAAATCCTATAAAAATAAATATTAAATAGACATGCTTCTTCAGCCATCTACCAGCGCCAAGCGGTACTTAAGTACTAGTACCAACGTCGCAGGAAGACGACTGAAGCAGTAGTTCCTTCGAGTGCGCTGTCTAGTGCCTTCCGGATACATCTCGAAGGTTCTCGATACTTCGATACTCTTGTATTTACAAGAGGATCTCGTCCACAGTCAGTCAGTCGTGAACAGTGTGATATTCGTGTATAAGCCCACGCAGGTTCGTCGTGTCAGCCATAGCCTATTGTGGTTTTATATTGCCAGACTTTTTCATTAGTGTGAGACATATTCAGTGGATAATAACCGTTACACAGCCATTTTGGATTATTTTTTGGGTTCGCCTTCCATCATTATGACGTCTACGAGTAAACAGCGTAAATCGAGTGATTCTTGTCGGGTTTTTAATGAAAAGTGGACCAATTTGTATTTTTTTTTTTTTTTTGTGTGCCGATCGACGATAAGCCAGTGTGTTTAATTTGTCGTGAGTCAGTGTCAGTATCAAAAGAATACAATATAAATCGACATTATGAGACAAAGCATGCGTCCAATTTCGATCACCTTCAAGAACAGCTTCGTGTGAACAAAGTGAACCGTCTCCAAATTGATTTAAAATGCCAGCAGGGTACGTTTAAAGGCAGAGGGAAGAGAGCGAAGCGTGCATCAAAGTATGTAATGTAATAGCCGAAAAAATTGCTAAAAAAAATCAAAAGCCTTCTAGGATGGAGAGTTTGTGAAAGAGTGTCTCATCGCTGCTGGGAAAATTCTGTGACCAAATAATAAGGAAGTTTTTAAAAAACTGAGTTTGTCTGGTGTAACGGTAGCACGACGTGTCGAAGAACTTGCCAATGACATTGAAGGAACTTTTAAAAAAACGGTCGTCCGAATTTATGCCATGTTTACTTGCTTTAGATGAGAGCACAGATGTGAAGGATACAGCACAACTGGCTATCTTTGTCCGTGGCATTGATCAACAATTCAATGTGACAGAAGAACTGCTAGCGCCAATGAAGGGAATTAACCTATGAAGGGAATGACGAAAGGCACTGATATTCTTGAAGCCGCCAAGAAAACGCTCCTACTATGGTGGGAAACGTTCTTTCCCACCATAGCTTTCCCCTGCTATGGTGGGAAAGAACGAAGAGTTTGTTGCGCTGTTACGGAAAGAACCGGAACTAGAAGGAAAAAATTTCGTCCATTACCACTGTTGAATCCACCAGGAAAATTTGTGAGCGCAAACTATTGGATTTGAGAATGTCATGAAAGTTATTGTGACTGTCGTCAATATTATTAGGGGGAGAGGATTGAATCATCGTCAATTCCAAGAGTTTTTGACCCAAGAGTGCGAAGCCGATCACGGCGATGTGCTTTATTATAGTGATGTGCGTTGGTTGAGCAGAGGGAAGGTTCTTAAAAGAGGCTTTGACTTAATGAGCGAAATACAGCAGTTCATGCAAACCAAGGGGAATCCGATTGCGGAATTCGACGATTCAAAGTGGATGACAGACTTTGCCTTTCTGACCGACATTTCGTTGCATGTGTCTGGTGCACACTCTGTTTGATCACATCAAAGCTTTTGTGGCCAAGCTCAAACTTTGGGAGGCACAACCTGCAAACAAAAAAAAAAAAAAAAAAAAAGACCTAATTCATTTTCAGCTTCTCGCTGAGTCCAACTGTTCGTCTCTTGATGAATACGCTACAAAATTAGCCGTGTTGCGAAGTGAGCTCGAAGAGAGATATAGTGATTTTTGTAACCAACAGTCTTCTTTAGAATTATTTTCAATGGCATTCAGTGTCAATGCTGCCTGCCAAAATGCCAGGCTCAGTACAAAGGGAGCTGCTTGAACTCTAAAACAACTCTTCTTTGGGAGAAAAATTATTCAGTGTGCCCTTGCTTACATTTTAAAGACTACATTTCTGAGGACGCATTCCCTAATCTTCGCCGGTATGCTTTGAAGATGTGCGCTTTGTTAGGAAACACATATTTATGTGAGCAGTTCTTCTCCAGAATGAAGCATGTGAAGTCCAAGACAAGAACTCAGACCAACATCTCGAGAATACTCTGCGCATAGCGACTTTCAACATTGATGCCAACATCGACAAGCTGGTCAAGGACATTGTAAAAAATGAATGTTTTCTTCATTAAATTATCTTTTTTCAAGTATTGATTGTATTTACTTATCATGAACCCGACTCCTACCTACGCTCTTAAAGCTGAGTTTGTTTATTTTTATAGGATTTTATGTAAAGTATCAAATGCACAGCGTTCCTTGTGAATCTGGAGAGCATCTTACAATTATAAATACCTCAGTATAGCTTAGTGGCCCGCGGACTTCATTGAAATTTTTAATGCTGCCCGCACTGTCTGAAAGGCTGAAGACCCCCTGGCTTAGTCAGTTTCGATGAAGTTCGTTGGATGGAAAGACCTAGGTTTGAATCCCGTTTAGAATGAGAAAAATCTTTATCAGGATGTTCAATCGAAGGTAAGTTTGCTGGTTTCGTACGATGGTGTTAGGGTTTTTCAATCAAGTAAATCGGCCAGGAGAACACACGCAATTTACACCAAAATATATACAGGGTGTTCGGGATAAATTTGACATATTTATAATTAATTATATTTTTCCGTAAGTTACATGTATTAACACACACTTCTCTTCGTTTAAAAGTTTGGACCCTTCTTCATTCATATACAAGATGTCAGAAAGGATGGATAGCTGGAACCCACCTGAATCATGGAAGAGAATAACTTGTATCATGATGATTCGTGCCCGCCATCAAAATAAGGATATTACGACTGCTGCCCAATGCTCCCTGAATACAGTAAAAACAATCAGGCATGAACTAGAGACTTGCAATGGTGACTACGAGGATGTAGCAAGAAGAAAGATCCCTAGCAGACGATCTGATTGCGTTCGTACAGCAGAATTCCTCGCAAATCTGCAGGAACAGGTGTTGAAGAACCCTGGCATTGGAATTCGGGCTTTGTTCGTGGAGTTGCTAACTGTAGTCAAGCCCTGGATAACAAGGGTAGCCAATGGTAGGCCGTGTGTATGGCAGCAGGATTCGGCCCCTTGCCACACCTCTGGGAAAAGTCAAAAATGGTTGTCTGAAAATTTCTACGACTTCACCAGTCCAAATGTTTGGCCTCCAAACTCCCCAGACCTTAACCCCATGGATTATTTTGTATGGGGTGCAGTTGAAAAAGACACCAATCGCACTTCCAGTAATACAAAAGCCCAGTTAATGGATAAAATTAAAACAGTTTTTGCGGCCCTTCCCAGGGAGACTGTAGCATCAGCTTGTTCGAGGTTCCGAAGCAGAATTGAAGCTGTGATCGATGCTAATGGTGGTTATTTTGAGTAAATCTTGTTGATAGTATTGTAATTAACTCTGCCTGTAATGTTTTTTTGTCAATTCATTAAATTTAATAGATACAAATAAGATTTTCTTTTTCCTTACGAAACTGTCAAATTTATCCCGAACACCCTGTATTTAGGCATTACACTAACCGCCTTATCTTACAATTATGTTTGAAAAAACCATTCTTGGCAGGTCGTGGACTTTAAAGGCCTGTAGGCACCACAGATTATAATTATTATTATATACTATCTATATAATAACCAAAGCATAATATTAGTTACTATATTTTATCTTTTCAGATAATAACCCTCCTTATCAACAGCGAGTACCGCTAAAGACAAATCTGCTTTCAATTATGTAACTTTCAGTGAAATCATGTGCTTTTATCAGAGTGATCAGGAATACAAAATACTATTTGTTCATACCACTGTAAAAATAGTTGCTCTGTTAAATCTAAAACTTCTCTAGATGGCGATAGAAATGAGATGATTAGTTGAAAGATCACATGGCTTGTGTTCACGATGTGTATTCGGTATGGTCACGTGATGTGAAATCAAAATTAAAAAATAACATAAAAACATCTATTGATTTACTTACTACGCAACGTCTATATTTTCCCACGAGGCACTTCAACAACAGTTTCCATGGGGAGGACAGGTGAGAGATGTTTCGTGTCTGCGACACGCCGAACGATGTCGCTGATTGGTACTTGTAAATAATGTAAATCTCTGGATGATAAAAAATTAAATACAGACTTCCTGGGAACGAGATTAATATCTCTATAACACATGTTATGTATACCCACAATTTATAAAAATTCAAATACGTTTGCTTCTCGCTACTACCTACTGCTTCTTGTAATTATACCGTAGACCGTTTGGACCATGCGAAACACTGCTATTATAGATTTCAGATAACATCACATTCTCTGATGTAAAGGTTTCAACACACCCAAAAACGGAATATGTATACTTTATGATGTTGTGAAAAATATAAGAAAAATTTGCAGCTAGCATCAAATTTGCGGAATAAGCATCAGCAGGTTGAGTTACGAAAATATTATGCGTTCCATATTTGTATTTTTTGTGAATTTTGTGTACAGCGTATAAACACGTAAATATTTCATTAGATTTAAATATTTAAAATGACTGCTAATGCAATTATTAGTTACGATCATCTCTCCCACGCAAACTTGTAAACCTATCATAATATAAGTTGCACAGGCTAAAGGTATATAATCCCGAAACCAAACATGGTAAACTTTATCGTGTTAATTTTTCATTTCTTCAGAACTCAATTAAGCAAGATCAATTAAACAGTCTCCAGGGCGGCGATGAAAATCACCTGTCACCTAAAGGCATTCTCAAACATCCATTGCATGCTGGTAGTTGCTTATTTTGCTCACACTTACTCGGGATAAATAAAGAAGAAATGTTTATAATAGCATCCATAAAATGATGTTGCAATTTTAAACCAAATTCACATACCCCATGTCTCATCCTTTGACTTTTTATTAGTCGTTATCCTTAAATGATATCACACATTATGGAGAAGGATAGTTTGGAAACATGTGACACTGCAACAAGAGGAGAGCATCCAAAAAAGTATCATTATGTATCAAAAAAAGTTAAAGGCATTTTCTTAGGGGAGAAAAAATGAAAATTTCAAATTAGATTTAAAAACTCAGTTTTGAAATCTTAAAAACATTTAAACTAAAAAGATTCAAAAACTTGCTAAATTGCACAACGGAATCCAGTTCGTCATTGATTTCTCCTATGATTTCAAAATATGACAGTATGGATTCTTGTATGTGTTTATTGAAGTTACAAAAATTTATTTCGAAATCTTAAAAACAAATCTCTATATATTTTTAGATTTTTTTAAATATTTTAACGCGATATGGAGAAGAGGTTGATCTGAAAGTGTGACACTTTTTGACCAGAGAACGGGTCTAATATGTCGGGAAAAAAAAAGCATGACATCGTTTAAAGATCACATTATCTAGCGATTTCTGTCTGACACCCACCCAAAGGTGTTATTTCAATCCTTAAATGATTTTTTAAGTAAGGTCATCACAAAATGTGGGCTAAGTTTAGTTATTGCTAACAAAAGTAAACGAAATTTTGAGTACTGATGAGTACATAATTGCTAAGCGCATGTTAGCTGCGAAATGCAACTGACCTACGTTCCGTCATCAGTCCTTCTTTTAGCCCTTCACTAACACATCTCCCCCATGAGGTGAAATGCGTAAATCAGAAGTGAATGACCTGATGTGTGTACCTGCTAAAAACAGAATTCTGTGAATAGAGCTTAAAATAAATCCAGCCTTCACGAACGAAAGGATTAAGCGGTTTAGTACACAATTCGATAATGAATATAACTATCCTTGATTTCAATCTTTTTTATTTAAAAAAAATTACCTTTCATCTTAAAATTTACATTTTAAGATAAAAGCTATGATTTTTGTTTAATGTGGGAGAGAAAATGCTTACGAAAACTGTCTAAGTAAATAAACAATCATTAAAATATTTTTTGACTCATGAATAGTTTTTTTTTTTAACTAAGGATGACACGGTTGTGACACACAACATGTGTCATTTTCAAATCGAGGATGTGTCACACAAGATATATTTGAGACTTCTTTCTTGAAAACATGAAGTACAGTCGAAAGAAGTTTGCCAAAAAACATTCTGTTGCATCCGTCCTGTCCTCAAGTTATTTTTCTCGGCACATATTACTTTACTCGGGAGTGTTTATCTAGTTGCGTCCCATTTCGCTAACTTGATACTCTGCATCTCAGTGTTATTTCGTATCTTAGTAATAGTTTTTTTTCCTATTTTGGTAACATAATACAAAAGAAATTGGAACTTCAGTCGACTAACGCAATAAGGAACTTCGAAATTTCATATCTTCAGATTTTCAGATCGTTGGTAATGCAAGTGCCCCTCCAGAATATGGACTTTACTTTTATGAAACATTTGAGAACAGTCAACAGATGAACTAATAACCCTGTGAAGTAGAGATAATAGTCCACGAAAAATCTTAAATAATTAAGTACACCACAATAAAGAATAAAATTCAGGTCTTATGTGATCAATTGCTAACAGCATAAAGTAAAACATTAAAAAAAGATGTAACTCCTCTCTCTCTCTCTCTCTCTCTCTCTCTCTCTCTATATATATATATATATATATATATATATATATATATATATATATAACTGTAGTTCCCTCCCTCCCTTCAGAAAGTCTAGTGCAGACAATACTGAAATACAATCTCCCTTTATTATCTTGCCATAAGATATCACATCAGCAATAATATATTTGGTATGAAAACAGTTATACTACGGTAATTTCCACTGCTTGTGCATGTCCAAACTGTTCTTAAATTCCTTCTCCCCTGCTATGTTAAACCAACTAAAGTAGCTGATTTCCAAAAATATTGGCAAATTTTTTACAAGTTCACAGTCAAATTTTTTTAGAAAAAAAGTTATATATTTTTTGCATTATAAATATGATTACATAACTGAAGAAACTGACACGTGGGATAAGCTGTTATCAACTGGCGACAAATCATCTACATTTACTTCGTGCCTCACTAGCTGGGGTGCGCTTCACCGATTGGAAAACGTCCGTCCAGACTTAATGTTTCTCACATAATGTTGGTCGCTTAGTAACAGCAAAATGTCCCCAGAGGGGTGTCGTTATTGCCGAGCTCAAGGTCATACAAGGTCATCTACATTTAATTAAAAGAGGGGTAGGCGAAATAGGGATATGTGAAAAGGAGAGTCACAAAGAAGAGTATGGGAAACATTGATCTTTATTGAAAGGTACTGAATACATCGAATTTGCATTCTCTCCTTTCATATTAATAAATTAGGAAGTAATTCGATTTTCTATTGCAGATTTATAATAGGAATATAAACATTCCGTATAAGATAAGTTAATGAAATATTAATATGAGTTTCTTTTAACTTGATTGATTTTTATGGCAATTCGCCTCCCTCACATAAAAGCTTGCAAAATCTTTTGTGTGTGTGGAGGGGATGGGGGATTTCCCGTATGACTCATTAGCATCGTGTGTAACTGAGAATAGAGAAAGAAAGTGCAGGCATTATTCTTAAATAACTGTGTTTTGCAAACCTTAAGAGAATATTAATGGTAATGAAAGCCCATTCGTATGAACAGATGTGAAAGAGATTTTGAAGGAAGATGAGGAAAAGCAGGTTTAATCGAATTGAAATTTAACTGTATATGGATGGTGAATAAATAATACTCCCTGGATTTATAGTTTGGCGGAAAGTGAAAGGATTATGAATGTGAGTTTATTTCATTGTGCTTTGCTCATGAAGTGCAATGGGCGTACGAGTATCAATAGCAAAGATATAAAGGTAAAAACATCCTGATTCTGTGAGAAAGAGAGGAATGAATCAATAAGACAAGGATTAAGAAAAAATTAAAGTGTGCCATCCAAAATGTAGTTATCAAAGGCAGAGCCGGATTTGGAATTCCTACATGGTTAACGAAAGAAATATCCCTCGGAAAAGAAGAGAAAAATAACATTCGTTACACTTCTATTAGTCTGATAACAGATAACATGAGATGAGAAGTGTGCCTAGGGATGCAGAAAGGTCATGAAGATCAAGTTTAAGGCAGCAGTTGTAAATGAGCTTGAAGGTTAGGACTGTCTGAGCGCAACAAGGTTCTCAAATACAATACAACATTGTAGAATGTTGTATTGTATTTGAGAACCTTGAGATAAAAAATAGTGTGGTGTGACCAATAAACGGGTGCGTTGCGATCAGATTATAAATGATCTACAAATTATAAAGAATTTGTATATCATTCACATTTAAGAAAACTCTGATGCAGCACAGTGTGATCCAGCGAATTTCAAATGTAAGGAATTCTACTTACATCATAGGCAGATTCCTTACATATGAAATTCCTTATTGGAAGGTTCACTGATCAAATACCTGGGTAAATCGAAAGTCTCTGTCTACATTATTGAGTTTCCTAAAAAAAAGCCCCTAATCAAATTCGTTTTTCGTGTATCTCTCTGAACATCTGTCTGTGCCACATGGTATAATAACTCCGTTCTGGGTGGGCAACTTTTATTGAAATTCCAATTCCCTACTAAAAACTTGTCTGGCCATCTCAATTTTGGTTTCAGTCGGACCAGTTTAGTGGCAACATGATTCGAAATTATGTAAAGTAACTCAGTGCGGAACTGAATTTAATGAAATTTGTAATTTATGATCTGCAATAACATTTATCAATCTCAACATATTGGACCATTTTAGTAGCAAAACGAAACAGTTATGTTGTAAATGATAGTAAATAAGCAAACAAACACGGCTCTAAAAATCAGTTGCTGTGATAATGTCGTACACATAAAAACCTGCTATTGCGGACTGATATGCACTTTTTTTAATTAATATCTAAGATCACTTCCACTTACACTTTCACTTTTTCTTTAACATATACTACTGTTATGGATATATTAGAATATACGGTGAAAAACGAAAGAAACCTTGAAGATATGTTAACATCACCTCCAAACTCGTTCGGGCGATTGTCCCAACTTTACGCTTATTTTTATTTTATTTTATCATCTGATCAACAAATCATCTCTTCAACAATAAGGTTCTGATTTTCCCCTTTCAGTGGTTTCGACTGTAGATGACTTTTGTAGGGCCCACATAGTATTCCTGGAGATTTTTACAGGGTAGTTCACCACTGCTTTCCCTACCTCCCCTCTTAATTTTATCCGGGATCGGGACCAGCATATGACTGGGACGTATTCATGACTGTAATCCATGTGCGTTCACAGGGCCGGTTTGCCTTTTCTGGGGGATGAAAAACCGGGTGAAAAAAACTCCTACCTTCGTATGAGACCAGCTAATTCACCTTTAGTCGAAAGAGACCAGATAAAGGTTCCTCACTGAGGGGAATCGAACCCAGGTCTTTCCGGCCAAAGGGCTTCGTCTATACTGACTGAGCTACGGAGACTCCTGTAAGGTTCTGACAAACATATTAACTTCAATGTTTTTTTTCCCGTTTTTCCAGTCCTAACAACATTCTTCACAACATTCAAATCTACATGCAATACTAGATTTCTCTTCTTGAGATAGCTATCCTCCAGTTTTTCTTGGTATGTACATATCATGAGTAACACTGCCTCATCAGTAGCTAAGAAATTAGTCTTTCTTTTTTCATTCCAGGCATTACTCTTCTTTTGAACAACTATTAAGACTATACAGATCTGTCAAGCTATTGTACCCTCTTCTCACATATGAGGTGGTATCCCTAAATACTCCCTAAAAATACTTGATTCAGTACAGAAGAGAGCAATAAGGTCGACTACTAAACATTGCTCTTTCGTGCAGATGTTCTGTTTTGCTGCTTGCATTTTCTATAAAAATATGCATAATCTCTATTAATCGAAATTGGCAACGATAATTTCTCCACTCTAGTCAAATATTCAGAAGCTATTCAAACATTCTTCGTAGTTCAAATTCGAACTCCTAGAACAAACTTTTCTTGCTTTTCGTTCATTCCCTCTACTCCTTCTAAGATTATAAACTACTAGCTTCAAATCAATTAACAAGTTTCTTCTCTCTTCTCAACTTTCTGTCCACCTAAAGTACTAATATACTATAGGTTTCTGAATCTCCCCAGTATGCGATTACCATGTAAAATAAATAAATAAGTAAAATAAAATAAAATAAAATAAAAAAACTTACTTTACACATAAAAACGCTTGGAAATGTCAGTTGCAAAAAGCTAAGGCTGAGAACAAATATTTATAATTGATACATTACACACGTTCGTTCTTCTCGGCTTCCAATCGATTCCATTTAATAAAATGGAAGTCAATTCGGGTTTACTTTGCCTCGCCTACTCCCTAAGGGGAATAAAAGGCGTTACTTGATTTTTTTTTAATTTTTGATATTTTAAATAATACAGGCTGATCTTGAATAGAATGGTAAAATTGTCATCCTGTGAATTCTCTTACTGTCATACTAACTAAAGGCATAGAAGATACTTAATATTTAATTCTGAAATATGAAATGAATGAATAAACAATACTCTTTCAGTGATAACTGGTTACTATTGGTTAAATAATGAGTTAACAGCATTTTGATAAAACTTGTAATATTCCGATGGGATGCTTAAAATGTGTTGCTCATCAAGGGTGTGCTTTCTTTAAGGACTCTTGCAAAAAATTGCAAGAGTCTGAAACATAAAGAAGGAAATAATTGTGAAAGCCACTATTGTATGAACACAATGGTGCCGCTGGCGAACAGTTTTCAGCTACGTTTGAAATCCCATTGCTAGCTCAACAAATAGTATCTAAATTTATCCTACCTATTGCTGCTGCCAGCTTTCTAACGTGTATTACAGATACATCACACAACTGTAGCAACTCACCCTGAAAATCTTCAGCTGGATCGCTTGACTCGGCTGAATAAATAATGTACAACACATTTCAACGCTTCGCATTCACAGCTATTACCATCAGGTATTTTAAATCGTATTAGTATATTCACAATTTAGATATATGACTTTATATCTTGTATTTATTTATTTAGTGCATACAATCAAAACTTCTCCCAATACTTATTACTACCATACATAAAAATGCTATAAATCATTATTATTTATGATTAATTAATATTACTGATAATTAATAAGAATTGTGTGCTACTATCAGCTGTTGATGTTTAAGATAAGCTGACAATATAAAAACACAAAAATAGAGATTTCTCCATAACTGATTTTTCAAATTTCAAGGCAGTACGTGTCCTTACATATTCTATTTCTTTCTTTAGAATGTCTACAAGACAAGGCGAAGACAACGAAAAGTTCTTTTAGATTTTATAGAATTCCTTGAAGTTTGCAATATTAAATCAGGAATATCCCAAAATAGCTATTATGCAGCACAACATGTTATTTCCCTATGTTCTTCGATTAGCAATGATTACATTCATAGACAAATTCTCTTAGAAGTGATGAAATAGGATAACTTATTTTGAAGCCATTTTATATATGGGCGTATATTACATATCCTTGACAATATTCATTAAAAAAACAATCAGTAAGCTTATCATAACTGCAGTTTCCTTCCCATTTCCTGTATGTAGCATGATCAGTTTCTTGTGAGGTTCACAAATAGTTCACTTCTCTAAGTGCGTAAATTAAATTCGTTTTAGTTTTACGTGTGTTTGTTTTAACGATGAAGTTCAAATGTACTACATGCCTTGTTTGTCATTATAAAATACGAGTATCATAAATAAAAGAAATACGATACATGAACATAATAGTAATATGCTTGCTTGTATATTTATTTTAAGAATTTTTCCAACTACGACAAACCTTTATAATGCACTCCAAAATGTCGATACCACTTGGTTGAAACTTTAGGAGCTCAAATTCATTCAAGGACAGAAAATGTTTTTAGCCTGAAGGCTGGGTTGGTTTCAGACGATGGTAAGTTCCTCTAAAGTCGTAAAAACTGTTTGTTTTTTTAGCTTCCTATTTAAACCGACCTGCCAATATATAAACCTGACAGACATATTATTGGAGTTCCTACAGCCCAAATTGCGTTGTCACTAAATCTAAACAATCCAATCAGCCGCGCTCATATTTTTGAATTTGTCAACATCATAACTACTAAAATAAGAGGATATTTATCGATGATTTTAATAGGGAAATATTCAATTTTTTTAACTTATAAAAAAATGAAATTTCCACTGTTATCTACTTATGTGTGTGCATAATATGCTCTTAACAAAATATTTCTGTGTATATTTTCTCAAGTTATGCATAACTTAATTTCTTAAATCTTTTTTCCAATTTTCAGAAAACAATGTTGAAAAGATTGTTGTTTGTTTGTTTTTATAATAGTAATAGTAATTGTTATTATTATTACACTTACATTTTTAAGGAAAAAAAGTTTCTAATTTATAACCAGTAAAGGCCTGGTTCGTCGATATTATGCTCCAACCAAAGGCACCTAACACGATATCTCTGAATTTAGGTGGTAGATGATTTTCACCAAAAAAAGTTCAATATTTGGTCTTTAGAATGTTTTTTTTTTTCGGATTATCTAATCCTACCCGCTTTACTATATGCTTACAATTTCGCGGGTGGGATTCACATTTAAAATAATGATAATAATAATATTGATATGTGCATTCCTTCGTTTGGAATTTCACTTTAGGAAGATTATATCCGCCAACAGTTCTGCTGCCTATCGAGTAGGCAGTCTTTCTCAAGTGAAACGTGTTAGTCACTAAAACGTGTAGTTGTGATTGTGATGGAGCGGATCCAAACCTAAAAACAAAATGCGGAACGAAAAGGTCACGGCCCAAACGTTTAAGATAGCTGCTTAGCTATATCGTCTCACTTACTTAGGATTTCTATTATTTTTGTTTTAGATTCAAATAATGAAAGAGTGAGCTCGGTTTTCAAAATATTCCTGATATCGTCTAATCTTAAAAATGGCTGGTATCTTACATTGAATCAACAACATTAGAAATGAGGTTCAGTGGTATGAAAAAAGCTAATAATATATATACAATTAGAGCCTAACTGTGGATAAATTACCGAGATCACTATTCCAATGAATGTATATTTTTTTAAACCAATGTGAGCTCAGTGAAACTATTTTATCATTAACTTCTGGATCAGACTATATAATACACGCATGTATTACCCATGACATTAAACTAACGTAAAACACTCTGGTAGTTTTGGGTTAGTTAACTGTACATTACGATAACATGTTATTTAAAATCGGCAGGTGTTTATCTAACTAATCTAATCTAATCTAACTTATCTAACTAATCATTTAATTTTAACAAACTTCTTGAGAAATTTAAATATATGAATCACTAAATCTCTTCTGACACTTCTACTCGAGTAAAGATCTGAAAACTTAGAAAGCATTCTAATGAGACGAGTCTATTCGGTCTTTATATAGCGACCTCCATCGTCTTCTACAACGGAAAAACAAACCTAGGAAGAAGAAGAAGAAGTTAGAAGAAGAAGAAGAAGAAGAAGAAGAGAGGTACAAAAGAACCCCTCCCCAGTCATTAAGCTGATAGGAATTCTATAAGCATCAGCGTTTAAGCAGTACTCATCTTTTTTTTTTTCCTTTTTTTGTGTAAAAGGAAAAGAATGATAATAACAGCTTTCTTCTTCTGATGCTTACTAAAATGGAATGGAATAAAATAATTTTTATTAGCACTATTATTTTTAAATCATAGTGCTAATTTTTTAAGTCGGGCAACGTTTAGTTAATAATGTGCTTCCCTTCTCTCTTTCTGTGTGCACGCGCGCGCGCAGCTTCCTTGAGCAGGGTGTTGTATCACACCAGGTGATGAAATTCACTTATGGCATATAGTCAGACTTCCGAGTTCACTGGAAAGCGAATGCGCTACACATTAGGCCAATATATATAAAATGAATATAGAATATTTATATAAATAAAGATAAATAAACATAGAAAATAAATGCGGTGTGTCTTTCAATAATTTTTTTGCATACTTTGATGATAAAATAGGGAATATTTTATAACCCGTTATACCCAATCCGCGTTGTCGATAAGCTCCTGTAAATATTTGTTAAGGGAGAATAGACCTGTTTTATATCACAAAAAGTTGTTTTTTTTTAAGAATTCAAAGAATATATCATTTTTTACTTCAGTGGTAAATCACAATCAGACAACATAAGTAACAGTTTGTGATATCGATTAACTTAATTTTCTCTTTCCAGTCAATGAGACAATCTGGCGTCCTTTTTATGTTCAAGAATAAATATCAATAAAGGAAGAAGAAAAATATGAGTTCCTTCCCCAACAACTTCATATTCAAAATGAACATGCAGAATACAAACAACAATGGAATACTGGTGTAGAATTCCACATTATAGATATAACAACCAAACAAATACATAAACATTAATGAAAATCATTACGCTTTTGAAGGATTCTGAAGGGGAAAATCATTTCGTGATAATATCAAATTAATAGTTTGGTTTGTCATATACTGTTTTGGAGTGTGTTTATCTAGATGCATCTAACCAATTTTATTTGTACTGTGTTACGACAGCGACCTAGGCAGCAATAATCAGTTACACAAATACCCGACAGTTCAACTGCATTCGGGGTGACAAAATAATAAATAAATAATAAATTATGACCAAGATTTCAGATTAGTAAATCCCCTCTATGTCGGCATTATCAAGAGGAAAGTTTATCAAATTTAAGACGAACTCTATCTTTAAAGAACGAATTAACAACCTTTAAAATGGTAAATTATTATTGTTTTGTATTGCATTACAGTTATTCACTGTTATGAAAGTAAAGAAGTAAGAACTGATAGATAATATTTCAAATTTACCGATGATAATAGAATCCTCTTCAATAGACTGACGAAGTTTACAAGGCACTAAGTAGTGACGTTAGACTCAAGGTTTAAACTTCCCTGCCTTAGAGCATCGCGAAATGATCGCTCTTCTTAAACAAAGTCTAATCCCTGGATAAACGATTGCAAAAGCTACGAAGGGAGGATGGAGAATAAATTAGTTGGAAAAAACTCGTGCAGAATTATAAATAGAGTATGGTATTAGATTTAGTATTAAACTGGTGACGAAATCACTGTGAATTTCATTTTACTGCTTACCAGCAATTTTCTGGAAAGAAGATGCCAATATATATGTATGTTTAATGCATGAGAGTAAAGGGAATGCATGTTTATCAATAGTAAAGGAAATAAAAATTAAAAAATAAATGAAACGTCAGGCTCTTCAGAAGAAGTGTCTGACGTTTTCATAAAATAATTCAGGAAATAAAAACTTCTGATACGTTTTTATTTCCTTTCTCCAAAGCCATTAAATTAAAACAAAAATTATCGGGTTTTTTTCCAAAAAGCTTCGCTTGGTTATCAATTATTATTAGTAGTAGTATTAGTGGTAGTAGTAGTATAATAGTAGTAGTAGTAGTGTTACGTGGCACCTCCAAATAAGAAAAGGATAATCCTAAAAGTCTTGGGCAACAAGTTTTAAAATTTTTTAAAAATTAGTAACTTATTATGAAATTTCAGCATATACAAATGAAGGATGAATCTTCAATGCGTGTTTTTGATAATTTCTTTCCAAGAGGTAGTGAAAGTGTACTGTATGACTGCATTCTAAACATAGCATCTGTGTGATTTGGGTGGTTCCAGAACATCATATAAAGTTAAATTTAACTGCAGATTTCCTCTGTATATAGGGATTAGTGTTTATTTCACTGATGATAAAAAGTGGTAGCGCGAGGTGTTCAAACATGGGTGGACCGATGTCAGTGACGCGGAAAGGTCTAGTTAGTAGGGACGGACAACATCGATGCCATGGATACCACTATTCCAAGTAACATAAGGATATGAAACAGAGAAGATTGATGATGTTCAGATTTCATATGAACCATAAATCATTCCATATGAAATGAGAAGCTCGTGAATGTGGTCTTTGGAGCGGCTAACACGTTATACTACAGAGATATTTAAAAAAACAAAACATCTGTAGCGATGAAACAAATGCCTGAACTTGGAAGATTATGCTAAAATGATTTTTATAGATTCCTCTTTCGTTTCATATTTCACAAATTCATGAATATAGTACATGTAAAAATTAAAAAAAAAATAATGCTGATAGGGACTTTTCTAGTTATCCAAGTAGTATGAGAGCCTGTGTACAACATCTTCTCCACTAAGAAGAGGAGGAGAATAGTAACCGAAATAGGAAGTCTGAAGAAAGTAATTCTTACTTGGTTGAATCTTCACTCACTGGCTTCACTCAAAGAAATAAAGCTAATGAAATAAAATAAGACGTAGAATGAATAATGAACTATCCAAAATAAGTGGAAGACGATCTGTATTGGAATTAAATAACATATATAGAAAATAATTAGATGTTACAGAAAAGCATATCTGACTATTTTGTAAAATTGTACAGAACAAACACCAGGCGTTTCAATAGAATAAAGTTGGTGGTTGAGGCAGTTTCTTATATTGAGATTTCATCTGAAGAAATGTGTCTAAATCCTAAACTGTATTTAAATTTATATCGCCAGAGATATAAATAAACTTCTAGAAGAAATTAAAAAGTGAATAAAATAGAAACATAACTGATAGAAAAAATGATATAATTAATAGCAAACATGTGATTTGCTGTTTTGATGTAGAAAAAGCTTGTGATAAAATTCAAGATAAACGGCATTCTAAAAGTCGCAAACCACTATTCAATACCACAGAGACTAAGCCAACTGAACATACTCGACGTAGAACTCACACTTATTGCAGCCATAACAAGTTAGAGCTTAAATCCAGACAACGACAATATTTGTCTGCCACTGCCTGGATGGAAATCTGCCTGTAGCTCTTCGAAAAAAAGTTAGTTACGGTTAAAAAAAAAATTAAAAAAAACTCTGTTCAATTCCTTTTAGAACAAAAGCTATTAGATAATTTATGCTATTTTATTTTTTTCAAAACTGGAAATGTATAAAATAATATAAAAATACCCACAAGAATAAAGTATGGTGACTTACTTAATTTTATACTATTTACTGCATGGATACTATAACAAGAAAAGTTAATATTGATGAATAGTTAGTAATCAGGTTAAGCAAGAAGAATAAAAAAAAGAATAAATTGGTGTGTTGCTAATAACGTATAAAGACAGAACTTACAAAAATCAAAGTATATATTTTCATTAGAAACAAAAAAAGCATTCTGGAAACATATCGAATTCAAAATATGTGAGGATCTCTCCAGAAAAAATGTGATACAAATTAAAATTAACTACGTAAATAAGTATTGAGATTGAAGTACCTCAGTATTACACTAATCTCTAACAAGAATCTAAAAAAAGAAGGTAAAAGTAATAAATTAATTTACTGAAACTAAAGTCTGACATATTACTTCAGGACCATTGATCATGCCATTACCCAATAGAGAAAAGTTCGGATACTACAAAAAAGCATTACGAATGATGTGACATGTCAAACATCTACGTCATCTGCGCGGAACCTTACAGAAAATAGTTAGCCAAACTAGATTAGTTTTACAAAATGAAATACATAATAAATGAAGACATATGTAAGTAATATATCATAAAATATGATATGACAGCCATTAGAACACAAGAACAAAATAAAATAAAACTGAAAGAAGGATAGTTCGTGGAATCATAAAGATGATAAAAAACGAATGCAAAAGTGAGAACAGTAAGATCTTTTAAGGTAAGATGGAAAGAAAAAACATTAAATTGTATTCTATTGAATACGTTTTTTTTTTCATTTACATGAACAAAATGAAAAAAAAGTTCTATATATTGAAAAGAAGGGAAAAAATTGTTCTTAAACCCTCAACCGTTTGTAATCTGACACAACAAAAATCTAAAATACAATCTTGCGAAATTAATCTTTTTTTTTTTGAAATATAAGACCTTAAGACAAATATATCACTATTGACACCATAATCACTGCATAACCGTAAGACAGCACAATTATATGCAATTTTGAATAAATGTCTATTACTTTAGGAAAAACCTAAGATACCAAAGATAATTAAGCGACACGTCATGCTGGATATCGATTAGCATGGTCGATATGGCGTAGTATGATGGGCATTCCATTAGACAAACTGCCAACATCATTAAAGAAATCAAACATGCACAGCTGTCAAAGACACCATCTTATTTATTTCTTAAGAAGCTGATTTTTTATAATAAAGTGTTACGTCCTACAGAAATGAAAGTACGCGTGTCATTCAAGAAACTCATGGTAAAGCCACATGACTGTTTCAGTTTTTGTTTCGATTATTTCCTTGTTTGTTCCATCGTTAGGATGATATGCAGAAATTATCGTTATTTGTAATTTGCCAAAAAAAAAAGGTCATAAAGTATTATACCGAAAAACTGTAGAGATGTCTCAAGTTTGGCAGCGTAAGGCATAACGCGGCTACTACTATAATAACTCACTCAGCTCCTGAGCGATTTAAAAATTAAACGCTTCCTTGGACTACTGATATTGAGAAGTCATAGATGACTGGCTGGCTACTAAACCCACGGCAAAGTGTGAATTTGGCAGAGAATCAAAATCTCATCAGTTCTGTGTCAAGTCTGTCTAGCTGGGAGCTGCTTGGCGCCTATCAGAAGTCTGCCAGAGTCTTGCCTATGAGAAGTATGCTAAACTGTTGATATTTATCGTGGCTATATGCAATATTTTGTTTAAGCCATAATAAATATATTTCTTCAAAACAGCTCGTTCAGTGAGATATGTATAAGCAAAATTATATAAAAAACTAACATTTTTAATCAAGGTATGAACTCCAACCCTTGCTCTTTGTTATAAACATGTTCAGTATTTTTGGCCCGTTTTTAGCCTCACTTTTCAACAGAAATGATCACAGCTTAAGTTCATTGAGCTACAACAAAACTAAAAACATGCTTATTATATTTATGACTAGTTACTGTGCATACTGCAAGTAAAATAAAGCAAATAAATAAATAAACTTTTCTAGCGAACAACATTGTCATTGTTCTCTTAGTCAAATAGGCTAGCTTTCGCTTGATGTCTAGTTACTATTATACTAATAACGAGCTCAGTGTTTCTGCAGTTAATAAATTATAAAGTTTATAATTCAGTGCAAAGTACTTGGCTTTTCATAGAGACCATGGCCACTTGTACATAATCCTACAACGACTGGAGCCATGTAGTCTACCTGTATGTTTGCGGTTTTGTAATGTATTATGCTAGTGATTCAAATCAGCTGAAAAGAGGGCAGTCATGACATACAGTAATAACGGACTAGGTGAGTAAATATGCTGTATGATCAACATGAAAAGGTATAATGATGTAGTATTAAGAAAAACATGAAATTATCCGGCTATAGGAGCAAACATATTCTGGAAATGAAGACTAATTTATTAAACTAATCACAAATGATTTGAACAAAAAGGTTTCTACCAGTAGGTTCTGCACATAGTCGGGATGCGAAAGTGGTCCAATACTGATTGTAACAGATAAAACTTGAGTCTAATAAAAAAAAATGTTCGTTTCTCATCAACAGTAAATATTCTATATTGCTTACGGAAGTTCGTGTAAAAAAGCAACTTCCATAAACAAGATAGAATTATATTTTGCATATTTCTATATTTTCTAGATTGTGTTTTTCTTTGGCAGATGTGGGATCATAAAAGCTTTTCCGAGTCTTAATCCTAAAATTATTTTGTGAGTTCTCCGGCTTAGACATATCAAGGGATATTCCTCTTTAACGATTAACTTGACAACAAAATATTTTATTTACAGAAGCCAAAAAGAAATGTGAATGATAAATGCAGTTTTTTATGAATAATAAAAATAAATAAATAACAGTAATTAAAAAATAAACTGTGTGTGTGTGTCGTCTTTTTGTCAAAAAGCATTAAAATTGTCGCTATGGCAACAATAACTACGTGAAACATACTTGACAAGAACAGTTAATCATAATCAGGTAGGTAGTGATTAGTCCCTGTCGTTGTTCAGCAGTTTTAACTTATCCATCTTTCAATAGAGAGAATGACAATCGCGTAGAAAGCGTTAGTATTATGAACTTAGGGAAGGGACACGTGTCGCTTATTGAAAAAGTTTAATACTAATCCTAGATGGTATGATTAATCTTTCAGTGTTGTTTAAATATAGCAGAGCAGAATGCAAAATGAATTCCTGCGTTTTAACAGCTCATAATTGTGTGCAAACAACACGAATAGAGTGACACATGAACAACATTCACTCTGTCCGTAGCCATATCTTTGTGAACTGATAATAATATAGCATTTATATTTTGGACAGAAGTAATAATATTTACAAATATACAGGTAAGTACAGAAAATGTGAAGCTGCATTTATGCTGTATTTTTCTAATAAATTTTATTAGATTTATATATATAAAAACCAGAGATAAATATTTACTTTGATAGCAACGAAAATCGGAGTTGTGAAAAGACCGATTTTCTTTGTTGTTCTTTGATCGAACTCTGTAATCGCTTCAGTATGAACCATCGCAGTACCATAAAACCTGGTATATGTGATTATTTACTCTCTACTTGTTTTTACTTATAAAATTAAAATATAATCGCGTAGAATCGCGTAATACGAAAAGTTTTATATTTCATTCTTGTTGAGAATTTGAAACAATAATATTATTATTTAATTGCTGTTGTTGCATTTGATGAGAATTTGAAATACGAAAAGATTTTCATATTTCACATTTTTAAAATATGAAAAATATGAAATATGAAGTATAATAGCTTTGTATATTAAGAAGTACTTGATCATTTATATTTAATCCTTATTATATCATATTATGTGGAGGTCTATGAAAATTTAATATGACTGAGAACTTTCTGTCAATAAACTTCACAAATATACTGCTTTTCACTAGGAGGTCTTTTTTTTGTGTGGGGGGTGGGAGAGATGTGAGCAGGAACATTATCTTGTTTTCATTGTTTGGAGCTAGGAATATTAAACGGTTTTTCTACGGATATCCAAATGATCCTGTACATAATTGGCTTAAAGCAAGAAAAGTAACTTTATTGAACAACATAATTATTGCACTTAATAAAAACTTTTATGTGAAAAAAAAAATCTTGGTATAATTATATTTCTTATATTTGCACTTTTGTGCCAAAGACAAAGAGTTGGATACAAGAAAATAGCTATCATACTGAACAGCGAAAATTTGTGAAACATTTAACTGAAAGTGAAGAGTAGCTACTCAGTGGCTTAAAATCTTTATAAAACTCAAATATTACATTAAGATAGTGTCGTAATCGCAAACAATACCGTACTAGTCGAGAATGGAATCAGTAACATTAAATAGCCTGAAATGTAAAAACAAAGAGAGTGGCTAACAAAAGATTCTGCGATCGAAGGGAGTCTAGCAAGAATTACGCATAAGGTGATTCTGATTATTGTGTGTGATTATTAGATTATTCTTTTTCGGCAAACTGTTCTGCAGAGTCAAGTGTCAACGCATCACATTACTGCTCGTCACTTCAGTATACTACCTAAACTGAATAACAAACGGAGACAGTGAGTGAATGCTCCACCCATGCTAAATGAAAATGCAGAAACTATAAGACATCAGTTGTAGCTTCATGAATTATCATGCACGACTTTTGAACAATTAAAATTGAGAAATTGGTGCGAAATGAAAGAACTTCTCTAGGGAAAGTGCTCTAGGATAGATAAACAATTTACGTATCACATATTAATCATTTACCGATAATAAAAACAACGTCACTGAATAAATGAAATTTCTCGGTTAACAAACATTTGGAAAAAGGGATTATCAAGGGGTTAACAGGTAATTTTACTGAAAGAATGTAAACATATGAATATGAAAGGGGAAAAAAACATTTAAACTCCTTTTCTGTGAAGGTAAAGTTGTTAATAACTTGACCACTTTTTTAAAAAAAAACTTATCCAAATATATTCTTGGTGAGCAAACTTGCAGCTAATTGAAATCCAAGTTACTAAATGATTACCGGACTAAATGATTCACGGCCTTCTTATTTCTCTCGCTGGTATAATGTAGATGAAAAAAAAACGAATATCTTAATTTTGTAATCAGTAAAAATGCATTGTATTGCATCAAAAGGGGTGCTTCTGGTCGGAAGCATGGGGTCCCTAGGTTTGATTTCATATCTAGGATGAGAAGAATATTCATAAGATTTTTTTCAACTGAAGATGAATTACGATCATACAGGAGCGAAGTTGTTGTTGTTTTCTAGGTAACACGGTTTCATTCCTTCAGTAACTGTTATCTGCGCGTGTGCTTTTTTTTTTTTTTTTGGCCAGTTTCTCTGTTATGTAAAGCTCGAAGGAGAATCAAGTTTCCGGAAATAAAACCTCTATTGCCTCTACATGACACCGTAGCTCACTTTAAGTAAACCTTATTGAATCTTCCTTACGTCTTGTATGGGATGGTGGAGCTATGATGTATATAGTTAAAGTAGTCAAATATCTGTTGGTGTGGCAATTCAATTAATGGCAGGTAGGAAAATGAGAGTTTTAATTTTCACACATTGCAAGATTAATAAAGCAACTGAACAACTGACATTTACCTCAAAGTGACTGATAAAATTAAATGCAGAGAGGTAAGATGACATCGCTAGTGATGCATTGGAAGTTAAGATCTATAGAAATCCTTAGCTAAGGATTTTTATAGATCTTTAATGTTTAGGTTCCTCCTTAATGGTATCTGTACACTGAAGTGGTAAGAAGACACGTGCACCAATGTGCTCAAAGAAATATGTTTAGCTGTAGCTAAGATGTAGCTAAGATACTAGTTAATCCTCACTGGCTTGACAGATGAAGAGCTACCTGCCAGAGTAAAAAAGATATTTGGCTACCGTACAAAAATCTTTGAGTCAGAAGCTTCAAAGGGGGAAATCACCGGGGCAAAATAACGGATTAAACCAGGAAAGAATAAAGGCAAAAGATTCGAAATCTCGGAAGCTCCGAAAATAACTACAGAAAGTGTAATAAGTATAACAACATATACTAAGAGTTTATGTTATATTTATATTAGAGATATTAGAGAGAGAGAGAGAGAGAGAGAGAGAGAGATCATGAAGAAAAAATTAAAAACGAATTAATGATAGATACAAAAAACAGTTATATATAGTAAAATGCTCAATTCTGAACTACGAAAATTTGAACGACTTACATGATATTTATATATTAAAACAATTAAAAAGTATGAGAAATGAATTTGTAAACGCATTTAGAAGGGGAGTAAAATGCATCTGAAAATTATGAAAAACATTGAAAAAACCTTAAGGAATGCGATCAAACAATAAGAATATTAAGTATAATTCAATACACGCTCTAAAAGGTTTATATAAAGATCCTGAAATTAAAGTTAGTTACGAAATGTATTAGCGTACTAGTACTAATTAATACTTATATTATTGTTTGAAATGGTATGAGCTCTACGTAAGAACAATTAACGAATATATAAAATTAGATACTCCTAACATATGAGTATAAAAATTAAGATCTCAGAATAGAATTGGATGTTTATACTTTAAATGAAAAGATCAAGAAATACAAATAGAAATTGAAAAACATTTATACAATGCGAAAACATAAACTAACAAAAGCAGTGAATAAATTGTAGACAAAGGTGAAGAGAGAGAGACACCATTTGCAAGATGAAAAATAAAAAAACTTCGAACAAAATCCCTAATCGTCTATGAGAAGAAAATATTTAGGTTAAATAATATTTTCAAATAAAAATACAATGTATCATTACCAATGTTGCTAGAGAGATAAAACATAGACCTCTTCTTTTTTAAAAAACGTTTCAATTCAGATCTCCAAAAAGAAAGAGGAAAGTCATGTCCCGGGCAAACAATGAAGTTAAAACCACTCTACCACAGTTATCACTTAAAAACATTGACAAACCGTTAGTCACAAATACTGGACAGAAAGCAGAAACGTTATCCACTCGGCCAACACTGTAAAATTTTCCATCGCCCCAAATCAACTGCAGACAACATTATTAGCCAATACAGGGATGATACCACATCAGCCAAGAAACGAACAAAAAAATCCTCGAACTAACACAAAGGGGTCAGAAGGGGATGAAAATCTTGTCAGTACATTACGTAAATTACTGTACATTCTCTGTTTCTAGGGAAAGAGAGCTGGACATAAACTGAACATCCACTATGGCAATCACCAGTGAAGACCACACTGATGTAAAAGAACATCGCGATCGGTCTTTAGAGTGAGAGGGTCGTGATATAGAGCGATGAGTCAAGCTAGACGCTTTTCCAATCGGATGAGCAAGTGCGGGTGTGAAGGATGTTTGGAGTACAACTTATGCTAGAGCATATCTTCTCAACTGTGAAGTTTGGTAGCGAAGGTAACATTATTAGCTCACAGAAATGTGAAGATACCATCTCAACCAAGAAATGTGAAATGTGAGAACACTACCTCAGTCATGAAACACACTGGAAAAAAACTAAGATATCAAAGGGTGGTCTGACGCTGTCCCTGTTTGTAATGCATGGAAATATGAACTCTAGAAGATATACAACAACGTATGCTGATAGTGTAATGCTCCTATATTGCGACATTTTTACTGATCCGACTCATATCTCTTACAGTATAATGTACTATTACCGGAAGTGTCATGAATGCATATTTTGAGGAAACCGATGTGAAAAAAAAAAAAAAACCTGGACTAACCCAGAGGCGTAGCTGGGGGGGGGGGGCTTGCCCAAGGGGACACTTTGAACCTTTTTTGAACTTTTGCAGTTAATTCTAAAATACAGTCTCGAGAACTCAGTTCCAAATATTGTAATGTTACTGCGAATTTTCCTCAAAATTGCTGTAAGTGTTGCTAGTTGTGAGAGGAGTTTTTCTAAATAAAATTGATTAAGAATTACCTATATTACTATGAAATAGACTTCGCCAATGTCATCCACGATTTTGCTAACAGAAAAGCGAGAAAAATAACATTTTAGAATGTTGGAATTAAAGTTTTACTTCGAGCCTCTGCTACTAATGGCTCGCAAAAAGTTAAGCAGATTTGAGCGCAATTAGTAGTTAAGGAGGCCAATCGTTCGATGGTGTTGGCACATTCTCCCTCGATGAGTCTTTTGGACTCCCTGGAGGTGTCACATAATAATAATAATAATAATAAACATAGTGTTTTAATTTATTTCCCTATACGTCGTTTTGACTTTTTGTAGTATTTTTGGTATGTATTGAGAGGGGCGGCAAAAACTCTAGCTACACCACTGGACTAACCTACATAGAGTTCTGATCTCAACCCGACAAAACAACTTTGGAACGAAGTAAAATGTGAGGTGTGGGCCAGGCCAGTATCCAACTAAAAATACATGAAGTAGTCATTATATTAAGGGAAGAAGGATCGGATTCTTATTCTCAGAATTTGGTAAATATTATGTTTATTATGCCTGGAGAAGTTCACAAACACTGATACTCTGGGTGGACTAAAGGTTATAAATTCCATAACCTTGCTCAACAGACTAAATACAGAATCTGTTTTAAGTTACACTCTAAAAGGGGAGAGTGCATGGGATTACACCGATTAGATATCTAAAGTGTCCAGAGAGATTTCTCTGAAATATAGTGCTGTCCCAATCCTTATTTAGACATGGTATATACTTTATTACTGAAATTAATGCGAAGTGGTTCACGAATATATGCGTCATCAGTGAAACGTTTATTTCAGATTTTAAAAACAATTAAGTTCGACCACCACATTAAACTTCTGTAATAGTGAATTAACAAAAAGAGTACTAGGAATTTGGAATTTCATTTATATGAAAATTATAAAGAAATATGACGTTTACTTTTTTGGGTATATTTATTTTAAATGAACTGTCCTACTCTAGCAGATGCAACGCCTTAGATTTTTGATCTGATGGCACAGGAATTAAAACAGTTTGGACCTCTGGATTAGAGTGAATATAACATCTCTCACTCCATATAAAATAAGTGTAGATTTCAAGAAAAATATCCATAAAATAAATAAATAAAATAATGAACAGGAAGCTTCATATGAAATTATAATCGCAAAAACAGGTTTAAGAATTTAGGAATGAATAGTTAGCAATCCAACCAGTTTTAGGATATTGAGAGGATAGTCCTTCTACTTTTAAAAGCGACAGCAGAACGCCCGAGAGTATATATAGCAAGTACTAGTAAGGATTTGGAACACAAGATGACTGCAGTTATTAGACATAGTCTCGTTATCTTCTGTTTATCTAGAAGTGCCCAGAAACGCACTTGTCTTCGACAATGATGAAGATGCAGATTGGACGCTGATTCCAAGTACTATTAAAAGAGTGTAACGTACTTTTTTAGAGAATAAAAAGATGCTTGGATATTTATTTATTTTATTATATAACGAAATTAAAAAAAAAACAGAAATCAATAAAGTTCTAACAGAAATGTCTTTCACCAATCATTTATGATATAAAGGACAACATTTTTAATGCTTGAAACTTTCCTGATATCAGAAGAAGAAGAAGAAATGTATAAATAGTCAATATTTATTGGAGATATTATGTTTCCTTTAAAGCAAATGCCCTATTTAATAAGACTTTAGAATCAAAGGTATTTATATATAAATTCTACAGATTCTTTCGATCGACATACTTTGGATTGGCTATCACGTAATCTCACTACGGAGTACAAAAGGAAAATAAATATATTAATTTATATTTGTTTGTTTAATTTCTACTTTTATTAATAAAACATAAAAAAACTAAAGTTTTTTTAAGTATCAAGAGGTAGTGTTCCAACCTAAGTGATAGTGGACACATAGGATTTAAAGTCATTTTGTCAAATTCGCTATCTTTCTGAATTTTATCAGCATAACGATGCTTTGTTTCTGATAACGGATCACGCGCAGCTCCCCACTAATGACATTAATCAGAAACCAAAGTCAGCTATCGTAATTGACATTAACCCATCTAATTTTTACAAAGTTTCAGATCTGCAGGAAAAAATTCAGAAATATATCAAGAAAGAAAGTTTTCTGTTTTTAAGCTAATGATGTTTTAATTTTACTCTCTCTCTCTCTCTCTCTCTCTTACACACAGCCGAAAATTAAAAAAAAAAATAAAAAATAATAAAAAAAACCTCCTCCTCATCTAACCTACAATGAATGCAAAATAGCACATAATATTCAAGTTTTGGTAGATGAGATGAGATGACTATCTTAGTAGTTAGGCATTTTATCTGAATCAACTGAAATGAATGTAATTCTGCTGTTCCTTGAGCAATAATTATCAGTAATCCAACATAGGATCCGTTCCGAATCCCGTATGCTGAAGATGGGATTCGGAACTTGTTCTCCTAACAGGTTCATATATTTTGAGAGACTTTGCTTAAATAAAAGATATAATTAATCCATTCGTAGTAAATATTACTAATCATCCATACGATCATCTAGTTTTTTATTATATATATTTCTGTTCTGTTATTACCGCACAGTATGTTTTGCTTTTCTTTCTTTCCGGAATTATGTAAATACCAAAGATGGGATAATTTCGGCCTGTAACTTCTTTAAGTAAATAATCTTCTTTTGAAAAACTTGAAAAATATTTGTTTATGTTCTTTCGCTTTACACATTCAAAATACTTAAAATTAACTCATTTTGCTTAATCATTAAAAACTAGCTGCATAACAGTTAATGATTAGTCTATCATCTAAAAATATGCAGAAAGACTGGATTCAAGGATTAGTCCAAAACGTAATTTTCTCCGACATTATTAATAATAATTCACATGTAATCGCTTACATGATGTATAGCTAAAATATATATTTTATTTGACAATATAATGCTTTTGACCTCATGGGGAAAAAAAATTGCTTGCATATAAATTAGAGAGATTTACATTTAACGCTTCATTCCATCTTGAAGTCTTTAAAATAAGTATTGAATGTATGAATTAATGAATGAATGATTGAACCAACTTTTGAGTTAGTTTTCCGTCGACAAGGAAAAAGGAAATGTCAACAAAACTAGTTGATAGCTTTATTTTAAATATGATGAAAGACAGCATATATTTGTCGTGAAGAAAGCCAGTATAATATTTGTCGTGAAAAGAATATAAAGTATTTACTATTTAATCCGACAGAGATCTACAGAAATAACAGTTTTAGCAACTCGGTATTGCAGCGTGACCTACAAGATAAAATCATTATTCTAGCTGATTGGTTTACTATGCGTAGCGTTTTTGATATTCGTAACAATCAATATAGAAAAAACCTGCAAAATTTTATATGTAATACTAGATATCAGATTAGCTTAATCTTTACTGCGTGACTTTTGTAGATAATTTCTTTTATAATATTTGTTAAGAAGATTTTCAGTACTTTAGGGAAAGGCGCATTTTGACTTTCGCAGAGGATTTTTTAAGTCAGTATTATATTCTTATAATAATATAATACTCGAATAATTATTATAAATGGCTTTATAAATTACTATAAATGGTTGCTGTTTTCTCCTTCTTATATATATATTATACCTTCCAAACAGTTTTAAATTTTCTGTTATTAAAAGCTTTCGACACAAAATATTCTAAACGAGACTAATAAAAAAATTTCCCTTTTTCTGTGTTCTGTTTTTTTCTCCTGTTTGAAGAATGGTAAATTTTCCATTAGAAATACTCTCTTGGGTTGCACATGCAACCCAAGAGAGTATTTTTTGTGTAGATACAAAGAAAGTTAGAAAGAAAGTCAGAGTATTTCTTTGTGTAGATACAAATAAAGTTAGAGGGTGAAAATAGACATTGGATTTTTCGCAATAATTATCTTACTGAATCAATTTTCTGCTATAATATAATGATGCAACAAGAGAAGGTTTAAAAGGAAAAGGAGTTTGTGGGTGGGAGGATAAATATTAAAATTTCATCCAATTTAAGAATGATACTTGTTACGTTTTGAAAACTTTTAGTATATAATAAATTAAAATTTGTCATAAATTGAAATTAAAGTTGAAAATAAATTATAAATTAGCCAAAATGTATTCAGAACTTTTTATATGCACGTGCAACGCATTTCTTCCACTGATAAGTAAAATTAGCTGGATCCATACTTTTGTCCATACTCCCAAATTAGCTGCGGGGGGACAAAATTTTTTTTTCCGATGTGATATTTTACAGCATGAATTTTGGGCTATGAAAAAGTAGTAATATAATATGATATGTAATATATAACGTTAGACCTCTACAGCTCGATCGGAATCGATATTCTTTGATTGTAAAGACCTAGGTTCGAAACCAAAGTCGTGAGGAAACTGTATAAGGGATTTTCAAGTGAATACTAGTCGGACTCATAGAGGTGGAAGGGTTCTCCTCCTGGAAACTCGAGTTGTTCTCTCGCAAAGACAGACAAACCGACCAAAGATATCACACTTCCACTGAGGGTACATAAGTAGTCCATGAAGGATTAACCATCCTATCATATCAGGTTTATATGAAGCAAGGTTCTTGGCCGTGACAGGTAGTTGAGCCTAACATGTTAAGGGAAAGGCTGTGAAGGTATATGACGTTACTAGAGGCATGGCAACCATTCTTTGAGCTAGGACAAAAGCCAAAAATAGCTGTTCCCAGACTACAGTACCAAAGCTATCCAACTAGTAAAAGTCTCTACTTGGCTTTGATGCCCCTTTGTTTCTGTGCCAGGGGTGATCGTTCCTCTCGCACCTTCCTCCCCCTCCTTGCTAGGCCAGTGAACGTTATCATAACAATCGGATGTTTTTGCTTGATAAAAAGTCAATGCAATTAATATACAAACAGCCAATGAACGAATCTTTGATGACATCATCGTGATCATTATCAATAGCATCTAGATTTCTCTCTATTCCAAAGAACAGAGTTGGAAAGCTTATAATGTTAGAAAACTATTTTGTGGTTGTTGTTATTTAACTAAGTATGATAATGGAGTAAAGCTATGGTATTTGCTATTTTCAAACCAACACAATTCTACCGCGTGAAATGCTTATATTATTATCATTACTGGGTAGTTCTAAATTTGTACTATTTCAAAAATTGAAACAGTGCACATCTGCGGAAATTTTGGACCTTTTACTGTTAATAACTGATGTAAATTGTTTATTTAAGATATATGTATTGTATTTGTTTCTGATTTTTCATAATTAATGTTTACTGGATAAGCATTTGATATTTGGTAAATGAAGATGTCTAATTAAGATAAACAAATTGTAGCACTGCCTGAAGATGCTCACCAAAATTTGGTCAGGTAATTTGACTAAACATTTGAAATTTTCTCCTTCTATCATTATTATTCTGATGATGAATGCATATCAAAAACGGTTTACTTACCCGATCCAGGGACAAGCATATTAAAGATACACAGGATAATGGACAGAGGCAGCGGCATGCATGGAACAGCCTTCCGGAATGGGCCATGTCTGTCCCGAATGCTGACCACTTCATATTTAATTCTCTTTTCATTGGGCTGGTCGCCCATAGTCACAAAGTGAGGATAGAGCAGGTGTGGACAAATGAATGCTTGGTGATGTCCTTCTGTTACAAGTTTCAGGTGGCTACCACTAAACTCTGCCTTGCTACTATTGCTTGGTCTGTCAGTTGGTACACCAGTATGCTGTCCCACAGCTCGCGCTGTCTGTTCATACACGCACCCTTGACAACCGTTACTCACATTACTTTGTTTAGCTGTAGTCTCCAAGTTCCTCGCTGAAGGTCCCGAACCAGAATGTATTTCCGGATGAGGCTGGCTACTTTCTGACATTGTGTTCACTCTCGATACCCTTGTTTTAGTACGATCGTGTATACAAGGAAAGCTCGCCAAGCCGTGTCACGTGAGCCGGGAGTGGCTTTCTGGTTGCTAGGTACATATCGCAGACGGCGGCATGCTGTCACCGAACCGTCTACATACGCTAGATTTTGCGGCGTCACTGACGGAGTTTCATACAAACGATGGACATTCGCAATAAAGGTGGAGTCTTCATAAATTTTATGAGCGGGAGACTGGAAACATAAAACTAAAACAAACTACTGTCTTTTTTCTTTCTTTCATCGTTTTTTTTCTTTTTTTTTAACCCCTCCCTGTTGCGCTACGTCGACTCTGTAGCCAATTTCTAAAGACACTTGGTGTGCGAGGGTATCCCAGGACTAACCTATTTACAGCAGGGTGTCAATTGTACTGTTTTTATAAATGAAAGTTACTTAAGAGACGCTACGGCATCGCTGCTAAATCGGTTCGCTGTTTCTAACCCAGAATATTTATTTACGGATACGAAATTCGCTTGCGCCTGCTTCGACTCGTGACGTAGCAGTCACTTAGCCAATGAAAAATCGGGAACTTTTTCTCTGGCAGTCGTCTGAGGTATGTTGAGCGGCCGGAAACCTGGCAAGACGCAAGTCTCGGGTGTCACGACAATGCTGAATGTGAGTGAGTCTGAGCATTGCAAAGTAGCTTATGAGGATCTGTAATCAACTCTCATTAGAAGTTCCTCCTCCATCTCCTGTTTGTTTTTTTCGTATATTATGCAATAAGAATATATATGATGAAGCGAAGAGAAATTTTGTATATGTGTTATACACAAGAAAGCAAAGTTTACAAACAAAAACAAAGTCTACAGATAAATAGCTACCGCTTTTAAAGGACTATTTGCTGCATATTTTACTTTAGCATAACTTTATGATTTTAATAACGTACTTAATCCTAAAGTTAAAACAGATATGCGCCACGATAATCTCATTTACAGTAAGTTAATTAATTCAAATATCAAATATGACATTTGTACTTTTCTGTAAAGCATTTTCAAATATAATTACTAACGAAACGCTAGTTAAGTGCTGTAGTTATATATTTCTATCATAATGTCAAGTTAGCATGAAGGTAATCACATTACTGATTTCCTATAATGAGGGTTTATGAAAACTATTAAATCAAATTATAAATTTTGAATGAAATGAAATCTTCACGTTTTCCTCATAACAAGCTCTCTGAGTATCAGCTTCGCTAAAATTACTAAAACATTAGTAGACTGGGTACTGGAAAGAAATCAGTAACGTTCATTGATAACATTACAAAAATAGACAATAATGAAATGTATGAAATTAATAAAGTATACCTTTTGTATGTCTAAGGCTGTCATTTATTCACTATACAAAATCAACTATTATTAAAAGCACGACCAGTCCAATAAAAAATAAAGAAATAAACAAAGCATCTTCTTTTCTCCTCAACTTTATGGTTGGAGGGGTAGTAATGCTACTCCAACAAGGAATAATTATAGAACAAGGTGGTTTCCCGTTGCCTTCCTTGTCCAATAATTATCTTATGTCTGTAGATATGTGCGTTTTACTGGGCTGGTTTGTTTGCAGGATGAAAAACCCGAGTTTCCGGAAAACAAAAATTTCTATCTCCGCATGAGACCGACTATTTCGCCTTCGGTTGAACCCTGATAAAGGTTCTTCTCGTCCTAGACGGAATTCGAACCCAGGTCGTTCTAACCAAAGGGCTTCATCTATACTGACTAAGTTACAGATGATCAAACAAGGTAGATTCCATCTAAATTGTAGACAAGAGCACTTGCTGTATTAAATTAGATGTTATACCAGTTATACCAGAAAAACGATTTTTAACTACAAGTTGCGCTTAGTCTTTTATATGTTACATTTTGATCTGGTTCTCTAAGGACGAAAGTGAATTGTAATTTAATAGCCTTTTGAAATGTAAACAGCCATTTAGTTGGAAAATCATTTTAGTATTCCTTAGTGTTATTACCGCATCACTGTTTGTTTGTCCGTTCGTGAAATACGCATTTTACGATATTAGTATGATCCGGTTAGGAATATTTTATTGAAAACAGTAGTTTGAATGCTAACAACATTTTTCTCTGGATGAATGGATGAAAGTTAATAACTTTTCGTTAACGATCTCTGTAAAATTTATTAAGCCAACTTAATTTTAGTTTCAATCGAACCATTTTAATAATGAAACATAATTGTACGTCTACATGGCATAAGCTTTGTTTTGGTTTAGTCTAGTTATAATTTCGGTTGAAAACGAGTAAGACTACGAAGATAATTATATTGTGTTTGTTACCCGTTAACGGCGCATGCTTTCAAGGTCAGGTTAAATAAGGTAATTATTTAGTATACTTAGAAAATAATTTTGATAGATTAACTTTTCTTCATATTATAACTGTTACTTTCCACAAATCTTTCAAATCGTAACACACCTTGTTATCTCTAACAAGCATGTGAAGATGGTTTTACGGTTGATGTAAAGAAAGTTCGAACCGTTTCCTTTGGTTTCATTTACACAGGCAAGAATTATCCCTTGATGAGAAGCTGACCAAATATAAAAACAAACTGTCGAAGTTTCTACATACATCCGGTTTTGAAATATGTTTGAAATATTTAATATGCACTATTACTATATAAAAACTATAATTTTGGAGTAATTTTAAATAAAAACGAAATATATATAAATTGATTAACAATAAATAAAATTATTATACTAAACACATTTATTACAAATATTATAGATACATATTCGCTCAATCAGACACTATTAATCAGGCTGGTGTTCATTTCTTCATAGCCACAGAAATAGTATAATTGTATTTACAAACTTGAAAAGTCCAAACTTAGAATTTTCCTTGGAAATGAGTTCTGAATTAAAAGCAATGAAGGTACAATTCTGACAAAGATGCTTTAAAATTCGATTTTGTACAATTGAAATGAAAAAGACAAAATGTTACAGACACAAATCTCAAATATTGAGTAATCAGTGACTTAATTTCGATCTGATAATAATTCGCAATATAGGACTGTTCTGAAAAAGACACCTGCATTAACTATGTTAACCGCATACAATTACTATTTCAATCCATAGTAGGTGTGAGAAAGGACTCGCATTTAAAAAATATGGAATATTTTATCAAAATTCTCGGGAATTATACCTGAAAAATATCTGAAATACTCTAGTAGTTCGAGCAAGAGAAATGAACAGATTTATTAAAATAGCAGTGTTGAGAGAGAGACAAAGAGAATATGATTTATGCAGTTAAAAAAAGATAACTTATCCTGAGCGATACATACCAAGAAATTCTGTGTGAATGAATTCTCATTAAAAAATTTCGTGAATTAAATTTTCATGAGCATTTTAATTATATTTTTTAAAAACCTATATGGGTAAAACACTAATTCAACAGAAGAATAAGCTTCTAAGACTAGAACACACACACACACACATACACATCATATTGTATATACAATGACGATACGATATATAAATGATAATAATACATTTCAAGTCAACAGTTCTTGATAGCTGCGTTCACCATTAAAGGACTGCCTATGCTTTAAAAGCGTAAATACTGACATGCGCGAAAGGAATCTAACTATAAGTTTACTACTGACATGTATCGATACTTGCTAAAAATCCTTTAGCACATTGCATAACGGTTACATAAAGAAACAAAGCTTTTGAATAAAAATAAACAGTTCATAATAAATTATAACAATTCATACTGTCACTTGGAAAGCTCATTTAATGCCGCATAGTTATGTATGATGCTAAATGAAACTTCCAAGTTTTATTTAGCATCATAGTGTTAAATGTTTTTTTCAGTGTTAAATGAGCTTTCTAAGTGAAGTGTCGGCTCGAATTTTTCTATTTATGAACTAGTTGTAACCAAATCAAAGTTCTTGGTTGATTTTTAATGAGCATTCAAAATCACTGCAATAATCCCTCCTAAGATAAATTTTCTCAGAATTGAAGCGAAATTCAGTTAAGTGCAGAGCACTTTTTATTGTCAAAATTTTTTTTGTAATATTTTGTCTGTGTTGTTGTTGTTATTATTGTTATTATTGGTAATAGCCAAGAAATACTATTTTATCTCTGGTGGTACTAGCACGAACAGCCTGAATTACTCATATTTTATTTTCCATTTATCCAAACTTATATGGTACCACCACCAACACCTAAATGTAATTTTGAGTATGGTTTATGATTGCTAGAGGAAATCGGAACAAAATGTTTAGTTTGAGGGGGGGAATGAGCTTTAAAGTGTAAACGCTGACTCATACTAATTAAAGCGTAGGGTAATCCTTTAAAGGTATCTTTACCGTAGTACATCCCTGCTATTTGTGAAGGAACTCACCACTGAGTGTACTTTCACATGACTGGATGCAAAATAAATAAATAAATACTAAAAATAAAATAAAATAAAAAGTTATCATTACATGAGCCATTTACTATGACTACTGTGGCCCAGTGAAATCGATACGTACAAATATGAGATTTTCCCCTTTCTTTGCATATAAGATTGTCTTGTAAACACGTACTTACGCTCATTGTATAAACTTTTCCCTTCTCTTTATTTCTCCGGATAAATGGATATTTAACGAATATAATATCATATTAGTTTTCGCTCTAAGACACTTTTCACTTACATTTCCTTTACCTCTAGAAAAATGACTTAATTTCCACTTCTTCCGCATACTTGACTTGGAACCAGAAATAATATGATATTATATTCGCAAAAATATTTATTTGTTGATATGCGTAATTAAATACAGTAACAAATAAAAACCACGGTGCGGAGGTCAGTGACAAGACATAAATGAAAAAATGGCAGTGATAGCTGTGCATACATGCATACAAAATGAAAATATATAGGTAAGTGAGAACAAATGAGCAGATATTGCATTTTCAACGCAAATAATGATAAAAAAACATACCCACAGAACAACAGCATTATGGAGAGAGAGAGAGAAAGAGAGAGCAACTTAACTCTTCAAAGAAAATTAAGGGGGAGGGAGTTGAAAACTGTATCTCTTAAAGAGCTACAGTGTGTAAAACTATTATACTATAGTACTATCAGTCATTAATAGTCTGTCAGTTATTTGCATAATTTACACATGATCCATTTAAATATTTAGAATCTCATTTCATATATAACAATTAGTATAATATCCACTGCAAACAACAAAACATCGTCATCGCCTATTATCATCGTTATTATTACTTTCTGGATAAATGAACTAAAAGATAAATGAATTGTTTCATGCGTTTCTTTTTGTTGTTGCACACGTTTACATTTTTTGGTTTTCAATGTTGGCGGCATTTCCTTTTCTTTTTATTTATTTTCTTCATTTATTTTCTTCGTTTAGATGTATTTGTAGTCGGTCCTCATTCTTTTTAAAAATCTCAAAAAAGGTGTGCTCTGATTATACACAGAAAGGGCTTATAGTCCAGTATATGTCTCATCAGTTACTGGTGCATTGACAACACAATGAGTGAGTTGTCAAGCAACTCACTCATTGTGTGAGTTGTAACATTGACACCAGTAACATTGACAACACAATGAGTGAGTTGTCAATGTTACTGGTGCATTGACAACTCACTCATTGTGTTGTTTCACATTCACAATTCCTCCCACTGAATCTGAAGTGGTTACTTTTGTAGCATGTTGGATATAGTGAAAGAGAGAGAGAGAGAGAGAGAGAGAGAGAGAGAATTTTTAAATTCTCTCTCTCTCTCTCTCTCTCTCTCTCTTTCTTACCCTTATGGGATATTACTATTCCTCACATAACCCTCCCAAGTTAATTTTTATAACGTACATAAAAAATGTCTTGGGACGTAGGACTTTGGTTTGGACGTGATTATCTGCTTTGTCCACTTGAGGTTAACAAGATTTCGTTTTCTTGGGGCTTCGTTATGGTCCAAGTAATTTGTTTAATTTTGAATTCATTCTGAAGATTATTTTTTTAAAAAACCTGTGTTGAGTGAATCATTCATTTTAGCAGATGTTAAAAAACGACTATACGGATTTCAAATGCGAATTTCAATGGAACAAAAAAAAGCTAAGGAATAATATTCCTGCACACGAATCGGCGAGCAGAATCGAATGTAATATGTTTGCTCTTATTTTATGTTATAATATTAGACAAAATTATAAAGTTTTCGATTTGCCAAAACATACTTTTATTTAATATCATAATCTGTTAAACTGGTGAAAATCCATTTGAAATTACCATTAGAAGATAATTTTGTTTCATTAATGTCAGCTGCACAGACAATAACATTGCTGTCTATTCTGTACACAGAATAAAAGTAAAGGTGACTAAGCATCGAAAGAGTTGAGGGTTTTTCCAGGCTATTAGATTTATTCTGCTGCATGAAAATCAACCGTAAATTATAGTCTTTGCGTGCTCTGTGTGGGTGCAACAATTCACGTGATTCTGACCACGAATACCGAAGTACAGAGAATACTGTCACTGGAAAAGTTAAATCTAGTTTTCCTATAATCAAAAACAAAATCACGCCATGTTGAATATTCGGACCACTTGTCAGTAACTAAACTATTAATAGTAGTTATCATTTTATTTCAATATATCTAGCTGCTTTTGGCAGATATTTAAATACTCTCGTGATACGTGAACGACATGTTTACCCGTCAGAATATGTATCAATTTAAAGTAAAAGGAAATTAATCGCTAATCACATCAATAAACTTACAATCGTTAATTCAATTAATAACAGCTCTTACTAATTGAATAATTAGCTCTATACAGTTTATAGTAAGTTTCATACTGGGTTGGATACTATATTACATTAAAAATCATATTAGGGTTGGATAATATATCATACTTGACAAAAATATATATATAAAAATATATATATTCTTTATTCTTTATTCTTTTGTTTTCAACAATATTTAGATAAAAAAAACACAGGGTTGCAAACATAATTTACTTTATTGTTACAATAAAATATGGATGAAAAAAAATAATTTTAAGTCCTTATCAAGTATAGGTTTTAATAAATTCAGCCAATGATGTGCCTGTATTGAAAGTGTGTAGTAGATGTGTCTACACCAATGAGAAGAATTCGGAATTAAACTTTCATGTGTTAAGTGTTTTCGTTGTTGTTGTTCTTTATCTTTCAAAAGATCATGTTTTCAATAAAGAAAACTGCAATAGTTCTAGTAATAGGCATTCTATTAATAGTGACAGGGGTAATTGCTTATGGAGAACGGCTCTACCTATTAAACTAAATGACTGGCTGGTATCAGAAAGTTTGCATAAACCTTGAATTTAAAATTAGTAAACAGTAAGTGAATTTAGAGGGCCTCAGTTAGCTGATGTTCTTAGCAGAATGAAGATAATGAGCAAAATTTCAAAATGCATTGTATTAGAAACAGAATTCATCCAATTCATCCAATTAATGATATAATAATTATGCTACACCACCTGATAAATAAATGAATAAAATATTATTGAACAAAAAAAATGCAGAAATTAGGAAATTCATTGGTTTCTAGTTCTACTTTCATTTCATTTACCTCTATTCTCGCTAACGTTTCCTTCACTGAATACAACCTCAGCAATTCAAGAAACTCGACTTCTTTCCTCCTAAGTTCATACATACACAGCATTATCGTGTGTCACTTATTTTATGATCATTCGTATGCATCTTATTGATATTTTAAAAAATGCAGATTGAACTATCTAAAATCCAAATCCCTTTCACCATTCCTCAATAACAGATATTCTGAAACTGAGCACCCACTCTGTGTGTGTGTGTGTGTGTGTGTGTGTGTGTGTGTGTGTGTGTGTGTGTGTGTGTGTGTGTGTGTGTGTGTGTGTGTGTGTGTGTGTGTGTGTGTGTGTGTGTGTGTGTGTGTGTGTGTGTGTGTGTGTGTGTGTGTGTGTGTGTGTTAAGACACAGCAGTTCTACCCAATTCCATTAGACTGAATTGTGGAAATAATTCAAGATGCTAGTTTTTTGCTTGTTTTGATAAAGATTTTTGCATAGCACCTATATGATAAGTCCCAGCTTCATGCATCTGTTCATTGAACATCAACAGATGCTCGGTGATGTGCCACACCAGTCCTCGCCATGTGGCCCTGTTGTATGCTTTCCTTGGGGCTTCAACTCTCAAGATCAGTCACTACAGACGAACCATCAATCCATCCATCTCACAATCTACCCCTTCCTCTTTTTCCCGGAACTTAATATTCTGTTACTGTTCTGAGAAGTCCTCCTTCCATCCTTTCAATGAGTTCAAAGAATTTCAACTTTTCCTTCATTTCATTTCAATTTTCAAGTTCCAGCTTGTTGCTCATAAATGATTTTAACAAAAGAGAGTTCAAGAAGAGACCAAGTTTCTGAATAAACGTAATAAAAATCATATAAGTATGATTTTTATTACGTTTGTGTTTTAAGAGAGCAAAAACTCTCGTTCAGTACTAATGAACAAAATGAAATGAACAAAATTGAAATGAACAAAAAAGATGTATTTTTCATAAGCGAACTCTCGGTCGGTGCGTAAAAGCATTTACTAAAATAAAGAGCCAAAAGGCCTCAGTTCGACGATGCAAAAATATATAAGTAAAGTGGATATTAGATCCAGCATTATTTCAAAGCTGAATGTAGAAACTATGGAAGTTTCATAAAAGTAAGTTGACCAGAAAGCTTACGGGAATACACTCACCAGCATTCACCAGTGGCTTTGGTGAATGCCCACTCGTATTCCGATCCGTCTGAAGAGCCATCACATTAGCACTACACAATAACCCCAGCTTCATGTCGTCATTCACAAACATGTTAATATTTCTCTGCATTCCAGGGACAATATCATTAATATTAAGATTGACTAGTAATGGTCCTAGCACACTGCCCCGGGAAACCCCACTTCAAAACTTTCCTTATCCCTGATATTGCTCCTCCATATCCACTCTTTGATATCTATCAGACAGTCAACTGCTGATCCACTCTACTAACTTAATACCCAAGTCCATACGTTGCAGCTTATTACATGGAATCCCATTAAATGCTTTAGCAAAATAAAAATAAATTATAGTGTATGCATTTCCCTCATCAACCACCTTTGTTATTTGCATCCTTAATAACTGTTCGGGCTATTGGTCCATCTAAAGACTTTGATTGGTGGTAATTTGCACCTTTTTCGTTCTACTGTAATAAATATAAGTTCCCGTAAAACACAAACCGGCTGGAGAATACGTGCTGTTAATAGACATAATATACTCCCCCTTTTCATTCCCCACAGCAATTATGACCTTACAGCATCTTTGCTAGAAAGTTTCAGTTCTACTTCTAGTTAATTTTTATCCTACTGCAAATCAGAAGTAGCAATTGCGTAGTCACTGCTACTGGATCTGTGCATCTGGCTACATAACAATAACTAATTCGAATTTGTGGTGAGTTATACGTTACACAATTCAAAACCGATGGGTTGTTTAAAATTATTTGTTTCGCTGGAAGAGCTGACCGGGGAGGGGGAATGCACTTCCATCTGAGAAGGAATAATTCATTAACTAGCCTTGTCTGAAAAAAAACAAACGGCAGGTCGAATAGGATACACTCACTTTAGTTGCTTCAGCATAATCCTAAACAAACAACTGAGTATAATGATCAAAAGGTTTTATAAATGAAAGTAGAAAATAAAGAGCTTAAGTAAAGACATAAAAAACATCAAACGAGGAATGCAGCGACATTTTATACAAGAGAATTGTTCATTCATTTTAGTCACGACTATGTAACATTTCTTGAAACAATGGCCAAGAATCTTGATAGAGGACGATAACTCAGTCATTGACTCAGTGATATGAACTAATATAATCACAATCAGTATCATCACTAGGATTTTTGGAGTTTCGTGAGTCATACCCTTCTGCGAAATAAGGAAAAGATAATGATTATTTATTTTAGACATAAGCGAGACTTTTTACGAAGCAAACGTCTTAAAAAGTAATACTTTAACAATCTCAAGTCCTGAAACCTTCAGGGCGTCCCTGGTAAAGCTATTGCATCAAACTATAACGTTTTGAATATTTTCCTATTTATAATGTTAATAAGTTTAAAAATCAATTACGATGATAATTAATCTATTTAAAGCATTTATACTGATATTTGTATTAACACTACACAGTAATAAAAATTAATATCCGTGTTAATATTACCATCAAAGTAGTATCGAATGCTGTCTTTATTATATTAATATTGATTATCTCCGTTTCCACTAATGCATTAGTGGTTTCCTGTATAATTTATAACCAGAACTGGCTCACCTCGACAGAGCGCGTCTGGTCATCTGTTATGTCTGGACACTAAAGCGAATTGTTGTTGTTTTAATTTTCTCAAAATATTGGGAATAAAAACAACCGTAAAGAAAGAAAGAAAAAAACCTTTCACATAAATATGTATGCATGCGATAAACTTAATGCTATGAAAATGACAGTATATTACTATATATATTACATTCCCATAATTTGACGAATTACTTTCGTTAAAAAATGAACTTCGAGAATGCCCATCTCTGAAAACTGGAATACTAATTTTGAAATCATTCTTCAGTTTTGCCTACTGAGTTTGCAAGAAACTGGGGTTCCTCTTTGGCTGTAGGTCTTATTTTATTTCCAAATAACTAATAGTTCTATCAAAATTCAACAACGGTCCAACTGTAAAATACCGATATGTGTCTCTAAGCAATTCTTAAATTTTTCATACTCAGTGCAGACGATAGAAAGTAGGTAGATTAGTGATCCATCTTTTTGATTTTACTAACATTTCTTTCATACAGGTATTCAATTCATATCTGTGCAAGTGTTTTCGAAATACAGCGACAGCTACTGTTCACCAGAATTAGTAGTATCAATTCTTCCATTGTCCAAGAAATTAACTTGGACAATGACACTGACACACATTGCCTTCATCTAATCAGTTACGAAATGTACAGAGATCAGCTCTAAACTCACGAAAAATTTCTCCCTCTTTGTTCATTCCTTCCACTGCCGTCCTAAAACAAACTTCCTTCATGTGTATATCTTAAAAACTACAATCTTTTGGTTTTTGAATCTAATATTAACACGTTTCTTCTTTCTTTAAAACTGCAAGATATATAATTTCTGAATGGAATCACAATAAAAAAGAAAATAAGGAGGGGGGGGGGAATTAAATGTCTCTACACCTGACACATAGTTCACATACGCGTTTATGACTATTAATCCAGTTTTATTTCCTACTTAATATAAAGCGATTTTCTCTGTCTTCACTAGTTAACATCTTACCCTAAATAAACTTCTCGTCTTTAACGATCCCTATAATTTTATTCCCATACTGTCTTTTCCCTTAGGAGAAATTTAAAAGCTTTTGTGATAGATTACAATAGATCCTACAAACACTGTTGGTGGTAACGAACATATTTAAACACAGATATGGTTTATCTATCTATCAGATGAAACCGTGATTATTTCCCAACGACATTCTCATGCTATGAGAGAGAGAGAGAGAGAGAGAGAGAGACGAAAATAACTTCCTCTGAAAGGCTACCATTACACTCCCCAACTGAATTATTAGATTCGTGCCCCCTTTCCATTACCTCCCGTCGTTCTTTCACAGACGTCTCTGACATTATTGTCAAGTTTCTCAGCTGACTGCAGGTGATCAATTGGTACAGACGAAGACCGCGTGTCGACCACCGCGGTTCCAAACACCAGTTACTAGTGGCAACCGATGGAGGTATAAACATGACCTCATTTAGTCGATATGCGTTTGAAAGTAGGTAACCGCCGACAGGAGGAAGTACCGCTTAGGTGTTACTGATATCGGTTAAGAGTCAAGCAAGAAACGTTTATAAGCGTTTACAATCTCCTAAAATTGCTAAATGCTAAATGATCGAAGGCAGCGAGAGAAAGAAAGAGACAACACATGCGTATTCCAAAATACACAGAAAACTTAGGTGGATGACACGTTAAAAAATGCAGTTCGCTTTCTGTTATTGCCTTTTCGATCTGGAACACACCTCGTAATGGTAGCTGCTCTACTGCTTTAAAACACTGATAATAACAAACGGTATGGTGCCCTGTTTTTAGGGAGCACCTCATAGCGCAGTCGCGAGGATGTCGTGCGGTTTGAATCCCGTCTAGGAGACAATTTTATATTAACTTGTCAACTTAAGATGGGTTAGCCATTCTTACGGGAAGATGGCTGGAATTTTTCCTTACGGAAACTTGGGTTATTCATTACGCAAAAACAAGAAAACCGGAAGGAGCGCGCACGCACGCACGCACGCGCACACACACACATTTAACAAATATAATAACTGACTACATTGCCTAGGTTGCTTAGGCTGTAATACTTCCAGCCAATAAGTCATATTAAACACCTAATAAATAAATGGTAGTGAATTATCGCTAATTACCTCTCTACATTGAAAATGGGAATGGTAGATGGCAAACTGTCCGAACTAAACAAGTATAGAAATGATACGAGAAAATCATTAGTTAAAGATGCCAAGAAATTATATTTATGATCAGCTTTTTTCATCAGAATATGTTTCAGTCAAGGGAAGGAAGAGTTGGAATTGTGACCTATACCAGAAGATGTCCGACCCTCTTTTAATGGTGGGTTAAACGGATGGTTATCTGAAGTTCTTGAAGCGAAGTATGATATTAAATCATTTTTTCATGAGACTTATTAATAGCTTGCATTAGTAAATATGGATGCATAACAGCCAATCGTATACGGAAGAGGGTTTTTTTTCTCCTGGAAGCTCAAGTTTTTCGTCACTGAGAACAGGCACTCAATACAAACTACTTCTGGGTTTGGAAAACATGAATTAGGACCTTAAAACAAAAAAAGTGAAAAAAAAAATTCTCAAACAGGTTGGATTTGTTAATGTTTTCGAAAGTGATATTGTGTCAAAGTGGTTTAATTTGCATCCAGTTCTGATAGTTTGATAAACTAAATTAAGCGCGTTGTATAAAGCATAAGCCAATGGTTGCGGAGCTAATTAGTTATGCCAAAGCGGTGTTAGGATTTTTTTTCCACGTTGTTTTGTCCAATATTTGTAAGAGCTCTACTAAAGCCTTCAAGACAATTCCACAGATTTAAAACTCATCAAAAATTACATATAACATGTGTCCTTCTCACAAAATTAATAAACATAATAATTAAATAAAATAAACATAAATAAATAATAACAGACTGGTACAGCTAATTGGGAAATGATACAATGAAAAATAAAACTGTTCCAATAAGAAAAAACAAAATCAATCTTTAACGCCTAATAAATGGTGGTAAATTATCGCTAATTACATCTCTACGTTGAAACTGGGAATGGTAGATGGCAAACTGTCCGAACTAAACAAGTATAGAAATGATACGAGAAAATCATTAGTTAAAGGTGCCAAGAAATTAGATTGGTTTAATCCTTAATCCAAGTGTAAGCAAACAATGTTTGGTTGTGAAGTATCTTCTCGACTGGGCTACTTGTATATAGATGCTGAAGATTCACATCTATTGCCTTGGTATCCGATAATGCAAAGCACACATCCTTACATACGTGTATAATGCTATGCATTATGGGACAGGCACTACCCAGACCGGTTTCGACCTTCATTGAGGACTCGTCATTGGAGCAATACCCAAAAGAGATATCAAGGTTGAAGTAATGCAGAAGTTAGTAGTCAAGTAGCCAAAAGGAAGTTATTAGCCTGTATGAAGTCATACACTTTATTTGCTTACACTTGAATAAAGGATTAAACAAAGAATATTTCTTAGCATTTTTAATTTATAATATAACCAAGTGGAAAAAACTTTAAACAAAATCATTAGTGTTGGCTAATCGCCCATTTTACTGACTTTATTCTTATAAGTAAAGTCAAAAAAATGTCAGGTAAATTCAAAAACGATCTAGCAATAAACGATGGTCAATATACCTACCTCTATTGACAATCAAGAGAGAATCCCCTTACTCCTCACCCACCTTTAAAAAAATACCACAAATTTGGAAAAGCTCAAGTGATTGTTCGTGTTATCTCTAAGGTATCTGATGAGGTTGTTTGGCGCAAATGCACGTTAAGCACGTTTCGACCTTACAATATTATAACTTTCGCAATTCAACGGCCAGCTTGCGCTCTTCTTACACATTAATTGTGATGGTGAAGGATCTTTATCCTTAAACTTTACAACTGATGCTAGAATATTAAGAGGCTCCATCCTTTTAACTATACTTTCCTCTTCTATATAAAGAACCATCTTCAGTTGCAAATCAAATCCATAGTTTTGCTAATGACAGTACATTGTGCATCGTGAATTCAGGACAATAAATTGCACATATTAATTAACATCTAAGAGCAAACATGTCATTGTGAATTAATCATGAATTTTCTTTCCCTGAATATCTTGGTTTTTACTGACGCAAAACAAAGAAACGGTCCCGACGTGCAATTAACAGTGATAATACAATGGCATCGTAGCCTTAGTTGCATCAGCTATAATTTTCACAAATAAAGCTCTTATTGATATTAAACATTTTAAAGTCATTTTTGATATCATATACAGTCAATGATATCATATCATATATATGATATGATATCATTGATAAAATGATAAAAGTCAGAAACAAAAGTCACTACATTATCTACTGTTATTGATGCCAAAGACGATTGCAAAGTATTAAATTCTTCATATCGTGCTGAACTAAAATTTCAACTTCCGACGGAACATGATAAACATAAACGAACTTTTTTCCTCGTTATTGTTCTAACATTTAAAGAAACAGGTAGCTTGTAGCATACAGGTAGTTTAGCTTAAAAAATAGGAAATGTTCGTACAAGCAAGACGGAAGTAAACCTAATTTAACCGATATATTAAAGGCGCCAGTTCAATGAAAAAAAGAATTGTGTTGGTAATTACCGTAAGCTCTCTCATTATAATGCTTCCTACTTGACTTTCACGCAGACTTAATGAAGATTTTGTGTGTAGTTCAATATCACGAATTTTTCTCATCGTCTTTTCTACAAGTGGAATGGCTCGTTCTTTGTATGTTAATGATAAGAGAGAGAGAGAATGTTGCATATAGGATTTAAATAGGATTTGAGTTATGAAAGTGTGTGAATTTACAAAGATCGCTTTAAACGTTGAAATAAGAAAAGATCCATAAGTATAAATATTTTTGTTACAGCAGATATCATAATTATTCTTTAGATTTTCAGAAATTACAAAATGTGTTCATGCGCATATTCTTTATAAACCATTCTTTAACAAATATTTTTGAATATATTTTTATGATAATCCCAACCACAAAACTACTTACCTGTAACACGTTAGCACTCTGAGTAAGCTAAGCAACAGATATGGCAGTTCTAGAAACTAACATAGTATACATTTTAAGCTACACTTCAAGTCTTCGGTAATCGCGATAGTATTTTACCAACCAAAAAATAAATAAATAAATAAATAATAATAATAATATATATATATGACTACTAATATTAATTCGGAGTTGGTATATGTTCATTTTTTATATAAACTGACTAAAAATCCGAGCATTATAACAAATTAAGATTCATTGGATACGCAACATGTTTCGTCGGGATCGACTTCATCAGGCGTTAAGAACATAGAAAGCTATTAAAAGACACTGAAAAAAAAAAAAAAAACATTGAGACACTCCAAAGCTATAAAATTATAAAGCTATAAATTTGACTGTAAATTATTTTAACACGGACTATAGCTCAAGTTATTAGAACTTGAGCTATAGTCCGTGTTAAAGTTCTATTGTTGTACACCTGTGCGTGTGTGGATCCACAGATCGCCAGAATCTGATACTAGAGATGAACGAGTCAGGCAAATTATAACTGAAATTACTGTTCATATGAAGAGGGTCCAAGGTAATTTCTTTTGACTCGACAATGCGGCGTTCTACCTCATCGTGGCAAATGTGCAGGTTTGAAGTTGTTGTCCAATTTACTTCATGTTGGCAGCTTTTGTTATTTGTGTTTGTTGAAAACAGGACACGGCCTGATAGGGCAGTAGCCCTGGTTCTCTTGTAAGATGTCTCTCTGGTGTTCCTCGAGACATAGGAGGATAGATTTCTCCGTTTGGCCATAGTAAGGTTTTCCGCACTCAAATGTGATTTTGTATACACCTGGGAATTGTAGAAGGTTGTGAGTTTGTTTGTAATTGCTGAAACTTGATCTTATTTTTGGAAGAGTCGAGAAGCACGTTTGTATGTTAAACTTCTATTAAAAAAAGATTCTACTCAGTTTTTTGGATAGTGTGCTGATATATGGCAAGGAGATATAACCTTTGGGGTCGTTCTGTGTCTCTACGTTGCTATGTTGATGGTGGAATAATTGTTTGTTAATACTTTTTAAAGAGTAGCCATTGCTTTTAAAGGTCCATTTTAAGATGTTGTAGTTCTTTTTTTAGTTCTTCTTCATCTGACAGTACAGATCTTGCATGATTCGCAACAGTTGATATAATATCCAACTTCTGCGCTGGATGGTGATGTGAGGACGCATGCAGATATCTGTCCGTGTGTGTCGGCTTTCTAAATATAAAGACTTTTATGGACTCAGGCGTCTTGGTGAGTTTAACATCTAGGAAACAGAGGGAACTATTTTCTTCAATCTCCATGGTCAATTTGATATCTTGATGGAAGTTGTTTAAGTGGTTGAGAAAACTGTGAAGATTCTCAATACCATGTTCCCATATGAGGAATATATCGTCCACATATCTAAGCCAAATTCTTGGTTTTAAACTAGAAGAGGAGATTGCCTTTTGTTCAAAATCCTCGAAAAAAATGTTGGCTAATATAGGATAGAGAGGGAGCTTATGTATATATAATATATCCACAAACATGCACACAATAGTGAAGATTCAAATTTACGGTGTGAGAAAGCGAGTGCTATCCACTTAGCTAACCAATTAAAAATGCGTACTGTTTAAATTATCACATAAATTGCTTCATACCTCTTTATTATTACGTGTTCATGGAAGAATTTAGGATTACTAGATAATGAAAGAAGCTAGAGATTTCTTGAGTATAGAACACCATCTACATTATCGTCATGTCAAAATACGAATGTCATTCTCCTTCTTGGCCGCTCTGGTTGGATTGAGGACTTGAGGGATTGGAAACTCTTTATGATCATAAGGAAATGGAATATCCTTCTGTGAGCTTTGTAATGATAGAAGTACTAATCAAAATGGAATATCCTTCTAATCAGAGAGTACTTTTTCGGAGAGTGTTTGGACGAATATTGAGAATTAACGGAAAAGCGGACCAGCTAGGGCAAACACATAACAATGGCCATGAACTATATATTACTTATATAGTTCGTGGCCATTGTTATACAATGGATTTCCTTAGCAGCTATCCACTTATTCAGCTAGAGAAGCAATTCATAATACGGCACACCTAGACTAATTATTAAAATTCTGCGGCACACTAAAAATATATTTTTTTAATTTTTTTGATGATCTGGCAAAAAATAGGAATAATTTTGATTGATTTACACACCCAAGAAGATGGAAGACCAGACACTAATAAATAAATGCGCAAATTACGAGATTATTTCTTTCAATTAATTTGTTTTCATAAATCTCGCAGCACACCCGAAGACTTCTCACGGTACACCAATGTGCCGCGGCACACCAGTTGAAAATCGCTGATCTAGAGCAATAATATAGTGCATAGTTCTCAATTGAGACAGATAAATTACGGAATCTTTACTGCCCCACCAAAACAGTATCAAGTTGTTTATATAAATTCATATAGCGACATCTGTAGGATTCCCACCATGCTAAAATAAGTATTGAGAAAACACTATATTTCAGAAACGTAAATTGTAGTGAGAAAACATGCTTGTTTCAATCTTATCTTCAACTCGTTACTGCAAAATTGAACGTATGTTATATTGGATTAATTTCTGTATTATGGCCGAAGCTACTAGCCACTAAAGCTATAAGGGGTATGTCTGCTAACTGTGTGTGTGTGTGTGTGTGTGTGTGTGTGTGTGTGTGTGTGTGTGTGTGTGTGTGTGTGTGTGTGTGTGTGTGTGTGTGTGTGTGTGTGTGTGTGTTTTCTCTGGCTGACAGGATGAAAAACCCCAGTTTCAGGAAGAAGATGGGAGAAGCCGCACAATTTCTTGTATGTTGGTAACTTATCTTCAGCTGAAAATTCATTATAAAGTTAACCTTCGCGTCTTAGACGGGAGTCGATGCAACAAAAGCCAAATTATGTAAAATGGGATGCGCGATGTTCCTAGCACCATAAGTAGTGGACTTGTTGGAGAGTTGTTGATATTTAAGAAAAAGTTTGAATATCAGCCACTCTTTATAGCATTTTGAGAATGATACGAATGAAGTATTCTGGACTAGTCTATATAACGTTGTCAGATGCAATGCTCTGCCCTTCCCAACTTTCTAATTCTTCCCAAAGACATTCCAGTGAGTTGAAAGCGAGAATCTGTGCAGGCAAGTCAAACTTTCCTACATTACTTTTCAAATATTACGTATCAGAGTAGCAGCTACAATATGATATCATACATTGTCATGTTGAAAGAGACAGCGTCTAAAAGAGGCATTTTCTCGACTTTTTCAAGCGAGACTGAGCTAGTCGATTGCAGACTAGGTGGAAAGAACTTTTCCGGAAGAAATTTTTCTCTCAGAAAGGAAACAGATATAGTTACAGACACACACACACACACACACATCCATAGCATTATTATCCATGGCATTCGCATTTAAAAGAGAATCAAAACTTTAAGTCGGTACGTAAGCAGTTAATTAGATTATTATTCAAAACATATTTTTTTTATTTTATTTCTATGTTGAACTGAGGTTGCGTTCTTTAATGTTTAACCAATCAGGAAGAGAGAAAAAATATTCAAACTCAACAATGAACTTAAGTTGATAACAACAAACCTTCCAACAAATATTTATGTTTTATTCTGTTTAGATATTCGGTAATAATCAAAATAGGAATTACTTTTGTTTTCTGGTTTATATGCGAACAATGAAAGCGCAATAGAATGGAATGCATCGCATCATTCAGTGTTAGGTGTGCTTTGCCTACGAACACTCATGTTAGAAATGGCTTCGCTGTGCAGTTCGGTCTTATGAGGGTTATTTGAAAGGTTTGTCAGTCATACAAGTTTGGAACTTTACTCATAGACAACAGGTAGAAAGATTTCTGTTTTCCGGGGAGATGGATGCCTGCAGCACCTGGTTTCGGCTGGTGTGCGTCGGTGTTTTCTCTGGGAAACAGGTTTTTGTATACCAGCAATAACAAACCAACTGGTGAACACATGTAAATCTCTGAATGTCTCTTTATGACTTTTAGATATCTTTGAGCTAAATTCTAAGAAATGCAAAAGAGCTGTATACTTGGAGAGAGTTTCTTGTGGGTCTGCATCCATTCCAATGCCCCCCTCATTTTTCATATTAGCTGCGCAGTATCCCAGTGGAAATGGAACCGCTCGGGTGATCCACCTGTTCTAACCGTGATACGAGGTGAGGTCGTGGGGGTTCACGGTGACACGTTCAGCTCTGTGGGACAGTGGTACCCTTTCGAGGGCCATCGTCTTGCGGTGCGGAAGAGGTTTTGAGGTGGAGCTGAACGAACGGATGGTGGAAGCCATTTCTACCGACACCGGAGACATGAGCGCGGAAACATGACACAAATATACTTAAGAAATTCATTTTGAAATAATTTTAGAAATATACGAGGCAACTGCAGCAAATAAGGCTTAAACGATGGCACTAGATTTTCATATATTTCTCATCCCAGTGGTGTCCAAGGCAATGTACCCTCTTGTTAACTCAAAAATTCCTCTTTGCAACAGATTGCTTCATTGGCCATAGAAAATGAAGTAGTGGGAAGGCTTTAGGATTAAAATTGAAAAGCAACAGGCTAATATTTTCAATTAAAAAATAAATAAAATAAACCTTCTGAGGTAATTAAAATTTTACTCTTAGAAACAGCATATGCGAATGCGTTTCTCTCGTTAAATATAATACAATTAACAAATATATTATATCTGTATAATAATCAATACTAGATTTTATTTTTATACCATATTTTGTACTCAACCATATTTGGATAGAATTTAACACTGAGGTTGTATTTTATGTGCGTACTGGATTAAATTTTGAAACAATTCTTTACCATCACATAAAGACGTGTTTATTTTTTTTTTAAATTAATCTTGCAGATCGGCAAGATTTCTTATGCAGGTCTTATTTGCAGCAGTTAGCTTAGAAATCATTTTCTGTATGGCATTGATCTATTCGAAATTGATTTAAATATCAACACCGTAGCGAAGCGCTCCCTTCATTTGGAAATCCTTATGGGAGTTCAATTTCCTTCTTAGAACGGGAAGAACATCCCTCAGGGCATTTTTCAAGTGAAGGTGAAATAGCCGATTCTCATGTACAGTTGGCAAGGTTTTTCCTCCCAGAACCTCGGGTTTTTCGTCCCGCCAACGTGAGAATCGGCCATTTGAAAAAGGCTTCGACTGTCTACGGAATGCTGCGAAAATGAGATTAAACGAAGCAGAGTAACTCGTCATCTCCTGAATGGTAGTATTACGAGGACCTTCCTAGTGAAAAAGATGATGTTACAACAAACTCGATAATCTTCTCTTAAGAATACAAGTCAAACCAAGATATTATCGGAGATTGAGTGTTTGAAAGTTCCTCATATCTTGTAATCAAGAATTTCCAATCCAGCCATGTTCTTATTACAAAGCATTCCATGTCTATTTTCGTAAATTATATCAATGTATTTTAATACATGAAATAAAAATCAGTAAAACAACAAACCATGTTTTCTGTTCATCTTTTCTGTTATTTATAGTTTCTTCTTTATTTATATTTATAGATAATACAGAAACATTTTTGTAAATAAATATCTACTGGCTTATCCTGTTCACACCATGCAGAGCAGAGGCATTCATACATGTATATGCTCGTATTATATTTATTTGGTTTCGCAAGTTTAGTAGTTGGAAACGACAAAAGCCTTAATATGTGAACAGATGACTAACAGTATGGAGCCTCGGTATCCCAGTTTTTATAGACAAGAGGAACCATTAACAGGTATTTTCAATCAAATAGTCTGTCTCATACGGAAGTGGGGAGTTATTTCTCCCGAAAGGTCGGGGTTTCATCCCTCAAAAACCGAACTTACGAATACGCATATCTATCAGGTATAGGATGCTAACTGCGAGATAGAAGAGACCTCATCATCTTATTTTTCTGTTGCACATTATGGATCTCAAGTGGTGGTGGTTTATCCCTTCGGTCGTTTCTGACCCGAGGTGACCTTGTACGCTTGCCCACAAAGGACAAAGTGGTTTATCCGGGCTCGGGACCAGCATATGGCTGGGTGGTATTCATGACTGAAATCCATGTGTGTTCACAGGGTCGGTTTGCCTGTTTTGGGGGACGAAAAACCCGAGTTTTCGGTAAAAAAAAAAAAAAAACTTTACCTTTGTATGAGACCGGCTAACTCACCTTTCGTCGAAACAGACCAAGTAAAGTTTTATCGAATCCAGATCTTTCCGACCAAATAGCTCCGTCTGTACTGACTGAGCAACGGAGGCTCATGGATCTCAAGTAGTGATCAAAAATAACCAATTTGGATGGATGGAGATGACACTTGACAGGAACTGACAGCGTGAGAGTGTGAGACCTAAATAGCTAAAACGTTGCTTTCATACTGAACATTCTGAAATGAAAGATAATAAGCAGAGATTATTGTTTCTCTTGAATGTTTTGAGAGAAATCTCAGAGATATCCGCGCTCATCATAATTGTTAAAAAAATAAAAAGGTTCTACGAAGGTAGTCTGAAAAGTTCTCAGCCTCGACCATAGATGCAACACTATCGGCAAGATTTTTTTTTTCTAAGTTGGTACATCAGTCATAAACATCCATGTGAAATTGCAAGTCATTCTATCAAGTAGTTTGTTTTATACAGCTGTCGGGAGTAAACGTGTTGTCTATATCCCTTGAAATTGATAAAATTGAGTATCGTGAGGTTATAAAATTCTTTGTAAAAGAAGGTTTAACGCCAAAGGAATTCATCAAGAAATTCATAAAAGTTTATAGGCACTTAATTTAATATGGGAACTTAATTTAGTAATTGTCGAAAACCTTCGTTTTCAACAATTAAGAAATGGGCTGCCCAGTTTAAATGTGGCAGCACTAGCCTTTTAGATGAATCCACGTGAAGTACGTTCAAAAACTGTAACAACACCAGAAATCATTGATCAAGTGCACGATATAGTATTCGATTACCGGCGAGTCAAAATGCGTGAAATTACTGAGACTACAGGCATTTCAAAAGAACGTGTAGGATATATTTTGCATGAAGATTTGCATATGAAAAAGCTTTGCGCAAGATGGGTGCCCGAGCTTGCTCACATCAGATCAAAAACGCACTCGAATGAAAATCTCTAAACAGTGCTTGGAGCATTTAACAAGAATAAAGCTTAATTTGTGCGTCGATTTATTACTATGGATGAGACTGGGATTCACCATTACACACCAGAATCCAAACAGCAGTCAAAGCAGTGGACAGAAGCCGGTTGTTCAGCGCCAAAGAAGACAAAGTCCGTTCCATTAGCTGGAGGGGTCATGGCATCTGTGTTTTGGGATGCTAAAGTCATTCTGTTTATTAATTATCTTGAAAAGAGTAAAACAATAACCGGAGAATATTACTCCGATCTTTTAACCAGACTAGACGAAAATATTCGTGATAAAAGACCCGGTTCGAAAAAGAAAAATATCATCTTTCATCAGGCCAATGCAAGTGCCTACAAAGGTGTTTTGGCAATGGGAAAATTAAGGGATTGCACTATGAATTGTTGGAACATCCATCCTATTCCCAAAGATTTGGCTCCCTCTGACTTCTATCTCTTCCCAAAACTAAAACTCTTCCTCGCTGGTCAGCGTTTTTCTTCGAATCAAAAGGTGATTGCAGCTGTAGAGGGGTATTTTGCAGATCTTACTGAAAACCACTACAGGGACTGGTCTTAAGTCTTAAAGGATGTTGAAAAATAAATATAATTTCGAAATTATAAATTCGTTTTTTCATTGTTAGGCCGAGAACGTTTCAGACCACCCTCGTATCAAAAGTTGTTCATGGTATAAACGAATCATTTATACGCAATTATAAAAATTTTTATAATTAAAATCAAAATTTAGTATTATTATCGTCATCCTCATGATTTATATTTTCAAGCGTATGCTCAAAATGTACCATGCGGATACTAAAAGCATAATCCGACGGAACAAGATAAGTATCCCTCGTATGTATTCTATGACTGTTTTTTCTTTTTCTTCGGGATGGGACAATAAGCATCCATTATTTTCGGGTTTTCCACTTGAGAATTAATGGTCTCCAAACTATATTTTTGTGACTGCTCACTCCTCTACCAGAAACAACAAATATAATAACGTATCCCACATAAACATGATACAACCAATGTTAATTTATAAGTTATATACACAGATTACAGAATAATTATCTGAAATAAATATGAAAAAATAAACACATATTCGTACGTAAAAGATTATTTAGATTTATGAAAAAACATAAATATAAATATTATATAAATCAAATGGATATTAAATCCAGCATTATTTCATTATTTCAATAAATAAATATAAATCATTTTGTAAAATTTTGTGATCCTCTGTAAAGTACTTGATTGATTATTACACGACTTTAAACAGAGTTTCTATAGGTTTTTCTTAATGCTCTGGATGTTTAGTTTCTACGTGCATTACTAGTTGCGATCAGTAGTCAACATTTCATAATAATATAATAACAATTCAATAATAATAATATTATTATTATTATTACGTGACACCTCCAGGGAGTCCAAGGACTCATCGTGGGAGGGTACACTACTCTACTTCGCTAAATACATCTCATCCTCTACATTACTTAATTCTCACCTACGACCATCATCGCCACTATCGCCCATCATTACCAATAATAGTATTTTTTGTCTGTAAATTGCGTGTGTTCTGAAGGAGTTTCCGGGAGAAAAAAAACCCTACTACCACCGTATGAGATCGGCTAACTCACCTTCAGCTGAAAAAGCCCATATAAGGATTCCCCCTCGTCACGACTAGAATCGAACCCGGGTCTTTTCCAATCGAAGGACGCAACGTTCTGTTATTCTTCCAATTGCGCTTCGGCGGCTATCATCAATGTCTTCGTCAATTCGAGGTATCTTTGCAGGCATCTTTTGAAACCACTCATCTATTGAGTTATTAAAGAAAAGAGTTCAAAAATAAAATCTTTTAAATAGAAATATATCGGTGAATTAATTTAACTTATTCTTTTTGATAATCTTAAAATGGACGGTAACAAAATCGAAATTATGAAATCGTGAACAACACCGCGTCAATGACAACGATGCGAAGCTACATGTGACACAAGTGGGCGTGACGATGTTCAGATGCGCCAACAGTGCGCACTGATACCGATTTACATCGACAAGAGTGCGCGCAATCATAACGTAAATATACGTAAGAGATGATGTTCAGGAGTGCAAATGAAATGAAAGGGTTTATTTTTCATTTCCATTTAATCTATATTATTAAACGCAGGTATCCAGTACTCCTAGGTTTCTGTACCAAGTTTTTATGAGTTGGTCTATTCGATCAGGCTCACTCATTCTGAATTGACCAGGAAAGCTTTTATTTTTCCCAAAAAAATAGCCACAAGTCGAGACGCTAAGAATCGTCTTGGATACCCCCCCCCCGAAAGGTTCACGCGTCCTACCCTTGAAGCCAATGGAAGTAGAAACCTGCCACCGCTATATGAGAACCGCTCAGTGGCGCACTCAGGATTTAATCTTGGGGGGAAGGGGAGTTGAGTAGACGATTTGAGAATACACACTACGCATCGCATACGACCTATGACGAGCATCTGCAGAGTGATCGCTAATTCATAAGTAGTATAGAAATAGAAGACACGACATAACATAAATAAATAAAAAAATGAATTTTATTAATTAGGAAAAGATTTTTGGAAAATTTTCTAGTGTTTTTTTCCTTTTTCTTTGGGGGACAGGGCCCCTTGCCCCCCCCCCCGTCTGGGTGCGCCACTGGAACCGCTAAACCACTGTCAGCTGAAAAGCCACTTATAAATGTTCGCCGCATCCTAGACTGAATTCGAAACCATATCTTTTTTTTTTTTTTAACAAAACTATAGGCATCACGATATCGTCAACACGGCGTCAGAGCTAGCTTGGTATTGCACCATTTAAATAACGAACTTCACCAATGATCCTGTATATTCGTAATGTTAACATGAATAAAGTTTAGCAGTTTCCAGCATTTCAGCGACACCAGCGCAGTATCTGCTAGTGGAGCCTTACGATTTGTGTGTGTGTGTGTGTGTTCCTTTGAAGTGATCTTTTTTTATTTAAAAAGATTGTTCTAACCCATCTGAATGCAGCATGAACTACACATGAGGATGATTAAAGGCAATTCTCAGTTAAAAATATAAACTTATATATCAAATTTGCGAAAACAGAAATTCTCACTTATATTTGAGGTCATGTGAACTTAAATATAAATGATCATTAACACAAGAAAAAATATATATGAAATAGCTCAGCAGTTTATATATTGCTTAAAATAGCAATCCATATTTTTTACGATGCGCTGCTATTTTAAGGGACACATCAGAGGCATCATAGAAATAAAGAGAAAGTAACTCAGAGCAGATGACTTGCAAATATGGAAACTTGTTTCAAACTGAAGAAACTATGGATCAATGAAGTGATATTCTTGATAAGAAATGGAAATGAAACATAACAGAACTGAAGCGATACTCTGAACAGATAGACTTTGGATCATAGAAATTATTCAAGAGGGGGAAAAATAATACTTTCACCAAAAATAATGAAGAAGAACTACACATGAGGATGATTAAAGGCAATTCTCAGTTAAAAATATAAACTTATATATCAAATTTGCGAAAACAGAAATTCTCACTTATATTTGAGGTCATGTGAACTTAAATATAAATGATCATTAACACAAGAAAAAATATATATGAAATAGCTCAGCAGTTTATATATTGCTTAAAATAGCAATCCATATTTTTTACAATGCGCTGCTATTTTAAGGGACACATCAGAGGCATCATAGAAATAAAGAGAAAGTAACTCAGAGCAGATGACTTGCAAATATGGAAACTTGTTTCAAACTGAAGAAACTATGGATCAATGAAGTGATATTCTTGATAAGAAATGGAAATGAAACATAACAGAACTGAAGCGATACTCTGAACAGATAGACTTTGGATCATAGAAATTATTCAAGAGGGGGAACAATAATACTTTCACCAAAAATAATGAAGAAGAACTAACAAAGGAAAATTATTGTTCAAAAATATGAAGACTCACCAAGAAATAAAATCGAATATGTTGAACTCAACAAACTTTGTGTGTGTGTGTGTGTGTGTGTGTGTGTGTGTGTGTGTGTGTGTGTGTGTGTGTGTGTGTGTGTGTGTGTGTGTGTGTGTGTGTGTGTGTGTGTGTGTGTGTGTGTGTGTGTGTGTGTGTGTGTGTGCCAAATAAGAATAGCAGAAACAGGATGAGGACGGTCAGTAAGAAAGAAGGGTGGAGAAAACTGGGAAAGGCCTTTTGTCCAGCAGTGAGATGCAAGAGGCTGATGACATTGTTAATATACCCTACATATTCCCCATTCTTATTCTTCATTTTCTTATCTTTGCGCGCATAAAATTTCTTTTTCCTCTCTTTTGTATCAACTTTTTCAATCTATCACGTGTATAACGGCAATCTTGCTTCTCGTACTTCTCGGCTTTCTTACTTACTCTTCTGTATACTTGTGAACACTTTTCTTTAGTCACCTGCCAATATTTGAAACATAATCACTTTCTTGAATTTCTTCTTGAATTTCACTATCACACCACTAGGTCTCTCTCTCTCTCTCACACACACTCTCTGATCGTTCTTTTGTATCACTTCTGGGTTCTAAACATCCATTTCAACGTTACATTTAAATACTAATCTCTCTCTCTCTCTCTCTCTCTTCCAAAATCTTTCCTGCCTCATTCTTCATTAATTTTTGGTGCATAAACATTACATTCATTACTTCTTTTTCACTATCAACTAAAGATCCTTCCTACAGAACTCAATAATTTCTTAAATTACCACCACCGCTAATACCCCAAACTCATATCTTTTTCTTTTAATTTCTCCCATCCACTTAGTTTCTTGCAAACGTTTCAGTGGCACTTCCTTAATTTTCCATATATTCAACACGACTCAACAAAACTCCTTTCCCGATGTTTCACGTCGTTACACATCTTCTGGGCTATCTTCTTTTTAACTGTACACGTGCAGTTGTGCTGGACTCCTTACTGATTTTGTAACTAGCACCGCGTCGCCTTGTTCTCAAGATTTAGTTCCAAATTCTTCATAATTTAATATATTTAACATTTTCAGTCACTATCGACCGAAGTATCACGACCTAAAAATAAAAAATAAAAAAATAATTGAAGAAAGTCTTTCGTAGAACAGATGTCAAAATTTTCACATTCCTTTCAAATATAAGGGAAAGACTATCAACACTTGTCCTCTGCAGGAAAACGCCAACTAATTTTCCACCACTCTACTTGTTAAGTCCGATTTAAATCGAGAATATTCGATCTGATACATGATCACCAAAATATTTTTTATGCTAGTCCTGTATGATATTAGGTAGCATCACTATTTTATATTTTTGCCAAGAAATATAAACTCATTTCTTATCCAAGCAAAGATACAGGAATGTTTGTAAGGAAGCTTGCGATGGATGGTGAAACTGATTATCGTACACATTACTCCTCCCCGCCTCTCTCTCTCTAATTACCCCAATGTGCGTCAGAGTCGATAACGTGTTTATGCTATGATCAACAAGTCGTGGACTCGAGTCTCCCTGTGGCATGGATGAAAGTTTTTAGATGACACATTATACATCTGGTGTAAGATCCGATACTGCTTACTTGGGGACTATAGATGATTGAAAAATTTCGTGTTTGGTCTCTGGATCAGGAATTCCGGATTACCTAACTCACTCATGGTACAAAATGTACGATAGGTTTGCAATCTTTCGTGGTTGAAATTCAGAATTTAAAAAAAAATTATGCCACTGGCATAATTAGTGGCATAATTTATTTAATTATGCTAGTATTTGATAATGGCCTTTCGGGAGTTATTGGGATACATCATAGGGGTTGTTACCAGGTCGATAAATGAGTGATCAGGCAGAAATCCAAATGATATACAGTGGCTTGTTAGAAATTATTTTTTTAAATTTCAGTTATCTAATGGAGTGTGAAATAATTTAGTGATGCGAATTAGATATCAGAAACAGTAACTAAAACTGAAGAGAATAGAATTCCTGAAAGTCTATCAGAAACAATAAGCCATTGTCATGGTTTCTTCCAAACATTATTATTATTATTATTATTATTATTATTATTATTATTATTATTATTATTATTATTATTATTATTATTATTAAGTGACACACCTCATCGTGGAATTGAAAATATTTTATGGGGAAAAAATCACAAAATTAATAGAGAGTATTTCATACGCTCTAATTGATTACAAATGTTTGTTATATTAAAAGTTATTTTAAAAGTAGTGACAAATTAAATGTCCCTCTATTCTGTGGAATTTTGTCATTGAGTGAAGGATAGTACACGAGGTTTGGAAACAAAGAAGAAATTCAAGTCGCAGATGGGCGCTGCAATAGGAAGTTAAACAAAATGGTCACTCTTAAAAAATAATAATAAATTAAAAAAATGTGTATGTGCCCACAAATGTCTAGCATATTCTAAAGCAGGGGTGGGCTACCTTTTTAAGTGTGCATGCCAAAATCGCAAAATCTTTGATGCAAATTTTTCTCATGTGCCAACCGAAATTTTGCGGAACATATTATTATTTAGCGTGTTTTAAGTATTGCGAGAACCTTTTCAAATAAAATCACAAATCACACTAAAGCGGAAAAAAGCAAAGAATATTGCAAGATTGAATGTATGTAAAAATTAGCGATGGAGTTTTTACTTAAAAGTCCTTCTACTGTTGATAGCGTGGATATCTTTTATTTATCTTCAAGTGTAATTCTAGCTGCCATATACAGCCACACAATTTAAAGACGCAATTTTCAACATCAGCAAAACAGTAAACAATAATTCTGAATTTTATTTATTTTTTTTTTTTTATAAACATCAATCCGACATGTTTTGTTTTTTTTTCAACTTCTTTTCTAATATATTACAGTGCACAATCTCATACTTGTTTTACTTGACTAAAGCACAATAAAAGGAAATAAAATTAAAAATGTTCTTTTATTAATTCTTAATCCCTTACGAGTAACAAATAAAAATTACAGATAAATAAAATGTTATTATAGAACTATGTTATACCAACTAGTTTTACCAACTTACGCTGTTGGCATCTTCAGGTTACATAACTGATATAAGGCACTTAAAGCTAAAAACTGTTACAGACTATAAATCTACCGATTCCAATTATATTTAACAAAACAGAACGCGTACAATACATGCATAGGATGTGTATGATTTCACTTGTTATTTAGGAACGTTCTATAATTGGCACTATAATTCAGTTCTTGTATGTTTAGAGATCTAATAAGGATCTTCCAGATCTCGGGCAAGATTAATCCTTGGTTCCTGTTAAGGTTTTGTACAGAACGGGCAACTGTTGTGGCTTCTTTAATAATTCGGGAGCGGAAATCCTCTATGTAAGGAATGGAGCTTTTATCCCACTCTATGATATGGTTAGTTCTTGAGAAATTAAAGGATAAACCCGATTTTTCTTCTCTATTGATATTAACATCTCCAATGTGCTCCCTTTGTCTAATCTCAAAGCTTCTTGAAGTCTGGCCGATGTAATTTAAACCGCACGAGCAGGGCATGTTGTAAACTCCAGCATATTTGAAGAAAGGATGGCCATCTTCTGGAGATCTTAAGAGTTGTCTAATCGTTTCTGTAGGTTTAAAAGTCACTCTTATTCTATGGGGTTTGAGGAGTTTTGCAACCTTATTACAAACTGTCCCCACGTATGGAATGACGATTGTAGAAATATATTGTGTGTCGTTCCGTTGTCTTTGTGGGGGATCGGAGAAAAGTATCTTGTGGACGAGTCTCCGAGGGAAGCCATTCAGGGTGAGGTTGTTAGATATCAGAGATAATTCATCCTGGAGAGCTTGTTGATCTGTTGTAATGCGGAAAGCTCGCTTTTTAAGCATGTGTACAATGCTAAGTTTCTGAGAAATGTGGTGGGAAGAGCTAAAGTGCAAATAACGTCCTGTATTTTGGGGTTTTCGGTAAACTAAGAGGCTGAGACGACCATTCGTTTGCTTCTTAATTAGGGTATCCAAAAATGATAATTGGTTATATTTTTCAAGATCTAGAGTGAATTTGATTGTATGGTGTAATGAGTTGATTGTTTAGAAAATCAAACAGGTCCTTTTTTTGTGTGTGGTTCCAAACAATGAAAATATCGTCTACGTATCTCCACCATACTTGGGTTTAGGGTCTACTTGAGATAAAATTTTACTTTCAAGATCCTCCATAAAAAGATCAGCAAAAGATGGTGAGAGAGGGCTACCCATTGCAAGTCCAGTCAATTGCTGATATATGGCTTTATTCCATAAGAAAAAATTTGATGTTAAACAATGACGGAACAGGGAAGTGATATCTTGCGGAAACAAACTTCCTAAAATATTGATAACTTCTTCCACAGGAATGTCAGTGAATAGAGATGTAACATCCAGGCTTGCGAATAGGTCCGTATTGGAGATGGAGATGTTGTTCAATTTCTCTACGAAATGTTGCGAATTTCGTCTGTAAGCATCCGAATTATGGATGTGTTGTTTGAGGAGGTTTGCAAGGTGTTTAGATAACAGATAGGTGGGAGAGTTGATACCGTCTTTGTGTACTTTTGGAGCGCCATATAGTCTTGGCGTTAGCGTATGCATAGACTTCAGTCTTCGTTTTAAATCTGTAGGCCAGTTTACCATGCGACGCAATAAATCGTTGGTATCATTGTGATTCTTTAATGTTGGATCTGTGACTAGGACAAGGTAAACGGACGAATCTGATAGTAAGTTGCTAATTTTATCCTCGTAATCCCTGGTGTTTAAAATCACCATGCAGTTTATCCAAGAAAAGTATATTTATCCAAGAAAAGAGCTGCAAGTTTAATTCATCCAGTTTTAATTCATCCGGAAGCTTAATGAATTTTGAAGTCTCTTCTAATTCTCTGAACTTAACAAATCGTACTCCACAGTTGACACAATGACGTTTAAAAATAGCTTTTGAAGACATTAGCGGTCTGTTTCTCATGGAGATCATTGAAATATTTCTTTAGTTTCGGAAAATATCTAAATCTCTAACTGTCTACATCCCTCTTAAAAATTACTATTTCATTTCAAATGCCTTTATGTCATCAAACATAACATCAAGGGTCTTACCAGAGCCCTGTAGTTTAAGGCTCAAGTCATTTAAATGTTCGCAAAAATCTACAAAAAACATCAGTTTAAAAACCCACACGATGTCCTACATTTTTATAAGATATTTGCCAATTAGCCAAAAAGGGATTTATCTCATCCAGGCATTCAACTTCAGAACAAGACGACTAGGCCAACGAACACTGTTGTACTTTATTAGTCCTTTGTACACCTAATCCACCTTATTTAATAGATTCTGGAATTGTCTTTTGTTCAAATCACATGCAGAAATGTAAGAACAACCTTGGTTATGGTTTGCATCACTTCTTGGAGTTCCTTTAAGCCAGCTTTTGCACACATAAAATCTCCTTGTGTATGCAGTGAAAACGTACCAGTGGATGACCAACATGTTTTGCAAACAGATTTATAAATTCTGCTTCCTTACCAATCATGCTGGGTGCATCATCTGTTGTGACGGATACCACTTTTGAAATATCAATTTGCCGAATAGATAATTCGTTCATAACTGCTTTACATATTTAAACCCTAGTGGTACACTCAGGTAGTGTTACAAGGTTAATTATCTCTTCGCATACCTCGTCAACCCTACAAAATCGAGCAAAGATTGCTATCCTAGCTGATGATGTAATGTCTGTGCTCTCATCAACACAAATAGAAAAGAACTTACATGAAGCCAAATCTGTTGTTAATTGTTCTGCTGTATCCTTTTCAGTTTATATTAAAGTATATTCTTTAATATACTCCCCTTCACCGAGTGATTTTTCATGCCGGGCAATAACGTTTGAAACATCAAACCTAGCTACATTGGAACTAGACCTACTAAATTGGAACTAGACCTACCTGAAATAAATTTCATCAAAATATCGGACTGTTTTTTTTTTTTTTGTCTTGCTCAGTCAACGAGAAATTAATTCTCTTTGTTCTTGCTCACTTTTATTGCTTAAGTTCTTATAAACAGTTTCAAAATGTCTCTTTACAAACAACTGATTCGGAACAAAAACTCATAATACTTTATTATTTTTCTAAATTATACCAAATTTTTCAGTCCGGTATTCTTTAAATTCTATAATCTCCTCATCATTTGAATGTCTTTGTTTCTTTGCTGATGGTTTTGCCATTGAATTGACAATAAATACTTCCAATCCATATTTTAATGACTTACGATTTAATTAAATCCAAATCCACATATTTGGATATGGATATATACACAGTTTAGAAAAACCGATAAATTCTTTACGAAACACGAAAAAATATATAAAATGATGGAAAAGGAGTCACTTCACGACTGGTAAATGATGCAACAACTGAACGGAAACTTATGTCAGTATATCGCGGAGATAGATGCTTAGAAATAGGATGCTTGTTTCATTTTCTTATTACTTATTATTATTAAAACTGTTTATAATGTTTGTTTCTTTATTGCATTTTTATTCGGTATCGGTCTACTTAATAAAATTGTATTCTATTAAGTTAAAATATACAACTCAGCGAAGATGTTGAATATGTATTTATTTATTTAATTATTTTTTAAGGTGAGCCCTGGGTTGCGGGCCGAAAAAAAGTCTTTGGCGTGCCATGCCAAGGGTTGCCCACCCCCGTTCTAAAGGAATTGGGTGTTGATGACAAAGTAGAGAAAGATCTCGCAACAAGGAACTTTCTACACGAGATTTCTGTGTGTGTGTGTGTGTGTGTGTGTGTGTGTGTGTGTGTGTGTGTGTGTGTGTGTGTGTGTGTGTGTGTGTGTGTGTGTGTGTGTGTGTGTGTGTGTGTGTGTGTGTGTGTGTGTGTGTGTGTGTGTGTGTGTGTGTGTGTGTGTGTGTGTGTGTGTGTGTGTGTGTGTGTGTGTGAAGAGAAAGAAAACGCATAGAAAATAAATGTGTTTACATTCGGCCACTAAAGAACATTTAATGAATCCAAGAAGGCAATCGCAAGATCATCACTTTAACAAATATAGATGCAACATTTAACAAATATAGATGCAACAGAAAGTTTGAATATCAGATGGATACGTTCCAAATTTCTAGATGCACATATATGAAATTATCCGACCATGCAACATTGCGAATAAAGACTTGGTATTTTACCTGCTGAATGGTGTTGGTATATTATCCATAATGTAATAGTAATATAAGCATTTGTAAACCGATTCGAGATAACTAATGTTATCTCGAATCGGTTTCAAACCTTACGTGGACCGATTATCATATATTCAAAAACAAGATTATCATATATTCAAAAAGCATTTTAGTGGAATTCGTTCACAATATCGCATCTTAATGTATATACTTGTCGTTATTTTCCTTAAAAATTAAATGAATTTAAGTGCTATTAAACAAAAGCCAAAGATTAAAAAAAACAGAAATAAAAGAAATATCACACCACACACAAACACCTTCCGTACACGCGCATAACGGTCTTTTATATATTTTATATATATATATATATATGAATCCAACCCCCCTCCCCTATATATATACAGGGTGTTCGGGATAAATTTGACATATTTATAATTAATTATATTTTTCCGTAAGTTACATGTATTAACACACACTTCTCTTCATTTAAAAGTTTGGACCCTTCTTCATTCATATACAAGATGTCAGAAAGGATGGATAGCTGGAACCCACCTGAATCATGGAAGAGAATAACTTGTATCATGATGATTCGTGCCCGCCATCAAAATAAGGATATTACGACTGCTGCCCAATGCTCCCTGAATACAGTAAAAACAATCAGGCATGAACTAGAGACTTGCAATGGTGACTACGAGGATGTAGCAAGAAGAAAGATCCCTAGCAGACGATCTGATTGCGTTCGTACAGCAGAATTCCTCGCAAATCTGCAGGAACAGGTGTTGAAGAACCCTGGCATTGGAATTCGGGCTTTGTTCGTGGAGTTGCTAACTGTAGTCAAGCCCTGGATAACAAGGGTAGCCAATGGTAGGCCGTGTGTATGGCAGCAGGATCCGGCCCCTTGCCACACCTCTGGGAAAAGTCAAAAATGGTTGTCTGAAAATTTCTACGACTTCACCAGTCCAAATGTTTGGCCTCCAAACTCCCCAGACCTTAACCCCATGGATTATTTTGTATGGGGCGCAGTTGAAAAAGACACCAATCGCACTTCCAGTAATACAAAAGCCCAGTTAATGGATAAAATTAAAACAGTTTTTGCGGCCCTTCCCAGGGAGACTGTAGCATCAGCTTGTTCGAGGTTCCGAAGCAGAATTGAAGCTGTGATCGATGCTAATGGTGGTTATTTTGAGTAAATCTTGTTGATAGTATTGTAATTAACTCTGCCTGTAATGTTTTTTTGTCAATTCATTAAATTTAATAGATACAAAGAAGATTTTCTTTTTCCTTACGAAACTGTCAAATTTATCCCGAACACCCTGTATATATATATATACAGGGTGTTCGGGATAAATTTGACAGTTTCGTAAGGAAAAAGAAAATCTTCTTTGTATCTATTAAATTTAATGAATTGACAAAAAAACATTACAGGCAGAGTTAATTACAATACTATCAACAATATTTACTCAAAATAACCACCATTAGCATCGATCACAGCTTCAATTCTGCTTCGGAACCTCGAACAAGCTGATGCTACAGTCTCCCTGGGAAGGGCCGCAAAAACTGTTTTAATTTTATCCATTAACTGGGCTTTTGTATTACTGGAAGTGCGATTGGTGTCTTTTTCAACTGCGCTCCATACAAAATAATCCATGGGGTTAAGGTCTGGGGAGTTTGGAGGCCAAACATTTGGACTGGTGAAGTCGTAGAAATTTTCAGACAACCATTTTTGACTTTTCCCAGAGGTGTGGCAAGGGGCCGAATCCTGCTGCCATACATACGGCCTACCATTGGCTACCCTTGTTATCCAGGGCTTGACTACAGTTAGCAACTCCACGAACAAAGCCCGAATTCCAATGCCAGGGTTCTTCAACACCTGTTCCTGCAGATTTGCGAGGAATTCTGCTGTACGAACGCAATCAGATCGTCTGCTAGGGATCTTTCTTCTTGCTACATCCTCGTAGTCACCATTGCAAGTCTCTAGTTCATGCCTGATTGTTTTTACTGTATTCAGGGAGCATTGGGCAGCAGTCGTAATATCCTTATTTTGATGGCGGGCACGAATCATCATGATACAAGTTATTCTCTTCCATGATTCAGGTGGGTTCCAGCTATTCATCCTTTCTGACATCTTGCATATGAATGAAGAAGGGTCCAAACTTTTAAATGAAGAGAAGTGTGTGTTAATACATGTAACTTACGGAAAAATATAATTAATTATAAATATGTCAAATTTATCCCGAACACCCTGTATATATATATATATATATATATATATATATATATATATATATATATATATATATATATATATATATATATATATATATATAGGGGAGGGGGGTTGGATCGCTTAAGAGTCAAAACCAAATAACTGGGAGACCTCCACATCACCTTTTGGGAATGAAGAGAACCGACTGAGCTTCTGACTAATATCCTCGCCTTCACGTCAAGTTAGGAGGAATCTATTGGGTACTCAAATTACGAGGATGGGCTAGCAATTTGGGGCTTAGTCGATCAAATTGTACTCTCTGTTGGCTTAAACCATAAATGCATGATGGTACAACATGATGAGATTTCCTACCGGCTGAGACATCGCCGGTTAAAACAAGCCCCCTGCTGCTTTCGTAAGAGAACAAGGATTAACAGTGAAAAGTCAGCTACTGAAACAAGCTCAAGCTCAAACTCAACCTTTAGAAGAAGAAGAAGAAGAAGAAGAAGAAGAAGAAGAAGAAGAGGCGGAGGAGGAGGAGAAGTTTGAAGAATTGGAAAAGTGCTTATGTAGACATAATTGGCATTACTGAGAGAGATGATAAAAACAAGTGAGATCTTACTAAATAATAAGTATAGAATATTATTTCAGGAAAATTTAAGGCAATAATGATCATGAAAAGGAAGGAGTAGCGATAGAATTCAACACCAAACATGAAGAAAAACTTCTCGATTGGAAAGCAGTTTCAAGTAGAGTTATGTGGGAAAACTTCAAAATGGGGAAGTGGACAATGAAACTTGTTTGTGCCTATGGTCCAACAGAAGGTTCTTCCAAGAAAGAAGTGGAGGAATGTTTGAGTCATTACAAAAGGCACCTGACATAAAGAAACTAAAAAAAAGTGGTCTTTGTTGGAGATCTAAACAGCAGAATACGAATTGAATCCCACCAGGAATTCATTTTGAGAAATTAATTTTTGGGAAAAAAACGTTTTTGGAAAATTTGTAGAAAAGGACAAAGCTAATAACAATAGTATTTACTCGCCAGGACACTGAATAGTCATTACTAACATAACAATTCAACATAAAGATGTGCACAAGTTCACATGAAGAGAAGACACAATAAATAAGAAAAGTCTCATTAACTACATCATTGTGGAATAGTGATATCATCACGCTGGTTCAGGAGACAAGAGTGTACACAGGATTCGAAATTGGAAGTGGCCATTACTTAGTACTAAGTAAGATAAAAATGGATATCACATTGAAAAGAACAGGACATAAGAGTTTTAAAGAGAAATAAATATGAGCTGTTTTTGCAGGTAAATTATAGACTCGACTATGCAAACATTGCTGAAGAAAATTTGAAGCGGTTTGAAAACAAGAATCAAACCTTGGAGTCTCAGTGGTAAACTCTGAAGAAAACATTGATTGATTCAACTAGAGAGGTATGTGATGAAGCTGTATGCAAGGATAGAAAAATAAGAACACCACGGTGGACACTAGAAACTAAAGAAGCGGTCCTGGAAAAGAAGAAGAGGGCATGCCAAAAGTTTCTAGCAAATAAATCAGCAGATACAATAAAAGAATATAGAGCAAAATGTAACAGAGCTAAGTTGTGTGTAAAAGTAGCTAAACAAAAGTCATAGGAAGCCTGGTAAGAATATGAAAAATAAATATCAGAAAGGTGGCAAAATGTTCTGGAGGCTATTGAAGAAGCTTAGAAATAGATGAAATAGTACTGTAAAACGAATCAAACATGATAAAGGTGACAAAAACTGAAGATAAGGATATTTTAGATGTCTGGAGTAATTGCATTGAAAGACTGTTAAACGAACCAAGCAGTAATACACCCTCTGTCCAAAACGAAACCAAACTTTTCGAAAATAGAAGAAACTAGTGGCACCACCTGTTGTATCATTTTGTAGTCGAAAGCGGCAACCTTCATTAGGGTTATGTCAACTCTTTATGACATTTGTTTCATTAGAAGCCGAGTTATAGTGCCAAGAGTGACAGTGTGGTTTGACGAACGGTCGGTCGTTACAATACTCATGCCGTACGCGACGAATTCTCGCTATCAATCACTTGAAAACTTCGAGATAAAACTCACCATTGACCATTTGGCCAGGCGGAACGAATTCTTAGCGAATAATGCTCCTGGAATCGTAGAAGCAAATCAACAGTGTCTTTACTTTTGACTTCTCCAAGAGACTTTTTTTGGATGCCCCTCTTCTGGTGATCTCCACTCAGCACTCTGGCGCTTTGTTTCGGACTCATACTCAAAACACCATGTTTCGTCACTAGTAACGATCGTTTCAAGGACGTTTGAGTCCTTACGAGTGGTTTTAATGAGGTCCTTGCAGTGTTCAATTCGATACATTTTTTTTTGGTCGTTGGTCAACTTGTGGGGAACAAATCGCGAATTCAATTTACGAAGGCCCAAACTCTAGGTCAAAATGTTGTGCATATTTCCAACAATCTCATCAAAGAAAACTCGAAATCGTGTTTTCTTTGATGAAATCACGCGCTTTTTGGATGTTAACTTCGCTTAGTCCAGTTTTTGGACGGCTCGGCTTTTCGTCGTCCTCAAGCATTCTCACGACCACTTTGAAATCGCTTAAACCACTCGTAAACTTCAGTACGGGATAAGCATTCATCACTGTATGCTTTTTGAAGCATTTGATGCGTTTCGGTAAAACGTTTACTAAGTTTAACACAAAAGTCAATCGAAGCTCTCTGTTTGAAAGTCATTTTCCGACTGTTCATCAAAACACACTTCTTCTGCAGCTTTTCCCCACTTATGTAGGGTAACTGTTTGTGGTGAGTCTCCTCCACAACCTCCTGTCTTGGGCTGTAGCCACATCCAAGTTCTTCATCCTCAAGTCCTCCTCCACCATCTCTTCTTTGGCCATCAGCGCTTCCTCCTCCCCTGCACATCCATCTGCATAACCTTTCTTCCCATATACTCCCTCCTCATCACATGACCAAACGATCTCAACCTTGCCTCCTGTATCTTTGCTCCTAAGTTCGTAACATTCACCGTTCCCCTTACATAGTCATTTCTCAGACGATCCTTTCTGGTCACACCGCACATCCACCTAAGCATTTCTCATCTCCGCTACCTCCATCCTGTTGATGTTATTTTTCCTCAGGGCCACAGTTTCCATAACACGTCATGGCTGGTCTCACTACTGCCCTGTAGATTTTGCGTTTTAGATTGATCGGCACCCTCTTATCGCATTGTACTCCAGCCAGTTCCTCCATCCTGCTTGTATCCAGCATCCCACTTCCTTCTCAGCCTCACCATCCTATTTCATTGTTGAACCTAAGTATCTAAAGTCACTGACCTTCCTGATGACATTTCCTTCCAGCTCCAGATCTGTCTCCTGGCTGCCATCCACTTTGCAACAAATATACTCTGTCTTACTTCTGCTCAGTCTCATACCCCTCTCTTCCAGTACTTTCCTCCAACTTTCCAGTTTAGCTGCCACTTCTTCTCTTGATTCTGCACACAGCATGATGTCATCTGCATACAACTTAGTCCAAGGCGCGTCTTCTCTCACCTCCTCCATCACAATATTAAACAGGAATGGTCTTAATGCTAACCCTTGATGCAAGCCAACTGTCACTGGAAAATTTTCTGTCTCTCCCAGGTAGATTCGAACTCGTCTTCACATTTCTGTACATCTCCTGAACCAAGCTGACATATTTCTCCGTTACCTTCTTTTCTCTCAGACACCTCCAGACTTCTTGCCTTGGCACGGCTTCTAATGAAACAAATGTCATAAACAGTTGACACAACACTAATGAAGGTTGCCGCTTTTGATAACAAAAAGATACAACAGGTGGCGCCAGCCACTAGTTTCTTATATTTTCGAAAAGTTCGGTTTCTTTTTGGACAGAGGGTGTAGAACTGTACTAGAAAATTTTTGTACAGATTTGGCATGAAAATCAGCAATAAAAACAAAAGTATGAAATCGGCATAGAACAAGTAAATATCTCAGCTACTTAAGCACTTTTTTTTTAGTGACGATGGCAGGTTAAACCTGAAAACAGAACAAGCAAAGCTAGTGTGGTGAGTAGCCAACAGAATAAATTTATATGGAATAAGAGGGAAATTAGCCAAAACACGAAACCAGCACTATACAAGACGGTGTTCAAGCCAGTTTCAAGTTACGCATCTGAGAGTTGGGTTAAAAATAAAGCACTCAATCAAAGACTAGAGACCACAGATATGACGGTTATGAGAAAAGGTATTTTAATTTTTTCTGAGAAAAAATTAAAATTTTTTGAAGGCAGAATCATATAAAAAACGACGATATTAGAAAGGAACTTGGCATTATTAGCATTCAAGAATGTGTGAGCAGAGCTAATCTAAGGTGGCCACTGAAATATAATGGGTGAGGAAAGGTTAGCAGAACAAGTGTTTGATGGCCTGATGCAGGAAAAAGACTCAGAGGAATACCAAGGTTTAGGTGGATTGATTCAGTCAGAAGTGGCATAGAAGCACGAATTATTAAATATGACAGTATAGTGCTCACGAGTAATAGACTGATTCGGAGGAAAATTGTTGATGGGAGATTAATAATGATATAAACTTAATCATATAGTGCTGTCATAGTAACCTGAAGACCCCTTTGGGGTACATATCAGGAAATTGATCATGATATATATTAAATTTCATCAAAACTGGTTCATTCGTCTGAGGGTTTTTTTTTTCTTTTTCTGAAAACAGATGACGGGCATATATTACACGTTGTACACGTGCAAACGCGGTTGGAAAGGTGGTCATCGCAGTGTGTCTAATTATTCAGTAGCATTTTGTAAACTTTTCTTGTATACCAGCGGCTTTGAGTTTCGATGATATATGTTTGTGTTGTTGCATAATAAACAAAAATATTAGCTTGGGACTATCTCCTCGGAGTGCAATTATCATCCCAGAACATAGTCAAAATACGTTGTTAAAACCTGCATATAAGATATCAAGATGCATTCAACTATTTAAGGAGAGTTAAAACTAAATGGGTGGGTTAAATATACTTGTTTTAACATACTAGTGGTGGTGGAGGACAGATAAGTAACTCAGGAGGTGGCAATAAAAAGGCTTAGAAAATGTCCTCGATATCACATTGAAAAGAAGTGTGTACAAAGTCGAGCTGTTTTCACAAGTGATCTGTATACTCAAAATATATCTATTATTCAAGAAAAACTTTAAAAAAAGAAGTTCGAAAACAAGAACCAGTCCTTGGACTCTCAATGGCAAGAGCTTAAGAAAACATTGACTGATTCATCCAGAGGTATATGGTGAAGATAGAAAAAACAGTACTCCATGGCAGATTCAAGAAGTTTAATAGGCAGTTGTGAAAAAGAAGAAAGTGTATTTAAAGTTCATCAAAAGTTAGTTAGGTGTGCTGAAAGAGAATATGGAGAAAAATGTAAGAAAGCGAAGCAATGTGTAAAATAGCTAAACACAATTCAAAAAACTAGTAAGCATACATGAGACATCAGGAAGGTCGCAAATTGATCTATGGGAAATAGTACTCTAAAAGGAACCAGAGATGATAAAGATGAATATGAAAAGATGAATATAAAGATATCCTGGATATATCGAGTAATTACTTTGAAAGATTACTGAATGAAGTAAGAAGTGACAGGAGAGTGGTAGAAAATAGTCAAGAAGAACACAATCAGGAGTACATATCAATACTTCAGGCAGACAAAGCCATTAAAAACATTAGATTTGGAAAGGCAACTGTCATAGATAATATTCGACTACGAATGCTTAAATATCATGATTATCAGACACCTACAGGGAGTCAGGGACTCATCGAGGGAGGTCCATATCAGCTGGCATATCCTTGAATTCATTCACACTACCTGCACTCACGACTTTCAAAGGCAATCCATTCCAATCATGCCCCACTCTATGAGGGAATAATCTAGCTCTCAACCCTTTCTTGGTCACATTCATTCTCAATTTTCATCGATACCCAACCCTCTTTTTTCACGACTCTCCATAAAATTAAAAGCTCCACTCCCCCCACCCCAAAAAATTATAAACGAATTCCATCATCAGCAAACTTCTTAATTTTACCTGGGGCATTTTTTCTTTAGGGTAATGACCAGGGGCTAATTCTCCATGCTTGCTGCGCAAGCTCATTAATTGAGAAAGAAGTAATATTTATTTGTTAATAAATGCATGCATTTATAAGCATTCCATTTAAGCTTTTATTTTTGTAGACAGAAGACGTCTTATGCTTGCGCGGCAATAATTCAGTTTTGCGTTGTGTATCGAAGACCGATGCTTGCTCGTCTAGTCAAAGCTCCCTTGGCTTCCTCGGTTGTAGGAGCTTCCAGGTCCTCGCTGCAGCACTGTGATTTCATGCGGGCACATAGCCATTTCCGCTCCCTTCACGTCGATTTAAACACAAGGCCATATGCAGTCAAAGTAGCTCTAGCCAGTGAGCTTCAACTAGCCTTTACAAGTGTGCGTGTTGCTTGGGGAAATTAAGTCACAACCAACTTTTTATGACGATGTTATTGACCAGTTCATAAAGGAGAACTGTAGTGTAGAATTTGTATTCAAGTAGCTAAATTGAAAAAGATAGAATATAATTCGTAAAATAAATGTTGTATTTGTATGATTAAATGTACATAAATTTATAAATATATAGTTTTAAATGGTCAGTAATTCATTATTCCACTAATCAGACTTCAATCACACCTCTCACTCCTTAAATGATAACAAGAGCAAACGTGAATTTCAAGACCAGCATTCGGCCCTGGTAATGTTTGGTTTACAATTCCAAACGAAATCTGGCAGACGTGAAGCATGAAAATGCCATTATTTTAAGAAGCGCACCAGAAAAAAAGTAAGCAGATTGCTAAAAAGTATAATCCCTACACAGGCTAACGCATAGAGAAGGGAACGGGGTGGGGGGGAAGAGAAAAGATGCCAAAATAAGCGTATCCCATACTGGATTTTCGGTATCATCGAATGCAAGCTTTCGCTCAAATAAGGCGTCATTATGAAGTGCGTGCTACTCTACAGTTTATAGCCATTGTCGGTTTAGCAAACGGTTGGCAATATTCTTGAAAGTTTGGCGACAGGTTCGAGTAAGCCGCCTCCAGCGGGCTAATATTACCAATCTTTCTCCTGTTTGCTAGTGTCTGTAGTCCACAAATTCTGTCTGTCCTTATAATCAACATTCCAGTGTCTATATATCATGTTTTAATAATTATTTTTCACTTTCTCCACTATGTTAATTTAATCCAGTATAATTTAAGTATTTTTAATGCATTCCATGCATGTCCTCATCTAACAACCGATACTATAGGACGGAACCTAGTACATTCCTCAGTTAGTCATGATGCTCATCTATGCAGTTCACATTTAAACTTTAGTGAACGAAACGTTCCCTAAGTATAGATTCACTTTCCTGGTCAGTGCAGCATGATCACAATCACGTCTTTAAGACTACAATCAGATCTAATACTCTCTAACAGTTACTTTTGCCACCTGCTACTTGAAGAAGTTGCCTCGCAACAGCTCCTGTTAAACTGGTAACACATTTCATCATCTCGAACAACCGATCCACTAGGTCTGTATCAACACCCCACTATGTGCTTTATGTTATTAGAATATCCCTCACACCAGATAACTTCAAACTCACTGCTACAAGGAAAATTGTTACTAGTATTGCAGTTTCTTCTCTAACTGGACTCAAATCATGTAATAATATTAGCAGTATACACTCGCTCTACTCCTATCTTGGTCCTTCCTAAAAATACTGTACTCTTTACACTCGATACTAGTTAGTACACCTGCCTCTGAGACCAGGGCTCTGCAGCCTGCATGACCCAGTAGTACAACTTTCAAATCCCCATCCATCTAACGCTTCACTTACACAGATATCCTTGTACATACACCGGTTTTCATTAATTAAGGAACAAAGAGAAAAATTAGGCTAACTAGGGGGATGAAAACGAAAAAACATAGCACTCAGGTACATTATGTAAAAAGTGATGCTGAGTCTGGTTATCGTTTACGAATGAGTAGCGGTCAGAGGTATATGCAAATAAGCCAGGGCATAAAACTATTATTATTATTATTATTATTAAATAACCTGGAGTTTTGGGGTGGTTTTCCATTTTGTGTCCAGAGTGAGAACCTAAAGTCAACTGCAAGTAGTCAGATAGTTGCATGTAAAACATTCCATAGTTCACAGAATGCGGAACCAATTAAAACAGTCACAAAGAGCATCACCGTATCTCCAGAATGTCCTTTGTGACTTACAAACTTGGGTAAACGACATCTCCCATTATCTGCTCACCAAAACACTCCAATTACAATCTAGCCTTATGTCGGTTACAGGAATATTCCTATCTTGGAGATTGGTTGTCTGATAGGTATCAGCGAGTTGTCTATGGAGGAGCGATATCCCAGAAGAGGAAAGTTACTAGTGGTGTACCTCAAGGGTCTGTTTTGGGTTCATTGCTGTTTAATTTGTATGTAAATGATATCTGGAGAGGTCTGAATGGTGATGTGCAGTTGTTTGCAGATGATGCAAAGTTGGGAAGAGCTATCAGGAGTAGTGTGGATGTTGTAGCTTTGCAAGAAGACTTGAATACACTGTCTGAAGGGGTAAATAAGGGGGGGGGTGTCAATTCAATGTCTCGAAGTGCTTTTGAAATTTTGAAAGGTTTTGAAATTTGGGAAGCAGAGATGGGATGTAACGTACACAATCGGTGCAAATATCTTGGAAGAGGTAGAGAAAATTAGAGATCTGAGAGTGATTGTAGACAAGGACCTAAAATTTCGGGGACATGTTACTAAAATAGTGAAGACAACACAGCGGATAATGGGAATGATGCGGAGGACATTGACTTGTAGAAGTAAGGATGTTATGGTTCCTTTGTATAAGGCTTTGATCAGGCCACATATGGATTACTGTGCACAGATCTGGTCACCTGGTTTTCAAAAAGATGAAATTGTGTTGGAAAAAGTTCAGAGGCGATTGACTAAAGTGGTTTCTGGTCTCTGGAATGTAGAGTATGAAGACAGATTGACAAAATGCAATTTGCAGAAATTGGTGGATAGAAGGAGGAGGGGGATATGATTGAGACATATAAGCTGTTGAGTGGTTATTACCAGATTAACGTCAGGGAGGTTTTGCACAGAATGGGTGAGGATAGCAGGAGAACAAGATGTCATTCCTGGAAGCTGTATAAGGAGGGTGTGAGGAGCAGGTTTTTTGCATGGAGAGTGGTGAGTGATTGGAATGCTTTGCCCGAGAGTGTGGTGTGTGCAGAGACAGTGAATATATTTAAGGCACAGTATGATAAACTGTGTATAACAGTGGACCTCCCACGATGAGTTTTTGACTCCATGGAAGTTTTATAATAATAATAATAATAATATCTACTTCCACTGTGCCCAGAAGGCTTCAAGGTGGTCTGTAGGCTAGGCGACTGATAGTCTGTGTTCCCCATACACCACAGGAGAAAAGGTTTGAAATGGGCTAGGCTTTACATCAACTGGATCAGTACTGTTTACATACGAGTACCAATTGGCTCTACAAAACGATACCAGGTTTGCTCTGATCTGGGAATCATGGACAGGTTATCCTCTTTCTAATATCTGTGAAAGGACCACATATTGTGGAAGTAGTGTGAGGAAGGGCATCTTATTGAGTAGATGCACTGACCTGTATGTGCTTCCTAGTGGAACCATGATTGCTGCAGCTTATAGACAAGGTCGTGAACCACTATATTCATCCAAATGCAGGTGTGATAGGGGAAGCATTCATCCTTGAAGACAAGAATGCTCATCCTCATTGAACATTATCGCCTTGAATAGAGATACATAGAAATGCACAGAAAGTGGCATTAGGCCTTAACACATCCCTTTCAGCAAATCATGTTTCCTAAAACAAATCCTGTAAAAGTCTGCAGGATTTCCTAAAACTGAATAACAGCTGTAATAAATTAAGTATGAAAAATCAGCAATAAAAAGACAATGAAAATAGACAAGAACACCAAAAATATGAACTGCATCTTGAATGAACAAGTAAAACATCTCAGCTATTTAGGCACAAATTTTAGTGAAGATGACAAATTAAATATAGAAACAGAACCACAGAATTAACAACGCTAGCAATACAGAGAATTAACTGAATAAATTTATATAGAATAAGAGAGAAATTAGTCAAGACACTGTTCAACCAATTTTAACTTATGGATTTGAGAGCTAGGTGAGAAATAAAAGATGACAATCAAAGACCGGAAATACGAGTTCTGAGAAAAATTAGGGGAGTGAATAGATGGCATCACCTACAGAACCATGTTAAAAATGAGGAAAACAGGATGGAACTTGACATTGATAGTATTCAGGAATGTGCAAGCAGCCAATTTAAGGTGGTGCAGAATCGCTTAAACAGAAGGGGAGATGCCAAGTTAGCAGAACAATTGTTTGTTTTTTGCCAGGATGGCAAGAAAAAGAGCCAGAGGAAGACAAAGAACCAGGTGGATTGATATAATAAGAGGTATCATAGATCAGCCTTTCTCAAAGTGTGGTACATGGGCCAGTAGTAGACTGGACATTGGGTTTTCCTGGTGAGATGGAGAATTTTATTAGTAAATAAATATTTTTATCTTATTTGTAAATTTTCAGATAAGTTGAGAATACATTAAAAATTCTTTTACCACATAATTTGTTTCATTTCAATGTGCATAATATTTAACCATATGCTGTGTATCTTCAACAAGCAAGATTTTTCAAGTTCCACAACTCTAAATGATTTCATGCTTACATCAGGAGAACAGATTTCTAACCTGATTACAAAAACTTCAAACAGCACCTACAATAGCATATGCAAGCAATTTAAAAAATATTTTCTAGAACTGGAGACAGGACTTGAATGAATCAGGAATATTTTTATATGGATGAAGTAGATAAAAGAAATATATCAAGGTTAAGCTTTCATTGAAAAAGATAGAAACCCATTTTATTTCAGACATCATCACAGAAGAGTTTGTTCAGGAAGAAAAATTCTGATGAACTTTCGGCTCCATGTATAGTAGGGAATATCCTGGAGTAATAGTACTTACTACTATACTCCTCAACATATAAGTGTGAAGTTGGGTTTTTCAACCTTTTTTTTCCCTCTAAAAATGAAAACAGAAATTATTAAATGTGGAATCAGATATGAAACTAACACTCTGAAGCTTGGAACCTAATATATATTTACTATTATCTGAAAGAACACAATGTCATTCTTTGCATTAATATGTCTAATATACAGTATATTTTGTATTTTTTATACAAACTTAATTTCTTGAATGCTTTAAATAAACAATTAAATACTTCACAAGTTTTTCACTTTTTTGTGTAACTCAACATATATCCCATTCCTATCTTAATTTTCCTCTGGCTAAATTTTCCACTGAAAAATATTAAGGTTGTGTATGCTGTGCCAACTACTCCACAATTTTGCTCTTAAGGGTGGCATATGAAGGCTTTCCTCTGATGGCAAGATATGACCCATTATGTGTGGGGAGGGATATGGAAGGTAGAGGACTGCTGTTATATACCTTGTCCAAGTGGGCCACAGCCAGAAAACTTTGAGAAACTCTGCTTTAGAAAACCAAAATATAAATTCTGATGATAGTGATAAGGATAACAAATTAATTTGGAAGAAAATTGTCAACAGAAAATTGGTAATGATGTAAATGTTTCATATAGCACAATCATAATATCCTGTATATACTCTCTGAGGATACAGTACAGGAATTTGATGAAGAAGTTGCATGAGTCAGCAGCTTGGTTGGTTTAGAATTCAAGTGAAGTAACAGAAAATGAAATTAGTACACTGTCTGTTAAGCTGCACGTGTTCTCAAGATAGTTTGTCTATTTTTTAGGGTATGAAAATCCCTTATTTTTAGCAGGAAAACCCCTGAGCTGCCATAGGAAAACCAGCAAACCTCAACTTCTTCCTTTTTACAATGGCTTTTCAAAGACATTGTAAAAGTTCCTTTCATCATAAATGTAATTAATCAGAATTCAAGTCTTTAAAAGGCAAAAGAAAATATTGCATTATCTTTGTAAGAGCACTATGAAGGTGCCTGAATTATGAACAATGATATCAACTACTCTCAATTATGCAAAAACATTTCCCAGATAAAAATATTTTAAAGGAATTTTTGCTATGCTATTATGTTATTTTTAGACAAATTTATATTACTAAATTTCTCTAAAACCTGTCATGCAAGTTTCCAGAATTATGGGGAAGCGTACAGACATACAAAAAATATCCCTCAGCATTTGCCTACCAGATTTATCTGATAGGCAAATACTGAGCCATTATATGGGCATACCCAATAAACTGGACATTCAGTGCTTATAGCCATTATCTAGCTGTCAAAGTGGATGACTTCCCTGCTTTCCAACCAAGGGGAAGTTCAAATTCCAATGTGGAATGGATGTTTGTGAGTAAATGCAGATGATAGATAATTTTCATGTGTAGCAATGAGACCAGCATCTTGCTTAGTGAAAGCCTGATATGGCTTGATCAAGTTTCATATCTTGTCTCTGGAAAAGGGCTTCCAAATTAATTACCCTTATCCATCTACAGTGCTAACATGCAATCAGATTACAACCTTTTGTGGGTTGGATGCACAAAAAAAATCTTCTCCTTCCCACAAAAAGCTCAAAACCCTGTGCAAATAGCAGACAAATGGATATAAAAAGAGATAGGTAGAAAGAAGGTTGTCACCGTTTTTATTTTTAAATGCACTGTAGTTTTTTTTTTTAAACAGTGCTGGTGAGCATGTCCCACAGAGGCAATATGATCAGTGCAGGTGAGTCTGAATGGAACAAATTTACTAAAATGCATTTGTAATTGTTTTTGAGGTTAAGCTTGGTTTATTACATTACTTTTGACTCTAATTTTTGTAAACTGAAATTACATTTAGCAAAGACATTTACAGATAATTAAAACATTTTTAAAGTTCTTAGACAGCCACTATCTACTAGTGGGGCTTTGGAAAAAAGTGGCAAATTATGATATATGGTGGATGTCTTTGAGTATGGTCTGACAGGAAAGGCTTACCTCTCATTGTGTGTCATCCTGTTCATTAAGTATAGTCACACTTGTATGGGGATGGACTCATATCAGTTCTAGGAAAAGTTAACACTGAATGCTATTTTGACTGTGCTATAGTGTAATCTGTGCTGTGATAGTCTTATGGAAATGATCCAGCCAAGTTACAATATGATGATGCACCAACGTATAGTAAGGGATGTGACAACATAGTTTGAAGAAAGAGGCTAAGGGCACACTAGCCTGCAATGCGACCTTATCAATCTGAAACATAGAGAGCCCATCAAGGAACAGCTGAAAAACTGGATGAGACAAAGAAACTAATGCATCTTCACTACAATAAATGCTTACCATTCTGGTAGAAAGGTACTCAGTGGGGCAGCATATTGAGGGTTGTGGAAATAAGGCTTAATTTTACTAAGGTGTAGGTAAAATTTCAGCATAGAATACTGCAGGATTTATCTGTGCATTCTGTAGTAGTTGTGACAGTAGAAGTTCCTCACCCAGTATCTTCTGCCTTTTTTTCTTTCTTTCTTTCTTTCTATGGTATAAAACTAAGGAGTGCATAATGTGGCAATACTGATTATATTCTCTGTTTCTAATATTTTTTTAATAAATCCTGCCCACAAAATGATAAATACCTCTAGTATATTATTGGTACAATGGGCAATCTAAGGATTAGGTAATCTGCAAATCACACATAGTACAGACCAAACTTTTTCTCAGATTGTTTCAGGTCTTCTCAATAAGCAGAATGCTGACTCCACACTAGGTAATTAAATTCATCCACTTCAAAAACATTAACAGTGTTTCACACAGAGCGATATGAACCCACAGCCTACCGCTTGCAGAACACAAACACTATTAATTTACCAACCTAGCTGAGTGGATAAATGCACTTGGCTAAGTTAGAAAGTAAATAGTGTTAAGGTGATTAAACCTAATTCCTTGCATGCTAAGTGGTAATATTTGTAATATGTTTATGCAGATAAAGATTAGAGGTTAGTATTATTACAAGAAGTAAGCTCTAGAGGGTTTTTTTTTTTGTCAAAGTAATTGCAATTAAGAAAGTTCTCAAAACTCCACTGAAAAATAGTTTAAAGACAATAATTTAGTTGTAGAATTTGATATTCTGAAAGTTTTGTCAATTTTTGTAGTTATGTGGTCAAATAAGAAAGTAATGCCATCAGCAAAACTACAGAGAAAGTCACTCTTCTTCTTCTTCCTCCCCGTCCATATTTGTTCCCAATGGAGCAAATATCAAGAGACAGTCGTAATATCTCTCCAAGTGTTCAATTTTTTATGTTGTCTATCCAGTTTATTCTTGGTCCTTCTCTTTTTCAAGTTCCTGGAATAAGTCCCTCAGGGGCCTGCATTGAGAGGTCATTAGATCTACTAACATGAACAAGCCAAAATGTTTCTTTATCATTATGATGTCATCTCTCAGATCAATCAAATAATCAATTCTTTGCCTCAGCGCTAAATTTGTGATATGATTAGTGTGCAAAATTTCTAGGAGACATCATAGCACCTCATTTCAAATGCAAGTAAGCTCTTTTCATGTGCTTTTAAATGGGTCCATTCAATGAATTAGCAATTCATCAATAAGATGTAATTTTGTCATATGTCCACACATATGACACATATGTGGCTTTAGTTTATGAAGTGATGTTGCTTTTGCAATTTTTTGTTCTGATATTCTGATAGGGAATTTTTAGATGAAATCTATAGCATTTATTTCGAATGCAAACAAGCTCTTTCCATTTCCTTTTAAATGAGTGCAAGCTTCACCGAATTAAAAAGTTGTCAGTAAGATGTAATATATGTAACTGTAACAACTGTGCACAATGGCTTTAGTTTTTGAAGTGAAGCTGTTGCTTTTGTAATTTCTGTTCTGATATTTGGTCTTGCTCTTCCAGCTGTATACCGTTATAATTATTATTATTACGTGACACCTCCAAGGAATCCAGGAACTAATCGTGAAAAGACATTTCACTCCACTCTGCTACATACATCTCTCACTGCCTCCCCTACTACTTAATTCTCCATCTACACACAATGACACTGTTACTACCAATGCCATCTACTGCACACCACCACCACCACCAATAGTATTTTCTGTCTATAAATTGCACATGTTCTCAAGACTTGTATGTGGGATGAAAAATCTGAGTTTACAGGAGAAAAAACCTGCTACCTCCATGTGATATTGGCTAGCTCATCTTCAATAAGCCCATATAAAGATTCTTCTCACCAGGACAAGAATTGAACTCATGTCTTTTCCAATCGAAGGGCACAATGTTCTTTCGTTCTTCCAATTGTGCTACAGAGGCACTATACAGAGGAATATTGCTAAGTATTTGAACTTGTCAACCTATTTTTATACTATTATGCTCAAATAGAATTTTTTCAGCTTCTATCACCACAGCATTCCCTTCTGGATCTGGATTAGACATTTTTCATTGTTTTTGATTTTTGGATACTTAAAATTAACTCATCCCATTTCTTTTAAGTGTATGATTGAGTTTTGTAGTGACTTCCTGAAAGTCTGATTTGTTCTTCGCTAGATCAATTATTGATGGCTTATTCTTTTTTCCCCCTTGTACTATTACTCAAATATCACAATTCTCCACAGCTTTATGGCATGTATGATTTGATTCCATTTTTCATTTAATTTGTAAAAGTAAAATGTCTAAAACAGATTTTGCTTGAATAACTGATAAGGCTAACTGTCCTAAAATGATTGCACTTTTCGCTATTTCCACTTTTTGGAATGGGAATAAGGATAATTTGCCAATCTCTCAGTCATGTTTTTGAGTTCCACACTGCTGGAAATTTTGTGAACAGAACTAGTTATAGGTTTTTATGTTTCTTTTGGCAAGATTCATGAAAAGTACTCTCATGTATGACATTTGATGAAGTTAAATAATACCAGTGACAATTTACACTTCTCACTCAATGCTCCATCAGAAAGGACTGATACAGCCTCTTTTGAGATGGTATACCACCATTTCAGGAGAAGAAGAATACAGTTAAATGTATTATCTTGCTATCTATAGCATTTGATTTCCATGATGTGGAATTTTTCAAAGAACATCATGCCAACAAGAGTCAGAGTTCTGTAGGTATAAATAAAATGAGCAATGTGCCAATAAAATAAAACATAGCAGAGCAGTAACATAACAGAGTAATGTGGTAATGTGCCAATAATGGCACATAACCCTGTTATGTTCTAGGTATTTTTCTCCAATAATATGGGATATAAAAGTAAGATCTACTGTACTAGTATTTTTCCTAAATCTTCCCCAAAATTCTGAGAAAGTTGATTCCATTTTTCATTTTTTAATTTGTAAAAGTAAAATGTCTAAAACAGATTTTGCTTGAATAACTGATGTCCTAAAATTATTGCACTTTTTGCTGTTTCTATGTTTTGGATTGGGAATAAAGATAATTTGCTCATCTCTCAGTCATGTTTGTTTTGTGTTCCACACTGCTGGAAATTTTGTGAAGGGAACTAGTTATAAGTTTTTATGTTTCTTTTGGCAAGATTCATGAAAAGTACTCTCAATTTCCTGCTGCTTTTTCTGTTTATGATCCTCTCTAGAAGGCTGCTGATATATAACAAAAAAAAAAAAAAAAGAGTAAGAAAAAATGGAGCATTTTGCAAACAACATTTAAATCCATAAGTTACTTTTAATTATAAATAATGTATCTCTGCAGTCAAATGACCTACCATCTCTCTCACTGGTTGTGTCACATGACAAAAAGGGTATTAGGAAATCAGATCCAAATCGCAGATAGAGCAGCCCAGCTTGCTTGACTTTTCCATCCTGGAAAAGCCAAGCAAGCTGAGAAGTGTTGGAAATGTTATTCCATAAGCCTTCAAGCTTCTGGAATTTTTTTTTTTTTTTTTTTGCTATTTCTATCATATTTAGCATATCATGAATGGTATTATCTCTAATTCCAAACAGATAAAAACCATCACATCTGACCATACAATAGGAATCTTTTATGATTCTAACACTATGTATACTTATTAGCTAAAACCATCCAGCCTGCTTCCAGCCAACCAGATTACATAGTTGGCCAGAAATAGGTTAGCAATGGCAGTAAACTGGTCTGGGGATTTTTCTTGTGGACATCACTGATCCATGAGAATTTTATAGATCTGAATCCCATCAACCATTTGTGGGTTCATATGGAATACAGCATCTGCCAGTCAACAGACAGTACCTCACTCAGTCATTGACCTCCAAGATGCTGTTTTATCTAGGCCAGTCCAGAATACCTCAGGACATCTGTGGTCTAGTGGAGTCAATGCCAAGATGGATACAAGTGGTTATCTTGGCCAAAGGAAGCCCGACATGCACCTTGTTAAGTGGTCATAATGTTTTGACTCTTGAGTGTATATGTTTTCTTTAGCTTTTGTATCAGTTAGTTAACAGTCCCACTGCTAATCACAACAAGAACAAAATAGAGATTTATGAAGACTAATAAGCACCCTTTTTGATATTTTTTATCTCCATTTGAAATTTTTTTATGATAAATTCACCTACAAAAAAGATTGCAAACCTACTGTATGTTTGTACTGTGGGTGATTAAAAGGATAGATAAATCTGGAAACTAAGGCAAAACAGGGTATTTTTCAAGCCACCACTCTGCTTATGGTTCTAATAATTAGAGTCAAGTTTCACATTGGATAGCAAAAAAATCATTCACCACATAAAGAATTCTCAAGCACCCATGACACTATGGGATTTGAACTCACAGCCTGTTAAGAGTGGAAATGCTGTCCACTAACCAACCTAGGCTGTTTATCCAACCACAATGGAGAGACCTTTTGAGGAAAATAGCAGAACTCCAGTTCCTTAGCTGAAAGAAAAATTATAGCTTTTTCAATCCCAGTGAGTTTTTTTTTTTTTTTTTTTTTTTATGTTGGGCCCATATACAAGAGGCTGGTCAACCTATAGTACTTTAGTACTGTAGTGGGATGGCAAAAGAAAAACTTGTTGACATCCAATTTAAAAGCCTATACAGTGGTGCCTTGGTTAACAACGGTAATCCTTGAACAGATTACCGTTGTTAACCAAAGCCGTCGTTATCCAAGGCACGATTCCCCATAAGAGTTAATTGAAAATCGATTAATATGTTCCGGCTCCTCCCCATAACCATAGTACATATTAAAAATATAGATAAAACTCATTTAAAATGTCATAAAAATATGGTAAATATCATTTATTTATTATACAGTATATGTATTTGCTACAAAAAAATTAACATTAATAAAATGAATTTTTAAACATTGGATAGAAAAAACAGTTTTTAATTATCAATCTTCACCAGAAGGACAATTGGGCTCACTTCGGAGTTTTTTGACAAATGGACCTGTAAAAAACATGTCTAGGGTTGTTTGCTTCTGCCTCTTTTTTAAAATGTTTCTGAAAAACTGCATGGACTTTTCATTAAAAAGATCTGAAGTTCTGATAACCTCAGATTTGTCTGGATTTCATTTCATAGCAACATTTTGAACTTCCTCCCACTTTGCCAAAACATTTTTGATTTCATCAGTCATAATTTGTTCTTTCTCTCCATCTTCATCTTCAGATGAAATTTCCATTTCCTTTTCTTCACATTGCTGCTTGAAAAGTTCTTTTAGCTCATCAGTAGTAATTAGTAATTCAATAATTCTTCAACATCTTCTTCCTCTACTTCAAAGTTAAGATCATGAGCAGTTGCCACAATATCCTTTACCAATTTGTGTCCTTCATCTGAAGTTTCTTCATTACCAAAGGAAGGACACAGTTCCCTCCATGCTGCTTTGAGACATTTCATTGTTACTTCTTGCCAAGCCTTTACAATTAGCCTAATTGCTATGACAATGTTGAATTCTTCCTTCCAAAATTTTCTTAGGGTTATGTTGGTAGCCTCACACATTTCAAAGCACCTGGTAAAAAGTGCCCTTGTGTAAAGTTTTTTAAAATTTGCAATAATCAGCTGATCCATAGGTTGAATAAGAGATGTAGTCTTAGGAGGAAAAAAAATCACCTTAATAAAATCTAATTCCTCTGGTAGCTCTTCTTGTATGCCCGCTGGATAGCCAGGTGTGTTATCCAAGGTTAAAATGCCTTTTAGAGGCAGATTGTTTTGCTCAAGATAGGCTCTGACAGTTGCTCCAAACACTTTGCGAATCCAGTCTCCAAATTCTATTCTTGTGACCCAGGCTTTGCTGTTAGACTTCTACAAAACACCGAGATTGGATTTAGAGACACTGAACTTTTTGAATGCTTGGGGATTCTCTGAGTGGTAGATTAACATTGGTTTTACCTTGCAGTCTCCACTTGCATTTGCTGCTAAAAGCAATGTTAACCTATCATTCATTGGTTTATGCCCAGGAAGTGTTTTTTCTTCTTTTGTGATAAATGTCCTGTTGGGCATTTTCTTCCAAAATAACCCAGTCTCATCACAATTGAAGACTTGCTAAGGTAGGTATTCTCCTTCTTCTATAAGCTATTGACAAATTTATCTGCTGCTGCTTTGTCAGCACTAGCTGCCTCTCCATGTCTGACCACACTATGAATCCCTGTTCTTTTTTTAAAGTTGTCAAACCAACCTCTGCTACCTTTGAAATCATCATCATCTATCCCAGAACTTGATCCCGAAGTCTTCTTTTTCAAATCTTGATAAATCTGTTTAGCATTCTGACAGATTGCATTTTGAGATGTAGTATCGCCCACCATTTCTCTTTCTTTGATCCAAATTAGTAATAGATTTTCCACTTGCTCAAAAAGAAGTCCTCTGACATTACAACCTTGAAGTTCCCATAAATTCTTCTTTCTTAGCCAAAATGGTTGATATTGTAGAATCACTGGTTTCATATATTTAAGCTAGCTGCATAACTTTCACACCTTCATGATGTTTTGCTATTATTTCTTTCTTCTGTTCAATAGAGAAATTTTTTCTGTTTTTTTTCCATAACAAGCTTTCTTTTTTGGACCCATTTTGTCACACGATAAAAAAATTCACTCTATAAAAAAAAGGTACGCAAAATACAGTATTATTACAAACTGTACAACACTAAGACAAGGGATACAAAGAATATATCGTCACTGGAAAATAAAAGTAAAAGTTCAAAAAAAAAAACTTTTTGAAATAAGTTTATAGACTGTTCCACAGTACAGCAGTAAAAGGGATGAAGGAGGAGGAAAAAAAACAAGTTAAGAGTTAAATTCGAAACCTGCAATTTTTGACTTAGTGCATTTTGCTTATAAGGTGACAATATTAGATACAGCACTTACCGTACCATACACTGATTAGCAGCTTACAGATACAACAATTATTATACAGATGAGATTTGATTTTTCCTTTTGATGGCGAACGAACAGTGACACGCACTCGCCGATTTATTGTTTATATGAACCAACACATAAAAAATAAATGCTTAAATACTCATTTTCATCATAAAACGTATTTATAACCACAAATTTTAAAATAAAGCACAGTACACTACAAGAAAAGAAACAATAAACGGAAAACGTAAACAGCTGGCTATGATGGGTCAAACATATCTGAGCTTCACAGCTATGCTGCATGGCTGTTCTCTATTCGACAATGTCTTCCCACACATGGCTGAGTGTGATTGGAAAATTCCGGTTTTTCAGATCAGATAGAGGTTCACATAATCGAGAGTCGTTAACCAAAGCCTGTGTCATTAACCAAGAGATTTTTTCTTACAGCCACTCGTTGTTAACCAAGTATGTCGTTATCTGAAGCCATTGTTAATCAAGGCACCACTGTATATTGTATTCTTTGGGAAATACATCAGGGCGAAGACTGTTCCACAGTACAGCAGTAGAAGGGATGAAGGAGGAGGAAAAGAAACTAGTTCTGTGGGTTTCCAGGTGTACTGTGAAGGGATGTTGGGCAGTGGCTGTACATGTTCCAATGGGTTTAGTACAGAGTGGGGGGAATTATCGATGCTGTTTCAGTTGAGCATTTTCCATGAAAATATTTATAGAATATACAAATTGCAGAGACTAAACATCTATGTGAAAGTGGGGGAAGTGAGTTGGTAAGAGATGGATCATTTATCAGTCTAATTGCTCTCCTCTGTATTGAGTCAAGCATTTTGAGGGAGCTTTTAGGAGCCCCACTCCAAATGTGAGAACAGTATTCGATAGCTGGGTGGATTTGTATAAGGTTAACAGCTGTTTTGAAGTGAAGTAATGTCTTAAGCGAAAGAGAAATCCTAGTTTTTTGGAAGTTGAGGATGCAATGGTTGAGATGTGTTTATGCCAGGAGAGGCCTGATGTCATGGTAATTCCAAGAAGAGAAATTTTCATCTTGTCTGGGAATTTGAGTGTTATCAAAAATAATACTGGGGGAAACTGGTTGTTTATTGTGGGAAATAAGACAGAACTGAGTTTTACTAGCGTTGAAGTTGACGAGGTTATCTGAGCCCCATTGGAGGATGTCTTAGAGGTCCAAATTAAGGGAAGTTGTGGTTGATGTTCTATGGATTGAAGTGAGTTGTGTAAGGTAAGGTTTATCAAATGAAAGGGAGGAGTGCAATGTGCTGTCATCTGCAAAATTGTGTATTGGATTGGAGATCAACTGGAGTAGGTCATTGATGTACAGAAGGAAGAGGGTCGGTGAGAGAACTGAACCTTGTGGGACCCCAGCATTAGTTGGATGGTGGGAGGATAGGGAGCCATCTACTATCACACATAGTGTGCATCCAGACAGAAAGCTGGCAATCCATCTACAGAAGTCCTGAGACAGTCCAAATGATGGAAGTTTGCTTAGTAAGCCTTTGTGCCAGACCTGGTCAAAGGCTTTAGAGATATCAAGTGCAACTACTTGGGATTTGCCAAACTTTTCCATGGCATATGTCCAGAGATGGGTGATATATGAGAGCAAGTCACCTGTTGATCGGCATCGACAGAATCCATACTAGTGGTCGCTTAATAGCTGGGTACCTTCAAGGTAGAGTAGGAGTTGAGTGGATCCTATGTCACTAAAACAGTCCTTATACCTTTGCTATTTCACATTAACATCAGAGATAGCAAAGTAGAAAGAGAATCTCTGTTTCTACCTCATTCTTGAGGTAGATTTGCAATCCTAGTCTAAGAATTGGATATTTTCTGATTATTTGTTGAGGCTTGGTCTCTAATGATATTTTTAGAACTCTCAACTTCTTTCTACCTTTGAATCAATGAATCACAGGGGTGTGACTATGAATGGTGTTAATGTAGCCTCTAAAATCTATTATACATATGCTGGATTAGTTGGAGATAGAATTTCCACTCTTTAATCAACAGGCTGTAAGTTCAAATACCACTGCAGGCATGGACATTTGTGAATGCCTTTAATGGTGGCAGTTGAATTTCATCGCACAGTGCAACACCATCACCCTGCTTAATGGACATCTGGAGTGGCTTGAAGTTTTATTTGGTCTCTATAGCAGTGCTTCTGGATTGTCTAACCTTTCACCTATCCATTGTACTAATATACAATAGGTCCTTCTTTCATGAATAAAAATAATAATAAAAATTGGTTCAACATGTGTTCCTTGCAGGAGTCGGCCATTTTTTTTCCCTGACTCACAAAAAAGACATACTGGATATTTGTTTTCAATCGTTTTTAAGCATCTGACTTCTCAGTTTAGGAACTGATACAGAAATTCTGTCCATAAATTGAACAAAGGTTTATTTTAAAAGTTATTACCAATCACAACAAGGTTTTGTATGGATGTAGGGTAGATATGGATGACATCCACTGGCATATCAACACAGAGTGCAAGTTGAGTAATTATGTGGGAATTCAACTACAAGGAAATAGGAGGAAATATCACATGGCTAGAAAGAAATGGAAATTATACATACTAAGAGATAATTACTTGAAATAGTATGTGATGGAAAGGGATTTAGAGATTGGGAGTGCTTGATAAGAGAGAAATTAGTCAAACCACTAAATTATCCATGTACCAGACATTGTTTAAACCAATTTTAACTTATGGATCTGAGAGCTGAGTTAGAAATAAAACCTTTGACCAAAGACGGGAAACCACAGATATGAGAGTTCTGAGAAAGATTAGGAGGATGAACAGATGGAATCAATGGCAATATCATTTCATTAGGAAAGGCTCTGACATTGTTAGCAGAGCTGATCTCAGGTGGTACGGTCACTTAAAAAGAATGAGAGCAAAACAAGTGTTCCTTGCCAGGCTGGCAGAAAAAAAAACCAGATATAGGTGGATTGATACAAGTATTTAAAAGTTCCTTAGAAGACAGAAATATACTACTCAAAACAATTAGGGGATATTTTGGTTTTCTTGTAAATTAAAAAGTTATAAAAATAATTTACAAATGTAACACATTTATTTTAAAATAATCTTAATATACAACAGTGTAGAACACACAACTGCATACAAAATCATGTTAAGACTTGTCAAAACGTGCCTTAGCCGTATTAGCATGTGGGGAGTATAAAAGTGTAGCTTGTTGCCCTCACTTCCACAGTGCATAATTATCACTTCAATTGTAACCTTGTATCACCTACCACCCATGGTATCCGGAGAGTTCATCGAAAAACAGTTTACCGAAAGACAATTCATCGAACAACAATTCATCGAAAAAGCAATTCGCCGAATAAACAATTCATCGAAAGACAATTCCCCAAAAAAGCAATTCACCGATGAGCAGTTAATCGAAAAGACAATTCATCGAAAAATCACAATTCATCGAAAATACAGTTCACCAAAAAATGAATTATAAGGCATGTGGGGGTGAAGATGTGTGTGCAATTTTTTTTTTTTTGGTTTGTTTTGGATTATTTTGAGAGGTACATATCTTTTTATTATCCTACTATTTATATTATAACTACTATTTATCCTACTTCATTCGGAAAGCAATTTTTGGCGGGGCATACTGGTTGCAGTAAATGATATCCACTGAGGCGGGTATAGTTGAGATGTTAAAAGAACATTTCATAAAGGGATTTCATCCTCGTGAAATTTTTTAGCTCATATTCTAACCATTGATGAAACGTGGCTTCGTCACTATGACCCAGAGAACAAACAACAGTCAGTGGAGTGGAGACACAAAGGTTCTCCATGGCCAAAGAAGTTTCGAACCAAACAGTCAGCAGGGAAAGTTCTTGCCATTGTCTTTTAGGATATGGATGGTATAATCCTTACCTTATCTCAAGAAAGGTGAAACTGTTACAGCAGCTCTGAAGTAATTGAAGGAGGTACTGAAGGAAAATTGGTTCGAGAAACTAAGCAGAGGCGTGTTGCTTTTGCAGAACAATGCACCTGCTTATGAAATCCAACAGACAATATACAACTTGGGATTTCAATATCTACCTCAAACACCATATTCACCAGGACTGGCCCCAGGGCCGGCCCTAGAAATTTTGTCGCCACGTGCAGTAGCATATTTTTCTGTCCCTTCCCCTTAAAAAAACTCTTTTATTTAATTATTTATACACAAATATAAATATACGCAAAAGAAGAAATCTATCGGAATCAAATCAGGACTGGCGGTGGCCACAAGTAGTGGGATACGTGCAGTCACCATAATGTGGAGTTGCTCCATCATGTTGGAAAATGAGGCCCTACACATTCTCAATCTGGGGAAACACAAATTTCTCTAGAATATTTAGGTATGCCACTCTCGTAATCGTCTCCTCATGGAAAAAATGGCTCCACAATGCGATCATGCATGATCGCATTGTTGAGCCATATTTTTGAACCAACTCGAAAATTCCAAAACAGAAAAATCAACTTTAAGAAACATCTCATCTCTGGAAAATGGAAGACTACAAAAAAACTTGGCATGAATGTATAAGTCCTCCATCCTAAACTTATTTTCTACAAAACTGCAGAAACAGAGAAGAGAAAAATTCTACAGCTCATTTAATGAAACTGCTGAAAAGGACTTCAGCATCCTACATCCTACTACATCAAATCAGGACTGGCGGTGGCCAGAAGTAGTGGGATACGTGCAGTCACCATAATGTGGAGTTGCTCCATCATGTTGGAAAATGAGGCCCTACACATTCTCAATCTGGGGAAACACAAATTTCTCTAGAATATTTAGGTATGCCACTCTCGTAATCGTCTCCTCATGGAAAAAATGGCTCCACAATGCGATCATGCATGATCGCATTGTTGAGCCATATTTTTGAACCAACTCGAAAATTCCAAAACAGAAAAATCAACTTTAAGAAACATCTCATCTCTGGAAAATGGAAGACTACAAAAAAACTTGGCATGAATGTATAAGTCCTCCATCCTAAACTTATTTTCTACAAAACTGCAGAAACAGAGAAGAGAAAAATTCTACAGCTCATTTAATGAAACTGCTGAAAAGGACTTCAGCATCCTACGTTTATCAAGGATGTCAAGTGCCTTTATCAGGGCGTTTAACCTGAAGGTGAGTTAGCCTGTCTCATACGAGGATGGAAGGTTTTTCCTCCCTGAAACTAGTTTTTTTCTTGCCGAAAAACAAGCGAACCGAATAGGAAAACACACGCAGTGATTTAAGGCCAGTTGCTTCTTCCTTAATTCAAAACAACTCAACCCAATTCCAATTTCTTTTAGCACTGTGTTTTCTAACTGTGGTCCACCGACCACTGGCATCCTTCAAAAGTCGAATAAGACTTCCAACCGCTGCTCATCAAAATATAACACCAGATGAGTATGCTTCTAAAAGGTTTACAGGTTTGTTTCTTAAGACTCTTTATTCATCATTCCTTATTTTATTATTTTCCTTTCCTAGAGAATATTTTGACCTTTTATTTATTTTTTAACAAACTGCACCGATCACCTCCTCAAAACCCAGAAATATACCCACACACATATACTCTTCAGTATTCTTAGCCTATTCCTCTCCTTATTAATTGCAATTACTTGCTTTCGAGGTTATTCGGGAGATAAGTGCATGTGGAACTCCTGTCGTTGAGGAATAACAGAAACAGGAGTAAATAAGTGAAACGTGATTGAAAAATCTTCAGGAATGAATTTTTTTCAAGTTTTCCAATATTTTTACTCTGAAATCCTGTATATTTTATTATTATATTGTGAAAAATATGTACATCAAAGAATCAATTTATTATTAGTAGTAGTAGTAGTTGTAATATTAATGATTAATATTATTTTCCCTCATCCTCCTCAATATAATGATTGTTGGTATAGCAATGCTGCTTTACTAAGGAATAATTACAGAACAGTATCGATTGTTATTGTTTTTCTTGTCCGATTTGCCTATTTCCAGGAGGAAAAGCTTAGTCATCTCAGTATTAGGCCTAATAACTTATGTTCAGTAAATTTATTTATTTATTACATTTATTAATGAAAAAATTTTATTTGGATTCCGTATTTGAAACTTTTACAAAAAAATGTCGAACCCTTCCAGTTTTCAGTTCAGCTATATTCGGGGCTACAAAGAATAGTGTCGAAATTATTTATACAATAACTCGCAGACTTAGCAGAATTCGCAGAAGTTTTCAGAACAAGAAGCTGAATGCACGGTTCAGTTTTAGTTCGTAATGGATCACTTGTATCATGACATTTCTGTAAAGAAGTTCCTAAATGATATTAGCAATTTCGCTCTGGCTGGATGAAATTTAATGAAATTTTTAATTTCAATCGACTAGGCTTATTGTGACAAAATTTGGTAGAACGAATTTCTTAGCCTATTCCTCCCCTTATTAACTGCAATTACATGTTTTCGAGGTTATTCAGGAGATAAGTGCATGTGGTACTCCTGTCTTCTCTACAGATAAATCGCTAACTGTACAATGAAGCAGGATGTACACTTACCTTAAATGCAAGAAAATAATTATTATGTTTCAATGACCACTTAAATATGTTGTCTGCATCATGAGTAACGTTCCGCATTGTTACTGAAGATTTTTAAACAATACTTTGCAAGAAAAATGACTTTTCGATGAATTATGAAAGAATTCATCGAAAAATTTTCGATGAATTGTTTTTTCGATGAATTGCATTTTCGACGAATTGTCGTTCAATGAATCGTCATTCGAGAAATTGGTCATTCGTTAAATTGTTGTTCGGTGAATTGCTTTTTCGATGAATTGTCTTTCGCTTAACTGTTTTTCGATGAATTTGTCTGTAACCACTACCCATCATTTTGTTAAAAATAGCAGAGCAATGATATCCTGGAATCCATGGCTTGGAAAGCCACTGGTCGATTAGAAGCTGGATAAATGCAGCAAGATACACAACAGATACACAACATGCATCACTCAAGCATGTTGTGTATCTCAAAGCATAATTTCACAACTTTGGAATCGCTTTCTGGAGATGGGAAATGTTCGAAATCATCTTCATGCATAGGTTTATATGCTCGAAGACCAATGGTTTGCATTCCACTTACTGCAAATCACAAAAGAGCCCGAAGAATTCGGGCACAGGAACACCACAATTGGACAAATGAGGACTGGGCTCGTGTATTTTTTAGTGACAAGTCCAGGTTCAGTTTGCAGCCAGATAACTGACGTATCTTGATATGCCATGAAAGTGGAACAAGAAATAATCCATGAAATTGGGGTCTTTCACAATCTCGTGAAAGACCCCAACATCAAGGTGGGAGTTTGGTGGTATGGGCTGGAATAAGTATAGGTGGCCATACTGATCTCTATTTTATCAGAAACGGTTCCTTAACAGCCCAAAAGTATTGTGATGTGATTTTGGAATCTACAGTTCGTCTATATGCTGCTGCAATTGGCCAAAATTCCTTTTTATGGGTGACAATGCTCGTCCACACCATACAAATATGGTACAAGAGTGGTTTGAGGAAGAAGGTATTGAACGAATAGACTGGGCTGCCTGTTCACCAGATTGTAATCCAAGCAAACATGCCTGGGATGCTTTAGGTAGGTGTGTTTCTGGTTGACTGGTGCCACCATGATCGCTTCAAGAGCTCGAAATGGCTCTCACAGAAGAGTGGGGAAATATCCCAAAGAACTGTTTGATCATCTTATCTGGTCCATACAATCAAGATGTACCACTGTTTTGGCTGTTAATGAAGACCATATATGCTATTAACAAAAACGTTTTTGGCTATTCTTGTTAAAATTATTTCATGCTAAAATGTATAATTTGTAATAAATATCTCATCAATTACACCCTATCCATAAGTGAGAAATATTTATTCATGTATAAAGTACCCAATAGTTATAATTATTTGCAGAATTTTATAATTATCCAACAGAAACTAAAATATCCACTAATTGTTTTGAGCAGTGTATAAGATCTGATAATACTGGAGTCTTGACAGATAGATTAATTTGCAGGAAAACTGTTGATAGGAAGTTAGTAATGATGTAACTTTTCATTATACTATTGTATTTCATTATACTACTGTACACCTCCTGTACATGTCAGGATTTGATTATGAGTGCTTGAATGTCCATAACTAATATCACATTGCCTCAGATTGAGGAGAGTGATCATGCAGTCTTAACTTGCAAGATCAAATTGTTATAGTCTTCCAACTTCAAACAGATGTCAATGCAATAATAATAAGATTAAAGGGAAATTTTCTTCCTTCTATTTCATAGTTTTCATAAAGGAGTCTTTATTTGGGCATAGTGAAGGTATGGTCTCCTCATGTGATTACTTTAGTCATTTCTATAACGTCATTTCTAATTTTCCCAACTTTAGCATTGAAATCACCCATAGTCATGGGTGATTTCAATGCTAAAGTTGGGAAAGGTAGAAGTGGAGATGTAGTTGGCGAACATGGACTGGGCACAAGAAATGAGAGAGGTGACCGTCTTTTTCAATTCTGCCAGGAAGAGGAGCTAATAATCACAAACACATGGTTTAAGCTACCACCTTGAAGATTGTATACTTGGTGATCACCACAGGATAATAATGGGAATAGAGTCAGAAACCAAATTGATTACTTACTAATTAATCAATGATTTCAAAGTTCTATAAAGAGTACAAAAACCTATCCTAGTGCAGATATTGCTTCTGATCATAACCTATTGGTGGCAGAGTTACAACTTAGACTGAAAGCTATGCTTAAGAAACATCAACAAAAAAGGTTTGATTTGGGAAAATTAAAAAACACAGAGATAAGAAGCAAATTGAGTCAAGATCTGAATCAAGAGCTAGCACTTATCAAGAATGATGACATATGAGGGTTGATGAATCGTGGGACAAATCAAAATCTGTCTTCATAGAGAAATGTACCAATACCTTGTACATTTCTGATGAAATTCTTTCTCTCATGGATCAACGCAGATCATATAAAAATCATAATCCAACAAAATATACAGAGGTTCAGAAAATTATTAAACACAAGATCAAAAAAGCAAAAGAAATCTGGATGAATGAAAAATGTAAAGAAATAGAAATTCTACAGGAAAAACATGACAATTTTAATCTACACAAAAAGATGAAAGAGACCTCAGGTATATATAAGAAAAAACAATTCTGTATCCTTCGAAACAAAAAGGGAGAAATTATATCCAAAAAGGATGACAAAATACAAGAATGGGTGAAATATATAGAACTCTTTACTGATAACAGACAGAACCCAGAAAATACTTATGAACATATGGAAGGTCTATGCATTCTAAAATCAGAGGTAGAATGTGCATTAAACTCAGCTAAAAATGGTAAAGCACTAGGACCAGATAGAATACCAGTAGAAATAGTAAAGTTATTAGAAGGTGACAACATTAACATATTAGTAAAGCTATTTAATAAGATCTACGATACAGGCATAATCCCTCAAGACTGGTTACAGTCGACCTTCATCATGCTACCTAAAAAAGTAAATGCGAAAACTTGTAATGACTATAGAATGATCAGCCTAATGAGTCACGTTCTCAAAATGTTTCTGAAAATAATTCAAAAAAGAATATACAGAAAATGTGAAGACACCATCAGTGATACCCAATTCGGCTTTAGAAACGGCTTGGGAACAAGAGAGGCCCTTTTCTGTTCTCAGATCTTATTTCAAAAATGTATTGACCAAAACAAGGTAATATTCATTTGCTTCATCAACTTCGAGAAAGCATTTGACAAAGTCCAACATGCTAAAATGATTGTACTATTAAAAAGAATTGAATTAGATGGTAAAGAAATCGGGATCATTGAAAACTTATATTGGAACCAAAAGGCATCTGTTCAAGTTGATGACATTATTACAGACTCCATTAACATCAAACGAGGAGTAAGGCAAGGATGTGTGCTGTCACCTCTTCTTTTTAACATCTACTCAGAAACCATATTTCAAAAAGTCTTGGAAGGAAGAAAGGAAGGGATTAGTGTAAATGGTGAAATCATCAGTAACATCCGATATGCCGATGATACAGCTCTTCTGGCTGACAATATTCAGGATCTTCAAAATCTTTTGGAACTAATAAATGCAGAGAGTGAAAAAATGGGATTAAAAATAAATATCACCAAAACTAAATTCATGGTCATAAGTAAGAAACCAATTCTTAATTTAGCACTTTCTTTAAATAGGAAACAAACAGAAAGAGTGGCAAAGTTTAAATATCTCGGATGCTGGTTAAATGAAGATTGCAATCCAGAAATGGAAATAAAAGTTAGAATTGAAATGGCAAGAAAAACTTTTCTCTTGATGAAATCAACACTATGTAACCGCAGTTTAAACGTAGAGCTTAGAGTACGCATGGTTAAATGCTATGTTTGGTCTGTACTGCTGTACGGTGCAGAAACTTGGACCTTGAAGACAACATCAATAAAAAGACTTGAAGCCTTTGAGATGTGGTTATACAGAGGAATGTTAATAATCCCATGGACAGCAAAAATGTCCAATCAGGAAGTACTGGAACAAATGGGGAAATCACGTGAACTTTTAGATACCATAAAAAGAAGGAAAACTGCATATCTTGTTTACCTACTTCATAATGAAAAATATAAGATACCTCAATTGATTATAAAAGGGAAGATAAATGGAAGAAGAGGACAAGGAAGATGAAGAAAATCTTGGCTGGCAGATATCAGACAGTGGACTGGTATGAACTCTGAGAGACTGCTCAGAATAGCTGAGAATCGCTCAAAATTTGCCAAGGTGGTCGCTGACCTCCGATAGGAGATGGCACTCAAAGAAGAAGAAGAATTTCTATAACTTCTAAATCTATTGTTTGCATTTATAGTTGGTAGGAGAACTTCTTAAAGTTCAGTGCACAATATGTTGATTTGCCCTATACTGGTTTTAATTTGAATGAATACCAAATAAATGCACTAGCATTTGCAGATGATTTGATACTTTTTGCTGAAACTAAGATGGATCTTCAGGAGTTGTTAAGACCATGCCGCTGAGTATTTTACTCCCAGAGGTCTTGCTATCGATGATCAGGTCATGATAAGAAAATGACCAGGATTACATCTTTAATGTTTCTTACTGCCCTCTTAAACCTATCATCATTTTGGATGAGTAACGGTATTTGGGATTAATGATTTTGGCAGATGATGACCTCGGTTGAGTCAACTTTCAGTATTTCTGAATAAGCTTCATAAAGCTACACTGTAAAATCATACATTGCTGAGGCTTCATAATATTACAAAAACCAACTTTCACCATCCTGAATAGACTACATAAACAAGCATATCAAGCAATTAGATCTTGGCTTAGATTACACGTGATGTTTCAGTTCCTTATCTTCCTGAAGCCATTAAATCTGGTGGATTAAGAATTCCCGCATTGAGATGGATGGTTCCCTGCTTAAAATATCTAAGGTTAAATAAATTCCAAAATTCATCTTCATCTTTTACTATGAAAGCAAAAGTTTTTATTTTAGCTGCCTTTAGAACTCTTTTGATTCAATGCAAATTAACTAAAACACTATGCTAGGCTACTGATAATGGAATGCAGATTGTTTCTAACTATCCTGAAAAGTAGATATGGGAAAGCCTCATATCTCGCAGTTGATGGGAAGCCCTTCAGTGGGTCAGAGAGGGCACCTTCTCAACATCTTTGGGTATGTGAAGGAACAAGAATGTTACCTGGATGGGAGTATATAGATCTTGTCAGGGCTAGGATAACTGTCCTTCCCGCAAAGACTTGTATAGCCCATGGTAGGCATAATATAGATACTTCACATAGGGCTGGATGTGGGTTCAGAGAGAGAGAGAGACTATGACACATATCCCAATGTGGTTTTAGAACTCACAACATTAGATTTAAGAGACATGATGCAATACATACCATCACAAAGAACCGACTAGAACAGAAAGGGTGGTAGTAAGAAAGAAGCCATATATATCAGGACTGAGGTAGGCATGATAACAAAGCCTGATCTTTTGGCATCAAGAGATGGGTAGTGTTGTCATCTTGGTTATCCAAGTCTGTGAACTGAATCAAGACCTACATTGGGCAAATGAAGATAAGATAAATTATTATCCCTCTAATGCAAGTATTAAAAGACATTGTTTAGAATAATGTGGCTCATTGCCAGCATCTTTTGCTATAACTATCTTAAAAAGAGGCATATGTGGTGTGAGAAGTCCTATAAGGATACATAGGAGTTAGGTCTCAGCACTTAAGACATCAAAATAATTTCCCTTTGAGGAATATTGGTTGCCTGAAGGAGCATCAACAAAAGACGAACAGAATACTGAGGGAAGGTGTTGGTTATGCATTGATACATGATTCTGCTGGCCTGGTTGGCCAAGTGGTTAGCATATCTGCTCTCCAGACAAGAGGCTGCAGGTTCTAATCCTGCCAAGGGACATGGATGTTTGTGATTGCCCTACTAACCAATTACCATATGTACTGCTATGACCTGTGTCTTGGCACAGTATGACCTTTGATGTCTTTGCACCATAAAAATCAAATTAAAAAAAAATTTACATAACTGTAAAGTATTCATCGATGGTGTGCACACTATATGTGTGTGTGTGTGTGTGTGCATGCCACTGATGTGTGCTAGTTATTGCCCTAGTGTTAGGATTCTGTAAAGAGAAGAATTAAAAATAGAAATACAGCTTCTAATAACTATGATCCCAAAAATAGTTTCTGAAGCCTCTTGGGTCATGAGTTTGCATTTGCATCAATGAAGGAGCTTGAGTCTTAGTTTTGATGGCTTGTCCAGTGTTTCAATATAAATTAATTATTATTTTGGTAACCTCCATGGAATCAGCAGACTCATTATATATGACTTCATGCTGATGTCCTGAGAAAATAGTCCACATTCAGTGTGGGACCTAAAATGCTCTCAGTATTTCAGAATGTATTAAACATGCCACAACAATCTAACTTTTTCAAAAGTCTGAATATGTTATGAGCAGTAGCTCATAGCTGTGTACAAGGAGAGCAGACAGAAGGTCAATATAAGCCAAAATGAGATAACATGATGGAAATGATAAGATGGGTAAACGTTGCTAATGCTGTATTATATGTGAAGTTAATGGATTAAGAAGAGATGATGAGGAAAGATGGTGTTGAGGGAGTAGTAGCAGAAATATGGTGCATTGTGGGGGGGGGTGCATTATGGGTAGTAGCAGTAGTGAGAGAAGCCATGACAAACTAATGGTTGTGGCAATGTGTTTGGCTCCAGCTGATATATTATAGGGAATGAAAGCTGATGCCAACAGGCGGCATTAATGTTAAGTGTAGAGTGGTGTGTGCTGAGTATTTAGGTTAAGCTTTATGGATAGAAGGATGGTTCAGTTACATGAAACCATGGGAAAATGGTGATTAATAGGCTGTTGGAGTTTGAAATGAGAACAGAGGTTTGAATGTGCTCACAGCTAGCAGCTGTCTTTAGAGTGGGAGGAAAGGTAAATATTTTGAATTTATGTGCATAGATAACACCAAGTGTTTTCCTCAAATTATTAGATTTTTAATTATTTATAAAAAATAAACAATTATTCACACTTATTTTAATGAATATTCATCATCTATAAAGAAATGATATGTTCAAATTGTTCTTCGAAGTCAGAATCTATATGAACCTTTTGTACATCCAACTTTGTTTTTGTAAGTGTATTGCATTGTGCTACATCGTGTGAACATCGTACTGCATATAATTACTAAGCATGCACTTTACACCAAATACATCAAAAAATACCTGAATTTATTTATGCTAATTCTGTAAGAAATTTTTTTTTAAATTTTATTTTACAAAGATGTTGCATAAAACATCATTAACGGAGAGGAGAGGAAATGACAAACAAAATGCATTTAGGATATCAATGCCAGTGCACATTTTTTTAATGTCTTATAACTGCATTGTGCATATAGTTAGATTTTGACTTTCCCATAAAATATGCATATTTTTGTGAGAAACAGCATTAAAAGAGCATATATAAACCCTACCAGTTAATGTTTCAGTGACAGCTGCTCATCAATGCCTGTGAAGAGAAAATATATTGTCAATTAACTATGGAAAATTTAAATATTATTATAATACTAATATAGTAGGTAGTTTTGGTAGTATCAATTCTTGAAAAAATATCTCAAGTACTGCAGACCCTATGAAAAATGCATCTCATTGAGCACATTAACTGGTAAAAAACCAATAGGCACATTAGACCTGTTGACTTAATGAAAGATGAAATTCCACAGAAAATTTATTGTTTGAGTTCTTCCAGTAAATGGAAAACTCACATGAAAAAAAAAAAAAAAACACACGGTTGAAGTTCAGATAGTTATGTATCATTTTTATTGGAATTTTGCATTTGTAAAGCTATCTTTGATTTTTCAAAAATAATATTTCCTGTTATCAGCAAAATGTGCTCTGTCTTCAGGAAAAGATGGGCATGCTCCCTTAGAATAACTTATGAATACAAACAGTACCAGCTGCATTGTGTATAAAACTGAGTATTTTTGGCAACTTTCTATAAAAGCTTATCATTCTCATCCTCTTTCGGAATAATTTATTATTCATATCACTAACATGTAAGTAAAAAAAATAAAAAATAATATAAATAAATTACTTGATTATAGAATGTTCATTATGCCAAAGCAGATATTGTGAAAGAGAAAGTATCATTTGCATAACTCCTTTGAGGATGATGAAATTCATCATTCCGAATCAGTATAATAATGATTCACCATGCAAGTTAATGTTTGCAAAGGCAATCTCTGATTTATTTCAGTCTAACTTTGCATGGTGATTCTATTTAATCTGTTTTTTTTTTTTTTTTTTTTTTTGAAAAGGGACAGGAATAGGAACCATTTTTATACTGGCATTACTTGGGTAAGTTTAAATAAAACAAGTACACTGTGAATCAATTTTATGATGGGGTTGCTCAAATTAAGGGTCCTAGTACTTTTCACATATTCCTCAAAGTGATTTAGAAAATATGATTATCCCAGCAGAAGACAAAAGCATATGCTTTCTGTTTGTCTACATTCATTGATTTTCAAAATTTGCATATCAAACTCTGAAACAAAAATTAGATGATGATGTCAATTTAAATAAACAGATTCTCTTTTTTTTTCTCTTTTTTTTTTTTTTTTGCAATTACTGCCAAAACAGTTAAGTCTATAGGGGCAAATATTTGTCTATCTGTAAATTGCATTTGTTCTATCAGCAAGTTTATTTTTGATTGCAGGATAAAAAAAATATAAAAAATTCTGGGATGAAAAGTCTTGCCTCCTCCATATAAAACTAACTAACTCACCTTCAGATGAAAACTCTTATAAAAGTTCACATTCTAGTTGGAATTCGAATCTGGTTCTTTACATATAAAGGAAAGGAGTTTGGGAATGAGAAGGTTTCTACATCATTCAAGAAACATAATATTAATTTCTACACAACTCTAAGTGAAATGAAATAGCAATTGCTGAGGCTTTATCAGAACACAGAAGTCTAAGAACTATAAATGGATGATATATACTAATACAAATCACATTAAGGTTTTGTCCACCCTTGTGCATACTTATAATCTGATACCACATTCAACAGCAATGGCTCCTTCTGAAGTTAATCTTTACAATGAAGATGTTGTTCAGAAGAATTTGTATTATTACAAAGTGAAATTAACTAAACCCAAAAATTGATGAATTATGACAGTCTAGAAAGATGACACACAAATTTCAAGAAGGATTTGAGGAAATGCTAAACTCTTCATTGTCCTCATATGATTAAAAGAACTCTGTGTAGTGGGCAAGAGAAAGTTGTGGCAGAGACATTCTATGGAACAGAAACAGATGGAAATTCCTGAAGAGTTGTATGTGATCAAGCAAATACTTAAATAGAAAATGGAAAATCTTTGGTATTTTGTTAAGTGGCATAGTTATATCTCGTCATAAACGTGATTCACAGTGAACATGTTTTATTTAAAATTTGCCAAATAATGCCAGTATAAAAATGGTTTCTACCCCTGTCCAAAAAAAAAATTAAATAAAATCACCATGCAAAGTTAGATTCAGAAATAAATAGGAAACTGCCCTTGCAAAAATTAACTTGCAGTGAATCATTATTATTATTATACTAATAACGATGATGAATTTCATCTTCTACAAAGGAGTTATGTTATGCAAATGATACTGTCTCTTTCACAATATCTGCTTTGGCATTTACATAACGAACAGTCTACAACCAAGCAATTTATTTTTATTATTTTATTTTATTTTTAATTTTTTACTTACATGGTTAGTGATCCTTTTTTCAGGATAATAAAATATCCTGAAAGAGGATCGTAATGATAAGCTTATATAGAAAGTTGGCAAAAATACTCAGTTTTATACACAATGTAGCTGGTACAGTTTGTATTCATAAGTTATTCTGATGGAGCATGCCCATCTTTTCCTGAAGGCAGAGCACATTTTGCTGATAACAGGATATATTATTTTTGTAAAAACAAAGATAGCTCTATAAATATAAAGTGTGCAAAATTCCAATAAAAATTATACATCACTATATGAACTTCAACCATGTGAGATTTTTTTTTTTTTTTTCATGTGAGTTTTCCATTTACTGGAAGAACTCAAATAAAATATTTTCTGTAGAATTTCATCTTTCATTTCAAAAAAGTCAACAGATCTAATGTGCCTATTAGATTTTTACCAATTAATGAGATCAATGAGAGGTTAAAACTCATTGTTATAGCAATTAAGAGGATATAAGGAAAAATAAAATATGCTATTACTGTCTTCTCTTTAGGAGGTAGTAGTATATTTTGTTTAACTGATTTGATCCAGAAGCAGATAATTACCAATAATTGTACTAATTAGAAATAATGAAGGGTTATACCCAGGGGACAAGTGGTTTGGTGTCAGCCAGCAATTGTCTTTGGAGAAGAGGGTTTAATGTTTTAAATTTAGGTGCACACGGATAGCACCACAAATAGGTAACTGATAAATAAATGAACACCAAGTATTCTTTTATTTTCAATTGCTTACTGCAAAAACAGTTTTTCATTTGATTACTATGGAAATTCATTTTTGTAGAAATTCATTATGTGAAGGATGGCTGTATACCTACCTACAATGTCACTACTTCCTACAGGCTAATACACATTTTGTTGATTTCCCCAACACAACATTATGGCCTAGGTTGCATTTTTATAAGTCCCTTCTTATTCTTTAGTCTACTTCTTAAACTTTTAGCTCAGTTCACGATCAGTTTATATGCTAATTCTCCTTTAGAATTAGCATATAAATCTATATAAACAGGAGCTAATAAAACCTATTGTTCAGATAGATTTGAGTTGATTAGTTCAGTGACAGAAAGTTCAAGAAAAGAAGAAGCACAAGTGCGAAAGGCAAGACATCTTTAGCCACAGCTAAGAATATAAAGTCATATCAGATCTGTTTTCCTTTCCTTACATCAACCTTTGATTCATTATTTTCATATCATGTATCAAACTATGTTATATACAAACAGTGAAAGTTCTGGAATTTTTCAGATGAGGGTTAAATACTGCTCATGTTTGGGGTGGAGCACCTAAAACTTCTCTAAAAATTCTTGATGCCATCCAGAGGAAATCAATTCAGCTCATATATGAGCTCCTCTCTTACAGATTCATTTCAACTTCTATTTCACAGATGCAGTGTTTCAGTTCTTGTGTCTATTCTACAGGTACCTTAATGGGTCATTGCTCTACTGAACTGGCAGTCATCATTCTTCCACTTTCTTTTGCACCTGTTAATATAAAAGATGCTCAGCACCCCTTTACTGTGCAACTGCAAACACATTGAGACTGCTTTTCTTCTTCCTCTTTTATTTCATCTTTACTTGTCCTCTGGAATAGCCTACCACAAAAAATATCTCCAATTAGTTACAACCTGCAACTCTTCAAAAAAAATGTCAATAAACTTCTTTCTGACTCTCACCTCACCTCAGACACAGCATTTATGTGCTTATAAGTTCTCTCGTGTATGGGATCAATATAAAAATTAATAATAACAATAATCTGAGAATCCTGCTCTGGAAAAAACATAACTTTTCGAGGCACTTTATATGCCTCTAGTAAGCAGAGTCATGGTCTTGCACTGGCAACAAAAATCACCTAATCACCTTGCAACTTTCATAAAACATCCATGCCATAGAAAGATAAAAATCTGCAGCCTTCTGAATGGCAAGCAAAGCCACTATCTACTTGGCTAAAGCCAAATAAATCCCATCTGATTTATTCTCTTGATGGCAGGTATGCAAGCTTACAAAAATGCACTTCCCTTGCAGTTTCTGATGCAGACACTGCTCCATACAGCTTCCAAAAGATTGCCATAATCACCCACTCTGCAGTTCCACATCAAGTACCTACTTTGGTTATGGACATATCTCCTGATGCCACCACAAGATCAACATTCTTCCCTGGGGTCCTCCTCCATCATGTGCTGGTTTAGATAATCATCTCTCAGAAGCTGCATAGATCACATTCCCCATCCCCACACATGTTTCTTCCTGCTTCCAACTTATAACCCCATATAGTTTCCTGTAATTACTGGCCCTCTGCTCAATAAGCTAATTTGCCAATGCATGCCATCTTTTTTGTATCTCACAAGCCTGCAGCAACTGACTATATATTTTGTGCTGTTGGCCTCTATCTCACACTAAACACAGCCTCAAATGCTGTCTCCCATGATTCTACCTTCTTAGTGAATTCCAATCCCTACTCCTGCTGGCTAACTGTTTTGCCATCATTAACAATACTCCTACCCATCCTGTTTTCTCATCTTCCCTAAAAATAGAATAACTTTTATATTCTATTCCTTTAACTCTATTCTCCTGCAATCAACATCGACAATAAGCCATACTAATGGCTATATTTTTTTAGCAGAGTCAACCTGTCCAATCCCAATAACTCCTTCCATTACTCCTGATGCTACGTCCAGTATTCTTTGACCATTTCCAATTCAGTATTCTTTGTTCTGCATCTCCTTCCTATTAGCCCTAGGTTCGATGATTCTGTATGTTCATTCTCTCACCAAATATTTTCTTCAGACAGATAATTTTATTATTTATTATTATTATTAAAAAGTGTCATAAAGTAACTCTACTTGTCATGCTGAAGACAGTGATATATAATTTATTGAAATCGGCCAAGTGGAATCCAAAATCTGAGTCTGCTGAAAATTGAACACAGTTCACCGTGATCACTAATGAGCATAGAACAAAGGACATCGCCATCTTTACAGTTGTCCAAGGGAAGAAAGGCGAGTCATGAAGTGCAACAAGTGCCTGAAGGAATTACCGTCCGATGGAAGTCACATAACCTGCAGAAAATGCCTTAGGAATCTTCACTTTACATGTTCTGGAATTTCAGAAACAACATGGCAACGCAAATCCAATGCCAAATGAGGGGAATGGAAATGCTTAAACTGCAGAGAGAACAAAGAAACGGCGCCACCCACAGTGCAACTGATTATGCCGGAGGCAGAATAGAACGATGAACTGAACAGGCAAAAAAATACCGGTGAGTCTTATAATTTGAATTCCGTAAATTTATTACTAGAAAAAGGTTTAGAAAATATAAAAGTCAGCTTAGTAGATCTTGTCCAAGAACTATTTGATAAACAGAATAAACAAATAACGAAAACAATTTGTGAATATGAAGAGTTTGTTAAATTTAATAATAAACAGTCAAAGAAGCCTTACAAACGGTAAAAGACATTAAAACCAGTATTAACATACTAACTGACAGGCAACACAAATTGATAAAAGACAGATCCGAACTCCGTCAAGAATTTAATTCCCTAAAACTACAATACGAACTTTTAAATCAACAACAAACATAAAGAAGACCTTGTCATAAACGGTCTTCCAGAAAGCTAATCTACCGAAAATCTCAGAGACATAGTTATAAATTAGGTCATGTAATTGACATCCCTCTACAGCATAATGATATTCAGACCATAAATCGGATTCCCAGGAAGAACAAAAAACAAGGCTCGCCACGACCTGCACCAGTCATAGTTCGTCTGACAAGAAAGGCTACAAGAGACAATCTCATAAAAGCCAGCAGACTGAAAAAATCAGTTGTCAAGGACTTAAACGCAATGCAAGACAATACACCACTATTTCTATCTGAGTATTTAACATCTTTCAATCAGAATCTGATGTACCAAGCAAGAAAAGCAAAAAACAGAAAAAAATTATCAATTTTTGTGGATCAAAGACAGCAAGATACTCTTGAGAAAGTCACAAACTTCAAAGTCTATACAAATAAAAAGTTCGAAAGACATAGATAGGTTGCCAGAGTGAAATAAAGGACTCCAATTTAGATCAATAAGAAGACCTCAACACAACAAAAATGCATGTGAACCATCAGATAGATGTAATCGCACCAGAATACAACAGCAATCATACTTTCGACTCGCTTGATGCATGGAAACAACACAGTACAAGCGAGAGGACTCTCAATCTTGCATATTAACATCAGAAGCATCTGAAAACATTGGTTATTGTTACAGGCTTATCTGAGGAATTACACCGGTATTATTAATATATTAGTCCACCAGAAATATCCATAACTAATGACGAAGCGACTGCTTTCCAAATTCCAGGCTTCCAACAACATAGATCATGCCGCCAAATAAAAAGAGGGGGTGGAATATTAATATTTATCAAACATAAATTAATAGCAAAAGAAACTGCCTATCGATTTGAGCATGCTGAAACCCTTTGCCTCGAAATCACTAATACAACAAATAGACAGCATCCCATAATACTAAATGCTATTTACAGGCCGCCAAACTTAAACATGATAAATTCTTGCACAAACTCAATTACTGGCTTTCACGCCAAGAAATATGCTCAACCAAACACCTAATGATAATCGGCAACATAAACATAAATATTGCAAACGAAAACCAGAACAACACTGTACAATACCTAGACACGCTATCCATGTATAATCTAATACCAACAATAACATCATGTACTAGAGAAGAAATATTCGGAAATACTATCACTGCTTCCTGCCTAGATCACATAAACGTCCGAGCACTACCAAACAGTTACACTGCATCAATCATAAAATGCAAAGTAGCAGATCATTACTTCATGGCTCTAAACCTGCACACTAAGACAATATCCACACAAGAAAAACAGAAGAAAAGCAACACAAAACAATAATAGACGAAGAAGTAATCAACCACAAAATAAGAAAAACCAACTGGAAACACATGGCATCAGATTCAGTAGATAGCTTATACAATAACATTAGACTCACACTGGAGGAAATATATAAGAAAGCTGCAAAGAAAGTCAGAATTCGCTCAAAAACAACCCAAAATCTTTGGATAACACAAAACTTAATCCTAGAAATACACAGAAAGGACGCTCTATGGAAAGAATTAAAGCGATATCCAAATAACACAGCTTTAAAAACTGAATATAGGATAACAAGGAATTGCCTTACAACACAAATAAGAAATGCAAAAAGAAACTACTATAGAGACAAATTAACCTCTGCACAAAACAACATGAAACAAACCTGGTACCTGATCAACGAGATGCTAGACTATGCTCTCAACACAACCACCTCCGAAACCATAAAACACAGCTTCATGAAATACGCAAAACCTATCCAACAACTAGCAAATGACTTTAACCAATACTTTGTAGACTCCATCCAAGAACTGCACAGAAATATTTCCCCAATCACAAAACGTGACCCCTCCACTTGGACCACAATCAAAACAGACATTATGGTTCCCAACGATAAAAGAAGCAGAACTTCTCTCTGCAATACATCAAATCAAACCAAACAAAGGCCCAGGAATTGATGGTATAAAACCTAAGGATATCAAGTAACTAGATTAGGTCCTATCTATCCTACTAAAATGAATAAACAAAATATTTAAAACAGGACAGATACCAAGTATGCTAAAAACCGCTATAATCACACCCATATACAAACATGGAAAAAGAAATTTAATCAGCAAATTACAGACCCATAGCAACATTACAAATTATCAATCAAATTATGCAGCAGATCATACTGAAGAAACTCACAGCATACACCTTTCATATTATTCCCAAAACACAATATGGTTTTCAGAAAAATAAGGGAATAATTTCAAAAAAAAAAGGAAATGTAAGTAATGTATCATATGTAATCAAATGAATGTAATAACTGTAACAAATGTATGCAATATAATAAAAATATAAACACCTAAACATCTCTCTTGGAAGACTTTACAGACGTAATTAATACCGCCTTAGACAAAAACCAAATTGCCATGGTAGTCTTTATTGATCTAACTAAAGCATTCGATATACTCGCACATCAAATCTTGTTAGAAAAGCTGAGGCAAGTTGGAATAGACAGGCCTCTGCACAGGTGGTTTACAAACTACCTTCAAAATAGAAAGTATATCACACATATCGGGTCAAACCAAAGCAGAGAGCTACCAGTAACCTGTGGAGTGCCACAGGGAGCAGTATTCCCCCCAACTCTATTCAACATTTACATGCACGATATTAATCAGCTACCTCTCAAAGGTAAGATATTCCAATACGCAGACAATACAGCGATAATATCCATCCATAATAACACAAACATAGCCCAAACAAATCTGCAACATGACATAAATCAGATCACAGAGTGGCTCACGAAAAACTCCATACACCTAAACTCAGATAAGACAAAATTAATGATATTCAGAAATCCACTGACTCGACCAGTTGATAACAAATATATAACCATCCAACATCCACTCTCCAACATAAAAAACACCCAGAACAGTGAAACCACTATAATCACTCAGACTGAAACAATACGATAGCTTGGAATTTACTTCGATGCAGATATGAACTGGAATAGCTACATAAACCATCTACACAACAAACTCCGAACAATAACTGGCACACTCTACAGGTTAAAAGACATAGTCCCCACGTGCCTAAAAACACTAATATACAAAGCACTATTCCAAAATATAGTAAGATACGCTATAACAACGTATGCTTTTGGTGCACCCTACAAACTAAATAGATTAATCTCGTTACAGTACAAAATCATAAAACTGATCTTTTGGGAACAAAGAGACAATAACGACTTTATATACACTGCAATTTCAGAACACAAAATACTGACAGCAAAACATTTATGTTACTAATCAGCTTTGCTAAAACATTATTTCGATGCAAACTACAGGACAGTCAGAAACACATATTGCATAACAAGACCTCAGACAACTAATTATATCACATATAAATACAATAATCACTACGGAAAGGCCACACGAAACTTCTACATCCCAGACACGATAAACAAATTACCTTTTGAATACAGAAACCTTACAAACTACAATAGCCTGAAAAGAGCTCTAAGGACATACTATGAAAAAGAAACACGCACCCAAAATACCATGCAAACTTAATGAAACACGATATTTTCGTTCAGGCTTCCAGTTCAGTGACGCATCAATACATTCCAAGTTATTGTATGTGTGTGTGCGTGCGAATTTCTCAATCATAGATTTCGTAGCTTCCCAACACAACAAAAAAAAAAAACAATAAATAATAACCAACTGGTGTCATCCTCAGATAAGCTTACATATAAGCTTCAAGGATGAAAGCAAAGAAATTACTTCTCATCCAAGATGTATCTTATGTAACCAAATGTATGTAATGTATGTATCACATGTAAACCAATATATGTAATGTATGTATTATATGTAAACAAATGTATGTAATGTAAGTATCATATGTAAACAAATGTAAGTAATGTATCATATGTAATCAAATGTATGTAATAACTGTATCAAATGTATACAATATAATAAAAAAAATGTAAATCATGAGTTTACACTGCATATTTGTGAGAATTAGGAAATATAATATTTTGATTGCATATGTGTAAATACTGTTGTATAATCACACCTTTTCAAACTTGAAAAAAAAAAAAAGTAAACTACAACCTGTAATATTATACAATTTATGTAACTGAACAAAATAATTGTAAATTATTACTGTTATTGTTATTAAAAAAAAAAAACTATGTTATCATCATTACTATTTAAATCTCATTATATGTAGCACAAAGTACTGAACCTTGCAAAATAATATACTGAATAGATGATCACTGTACATATTTGAAACAACAATATAAAAAAAAAAAAACCTCCATGGAGTCAAAGACTCATCACTGGAGGTCCACTGTTATACAAAGTTTATCATACTGTGCCCATCACACTCTTGGGGAATGCATTCCAATCACTCACCACTCTCCATGCAAAAAAAAACTGCTCCTCATCCCCTTATTCACTCTCCTTATACAGCTTCCAGGGATGACCTCTCGTTTTCTTCCTATCTTCACCCATTATGTGCAAAACCTCCCCACATTAATCTGGTAATAACCTCTTAACCTTATATGTCTCAATCAGATCCCCTCTCCTCCTTCTATCCACCAATTTCTGCAAATTGCATTTTGTCAATCTGTCTTTCATATTCAACATTCCAGAGACCAGAAACCACCTTAATCAATTGTCTCTGAATCTTTTCCAATACATCATCTTTTTGAAAATCAGATGACCAAATCTGCACATAGTAATCTATGTAGCCTGATCAAAGCCTTATACAAGGGAACCATAATATCCTTTCTTCTACAAATCAGTGTCCTTTATATCATTCCCATTATCCACTGTGTTTTCCTCACAATTTTATTAACGTCCATGAAATGTTAGGTCCTTGTCTACAATCACTCCCAGATCGCTAATCTCCTCTACCTCTTCCAAGATATTTCCACCGATGTACTCTACATCCCATCTCTGCTTCCCAAATTTCAAAACCTTACACTTTGCAACATTGAATTGATATTCCCCACTCATTTACCCATTCAGTCAGCGTATTCAAGTCCTCTTGCAAAGACACAGCATCTGCTCTACTCCAAGCAGCTCTCCCCAAACTTTGCATCATCTGCACATCATCATTTAGACCTCTCCAAATATCATTTACAAACAAATTAAACAGCAATGGACCCAAAACAGACCCTTGGAGAACACTACTAGTAATTTTCCTCTTCTGGAATATTGCTCCTCCATAGACAACTTGCTGATACCTATCAGACAGCCAATCTCTAGTCCAGCGAACTAATCTACTGTTCAGCCCCATCCGTTCCAATTTAATTACCAGCTTGTCATGTGGCAACTTATCAAATGCTTTTGCAAAATCTAAATATACCACTGTATATGCAACACCCTTATCCAATGCATTTGTCATTTTATTATAAACAGTAAGCAGATTGCTAAAGTACAATCTTCCTTTAATGAATCCATGCTGGCTGCCAAAGAGTATTTTTCTATTGTCAACCCAATTCTGAATCTTAGCCCTCTTTCCAGTCCTCTGGAACTTGACTCAGTGAAAGACTCATGTTGAAAAGATATGTAAAAGCTGTTGATAACTCTCCAGAACATTCCCTTAAAACAAGTGGTGAAATAGCATCAAGTCCGATAGCCTTATTTACATCAAGTCTATTCACAATTCCTCATATACCTCCTGTTCACTTACTAACAGTTCCTCCTTTTTTCCCACTGCTTTCAAGTTCTGCATGATGTTACATTCATAAGAATGAAATACCTTTGTAAATTTCTCATTAAATATATTTCATATCTTTTTAAATATCTCAATTATATCCTCCGCAGCAGTTATCATTCCTCCATTTCCATCAATCAATCCCATCCTATCATAATCATTCTTTCTTCTACTGGCCACAGTGTAGGTCATCATTGTAGATCATCATGTATATATAGATGATGATCTACAATATATATATATATATATGATATATAATTCATTCTAAATTTCAAGCTGTTCCTTCTACATGTAGTGATCCAATTGCTACCATGGCCCTTTTTTCCCAATAATATTTTATAAAGGAAAGCAGTAGCATGCATGCATGACTGAGAATATTTTATAGCAATTTACATATGTTTCAATAATAAAAGATGTGGAAATTAAATTAAATTCAATACTATATAAATGACTTTTTTTTTTTTAATTTTGGTCACTACACTACAGTTTATATACATCCTTTTACTATAAAAAACAAAATACACATCACATCAAAAAGTAAATACTGTAGATGTGATCAGAATATAATTTTTTAAGCCTTGATCATCATGCCTCTGGCAACTATTTCTCATTATATCCAGTACCGGGCCAGATAAGGGTAGCTAAATATCAAATGACTGAGTATTACTTCAGTAACTAAATAATTCCTCAGATGCATAATACATTGTAGAAAATGTAATATTTTTTTTTCATGTTACTCTAAAAGCAATCTCAGTATACTTTTTAAAATAGTAACTAAGCACTTTTCCAAGTGCATTCATTATTTTCTTGCCATTCATAATTGCCACCTTCATACACTTCTTTTTTCCATATTGGAACCACAGCTTTTAGGGCACTAATTCCCCACATCACAGCTTCCTGTGCTTCTCTTCTATGTTCTGATGAAGCAGCAATAAGAACACTTGCATCACCAATAGGTACAACACCTTTACGATGAACCATTGCTATTATTTTAACTGGCCATTTTTTCTTCATTTCTTTACAAACTTTCCACATTTCATTCTTAGCCATTTTATCATAGGCTTCATATTCTAAATATACCACTGTTTTTCCATTGTGATGATTCCTTGTTGTCCCTATGAATACAGAAATAGCTCCACAAGATGATAAAGTAACTTTAGCAGTTAAATCATTAATATCAATTTTATCTTCAGTTATTTCTATGTAATCCATATTACCAAACTAAAGTTCATCTATGTAGAACAAATACTTCCAACTCCAGAAATTATAAATCTTTCGTTATCTGATCTTCACTCATTCTTCTAAAACCGATATGATAATGTTAATAATCTGTAAATACACAAAATATTCACAATTACTTCAACTTTTATTAATTAAAAAATTAAAGTATTCAATTTATTTAATTACTATTTTTAAAGCAGCTGTTGTCTAATTTCTTTGTACCAATTTATATTCTGTACAACTATTCATACTTGCATTTCTGTATTAAAAATGAATTTTTTAATTACAATAATGATCAACATTCTGACTACTATCATTCTTTCATACTTCGAATACAAATTTGCTATGTTCTATTTCATATGCAACTGTTAACCTTTAGATAGAGATCACATAACTTTTTTTTTTTTTTTGATAAATGGGTCCTCATATGGAAAGAATAAATTTTTAAAGGCTGTGCTCTCAAATGCAAAAACATTTCATTTTAAACAAATATTAGTATTTTTAGTGCAATGGAAGTACTATAAAGGTAGCAGGGTTTTTCTTCCAGAAACTCGGGTTTTTCATCCCGCATACAGACAAATTGGCCCTTCAGAACACACGCAATTTACAGACAAAAAATACTAGTTGTTGTTGTGGTGGTGGAGGTGGGCGGTAGATGGCGTTGATGGAGAAGATTCGTAGTAGAGGTTCGGTGTAGTGGTTGAGACAGTCGTATAGTAGGTGTCCTCCCGCGATGAGTCTTCAGACTCTTTGGAGGTATCAGGAATAATAATAATAATAATAAACCCACTTCTCCTCCAAAATAATTCTGGAGGAAAGGTAGATATTATTTTTAGTGATATGCACAGCATCGCCTGGTGATGTGGTATATAATCAGAAATACTTGAAAAATAATTTGTAAAAAATATTCCACTACCATGAAGTGAGAAATTAAAACTGTGTAAGTACAATTATTATAAATTATTAAGCAATATTATAAATCATAACCAGGGCCGTTGCCAGATTGGATCAAGCCCTGAGGCAAACAATTAAATATTGCTCCTGATTTATTATAAGACAAAAATATAAGAAAATCTCCAACTGCTATTTTGTTTTATTACAAGAGAAACATTAATGCAAAACAATTACATAATAATATTAATTAAATGTTTGCTCTATGAGGATATTGCACAATAAAACTGTTCACAAGCTCTTCTAAATTTAATTTATAAACTATGTCCGCCTCTATCGATACAGTTGCTGGACCAACCAATCGTCATTGGGTTATTGCTGTTCGCAAATAATTTTTAATCAGTTAAAGCTTGGAAAAACTTCTTTCTGTACTTGCAACGTTAACAGGAATGTTAGCGTAGCGAATGGTGCCTATTGCAATATGGCTGAATGAGCGCCCTTTTTAAGCCGTGCCGTGAGACAGACTGCCACTATGCTAAACCCTATCGACAGTACAGATCATAACTTAATTTGTCAGTTTAGTTGAGTGAGTGGTTAGCATACCTGTTCTCAAACCAACAGGCTGCAAGTTCAAATCGCACTGCAGGTGTGGATATTTATGGGTTTTTTTTAGGTGGAAGATGAATGTCTTACATGGTGTGGGACCACCACCCCACTTATTGGAGGCCTGAAACGACATGAAAAAGTTACGTTTAGTCTCATGAGCTGACTATATAATATCACATTACTGACTATATAAAAAATATAAATTTACAAAATACAAAAAAAATTAGTAAAATAATAAAAATTATGTAAAAAAAAAATTCTTAGTCCACTCACAGAAGTGATACAATAGGTTTACAACCATTCGTAGGTAGGGAGACATAAAAAAAAAATGAACTTACAAATCATTTATTACAATTCAAGGATAGAAAAATGACAACTAACTGGTGGATTCAAACAGAGGTAGGCCTGGAAAAGCCAACAAATATTTCATGTTCTAGCAAGCAAGTTGCATGTGACCTAAAAGAATACAGAGAAAAATGTATGAAAGCTAAGATATGTGTACAAGTAAACAAAAGTCACAGGAAAGTGCTTAAAAATGTAGGAGAGAGTACAGTGAAAGGGAATAAAGATGAAAAAGGTCACACAGAACCCAAAGACATTCTAGACATTTGCAGTAATTAGTTTAATTACTTTGAAAGGCTGTTAAAATTAAACAAGAAGCAACAGAACAGTGGTAGATGTTCCAACATAAAAATGTGCACAAATTAACATGAAAAGAAGAGGCAAGGAATAGGAAAAGTCTCATTGACTATGTTATTGTTGATAGTGATGTTTTCTTCCTGGCGCAGGACACCAGAGTGTACAGAGGATTTGAAATTGGAAGTGATCACCATTTAGTCTTTAGCAGGATAAAATTGAATTTCATATTGAAAAGACGAACATCTAAGAAAGTTTTAAAGCGAATAAAAGTTGAGCAGCTCTCAGATGTGAACTGTAGACTAAAATACACAAACATGATTCAGGAAAAAAATGAAACAGTTTGAGAACAGGAACCCAACCTTGTAGATTCAGTGGCAAATCTTAAAGAAAACATTGATTAATTCAGCCAAAGAGGCATGTGATGAGGTTGTCTGTAAGGATAGAAAAATAGAACTCCATGGTGGACACAGGAAGTTAAAGAGGCAGTGAAAGAAAAGAAGAAAGCATATCAAAAGTTGCCGGCAAATAAGTCAGCTTTTGCTCTTAGAGAATACAGAGACAAACGTAAGAAAGCAAAACACTGTGTAAAATTAGCTAAACAAAAGTCATGGGAGGACTTTGGTAACAACATAGAAAATAAATATCAAGAAGGTGGCAAGATATTCTGGAAGTTGTTGAAGAAGCTCAGAAATGGAGGAAAGAGTCTGTAAAAGGAATTAGAGATGATAAAGGTTATATGAAAATGGGAGAAAAAGATATCCTTGAAGTATGGAGTAATTAATTCGAAAATTTGCTAAATGAAACAAGCAGTGATGACAGCACAGTGGTAAAAAACTGACCAGGCATGCAGTCAGGAATACATATCCATACTTGAAGTAGAAAAAGCTATCAAAAGCCTGAAATGTGGAAAGGCAGCAGGAGTAGATGATTTTCGACCAGGAATGCCCAAGTATGGAGGTATAAAAGTTTTACAGTGGCTGCACTGCATAGTTCAGAAGGACGAATTCCGGATGATTGGAGTAGAGCTTCCGTTGTACCCATATATAAAAAGGGAAATAAAACTAAATGTGAGAATTTCCCTACTGAGTGTTCCTGGTAAGATATATGCAAGTATATGTGAGAAAAGGTTGAGAAGGATTGTGGAAGAGAAGCTTAGTGAAGAACAAGATGGAATTCACACCAAATAGAGCTGTCAGGATCAGATTTTCACTTTATGACAAACAGTCGAGAAATCATGGGAATATAACAAAGATCTGTACTTAAGTTTTGTAGATCTGGAAAAGGCATATGACAAGATGCCAAGAGAGAAGCTGTTCAAAACGCTATGGTTATATGATGTCAATGGCCATTATATCAAGCAATACTTAGTCTTTATTTAAGGTGTAAGTCAGCAGTTAGAATTGAAGGAAGTACAGGTGGTTTAATGTTAAATCTGGTGTCAGACAAGGATGTACTTATTCCCTCTGTTATTCATTATCTATATGGATCACATTATGAAGGAAAGTGGTATTAAACCTGATATCAAAATTGGAGATGTTAATCTCAGCTCTTTGTTTTCTGCAGATGATGTCATAATTCTAAATAAATCCACTGCAAGTCTGCAAGATTCCCTGACTAAAGTGAAAGACTGTTGTAATAGATATAGTGAAGGCCAGAATTAAAAAGACAAAAACAATGAAATTAGGCAGAAACAATGAAAATATCAACTGCATTGTGAATTCATGTAGGAAGTTTAATCGAATATTATCAGCACTGAGAAAGAATTAAAAACAATTTTAATACTTCCAATATTTCGTCTCTGTCACATCTTCAGGGATTACAAAAAAACTTTTTGTAACAACACACACACACAAATATAATACAGTAGTAAGTGAACTAAAGTCCTATCTAGGTACCACCTAGATAGGACTTTAGTTTCACTTACTATAGTATTATATTTGTGTGTGTTGTTACAAAAGGTTTTTTTGTAATCTCTGAAGATGTCTCTACGACAGAACGAAATATTGGAAGTATTAAAACTGTTTTTAATCCTTTCTCAGTGCTGATAATATCCCATTAAACCTCCTACATGAATTCTTCACAGCACATTCACAACACATGCATTGTGAATGGAGAACCTATAGAACAAGTAAAACATTTCAGCTACTTTTGCAGGATTTTTAGTGGAGATGGTAAATTAAATATGGAAACAGGCAAGAGAATCAATAAACCTGGAATGGTAGGAAGTCAACTGAACAAATTTATATTTATATGGAATAAGAGAGAAATTAGCCAAAACACTAAATTAGCTGTATACAAGACAGTATTCAAGCCAATTTTAGCCTATGGATCTGAGAGCTGGGTCAGAAGTAAAACACTTGCCCAAAGACTAGAGACTGCAGATAAGAGAATCCTGAGAAAGATTAACGGCATGAACAGATGGCATCGATGGCAATATCATATTAAAAATGAGGATATTAGGAAAGAACTTGACATTGCCAGCATCCAGGAATGCATGAGCAGAGCTAATCTCAGGTGGTATGGTCACTTAAACAGAATGGGAGAGGAAAGATTAGCAAAACAAGTGTTCTCTGCCATGTTGGCAGGAAAAAGACCCAGAGAAAGACTAAGACATAGGTGGATTGATACAGTAAAAAGTGCCTTAGAAGATAGAAATATACGTTCTGATAATGTTGGAGTCTTGACAGGTAACAGACTGATTTGGAGGAAAATTGTAGACAGGAAATTAATAATGATGTAATTTTTCATGTAGTACTATCATATCCTGTACACCCCTAGAGGTATATATCATTAATTTGATGATGATGATGATGATAAACTAAACTGAATAATTGTTGCAAAAAAACGTAGTGTGAAAATCAGCAATAAAACAGGCAAACTATGAAAATAAGACTTATCAACAATGTGAGCAGGCAAAAATCTCTTAAGGTTTCCACCTTAAGGAGAAAAAAAAAAAAAAAAAACATGATGCCCACAGTGAGATATGAGCTCACAGGCTGCTGGTTAGGGAGTGGACCATTCAGACATTTTGAAAGACTGAAAAAAAAAAATAATAAAATAACAATAATAAATAACTTAAGTGGGCATCTTCATGGAGCCAAACATTCGATCCTGAGAGGGCAACACTAACTAATATTCGCAAAATACCTAACATACCTTTAAAGAATGTGTTTAAGGTATGGTTTGATAAACTGCCTGACAGTGGGCCCCTAAGCCTCCTGAGATGTTTGTGTGTACACATACATAACTTTGCTCTTACACATCCTCTTTCTACAATTGGATGATCCAATGATTTATTTTGTTTTGCGAGTAATTTCTAAACTATGATTCACAGCCACACCATTTCCAATATTCCTTTTTCCTACTATAGTTTCATCCAGGGTAGTCGCCAGATCAGATCGCGCCCTGAGGCAAACAAAAAATCTCCAAATGTTACTTTGTTTTTATTACAAGAGAAACATTAATGCAAAATGATTATACACATACATACATACATACACACACACACACACACCACAGAGTTATAGGGATAATGAAAATAAAGCTTTTCCTTTAACTTATTCGCTGAAAAGGCACTTCACTTATTCACCACTCAGCATTTTTTTTTTTTTTAAGTAGTCCTCAAACAAATCCTTATTAATACACTCTTGCAGGGGATCTTGTTTATTCCCCTCTCGTCATGTATGTTAAAATCTTTTCCCGCAAAAATCCTATAAAAACTCCTTCAGTGCAGAATTCTATTTTACTCCTTTTTTTTCCAATGTTTAACTAGTACGCAACAGTACACCTTCATGCCCCAGACCTCTAGCTGGGTCACTGGCATTTGTATGTTTCTCTACCACTTCTTCACACTCAAGGAAAACATGCAAATATATGCATAATCACAAAATTTTGTTCCAGGATATTGCGTGATATTCTAAAGTGAGAAGCAACATTTCAAGCAAAAAGATCGAAATGAAATAACCGAAAGAATAATTTTTATATATTATATATATTTATTTTATAAAAATTGTATGTGTTCGCGATAAAAACAGCTTAACTAACCAATTTCTTTAGTAGCAGAAATAATAAATACATAAAACGTAATCATCAACCCAAGGCTTTGAATATACTATATATATGAAAATTTCTCTTGCTTGCTCATCACATCAAAGGTTCTATTTAGAGCCTCAATCAGATCTAATGAGATAGCGCCACCCGTAATTCTACAAATAATAATTATTATATAACATAATATAATAAATATTCTAAAATAATAATAACTGCACATCATCACCGTTATGCGATAATATTATTATCACCATAATAATAATAACGCTTTTTAATTCTCCCAAGGGAAATGTGGTAACTCTTTCTACGATTGGATGATACAATGATTTATTTTGTTTTGCGAGTAATTTCTAAACTATGATTCACAGCCCCACCATTTCCAATATTCCTTTTTCCTACTATAGTTTCATCCAGGGTAGTCGCCAGATCAGATCGCGCCCTGAGGCAAACAAAAAATATAAGAAAATCTCTAAATGCTATTTTGTTTTTATTACAACAGAAACATTAATGCAAAACGATCACATAATAATATTAATTAAATGTTTGCTCTATGAGGATATTGCACAATAAAACTGTTTATAAGCTCTTCTAAATTTAAATTATAAGCTATTTTTGATTTAGCTGAGCTATGTCCGCCTCTATTGAGGCGGATATAGCTTCTAGACCAACTAATCTTTCTTGGGTCATTGCTGTTCGCAAATATAATTTTTAATCAGTTTAAGCTTGAAAAAAATTTCTTTCCGAACTTGCTACGCTAACAGGAATTGTTAGCGTAGCCACGGCGCCTAGCCCAATATGGCTGAACGAGCGCCCTTATTAAGCCGCGCCCTGAGGTAGGCTCACTCTATGCTACACTCTGTCGACGGTACTGGTTTCTTGTGAATGTTAAATGCTTTAGCCAAGAACATAAGCCCTTCTGCAGATGGTGAAAAGCATAGGAGGTCATTATGGTCGGAAAACGATTGGGTTCGATATCTCGTCGTAATGAAAGGAATTTTTATAATGACCTTTTTCGACTTATAAATCACAAAACAGGCAAGCTGGCTAGAAGATATACGCAGTTAAACTATGTAATGAGTACCTGGTTTCTTTCTACAGATTGTAATGGGTACATACTGCATAGTGAAATCGCCTCCATCTATACACCTCTGGCAAGGACAGTGGCACGACTGAGAATGGATAAAAAGACTGAAGTTGGTTTTCTTTTTAAATTCAAAAAATTGGAAATGCCCGTCTGGCCAAGAATGTTCCATTAGATGACACATTAGTTATTCTGACAACACCTTCCCCAGATATTCTTCATCTCTTCGATTTTATCATCCACTCCCTTTACCTAACTTGTGAGAAGAAATTTTTCTAGCAAATTGTATATACTGCCATGATTTGTTCTATATCTCCAACCCTTGTGAATTACTTTATGGAAGTATTTGATTAGCAACTAATGATAATTAAAAAAAACTGTTTCACATATCTAAGGAAAATTAAAATTTAACAAATGCTAAGTATTTCACTCACTGAAACATGAGCATCACTTAAAGAGAAAGAAAGAGAGCAAAAGAATTTGTGAAACATTCAAAACTGGAAATACTGAAGAAATTATTCAAGTTCCAAGGAACTAGGCTATGTAAATAAAAAAAAAATCAACTAACGCCTTTTATTCCCTAATTGGGAGTAGGCGAGGCCTTTATACCCTATCTAGCTAGGCTATGTATAGTTATGTAAATTCAAAACGAAAAAAAGATTCCATCAACAACAGACATAAGAATCCATCCGTTCAGACAAAGATATTACACTGTAGAAGATTTCAATTCGATCGTCTATTCCTTGAAATGTTCGAAACACGACGTCATTGCCATCATCTTTTTCATGAACAGATTTCATGCCTGTTTCTAAGTTTTGGGATGTAATCGCCATAAACTCTTCTTAAATATTTTATTTAATTGCGAGATAGATTCCGGTATTGAGAACATATGTTTATTAAATACGAACAGGATACGTGAAAATCCGACAAGTTTCGTAAGTCGTATGACTTACATCATCAGGGGGCATTAGTGCATAAAAAAAGTTAAACACAACAAACAAAGTTACTTAAATATAAAGAGCCAATAGGCTTCATTTCGGCGATATAAACATTATTTAAATTAAGGGAATATTAAATCCCATATTGTTTTAAAACCGAATAAGAAACTCAAAGATTGGAATCAGAGAGTTTCATGCCGAATATAGTATAGTAAACTATAAAAGTATCGGCGATTACTAGCTTGAGCTAATGCAAGTAGTCCTAGTACGTAGTACAATCTCGGGCAACTCGCAGCAAAGGTGGTAAAGTTCTGATCGCTATTCTTGGTATTTTCCATAATGTAAAAACATATTTCCTAGGAAATGTATGCTGTCATTACTTTATGGTGGGAGGTCACTACCCAGACCGGTTTCAGCCTTTTTGAGGCTTCATCAGTGAGTAGCTAGACCAAATAACCTTCCCAAATGATATAGCGAAAAGGAACGCTCTAAAAAACTATCACAAGAAACCTAAGAGATGGCTACGGTATGTGGATGACATTTTTGTCAATTGGCCAGGAACGACAGATGAATTAATTGTTTTTAAAGATTATCTTAACAGAATACACCCAAATATAAAATTCACTTTGGAAATAGAAGAACATAAAAAATGATGTTCTGCAATTCTCCAAAGGATATCCTCATAGAAAAAATGAAGTTGAAAAAATTTAACCTTTTCTGTTTACAGAAAATCGACAACTACAGGAAGATTTCTTAATGCAGCCTCACACCACCACCACCACCACCACCCCTCACAAAAAATAGGCATAATAAAACCTTGGGAAACAGAGCATATAAGATATCCAACACGGAAAAAAAGGCGAAATGAGGAATTACACTACCTAACACAGAACCTTACACTTAATTGATTTGAGCCAAAAACAATCAAGAAAATCCTGAACACAGCTCTCACAACCAACGTAGAAAAACAAGACTTCAAGAACTCAATTTCCTACCATACATCAAAAATGTTACAGACAGATTAGCGACAATGCTTCTCAAGTGCAACTTAAAAGTAACTTTTCGCCCTTAAGAAAAAATATCAAGATTCCTACATCCACCAAAAGCTTTACACCATCCCATAAAAAACCAGGGGTCTATCTATTGTTAGATAGACTCCTGGTCTATTCTTCTCGTGGAATTTGTTAAGTAGGCCAGAGACGGGAAGTTCAGGAGAAATCCGTATGGCAGAACATAAAAAAGACGTAGAGAAAAGAAGAGAGCACAAATCAGGCTTAGCTTTCCACACAACTTCCATTAGCCATAAAGTACTTTGGGAAAAAAAACGATCATGTCATATATTGATAAAAACTGTTTCACAATGAATTTCATGGAAACGGCAAAAATGCTTAGAATTCCTACACAGTTCAACAAAAACCTAGGTTTTATATTACACCAAGTGTTGTCGGCATTCATAAGAAATCTAACTTCTTCAGATCTCGGACATAACACACGTGAAGCACAAAACGTGACAACAAATAACAATGTTCCAACAAACATTCAGTAACTAATGTATGTTTCCGAATTTTTACAATGTTACAGTTAGAAACATCTAATGGACTATGAATTTAATCTTTGTCAGTTGAGTTTAAATTTTTTTATACACCAACGCCCCTGATGATATAAGTCATACGACATACGAAACTTGTCGGGTTTTCACATATCCTGTTCGTACTTATCCTGTTCGTATTTAATAAACATGTGGTCTTAAAACCGGAATCTATCTCTGGAACTACTGAAGCACAGAAACCTTCGCACACATATTTTTATTTTATTTTATTGGTATTTCTAAATTTCTTTTCTTTTTTTTTTTTTCATTTCGAATTACACAAGTATACCGGGGCTGGTTCCCTGGAGCTTTAATAGTGCTGTCTCCTATTTACTCAACTGTGACAAAGGCACTTGAAATCACACTGCTTGACTAATATTTCCGTTGATACTTTCAATGTTGTAACTCATTTATTTGCTCTCTCCCTGAATACTGCTCGTGTTATGGTGAGCAAACTATATAGGAATTGTTAAAAAAATTTGAATTTCCCTTACATGGGTTATACCATGTAATGGAAATCCACATCATGTAAGGGATCATTAGGCCAACCACAGATATTTCGTTAAAATATCTAGTTACTGAAGAGCAACTATTTTATAACATCCATCCTAAATATTCAATATGGTACAAGTAGGTGGATGATATTCTTGCAGTATGGAAGGTTTCCTATCTGAACTCAAGAATTATTCAAAAAGATTAAAGCCATTCATCCTCTCATATACCAGACTACTCTTGAAACTTAAAAGTCAATGCATTTGCTTCCCAAACCTGCTAATGGAATCTGATGAGTAGTGCGAGAGATCGAACACTCAGAGACCACAATAACTATCACACCTTGTCTTGCACATACATTCAATGCTGAGCACTCGTTAACTCTGGAAATGTATCCTGCTCACCCCACCTCCCATGAGAAAAAAACATCTCCATTTAACTTCCTTATTCACATGACCTTTGTACAGTTTCTTTCCATTAAACATTAAAAGAAATTCAAAAATTTCCTTTCATGCATTTAAAGAATTAATTAAGCATTGTGTATGCAATAATCTATATAAATCATCGTATGCAAATATCTATCCGATGGTCCCAGTTGCTAAATTATACATCTCAATCATATCATCCCGCTTATTCTTCTTACCCGCCAATGTCTGAAGACCACACTTCCTCAATCCGTGAACATAATCGATATTCCAGAGTCATAAGACAGCACGCGATGACCAAATTTCTACACAGAAATCCAAATGAAGCCTTATGCTTGCTTTATACAGTATCACATCCCTGTCCATACAAGTCAGAGTTCTTCACATTATAGCAGACATTTCTGAGTCGCCCTTACAAATTTCACATTGTGGTCCATGAGCTTCAGTTCCCTATCTACCAAGATCATCAGACCCTTTGCTTCCTCCAGCTCTTGACGCAAATTTCCTCCAATATTATAAATTTCATTCATCTTCTCTGCCAAAGTGCATTACTTTACGCTTAGCAACATTCCAATGGCATCCTCGTTCTTCAGTTACAAGCATCAACCTATTCAATCTTGTAACAATATCACATAAAACTTCCTGATATCTTGTTATTGCTCTTCCTAATTAAGCATCATTATCATCAAACAGCTGAATATCTCCTCTCAATCGCTGATATTTATCACTGAGTTCTCAAAACAGAATCTTCTAGTACCTACTTATTACCATCCTTTTTACTTGAAACACTGCTTCCCCATATACAGCCATCTGGCTCCTAACAGTCGACCATCTCTGCAACCAAACTACGAACTACGAAATGACTATTGGTCGACATCCATTCCCTGAACATGTGGCTTTTCTTACTTTAGCCTAACCAGCAGACACTTGGCTCTTTGTTGAGATGAATGTCTTGATTATATGAGATCCCGCGAGGTAAAAGCACTGAATTTGACAGGGGATTCTTTGAGAGAGGAAAAAAAAGACTAAGGCACTATATAGAAGCAATCGAACACTCTTTAAACAAACACCTGAAATCCTTGCTGTAAAAAACGATGGTTAATGTGCTCAAACAACGTGCAACCCCTTTCAATGGGGAATATCGATGCGATGTACTTTGTGAAGTGTAAAATTCGGATCTGTCTGGCCCGACGTACGTTTCTTTTACAATTAGGTATGCACCAATGCGCGTGGTAAATTCTTGTAGCGAGTAAATTTTGTTTCCAAGCCTCGGGCATTCCAGATTACGATCAACACCAGGGCTACCCAACCTTAGGTAATTCGAGGACCGTATTAGAAAAGCAATTTATCCGAGGGCCGCATTAGAAAAAAAAATTATCCGAGAGCCGCATCACAATGCGCATCTAGTAATTTGGTGAATAGCAGCGAGACAACCTCGAAAGCTGAACAAACGAACAACACTAATTACGCACTAATCTCGCGCTCAAGTTCCCCTTGAGCGCCCGGAGCATGCGCATTGGAACAAAACAGTATAAGAACGCTTCTTTGACACATCAAATATTTGAAAAAAACGTGAGTAAAAACACTTGGGAAAAACACCAAATAAAATTATTAACATCGAGATTATCGATTATTGATAGAATTAAAATATCTAATACGTATTCGATTCAAATTGCTATTTTATTTTTTCGCTCGTGAAAATCAAAACCCACAGGCGGGCAGCACAAAATCGCACCACGATCCGCATACGGCCCTCGGGCAGTGCTTTGGACAGCCCTGATCTGCTTGGAAAAAACAAAGGGTGCTCCCAAGAACAAGTTGTGTCGTGTTAAGTAACAATTCGCGTATTTGTAGCCAGTATAAATTGGAGGAATATGATGATCCCAAATCAGCCAGAACTGTGTCCGTGTGAAATAGTTGTGAGAAGGGGACTGACGAGCTTTAAAAGCGGTGTTACGATAGAATGCCATGTTGTAGGCCTATCTGTTCGGGAAATTATTGACTATTTCGGCCATCCCGAATTAACAGTCAATGATACTACATCGAGATGGATGAGCAGGAAGTCAAATGCAAGTGTTTCCCTTAGTGGACCACCCACCACACTTACCGAACTTGACCATTTTGTGCAGGGCAGCCACAAGCAGGTGTGCGAGTCGTGCACAGCACAAAGACGTCATAAAAGGGGCGAAAAATAAGTTAAAAATCAATTCTCTATTTCGAACACCATCCACATTGGTTCACCTATATTAGATTTAATTTCTTCTGAAACAAGTGCTGTGTATCAATATGCAGCACTTACGACCGAATACTTACGGATTGGATCACATAAAATTGTACCCAGTGGACTTTGCTTTATGGTCCATGACAACTGTACTTGCTCAAAAGCAGACAATGCAACAGGGACAATTTTGTTTCTTGGTTAACCGACGTGTTCGACTATGCACGGACAGTGCATAGTTCGTAGATAGCCAAATTGAAGATCAGACCAATACTGAGGTACGAATCGCCAAGCCAAGGACACATGGCCAACACGAACGTCAGAAAAAAAATCACTTAAAATAAGTGCATTCACATGGTGTTTAACACTAGATCGTTGAACGCTCAGCGCTCGCTGAACAACATTAATTTATATGATTGTGTTTCAGAATCAAACAAGGGAAATGGAAAGAAACAACTAGTATGCCGTGCCAGAAATATCCGTAAGTGTGAGTTTTATTGCCGATTTTCCTGAGGTTATGGGATGAATTCCAAGTTTCTGTTTTACCTCCCCCTCCCCCAACGTTTTCGAGTTCCAGAGATCGATTACATCGGGAATCGGTTGAAGAAAGGATTAGAAGCAGTCATCAAGTTGGCGACGTTAATCGAATTTGCACTGGTCTTTCATAAGGCAGTCTAGCGCTATAAATGGAAACGCCATTTTTGCAAAGCTACACAGACTTTCTCCTTGATGGATGTCAGTGGAAATCAGTGACGCATCCAAAGGCGGGGCTAGGGAGCCTGAACCCCTCCAAAGTAAAAAAAAAAAACACTAGAAAAATTTCCAAAAATCTTTTCCTAATTAAAATTCTTTTTTTTTATTTATGTTGTATCGTGTCATCTATTTCTATACTACTTATGAATTAGCGATCATTGCAGATGCTCAGTAATAAGTTGTATGTGATGCGTAGTATGTATTCTGAATTCGTCTACTCAACTTGGACCAAACCCAAGATTAAATCTTGAGTGCGCTACAGGTTGAAATAGATGGTGGCTTTCAGCAAGTTATATGTGATTGGTTCATATATGTTCAAAATTAGTTAGCGCTAATGTTCGTATACACCCTTTTGTAATAAAAGACCTTAGCAGATAATTATTACTCTTTATAATTTAAAAATTTTAATTAACAATTTTGCCTTTAATATTACCTACGGGTTGGTAAAAAAAAGAGTAACCCTAATACCATAAATGTTAGCCTTCTCTCTATTATTATATTATAATATTTCATTTTTTAAGAATGATCTCAATCCTCCAGTTATTCGATCTCTGGCACAGGAAAGCGAATTTTTTTTCCTAAAGAAACTCGGGTTTTTCGTCCCGTAATTTAAAGAAATCGAGGGTAGAACCCACACTAATTTCAAACAGTAAAACATAGTGTTATCATTAGGGACCATCACATGGCGGCACTTATCAGCCGCCTCTATTCACCGAATGCTACATATAATTAGTGATATTCCTGAGCCTTCTCTAATTATAATTCTGACTGGCTACCAGTGGAGACACTTCAGTCTTCAAAAGCTAGGCTACAACAGCTTTACCTACTCCCTATATGATAATAAAAGGCATTACCTGATAGCGGATAACGACAATCAAGAAAGAAAAATATTGACCGTGTAACCTTTACTATTTCAAACAGTAATATAGTGCGTTATGGTCAGGGACCATGAAGTGTCCGCAGTTGCCTGCTGTATACTCTTCACCGGATTCTGCTTAAAATTATTGATTTATTGTGCCAGTTATTTCTGATTGGTAAAGTGCAGTTGACAGCCTTTCAGTTTCCAACGTTGGTTAGGCCTTACCTATTTACTCCCCTTGTGAGAATTAAATACTATAGCGAAGTTTTTTTTTTTGGAAGAGAAAACCGAACATGAATAACTTTTGTATGACTTTTTTTTAACCTACAGAAGTAGATTGCTGCATAGAATGAAATTTGAATACTATTTAGTTTCCTTTCTTTTCTTGTTAACTTTGAGATATCTGTCTAGCTTATTCCAAAATATTGAACCACCAGAAGAATCACGGTTGCATCTTCAGTTCTAGTCAGCTATATCTAAGCCTCTCTCTCTCTCTCTCTCTCTCTCTCTCTCTCTCTCTCTCTCTCTCTCTCTGGCTTTCTGTGATGGTTAAAAGCATCACTATTCATCGAATAAACTTTCACTAACCGCTAAGGGATTTCATACCACCTGGTTTGCAATTTCTAAAAGTTAGGACGTAATGATTCCCACCTATTTTCTTTGAGGAATTAAAAGGGGTGGAGGCTATATTTTATGAACTTCACCTATATAATTCTGTTCGATGTGAAAAGACTCTCACCAGCACTAGGCATAACACAGAACTCCTTCTAATCGAGACTGATATTTCAGTTAATTGAGATATGGCCGTTATTTCAGAAAAAAAAAATCAGCTAACGCCTATATTGTTCCCTTATAGGGAGTAGGCGGCGCCGTTTACCCTATCTAACTTTTGGAGACTAAGTGGACAGTTCAATCTCCACTGGTAGCCAATCAGAGAAATAGCTGGACCAAGGCTATCAAGACAGATTCATCGGTACGCAGTGAAGAAGGCGGCAAGCTAATGCCGCCATCTCGTTGTCTCTAACCCTAACACAATATTTGTAATGTCTGAAAATAGTGTGGGTTCTACGGTCGATTTTCTTGAGTTTACGGGACGAAAAACCCGAGTTTCGGGAGGAAAAAACCCGCTAGCCCGTGCCAGGGATCAACGAACTCGGGATCCGGCAGAAAAAAGGCTTAGAAAAATTTCCGCTAGTTGGCGATTAGATTTGAACTACCAAATCCTTTCTTTGTGGGGGTCAACCGCTGTAGAGTGCAAACGCCACTTCTACTGAGCTACACAGGCTATTCCGTTATTTCAGAGATATAAATAATTAAATTATTATTATAATAATTATACAACCTAAAATATACACCTAATATACAACATAAAAACAATAGAATCAAAAATCGAATACAGCAGAAAAACAGCAATAGCAAAAGCAGCATGCAGGAGAATAAACAGAAACAGATGGAACAATTTTGTAACAAAATTAGAAAGAGACTGTACGCTCAAAAGCCCTAATGCATATAAAATGAAACTAGAGAAAAAGTAGATATTAATACCATTAAAATAGAAACATCGCAAAATTACTACCAAGATCTATGGTATGATGAAAACATTCAAAACAGAAAACTGCCCTTTGTAAACATCACTGATAACTTTGGAAAACATCACTCTAGAGCAGAACAGAATTACTAACCCAAAGCAAAACAGGAAAAGCTCCAGGAGAAGACAATATAAACTTGGAACTTATCAAATATGCAGGACTTGAATTCTCACTCAGGTTAATTAACTTTTATAATATATCTGGAAAGAAGGAAAATGCCCACAAGAATAGACCAAAGCAATAGTTATTCCCATCTACAAAAAGGACACAAATCTGATTGTAACAATTATCGTGGAATCGGCTTACTTAGTATTATAAAGTATATTCAAAAATGTTAGCAAATAAACTTAAACGTATAGTAGACCCAAAATTAATAGAAGAGCAAAATGAATTGAGAAAAGGCAGGTCTTGCATAGACACTGCATTTACGTTAAAATTATTCATTGAAAAACACAGAGAAATGAACATAGAAACACACATAGCTTTTATAGATTACACCAAAGCATTTGATAAAATTATCAGCGAAAAACTATGGGAAATCCTAGAACAATATGAAATACCAAACCAACTCTTTAGAGCCTTATATAATTTTTATCAAGATAATAAAATATCTATGAAGTACAATAATTCAACATCAAGCTGGAAACCAATAAATCAAGCAGTATATCAGGGTTGCCCTCTCTCACCAATTTTATTTAATATATACATAGATAAAATCATAAAAGAATGGAAGATAACTAATGAAGGAGGACTCAAGATAAACCGTAACACCAGACTAGCTACTCTGCTTTTTGCTCATGACCAAATAATCCTTGGAAATAATGAAGATGAACTACAAAAATCATTATGGTGTCTAAATAATCTGATAAAAACATATGGTATGGAAATATCAACCGACAAAACAAAAGTCATGGCCTTCAAAGGTTCTTATCCAATAAGAAACAAAATAGTAATAAACAACAAAATAATAGAGCAAGTAAATACATTCAAATATTTAGGTTGCACAATGGCATATGAAAATGAAGCTGAAAATGAAGAACCAAAGATATCAAACTTTTTAAAAGTAACAGGCATTATAAATAAAATTTTTAAACCCAATTATGTACAAAAACACACACGAACAAGGATCTCCAATACAGTAGCTAAACCAACCTTACTTTATGGCAGTGAGATATGGACAATAAAAAAAAGCAGATGAAAGAAGAATTGAATCATCCGAAATGAAGTTTCTGCGCAGAACTGAAGGAGTCACAATAATGGACAAAATGAAAAGCAGCGAAATCAGAAAAAAAATTGGAATTACAACCTCCCTAAATGAAACAGTTATTTGCTATAGAGAAAAATGGAAAGAATGCATACTAAGAATGAATATAAGCAGAATACCTAAACAAATTCTAAATTACTACCCAAAAGGTACTCGATGCAGAGGAAGACCCTTAGAAATATGGAATTGAGTCTGGAACAGGCCACTTGGCCTTCAAGCCTGGAAAGAAAGAAGAAGAAGAAATTATTATTATTATTATTATTATTATTATTATTATTATTATTATTATTATTATTATTATATGCTTGCATCCTCTCTGCTGTGCTGCTTGAAGGTAGACAAGTTCAAGTCTAGTCGTTGCTTGGAGGAACTTTTCCCGACTTAGTCAAACTCTGGCATGGACAAGTGGGATGTTCTCCCAGGAAGTGGGAGTTTTCATCCCATAAACCCAAGAAAATTGACCGTAGAAGTAATATTATTTCAGACAGCAACATATCCTGTTAGGGTGAGGTACCAAAAGATGGTACCTAACCCTTAGACAGGAAAACAGCACTTGTTTGCCTGTCTCTTCATCGGTGCTGGCTTATAATTAGATAGTGTTAGACATGGATTGCTGTCTAACCGAATGCTGAAATGCTACGTGTACTCTATTCTGCTCTATGGAGTTGAAAAATGGACATTGAAGGCGACAACCATCAAGAAAATCGAAGCCTTTGAGATGTGGCTATACAGAAGAATGCTAAAGATATCATTTACAGAAAAGATTACCAATGAAGATGTCTTAAAATCTATTGGCAAAGCTAAACATCTTGTACAAATAATCAAGAAAAGAAAAACATCATATCTTGTCCACATCATGAGAAATAGCAAATACCAACTTCTACAAACTATTTTGATAGGAAGAATTGGTGGCCAAGGAACTAGAGGAAGAAAAAGAATATCATGGTTTGACAACATGAAGACATGGACAGGAAAGAGCAGTGCACAACTGCTCAGATTAGCACAAGAACGCAGTTTGTTCGCCAAGGTGGTCGCTGACCTTCGATAGAAGATAGCACAATAATAAGAAGAAGACATGGATTAGCTATCTCTGACTGGCTACTGGTGGTGATTGAACTGCACACTCAGTCTCCAAATACTAGATGGGGTTTAAAGGCCTTGCCTACCTCCTATAAGAGAATAAAATGTGTTAGTTGATATATTTATTATATCATTTGTTTTATTATTATTGTTATGCAGTCACCTCCATGGAGTCCAAATACTCATTGCAGGAGATCCAATCCATTCACACACTATCATACCTCTCCTTGCACTCATTACAGAAAAAAAAACACTCACACCTGACTCTGGCAACCCATTTCACTGATTTACAACTCTCCAAGCAAAAAAATCTAGTTCTCACACTCCAAGTAACTACACCTTTATTCAACCTCCAAGGATGACCCCTCCCTCTTCTGATCCCTCTAGCCAAGTGCTGAAACATTTCCGCTGCATCTATTCTATAAAACCATTTAAGCAACTTAAATATTCTATCATATCCCCTCTTTTTCTCCTAACAATCAACTTCTGCAATCTGCATACGCTCAATATATCTTATAAGGATAGATTTAGGTCACTCGCCTCTGAATCCTCTCCAATGCTTCGTCATCCCCAAGATACCCAAGGGAGTCGAGTTGAACACAGTAATCTAGGTGTGGACGTATCAATGCCTTATAAAGAGGAACGACAACCTATTTATCTCTACTTGTTAATGTGTTCTTCAATAGCCAATTAATCGTATGGGCTACCTTAGCAATATGTCCTCTAAACTTTAATTCTCTGTCTACGACTAGCCCTAAATTTTCAGCTTCATCTATTTCCTGGAGTATAGTGCCATCAATATATGGCTTGTAATCTATTTATCTCAAAATATAAAACTTTACATTTGTCCACATTAAACTGACACCCATTATCTTTTGCCCATACTGACAACCTATTTAAATTGTCCTGCTAGCTCTCTACATCGCATTGATTAATTATTATTCTACCTAATTTTGCATCATCAGCAGACATGAATATTTTCTTTCGGGTCATTTCCTATATCATTTATGTACAAAGCAATGGTCCCAGCTCTGAACCTTGTGGCACACCACTAGTCACCTGTTTTCGCCTCGATTCTGCTCCTTCATATACCACTTTTGATATCTGTCCAGCAGCTACCGTCTTAATTGAGTCTGGAACAGGCCACTTGGCCTTCATATACCACTTTTGATATCTGTCCAGCAGCTACCGACTCAATTATCCACTTAACCAGTATCATATCCATCCCCCATTTGTTCCAATTTGCGAAACAGAGTTAGTTCCATGTGGAATTCTGTCAAATGCCTGCGCAAAATCCAGCAAAATCATCGTGCAGCCACTTCCTTTATCCAACTCAGCGGTTACCCTATTATAAAAAGTAATAAATTCTCTAACGCCTTTTGTTCCTCGAAGGGAGGAGTCTGTGTTTCTACCCAAAACCAAATTTTTGAAGAGCCAGCAGCCAGTCTCTATCCTTCGGCCTTCAATGATAATTATCATCAATGAATCAAGAATTTCGGAAGTGAAAAGAGAGAGAGAGAGAGAGAGAGAGAGAGAGAGTTTAACAGACAACTTCCACTATCTCCTGAAGTAATATGAACCCTAATCTAAACCCGGGCCGGCCATCTCGGGGGTACAGTGGGTGCAATGCACCTGGGCACCACGATCGAGTGGGCACAGTCGGCACACATTTGCGGAAACGTATTTTTTATTTATTTTTTCTTCTTCTAATTTTGCTTATAACTAAAGGGATTTCATTGACAGGATTTTAGGGTCCCAGGTAATAATAATATCTCTGTATTTCTCTACTATATTAGTGTTTTGTGTTCAGTAAACGTTATGTTAACCTATTATATTTCGAATGTTTTTTTTTGTTTTGTTTTTGTTTTCCTGTGCCAAAATCATTTGCAAGTAAGAGGTTTTACAATACATTTATTTCGAATCCTTTAATTTTTACCTTTGAAAAATGTTTTAGGTCCCCAAAAGGTTTCTTGCACCTGGGTTCCTTTATAGAGAAGGCCGATCCTGTCTAAACCCTTGAGTAACCTAAACCCAAAATTGAATTTTCGTCTGTGAGTTCTACATTCGATTTGCGAGATGTGTATTCAAAAAACATGATTTTAGGATAAAATATCCTTACTTTCCCTGTCCTTGACAAAGAAAAGTCTGGGGGAAAAATTTTCTAGAAAACTGACATTCTCTGGGCAGCATAAAAACAAATGCTGAAAGGAGTACACAACCATTTATAATAGATACTTTTTTTAATCAAATGTCTCTTAAGCTTAAGCAGGTATACTGCTAAATTTAAAAAATTCAGTTGGAACTGTAGTTGATAATAAATTATTTTACCTTAACATAAACGAAAGTTTGTTTTTGCCTCATGCCAGTGTCATTTTTGACTATTATATTGTATTTAAAAAAAAAAAAAAAGGGAAAAAAAAGCGTTTCTTCAACAGAGAATGCAGAATGAATTTTTCCTTGTTATTAAATATTAATTAATATGGTATTAGTCGTAGTTCACATATTGACTGTTTTTTTTGTTTTTTTTTACAATTATTTTAGATGACTTTTGTTTACATTAAGTTTTCAGCTCTCTGCATTTCAAATGCTCAATTACAGAAATCATTTATTTATTTCGTGTGCGAACTACAGAAAATTATAGAATCATTAATATTGATTTAATTTGACTCAGAATGGTGAGTCGCTAGTAACGTAGTAACAATGTCTAATAGAAGTGTGGGTTGATGTGATGTGTAAATTTTTTTTTTTTTTTTTGTAGATATTAACTTAAACATTGAACGAAACTTCGTATCATAAAGCAGTTCTTTAAATCTAGTATAAGGTAAGTCGTAGTGTTTTTTGTTAAAAAACCATGTGTATCTGAATATACATTACTGGTACTGATAAAATTTTCATTTAAGAATTGCATGCCGTCATCCTTATGTCAGAGTGAATAAGGAACACAGAAGCTTTATTTCTACGGAAGGTGAATATATGAAAATCATATGTAACCTCGTTCATGTTATGTAGATTGAAAAAGATATGCTTACACTATGTTCACAATTGTACGATTAATATAATGATCAGTGGAGCCACCAGTTTTTTGTGTTTATGTCATTTGTCAGTATCATCACAGAAGAATTCACTTTTATGGAAAGTATTTTACCTTGGGTATAATAAATGTTAAAGATACCAAGCTATTTTAAACCTGGTTTTACACCATTTCCCAAGTAAGCAAACAGACAAGCAAGTCAAGTTTGCGCCTGCAAGTGTTGCAAGTCTAGCTGACCCTGCACGTAGTGCAAGACCAAGGCAACTCATGGTAAAATTAGAATAAGCTCTGATCACTAATCTTAATATTTACCCTTAATGCACAGCACATCTCCTGGAGGAGATGTATGATGCTTTGTATTAAAGGTAAGGGGCCACTACCCAGACCGGTTTCGACCTTTATTGAGGTCTCATCAGTGAGAGCCAGGCTAGAAATACCAAGATTTTAGTAATACAGGGCTTATAAATATTTTACCAGAACAAGTTACCACAAGGTGTTTTTACCTTATTAAATAAAAATCTCAGGAGGAGATTTTTATTTAATAAGTAGAAAGATAAGTATAATTATAAATGTAGAAAGTATTATATAAAATAGCTTGGTATCTTTAACATTTATTATACCCAAGGTAAAATACTTATTACATTTATATCTCCTCTTGAGATTTTTATTTAATAAGTTAAAAACACCTTATGGTAACTTGTTCTGGTAAAATACTTATAAATTCTGTATTACTAAAATCTTGGTATTTCTAGCCTGGCTCCCACTGATGAGACCTCAATAAAGGTCGAAACCGGTCTGGGTAGTGGCCCCTTGTCGTTAATACAAAGCATCATACATCTCCTCCAGGAGATGTGCGGTGCATTAAGGGTAAATATTAAGATTAGTGATCAGAGCTTATTCTACTTTTACCATGAGTTGCCTTGGTCTTGCACTACATGCAGGGTCAGCTAGACTTGCAACACTTGCAGGTGCAAACTTGACTTGCTTGTCTGTTTGCTTACTTGGGAAATGGAGTAAGACCAGGTTTAAAATAGCTTGGTATCGTTAGAATTCACTTTTAGTATTTCAGTGTAGCACTGAAATACTAAAAGTGAATTCTAACGATACCAAGAGGTAATTGTATAATATACATCTGTATTAATTCAACCTTGCTATCTTCCTGCATCTGGCTGCCACCTCCCATAAAGTGTTTGTGTTATTGGATCCTGAGGCAACTGGTTTGAAGTCAACAACCTCTATAATATAGGTAGCCTAGCTGTGAAGATATTTTACACATGGATAAAGAAGAGCCTGCATAGCTCAGTGGAAATGCTGTTTGACAAATGTTTGCAGTCAGTACTAGACTTCTCAAAGAAAGATGTTGTGAGGTTGATTATAGTCGCCAACTTGAGAAACTTTTTCTAAGCCTTTTTTTTTTTTGACCGGTTACTGAGTTAGTCGATCTCTGGCATGGTTTTTTTTTTTGTCCCATAAACTCAAGAAAATTGACCATGGAACCCACACTATTTCAGACCTTAAAAATATTGTGTTAGGATTAGGGACCACAAGATGGTGGCACTTCTTAGCTATCTCTGATTGGCTGCCAGTGGAGACTGAACTGCCCACTCAGTCTCCAAAAGTTAGACAGGGCTAAAACAGCCTCGCCCACTCCCTATAAGGGAATAAAAGATGTTAGCTGATTTTTTGTTTTTGTTTTTGATGGATAAAAGATTAAACAAGAGTATGTTTCTTGTCAAATATAGTTTATTTTTTAACCAAGTGATATAACATTCTACAAATACCTTTTCATGCAACATTATATTAGAAAGGTGAGAAAAGTAAAATTTAAATAAATTTATAGTAATAAATGGACAAGCATATTATGCTTATAAATAAACCATTTATTTGATATGGAATTGAGTTGCTCTCAGTAACTCTACAGGTCTTACTCCCACTGAGAACTGTAATAAGGGTCATTGAGAGTGCTTTCCATTGTGGTGAACAGGACCTGCCTACTACTGAGAAGAACCATGGTTTGGCAATACTATCTAGCCATAAAACCAAGGAGATTAATTATTCTGGAGTAATTTATATAGAGCAATGAAAGATCTGGGATCACCCATGAAATTTTTAGAACACTGATAGCATTCTTTTGAACTTGAATAGTTTTTCAAACGCAGGTAGGTATTCATGGAATTTTCCCACATCATTTAAAGTTTAAAACCAGTTTGTGTAGTAACTTTCTCCATAATACGTGGCATTATGGGATACAAAGAGCAACTTATTTTTATATCTTTCTTGCCTATGAAGTAAATGACTTATTTTATATCATTTCATTCTTGCCTATGAAGTAAATGTGCAGTACTTAGTACCACAGGTAAGCTAAGAATTTTTTCTTTTTTTTTAAATTTTTATTATTTATTTGTTCACATAGCCCAGAATCCTCATGCTGGAGACATGGAACTTTTTCACGTACTTTAGGCTTTCAATAAATGGGGTGGTCTTAGTCTCAGAATGGGCAGCGAAATTCATCTCTCATCTAAGGTCAATCATCACAAACATCTGTGCCCATTTATGAAGCAGAACAATTTTGCCCTCTTTCCACTTTCGAATTTGTACCAATCTAAGACTCTTGTTAAAAAAGGTAAATCAGAGATGTTGTTACTCCCTCAAACATTCCCTCAAGACGTGGTGATATACCATTAAGTCCTGTGTCTTAATAAGGACATTTGTAATCCTCAGGGATTACAAATAACTTTTCTAACAACACACTCAAATACAATACAATACTAAGTGAAATGACATGGATGACTCTGAAGCCCTATCTAGGTGGCCCAGGATGTAATGTGGGATCTCTGATAATTAATGTTTCCTAAATTTTGGGAAGTTTTAAGCAACTGTATTTATTTAAATTTAGTTGATTTCTGAGTGCTACCACAAATTCTATAAACAATCTTTCATTTTTGAATTTATTATGGTGGAGCATGGTGGTTTTTCTTCAGGAGATCCTGTAGCTTGCATCCAAAATATGGTTTGCAAGGCCTGATTGATCATAGTCATAATTGCAGTTGTATGATTTGTGTTCTTCTATCTAGATGGTTGCTGATCTGCTTGTCTGTCTGAAGTAAGTTAGCTTGCAGGAACAGGATATGCTATATACTCCAGCACTGAGAGAGGCGGGAGCTGATCTTTGATGGAACAAATAAGGGTAGTAAGTTTATGGTGTGGCTTAAACGCTGTGTGGAGGTTGTACTTTTTTTAAGGACCTGGGTATGTTTTCTGATGTTCCACAGATGTAGGGTATGGTGATGGCACTTCTGAAGTCCTTCTGAAGAGATGGCTGGGGAATGGGAGAGGAACTGATTATTTTTTTAATTCTGTAATTGCTGTAGCCATTGGCAAGGAAGGTGTCGTGTGTGTGTGTGGTTGAGTTTGGTTGAAAGGGAGGTTCCACTGGAACAAAGCTTCTGGGCTCTATTGGTTAGAGTTTTAATAATGCCATATTGTTGAGAGGGGTGGTGGGGAAAGTTTATGAATGTATCTACCTGTGTGAGTAGGTTTTCTATATACGGAGAAAACCATTAGGAAGGCATGTTACTAAGGTGTCTAGGAAGGGTACACTATTGTTATATTCCTTTTTCATTGTAAATTGGATTCTTCTTGGATGTAGGCTATCAAGGTGACTGAGGAAGGAATCTAATGTGTCTGGGCCATGAGGCCAAAGAGAACACATCATCTACATATCATAGCCAGATAGGTTTGAGAGGGGCTGAGTCTATGGCTCGTTTTCAAAATTTTCCATGTAAAAATTGGCAATGGGGGGGCGACCCATAGCAGCTCCCCCTGTCTGTTTGTAGATTTTGTTCTTCCAAGAGAAATAACCAGAATTGATGGCTAAGGAAAAGAGCTCTAAGATATCAGAAGGAAAAACGTTTTTTAAGCGTGTTATATTTTAAAGTGACACCTTAATATCCAAATATTAAGGTGTCAATTTAAGAGTGTTAAGGTGTCAAATATTCCATTAAACCTCCAACATGATGTCGTCACAGCACTTAAGCCTCAACACAGGTCCTTATTGAAATCAAGTTTACTCAATTCCTTATATACTTCCTACTCACCCATTAGTTGCTTTCACTACTTTCGAGTTCTGGCATTATGTTACATTTGCATGGATGGAATTCTTTAATGAATTCCTCATTTAACTCTCTACTATATTCTCAATCATTCTATCATTAACTACCATTATCAGTGACCAACATCATCCTCCTATAATCATTTTTCTTTCTCCTGGCCACATCAAAAAAAATCTCTAGAATTTCTTTTAGTCTCATTTGCTAATTGCTGCTGAGTTGAGCTAATCAAATCCAAAACCTTGATTCTTGTAGTTGTTCCTCCAAAACTCAAGAAATTCATTATTTTTAGATGCTATATTTCATCATAGGATATTATTGTAAATGAAGTGTCAAATCTTCCTCCAATTGGTGAAAGTGACCCTAAAGTGATCACTTGGTTGGCAGCCAACCATATCAGATTGCTTGTGAGAAAGGTTATATGTTGAACTTTAAGGCAGGTGATTATGACAAACTCAGGAAGCAGCTTGCAGCTTCCTGAGTTTCATGGAATGAGGAATCAGATGAGAAGGAAATCAGAGCTACCTGGTCAATATTTAGGAACTATCTGGCAGAGAATTTTTTCTGTGACTTCTCTAAATACAAATTAGTACAACATATCAATGCTTATTTTCTTAAGGAGCACTCTGTGTTTTGAACATGCTGGCTTTTTTCCTGCGATTTTATTGAATAAAAATATTATGACATAAATATGCACGTTCAGACATATTCTTTTATGTTCTTATTTTGCTAACTTGAAAGTTTACTTGGATAAACTGAGATAATACACCATTGATAAATATAGTCATAAAACTGAATAATAACCACAAAAGAATAAATTACAAGGGAATTAAATCAAACTGTAAATTAAATGTTAAAAGTGAAGATTAAAAATACATAGCAAATTTAAAACCAGAAAGGAATAAATGATGTGGGGACATAATGAAATCTCCAATAAAGAATGAATTAATCATCCATTCTGGTTCCTTTCTCATTACCTTTGACTCCAGACACTGTCTCTTCATTTCATTATTATTATTATTCAGGCCTCCATGGAGTCAAAAGACTCATCGTGGGAGGTCCTTCCTAAGAAACACAAAGTTTATCAATACTCATTGAGGGGAGGTTCCCCCTGAGAAACACAAAGTCTATCATACCACTCCTTAAACTCATTGACCGTTCTTGCTCTCACCACTCCATCAGGCAATGCATTCCATGGTTCAACCACCCTCCACGCAAAGAAGCCACTCCTCACCTCTTGCAAACAATTTCCTTTCGTAACTTCCAGGGTTGGCCTCTTGTTATCACTCCTTCCTGCTATTCAACCAAGCGAAAGAACTCCCCAACGTAACCACCTCTCAACAGTTTAAAAGTCTCAATCATATCACCTCTCCTTCTTCTGTCTACCAAACTCTGCGGTCCACGTTCCTTCAGCCAATCCTCATAACTAACATGGTACAGTCCTGAAACCATCTTTGTTATCTGCCTTTGTACCCTTTCCACAGTTAATTTATCCCCTTCAAATCCTGAGGACCAAATCTTAGAACAATAGTCTAAGTGGGATCTGATCAGAGACATACAACAGAATGATAACCCTTTTATCTCTGCAGATCACTGTCCTTCTCATTATTGCAGAAATCCTCTGTGTTAGGTTTGCTAAATTTCAGGTTTCTATCAATCATCAACCCCAGATCTCTATGCTAGCATGATTGAAATCACCCTTGTTAGCCAGAATAATTTGCCTGTATGTTTCTTGATCACAACCCTCCATATTACCTGGTCTATATCAACACCATTCTAATTTCATTCTGTTTACCTCCACTTCACACCATACGTCTTCAAAACTAGTGTCATTACTTGTTCCTTTTCATCTCCACCTTAGATGGGCACAACTCCTCAGCTATCATCAACAGCACTCTCCCCTCCCTTTCTGCCCTGTCTGTCTTTGCAAAAAAACTACATATCCATCCATATTCCTGTCAGAATGTCATTCTCATCCAACTACATTTCACTTATCCCAACAATTTTTAGGCAAATGAACTCTTATCGAGCCTCCATAGCCCAGTTGGTATAGACTAGTGGTGGTGAACCTTTTTATGTGCCATGCCAAAAATTTACCAGTCGAGTTGCTGACATGCCTGGCAGTTTTTAATATGGAAAAAATTAATAGACAATTAATTTTAACTTAATTTATAAATTTATAATATATATATTTATTTATAATATTTTATAAATAATTATTTATAATTTTATAAATAATATTTTATTTTATTTATAATATTTATTTATATATAAATTTATAAGATTATTCAGTGTAAAATTGGTTATTGTATTATTAAATTGATTTTAGTGATGTTGGTTTGAAAAGAAAAAAAAACGGTAGCGAGAAAAATAATTATGCATTGTAACCCACCATCGAAGTTAGCTGAGCAGGGCAAGCAGCAGAAGGATGTCAACTTATCGGCAAAACTTACCATATTTACTCGAAAATAACTCACCCTCGCATATAACTGGTACCCCTGATTTTACTTTACGAAAAAAGATATTTAAAAGTGTTGCATATGCCTTGCACACGAAAAATGTTTAAACATGTTGAGGCAATAGTAACTCGCTCCCTGTGGTTAACAACACATCCTCCCCAACAGCCATTATACTGCAGATGCAAGAAAAACAAGTAGTTTTATTGTATCCCTGAATAAGGTACAGAGGCTTTTGCAGTCTATGTACTATATTTCTTTTCTTTTAATGTTACACGGTGATCAGCATTCATTTTTGAAATTATGGATTCTACAACTGTGTTAAAATAACTCTTTTTATTATCCCAACATTTCGATCTTCATATCAAGATCATCATCTGGAGCATACATAAATATACAAGACAAGCTGCGTTACATTTCAAACCACAAGCTAGAGAAACAATGATTTGATCACATGCTACTCACTGGCATGACCTCTAGTGAAAAAAAAAAAAAAAATTACATCAAGCTAGATTTAATTTATGATTACATGAATAAACATTCTTGCTTATAGATGGTTTTCCTTCCAGTAACAGTGATGTCCTATTTCTGTTATTACAATTGTTATTTTTGATTTAAAAAAAATTATTTATAAATTACAGCATGAATAAACATTCTTTCTTATAGATTTTTTCTTTAACGGTGATGTTTTATTTTTTAGTATTAAAGTTGTTATTTTAGATTTAGGATCCTGGATTTTCTACAGTCCTGTTTATAGTTGTTCTTAGAGAGGAAGGATTCGTGGGATGAATATATGCCTTCCATATGTATGGAATTTTTAGACCATCATTATTGTTTAGATTGGAGTGGTTGATAATGATCTCACAAGCTTCCTTAAATTTGCGTTCATACCATGTTTTGATGTGATGTAGACAACTAGTGCTTTTCCAGTTAATTCTATGTAAGGTGTTCAGGACATGATCAGAAAGGCTAGCTTCACCATAATTATTATATTTGATGTGTCGTTTATGTTCTTTTTTTTGTCTGAATCGGAATTGTGCGTCCTGTTTCTCCTATGTATGGTATGTTGCAGGTGCAGTAAATACGGTATACTCCAGGGTGGGTCAACGGAGGGAGTGGATCTTTGGATGAGTTGAGTAAGCTTTTTAATTTTGCAGGAGGTTTAAAGGTGGCTTTGAGGTTGTATTTTTGTAGTACCCTGTTTATTTTGTCTGATGTCCCTTTAATGCAGGGAATGGTTATAGTTTTACTGTAGTCTGGTTTGCCTTTGTTTTTTATTGAGGTCTTGTAGAGAATTTTGTTAATTGTGTTTTGGCTGTATCCATTTTTTTGAAAAGTATTGCTGATCACTTTAAATTCATTTTTCAGTGAATGTTCACTGGAGCAGATCTTCAGAGCCCCGTTTTTTTAGGGTATCGATGACACCTAGTTTTTGTGTTGGGTGGTGGTAGGAATTTATGTGTATATATTGACCAGTATGTGTTGGTTTCCGGTAAATAGTGAAGGAAAGATCGCCCGAGGGAAGACATGTGGCAAGTGTATCTAGAAATGGCAGTGTGTTATGTTTTTCAGTCTCATTTGTGAACTGTATACATTTGTGTTGCTTGTTTAGGTGGCTAAGGAATGTGTCTAGTGTCTGGCGGCCATGAGACCAGATCGCGAAAACATTGTCAACGTATCTAAGCCAGACTTTGGGTTTTGAAGGGAAGGAACCTAAAGCAAGTTGTTCAAAATGTTCTATATAAAAGTTAGCAATCGGGAGGATAATGGCGAGCCAATGGCTGTGCCTTCTTTTTGTAGGTAGAAAGCGTTTTGCCATACAAAATAACCAGAACGTAATACAAATATGCAAAGAGCGCCGTGATATCTGGAGGAAATTTCTTCTGTAAAAGAAGAATTGTGTCATTGATTGAGACATTCATAAAGAGGACAGAGACGTCAAAACTGACTATAGATCATCTTTTTCTAATGTAATGTCTTTGATGATGTTTATGAAGTGTTATGTGTTTTTGATATAGGAGGAAGAATGACCTACCAGCTCCTTGAGTGTTGCCGCTAATTTTTTGGCTAAGTAATAAGTCACGCTATCAATCCCTTTGACTATAGGCCTTAGCGGGTCTTGTATATTTATGTATGCTCCAGATGATCTTGATATGAAGATTGAAACTTTGGGATAATAAAAAGTGTTATTTTAACACGGTTGTAGAATCCATAATTTCACAAATGAATGTGTAATATATTTCTCAACAAATAGTGTAATTAGAGACAGCTGGAATTAAAACAGCACTAACTAATGAATCACATCCCCTCTCACAGAAACTATGTTGTATAGACTCAAGCATAACCATATGTTGCACCAGAAACACAGTATCTAACTAAAAACTATTGTCCAATTTTTCAATTACATGAAATAAGTGTTTGTTTTATTGCATTTGAAATTCTCGATGTCATTATGACAGATCACAAAGGCTAACTTCAAATAAAATTCTACCACGAATTGAAATATGCCATATAATGCATGTGTGAGTTTCCCTGCCAGCTCAAACGCAAACAAGCAGCAATAAAATTCAACCAAGGGGTGAAACTTTGTGTGAGTTGAGCTCACCGGTAATGAGAAGTTAAGTCAGAACGATAAATGACACCCCATCGTGAATGTGTTAAAACTAAGAAATATATAGTGAATGTTGTTATGATAGTTTCAGATGTTATGGGATTCGGTTGAAGAGAATTAGCATTTCAACTCAACAATTGTAAGTTGCCTTTGTCTTTGGGTTGTGCGATCTTTTGTTAATACCACACCAATCATATGCACATCTTCATAGCTGCTCTCTGGTGTAAAACAAAATTTAACTTGTACGTATTGTAACAATTTAAAAAAAAAAAAAGTTGAATAATTTATAAGCATATGAAAGGATATCACCTGTAAATCATTGATGTGCCAACAAAATTCTCAGACATGCCATAGGTTTGCCATCTATGGTATAAACAATGCCCTTTGGTCAGAAAGACCTGGGTTCAATTCTCATCCATGATGTGAGGAACCTTTATCTGGTCTCTTTCGACTAAAGGCGAGTTAACCAGTGTCATGGAGGTTTTTCCTCCTAGTAACTCTGGTTTTTCATCCTTCAAAACAGGCAAGCCAGTCCCGTTAACACATACGGCTACAGTCATAAATACTTATTATTATTATTCGTGACGCCTCCAAGGAGTCCGGAGACTCATCACGGGAGGACACCTACAACTCTCTCAACCACTACACCGAACCTCTACTATGAATCAACGGCGTCTACCTCCACCACTACCACAACTAGTTTTTTTTTTTGTATGTAAATTGCGTGTGTTCTGAAGGGCCGATTTGTCTGTATGCGGGATGAAAAACCCAACTTTCCAGGAGAAAAAACCCTGCTACCTCCATATGAGATCGGCTAACTCACCTTCGATTGAAACCGTCCAGATAAAGATTCCTCCCATCACGACGAGAATCGAACTTAGGCCTATTCCAATTGAAGGGTGCAATGTACTGTAATTCTTCCAATTGCGCTACGGAAGCACTTATGGCAAGGAAGGCAACAGGAAACCACCTTGCCTCTTAATCACTTCCCTAGTAATTAGTTGCTGCTGCAACCCTCTCAATAGAAGAGGAGGCCACAGGAGTAGGATTAGGATATCTTATCACTATTATAAATTCATTCCCCTCATTTTGAATACTTCCAGCATTCATAAACATACACACTGGCTCATTTCTGTTTCTATAACAAGTCTCTCTGACTGACAAACTATATTTCATCTGCTATGAAAATATTATTATTATTTGATAACCTCCATGGAGTCAACAGACTCATCATGGGAGGACCCCTCAACCAGCAACATGTCTGTTATAATAATCTTTGAAGTTATTTACACTACCTGCACTCACAATGCACTCAGACAATACATTCCACTCACTCTCCACATAAAAAATCTCCTCCTCACTCCCTTCTTCACCACATCTCTATACAATTTCCAGGAATGGCCTCTATTTCTTCCCATGTTTCATAAATATATCAAATATATAATGTACGGTTTGTATCAGTGTTATTTCATTGGTACACTTCACACAAATGTTTTGATTGATATTAAAAAGTATCATAGGCAATAAGATGGTTGAAGGGCTGTTAACTGGTTATCTCACAGCATTTTGGTGTGTGGTGGGGGGAGACTGCTGCTTTACTATTGTATGCAGCTTTAAAATTTGCATAGAATGTGCCCAAGTTTAAAGCTGCACAGTTTTAAATGCACTGTACTGATAATTCTCATAATCAGTTTATCTTTTTATCTGGCTCATCTACAAAAGATTATAAACCTATAGAACATTTAATACCATCAGTGGACAAAGGTTTTTTTTTTTTTAATTTTTTTTACGTAATCCGGGAAACATAGACTGTGTTTGGTCTCTGAAGAGACCAAACACGGAACTTTTTCAAATCACTTCTTGCCCCAGTAACTGTCACCAGGCAATGAAATTCATAAGCCACCTAACATTTGGAATTTAAATGAAATTAAATACTAATATTTAAAACACTATATACCAGCATAACTTAATTATTACATTTTTTTTTTCAAGCATCATTTACAAAAAAATGCCTTGTTTAGAAGGCATTTCTATCAGCCCATCCTTTCCACCTCATGCATGCACACAAACCTACATTGAGGCCAGTGTGTTATGTTTAACTGTGTATGTTCTAGCCAGTTGCCTGCTTTGTGGGAAAGAAAACCTGCCACTTCTGTATGAGAGGAATAAGCAATAAGGAAGAGTATACTAGAAAGAGTAAATGGAATAAAAGAGGGTGAGAAGTTTATATGGATGTTGAATAGCAGCAATATAATTTCTAAAAGCTTAGAAGAAAGTAGAAGAGTGGTTTCATATTGAAAATATCTATAGACAAGGCAGAAACATACCATAGAGCCTCTGTAGCTAATTCAGTATAGACGATGGTTGGAAGTTTATTTTCCACTTGATTAGACTATAATATTTAGTTTAATCCTTTATCCAAGTGTAAGCGAATAAAGTTTGCGCCTGAAATATCTTCAGGCCTGAGGCAACTTGTGGTAAAGGTGGACCAAGCTCTCATCACTCCTTGTCTCCTATAATGCAAAGCACATCTCCTTGCATACATGTATAATGCTATGCATTAAGGGAAGGGCCACTACCCAGACTGGTTTCGACCTTTATTGAGATCTCGTCAGTGGGAGCCAGACCTAGAAATAGTGATACTGAGGCAAAAGCAATGCCGAGGTCATATTTACCTATACAAGTTGCCAAAAGGTGTACTGTACCATCTTATTATTAGATTACTCTGGATTTAGAGAAAGATGTTGGAAGTTTATTTTCCACTTGGTTTAATTATAGTCTAACCACATCTTTCTCTAAATCCAGAGTAATCTAATAATAAGGTGGTACACCTTTTGGCAACTCGTATAGGTAAATATGACCTCTCCATTGCTTCTGCCTTAGTATCACTACTTTTGGATCTGGCTCCCACTGACGAGACTGCAATAATTGTTGAAACCGGTCTGGGTTGTGGCCCCTTCTCTTAATGCATAGCATTATACATGTCTGCAAGGAGATGTGCTTTGCATTATAGGAGATACTGAGATAAGGAGTGATGAGATCTTGGTCCACCTTTACCACGAGTTGCCTCAGGCCTGAAGATACTTCAGGTTCAAACTTTGTTTGCTTACACTTGGGTAAAGGATTAAACTGAATTTATTATAGTCTAACCAAGTGGAAAATAAACTTCCAACATCTTTCTCTAAATCCAGAGTAATCTAATAATAAGATGGTACAGTACACCTTTTGGCAACTCGTATAGGTAAATATGACCTCTCCATTGCTTCTGGCTTAGTATCACCACTTCTGGGTCTGGCTCCCACTGACAAGACCTCAATAAAGGTCGAAACTGGTCTGGGTGGTGACCCTTCCCTTAATGCATACCATATACATGTCCGCAAGGAGTTGTGCTTTGCATTATAGGAGATACTGAGACAAGGAGTGATGAGACCTTGGTCCACCTTTACCACGAGTTGCCTCAGTCCTGAAGATACTTCAGGTTCAAACTTTGTTTGCTTACACTTGGGTAAAGGATTAAACTGAATTTATTATAGTCTAACCAAGTGGAAAATAAACTTCCAACATCTTTCTCTAAATCCAGAGTAATCTAATAATAAGATGGTACAGTACACCTTTTGGCAACTCGTATAGTTAAATATGACCTCTCCATTGCTTCTGGCTTAGTATCACCACTTCTGGGTCTGGCTCCCACTGACAAGACCTCAATAAAGGTCGAAACTGGTCTGGGTGGTGACCCTTCCCTTAATGCATACCATATACATGTCCGCAAGGAGTTGTGCTTTGCATTATAGGAGATACTGAGACAAGGAGTGATGAGACCTTGGTCCACCTTTACCACGAGTTGCCTCTGGCCTGAAGATACTTCAGGTGCAAACTTTGTTTGCTTACACTTGGATAAAGATTAAACTAAATTTATTATCAGTGTAGACAAAGCCCTTTGATTGGAAAGACATGGGTTCAATTCCCATCTATGATGTGAGGAACCGTTATCTGGTATATTCATCTAAAGGAGGTGAGTTAGCTGGTCTCATACATGAGGTAGAGGATTTTTACTCCTGGAAACTCGGGTTTTTTATCTCTCAGAACAGGCAAACTGGCCCTGTAAACACGCACATGGATCTACAGTCATAAAATATATATATATATATATATAAATCCCTCATCAGAAGGGCTCAACTTCCCCCCCCCCCTTCCCAAAGGGATGGGGAGAATGGGGTAATTCCCATATGATTATTATTATCATTGAGGAGAAAGTGGCTGCAGTGAACCTATGAGAAAGCTGGAAGAGGGTGAATCAACTGTGGATTGTCTCTTGCTGGAGCAGTTTTAGGCAGGTTTTTTGGTGTGTCCTTAGAATACTGTTCTGACAACAAATGGAAGAATTGTATTCAAAAGTAAGATGGATGAAGATTATTTGATATTCTGGTGAGTATGGGTAGGGTGACAATTTGAAGTTAGATCATTGCTAACAGCAAGTATCTCGTCATTTCTTCTAAGTTGACATTGAAATTTGGAGACTGATAAAATAGCAGTTGAATGTGCCAGAATGAGGTAAACAGATTTTGAACAAGAGAAAATAAAAATGGGAAGATTTCAGGTTTAACATATGCAAGCATGAGATATCAATAAAGAAATCATGCTGTGTGTAGGTTAGATGATTATCGTGGCTGCCAGTTGTATTTCTGTTAGAAAACAGGAGATAGTTGGGCACGTGGTAATGTTTGTGTTAAGACCATGTATACTGATAAAGTGAATGTTTTTGTGGTTTTTTTAAAAAATATTTTTGTTGTGTTTTTGTTCTTGGTTAATTTTGTTTGGGAGGTGGGGTCTTTTTTGATCCATAGTTATACTATAATTATTTGTGATATTTTTCACGGTTGGTGATTATGATGGTAAAGAGTTAATTAAAAAAGAAGAAAAGAACATATAATGTAGAAGTCAAAAGACAACGTGTTTTGCACAAAAAGAAAGCGACCAGTCCTCTTACCATTGCATAAGTAGTCCTTTTATACTACTGTACTTGGGATTTCTTCCAGGCACAAACCAGCAGAGTAAGTGATATGAGGACTTAGAAGACTCCTAATGTACTGCCATTCAGGTTTAATGCCATGTACTAACTAGCAGTTGGCTTGCTTGCGAAACAACTTTACTGCTGTCCTCTGAAAAGGTAGAAATGGGGTTTTGGTCCATGTAGTGTCTTTTTTTATGTGTAGTGCAGATGGAGAAGGTGGGGGAGACTGGAGATCCTGCTTTGGAGACATAACATAACTACCACTATTTCAGCCTCCCTAATAAGCAAGGTAGTGGTGTTTTGTCTAACGATGAAATTCGTATACCATTTAACTTGGATTCATTATCGAGACCAAAATTATCTGAATAGATTCTGATGAAATTTGTCATGGGCATCACTTACTGGACCTTTCTACAAAACTCGATTTAAGCCATCTGTTGATGCTAATTTTGATGAAATTTTCTAAGAAGGACGTAAATACATTGCAAAAAATGATAATAAAACAACATTCAGTCTGCATAATACTCTGCCTGTATATACAAAGGATGAAATTTCATATTGAGGGGCACTTACTGAAATTTATTAAAACTGGAAATTTCTGAATAAAATTTGATATATGTAGCTTCTGTCTTATTGCAGAAAGTTTTATGTCATTTTAAGTATGTATTGTTTCATTTGTTTCAGTTCTATTTTGAAATGAAAATAGTATCGTTGTGCTCTTTTTGTTTTTTAGGTGAGCAGTTTGTGAAATGGATATTCCTGGAGGAGGAGGTAAGTTTCTGGGTGTCATTTTAAAAATAGGAGTAACAAGCATATTTTTAGTAATTGTTATTTCGGCAATACTTGTGCCTTAAGGGTTTAACATAAATTAACATGCTTACACAAGAAAAAGAGTGAATATATTTAATAGCTAAATATAAAGAATGCAAGAACACCAATTTTACATTAACAAGAAATTTGAGAAATCTGGACTTGCACAACATAGAATGGATAACGACCACAATATCTTATGGTTTGAAACATGCTTACTTCATCTTTGCAACCATAAGTTTGAAAGCACCAAAGCCTTACTCCACCATCCAAATCTGAAAATTTGATAATGACTGCCTCTCACTATCGAAGATATGGGATAGTCTTATTCTATTCACACATCATTAATTTTTTCCCCTTTTTTTAATAAGACTGTATTTCCTCTTTTATCCATTTGTGTTGTTCTATGTATAGCATAGCACAGCCCTTATTATTTTAAATAATCCATTGTTTGTGTTCTTCTTTGTATTCAAACTGCCTGACTGTTGATGATGACCTGTAATTTTCAGGTTGACATATTTGGCTATTAAATACATTATTCAGTCTTTTCCTCATGTTATCATGTTAATTTGTGGATTTGTGGAAAGCATATTTTTACCACTTTTAACCACCTTACTGGCCATTATGGGTCAAATATGCATCCTCATACTCTTCGTATCCATCATATATTTCAATGTAATATCAATGGTATTACAATTTTAATATGCACTTCGCATACATGGTAACTTGGACGTATATATACGTCCTGGCCAGTAGCGTGGTTAAATAATATTAACTGCATTGTAGAAGGGACTTTATTGTATATTCCAAAGTAACTATCTTGAATTTGGTTATGAACAAAATGTTTTGAAAAAGGTTTAACTGTTCAGCCTAAAGAATGCTAATCATTAATATTTTGTATAAAATATGCCATCCTGTAAATCATTTCACCTCCATATATCTAAAACTAGATTTTAGATATGGTTAAAGGGACACAGCCTCTAGACAACAAAATTTTGAAGCAGCTTTTCTTATATATATATATATAATATAGAAATATATATATGTGTGTGTATATATATATATATAATATAGAAATATATATATATGTGTGTATACAACGAAAGCCACCAACATGAAGTAAATTGGACAACAACTTCAAACCTACACATTTGCCATGATGAAGTAGAACGCCGCATTGTAGAGTCAAGAAATCACCTTGGTCCCTCTTCATGGGAACAATAATCTCAGCTATAATTTGCCCGACTCTTTCAGCTCTACTATCAGATACTGGAGATCGTGTGGTTCCACACATGCACAAGTGTACAACAATAGAACTTTAACACGGACTATAGCTCAAGTTCATAATAACTGTAATTTACAGAAGAATATCATAACTTTATAATTGTATAGCTTTAGAGTGTCTCAATGTTTATTTCAGTGTCTTTTAATATCTTTCTATGTTCTTAACGCCTGATGAAGTCAATCTCGACGAAACATGTTGCGTTTTCAAATAAATCTCAATTTGTTATAATTCTCGGGTTTATAGTCAGTTTATATTAAAAATGAATGTATATATAGATAGATAGTTAGATAATAAAATAAATCTGTAGCATGCTATGTTGTTGGTAAGCAATGTAGTATAAGAGAAAAAAATTATTTTTCTTGAATGCTTTCTCATAACATTTAACTACTAAAGTAGTTAAATGTTATGAGAAATTTGTTTTAAAATTTTGCTATAATAATTTGTATTTTTATTTATGCATTATAAATTTTTCAAAATAAAATGCTAAGATACACTGATCAAAGCAATTAGGAGATATTTTAATTTCTGTTGGATAATTATAAATTTCTGCAAATAATTATAACTATTGGATACTTTATACATGAATAAATATTTCTTACTTATGGATAGGGTGTAATTGATGAGATATTGTTTAAATAATCAATATTTATTGCAAATTTAACAAATTGTACATTTTAGCGTGAAATAATTTTAACAAGAATAGCCAAAATCGTTTTTATTAATTTTTAATAGTGTATGGTTGATTGCATCTTGATTGCATGGACCGGATAAGATGATCAAGCAGTTCTTGTGGGATATTTCCCCACTCTTCTGTAAGAGCAATTTTGAGCTCTTGAAGCGATAGTGGTGGCATCAGTCGAGCAGAAACACGCCTATCTAAATATCCCAGGTATGTTCGATTGGATTAATCCAGTGAACAGGCAGGCCAGTCCATTCGTTCAATACCTTCTTCCTCAAACCACTCTTGTACCAAATTTGCATGGTGTGGTCAAGCATTGTCATCCATAAAAAGGAATTCTTGGCTAATTGCAGCAGCATATGGACTAACTATAGGTTCCAAAATCTCATTTTGGGCTGTTTCTGATAAAATAGAGACCACCTATACTTATTCCAGCCCATACCATCAAACTCCCACCTTGATGTTGGGCGTCTTCACGAACAAACTGTGGATTATTTCTTGTTCCACTTTCATATCATCTAGATAACCAACATATCTTGATCCATATCAAGATACATCGGTTATCTGGTTGCAGACTGAACCTGGACTTGTCACTAAAAAAGTACTTCGAGCATATAAACCTATAGCATGAAGACAATTTCAAACATTTCCCATCTCCAGAAAGCAATTCCAAAGTCGTGAAATTAGACTTTGAGATACACGAAATGCTTGAGTGACAACTTGCTGCATTTGTCCAGCTAATCGACCAATGGCTCTCCAAGCCATGGATTCTGGGATATCATGTTGCTCTGCCATTTTTAACAAAATAATGGGTGGTAGGTTACACAAGTTTACAATTAAAGTGATAATTATGCACTGTGGAATTGAGTGCAATAAACCATGCTTTTATTCCCTCACATGCTAATACTGCTAAGACACATTTCAACATGTCTTAACATGATTTTGTATGCAGTTGCGTGTTCTACACTGTTGTATATTAAGATTATTTTAAAATAAATATGTTTCATTTGTAAATTATTTTTATTTACAAATATAAATAAACTGATCTTGTTTTATACAAACAAGATAAGTTGTATAAAAATGATACAAACTTATCTTGTATAATTTTTATAAATGTTTTTAAAAAAACTAAATTTTAAATATTATGATGACAAAACAAAGTAATACATTCTTTAATTCTTGCTATATTATGTGCCATCCAGTTGTTTTTGACTCTTGATGATCTTGTGAACAAAGGTTGTCCATCCCACTCAGCCTCTTGTCCTTTCTTTCAGCAGTTGTAAGCTCAAGTTGGTAAGTTCTTTTATGTTGTCCATCCAACTCCTTTGTGGTTTTTCCTCTTCTTCTCATTCCCTCAATTTTTCCTAACATAATAGCCATTTTCAATGAATCATTAGCTCGCATAATATGTCCAGAGTACACCAACTTCTGTTTAGCAATCATTTTAAGAGTATAAAAACTTCCTGTTTTTATACTCTTAAAATCTTATTGGTCATTCTTGCAGTCCATGGGATTCATGATAGTCTCCTCCACATCCATTATTCAAATGAATCAATTCATTCTCTGTCTTTCTTAATAATCCAGCTTTCACATCCATACATCACTATTGGAAATGCCATTGCTTTGAAAACTATTCTAAATTTTGTGGCCTCAATCATACTTCTATATTTCATAATTTTTGTCAAGTTTAACATAGCTTTTTTTTTTCCCCATGACTACACTACACTTTGATCGTTCTTTTGATTTCATCTTTGCATTTAGCATCATTTCTGATTCTGGACCTCGATAAATCATAACTTTCAACGATTTCTGTTTTATCTCTCTCTCTCTACACCATCTGTCCAAAAAGAAACCGATCTTTTGATAGAAAATAAAACACAGGCCAATTATAATTATTCAGATCATTTATTTCAATCAATATACTCTCCCTCAGCTTCAATACAGCGTTTGACACAGTCAATTAACTCGTTAAATGAGTTTTTTATATCAGTTTTTGGGATACTGTTGAAGGTTATGGTTACTGCCGCTTAAACGATTTCAGTGGTGTCGTATCGCTTTCCTTTCATTGTCAAATGAAGTCGGGGGAAGAGAAAGAAGTCACAGGGTGCTAAATAAGGTGAATACGGCGAGTGATCCAACACACAAACTTTGTTTTTGGTCAAAAACTGTCTCGCAATGTTCGAACAATGAGATAGTGCATTATCGTGCAAAAGTGACCAGCTGCCTGCATCACGATATTCATGCTGTACTTGACGAATTCTTGCTTTCAGTTGCTCCGAGATAAAACTCATCATTTTGCCAGGTGGAACGAATTCTTTGTGTGGATAATGCCCTTGGAATCGTAGAAACAAATCAACATTGTCTTTACTTTTGACTTCTCCAAGCTACTTTTTTCGGATGCTCCTCTTCTGGTGCTCTCCACTCAGCACTCTGGCACTTTGTTTAGAGCTCATACTCAAAATACCATGTGTCGTCACCAGTAACGATCATTTTAAGAAAGTTTAAGTCCTTACAAGGGTTTTAATTAGGTCCTTTCAGTGTTCAATTTGATGCATTTTTTGGTTGTTTGTCAACTTTTGGGGAACAAATTGCAAATTCAATTTACGAAGGCCCAAATTCTTGGTCAAAATGTTGTGCACAGTTGATTTTGGAATCCCCATTTCATCTTCAATCAATCTCATGGACGATTTCGGGTTTCCTTTGTTGAAATCACTCACTTTTTGGATGTTAACTTCGCTTAGTCCAGTTTTTGGACGGCCCAGCTTTTCGTCGTCCTCAAGCATCTCACAACCACTTTGAAATCACTTAAACCACTCATAAACTTGAGTACGGGATAAGCATTCATCACTGTATGCTTTTTGATGTGTTTCAGTAAAACTTTTACGAAGTTTAACACAAAAGTCAATCGCAGCTCTCTGTTCAAAACTCATTTTCCGAGTATTCGTCAAAACACACTGTTACTCTTGGCACTATAACTTGGCTTCTAATGAAACAAATGTCATAAACAGTTGACACAACACTAATGAAGGTTGCCGCTTTTGACAACAAAAAGATACAACAGGTAGCATCAGTAGTTTCTTCTATTTCCAAAAAGTTCAGTTTCTTTTTGGACAGAGGGTGTATTATAAATTAATTTAAATAGCCAGAAGCAATTGTGATTCTCACAATCACAAATCATAAACATTTGTGATTGTCACAATTGTCATAAACAGTGTCAACATTTGTTTATGACATTTGTTTCATTAGAAGCCGAATTATAGTGACAGTGTGTTTTGACAAATGGTCGGAAAACGAGTTTCAAACAGAGAGCTGCAATTGACTTTTGTGTTAAACTCGGTAAAGGTTTTACCGAAACGCATCAAATGCTTCAAAAAGCATACGGTGATGAATGCTTATCCCGTCTCAAGTTTACGAGTGGTTTAAACGATTTCAAAGTGGTCATGAGACGCTTGAGGACAACGAAAAGCCGGGCTTTCCAAAATCTGGACTGAGAGAAGTTAACATCCAAAAAGTGCATGATTTCATCAAAGAAAACCCGAAATCATCCATGAGATTAATTGAAGATGAATTGGGGATTACAAAATCAAACTGTGCACAACATTTTGACTGAGAGTTTGTGCCTTCGTAAATTGAATTCGCAATTTGTTCCCCACTAGTTGACCAACGACAAAAAAAAAAAAAAAAAAAAAAAATTGAACACTGCAAGGACCTCATTAAAACCGCTCGTAAGAACTTAAACGTCCTTGAAACGATCCTTACTGGTGATGAAACGTGTTTTGAGTATGAGCCTGAAACAAAGCTCTAGAGTGCTGAGTGGAGACCACCAGAAGAGGGACATCTGAAAAAAAAGTCGCTTGGAGAAGTCAAAAGTAAAGACAATGCTGATTTGTTTCTATGATTCCAAGGGCATTATCCACAAAGAATTCGTTCTGCCTTACCAAGCGGTCAATGGTGAGTTTTATCTTGAAGTTTTGAGGCGATCGATAGCAAGAATTCGTCATGTATGGCATGAATATTGCGATGCAGGCAGCTGGTCACTTTTGCACGATAATGCACCATCTCCTCATTTGAACATAGGGAGACAGTTTTTGAGCAAAAACAAGTTTGTGTGTTGGATCACTCACCATATTTACCTGATTTAGCACCTTGTGACTTCTTTCTCTTCCCCTGACTTCATTTGCCGATGAAAGGAAAGCGATTGAAAACGTACCCACGACCCTCAACAGTATCCGAAAAACCGATATAAAAAACTTATTTAACAAATTAATTGACCATGCCAAATGTTGTATCGAAGCTGATGGAGAGTATATCAATCGAAATAAATGATTTGAATAATTATGATTGGCCTGTGTTTTATTTTCTATCAAAAGTTTGGTTTCTTTTTGGACAGAGGGTGTATTTTTCTAGTTTTTAATTATGGATAGAACATAACGTAGAACATAATCTCCTTTCTCTCTTTTAATTACCCATGACTAGATCGTTTAAATTAGACGGCATTGAAACAATATTTTATGTATAAAAATATCTGCCTTGAATGCAAAACTCTATTAATCTCTTAGGACAAATTCCAAGTGGTCCTAGAAGAACAAAAGGTACAAAACAAATTCCTGTCTCCCAGCAGTATGGTTATAGTGGCTATGGGCAAGGACCACAGTTATTTGATGACACGAGTGAAGCTTATTCATCACCCCCACCACCACCACCACCATATATCCAACGAGCTGGATCTGTACAAGGTACATTTTAATTTATTTTCCCAACCAGTTCTTCCTAAAGAAATTTTAAACAGCTTCACTGTTCTGAAATTTATTTTTGAAATATTACTTTAAATGTTTTTCTTGTGTTAAATTATACTTTTACTCATTAATGATCATGAGCCTGTTTATCGGTGATTTTAATAAAGGAGTTGGAAATTTATTTTCTTGAATATTCTTCAGTGCACCCCCTATGCATATTAATGTGAATATGTGGGAACTTTATATATCTTTCATTGTACATTCTAATGGCATTTATGACAATTTGATAGTTTTACAATTATTTCAACTGATCATATTTTCAATTGGTCATTGTCTATAATTTTTAAACTTTCAACTGAATGAGAGATTCTTTTTTTTCTCTTTTATAAGTTTAAAAAGTCATACAAAGTTTTAGAGGGTATCTAAGAAAGAATTTTGGATTTTGTCTTTAACCACATCGCCATGGAGATTCAGAAAGGAGGTATGTGCAATATTATTATTATCAAGGCTTCCATGTCCTCCTTCTCATTCACACTGGATGGACTACTTCAACAGCCAAACTGTTCAACTTACTCATTGCTCTGAGAAGGAAAATGCTAATTTTTCAACCATATCTTAACCACACACAAACTTAACTTCCATGGATGCCCACCTGTGTTGTCCCCACCTTTATATAATGGAAAATTTCATCAGTTGTTGCAAGTTTTTTTTTTTCACTTGGTTAAACTATAAATTAATGATACCAAGAATATAATTTATTGGTATCTTTATATTCATCAGTTGATAACCTATAATACTCTTTCAGAAGTATATAGACCTTTATCATATCACTGCTCTTTCATGTTTACCGGTGTCTGCAGTTTACATGCTCTCAATCTGTTCTTGTAATCTACATTTCATAAGCCCAATCATCTTTGTAATGCTTCTTTGCAGCCTTTTCACAAATTCTTTATCCCTTTAGAACCCAGTAGACCCGATCTGTGCACAGTATTCAGATGCAGTCATATCAAGGTCTCGTGAAGAAGCAAAATCACTTCAATATCCTTATATATCAATATTTGTTTGAACATTGCAGTTATTCCTCTGAGTTGTATTTGCAGTTTTTTAAATGTGACATGACATTTGAACACCAGTTTTCTACCTTTCCTTTCTTATTCAATTTCCTTTACCTCTTCAGTTTCCTGAAGCATAATTCCATGTATATACACTGCTTGGAAAGAAGTCAAGGATATCATCATCATCATCATCATCATCAAATTCCTGCCATGTACCCTCAAGGGGTGTACAGGATATGACAGTACTACATGAAAAAATTACATCATTACTAACTTCCTATCTACAATTTTCCTCCAAATCAGTCTGTTACTTGTCAAGACTCCAACATTATCAGATCTTATATTTCTATCGTCTAAGGCACTTTGTACCGTATCAATCCACCTATATCTTGGTCTTTCTCTGGGTCGTTTTCCTGCCAACCTGGCAGAGAACACTTGTTTTGCTAATCTTTCCTCTCCCATTCTATTTAAGTGACCATACCATCTGAGATTAGCTCTGCTAACGCATTCCTGGATGCTGACAATGTCAAGTTCTTTCCTAATATCCTCATTTTTAATATGATGTTGCCATTGATGCCATCTGTTCACGCCTCTAATCTTTCTCAGAACTCTCATATCTGCGGTCTCTAGTCTTTGGTCAAGTGTTTTACTTCTGACCCAGCTCTCAGATCCATAAGTTAAAATTGGTTTGAACACAGTCTTGTATACAGCTAATTTAGTGTTCCGACTAATTTCTTTCTTATTCCATATGAATTTATTCAATTGACTTCCCACGATACCAGCTTTGCTGATTCTGTTGTCTATTTCTCTATTTAGTTTACCATCTTCAGTAAAAATTGTGCCTAAGTAGCTGATGTGTTTTACTTGTTCCACAGGTTCTCCATTCACAACACAGCTAACATTTTCAATGATTCTGCCTATTTTCATTGTCTTTGTCTTTTTATTGCTGACCTTCATGCCATATCTATTACAACAGCTATTCAATTTAGTCAGAGAATCTTGCAGACTTGTAGCGGATTTATTTAGAAGTATAACATCATCCGCATAAAGCAAAGAGCTGACATTAACATCTCCAATTTTGATATCAGGTTTAATACCACATTCCTTCATAATGTGATCCATATAGATAATGAATAACAGAGGGGATAATGTACATCCTTGTCTCACACCAGATTTAACATTAAACCATCTTCCTGTACTTCCTTCAATTCTAACTGCTGACTCACAACTCAAATAAAGACTAAGTATTGCTTGATATAATGCCCCATTGACACCATATAACTGCAGCGTATTGAATAGCTTCTCTCTTGGCACCTTGTCATATGCCTTTTCCAAATCGACAAAACTTAAATACAGATCTTTGTTATATTCCCATGCTTTCTCGACTATTTGTCGTAAAGTGAAGATCTGATCCTGACAGCCTCTATTTGGTCTGAATCCAGCTTGTTCTTCACCAAGCTTTTCTTTCACAATTCTTCTCAACCGTTTCTCAAGTATACTTGCATAGATCTTTCCAGGAACACTCAGTAGGGAAATACCTCTGTAATTCTCATATGCAGTTTTATTTCCCTTTTTATATATGGGTACTATGAGAGCTCTACTCCAATCATCGGGAATTCGTCCCTCTGTCCAGGCTTTCTGAACTATGCAGTGCAGCCACTGTAAGACTCTTATACCACCATACTTCAGCATTTCTGGTCGAATATCATCTACTCCTGCTGCCTTTCCACATTTCAAGCCTTTGATGGCTTTTTCTACTTCAAGTATGGATATGTATTCCTGACTGCATGCCTGGTCAGTGTTTTTTATCACTGTGCTGTCATCACTGCTTGTTTCATTTAGCAGTTTTTCAAAGTAATTACTCCATACTTCAAGGATATCTTTTTCTCCTGTTTTCATTTCACCTTTATCATCTCTAATTCCTTTTATAGCACTCTTTCCTCCATTCCTAAGCTTCTTCAACAACCTCCAGAATATTTTGCCACCTTCTTGATATTTATTTTCTATATTCTTGCCAAAGTCTTCCCATGACTTTTGTTTAGCTAGTTTTACACACTGTTTAGCTTTCTTACATTTGTCTCTGTATTCTGTAAGAGTAAAAGCTGACTTATTTGCCAGGAACTTTTGATATGCTTTCTTCTTTTCCTTCACTGCCTCTTTAACTTCCTGTGTCCACCAGGGAGTTCTGATTTTTTTATCCTTGCACACAACCTCACCACATGCCTCTCTGGCAGAATCAATCAATGTTTCCTTCAGAGTTTGCCACTGAATCTCCAAGGTTTGATTCCTGTTCTCAAACTCTTTCATTTTCTTTTCAATAATCTTTGTGTATTTTAGTCTACAGTTCACATCTGAGAGCTGCTCAACTTTTATTCGCTTTAAAACTTTCTTACATGTTATTCTTTTCAATATGAAATTCAATTTTATCCTGCTCAAGACTAAATAGTGATCACTTCCAATTTCAAATCCTCTGTACACTCTGGTGTCCTGCACCAGGGAGAAAACATCACTATCAACAATAACATAGTCAATGAGACTTTTCTTATTCCTTGCCTCTTCTCTCCATGTGAATTTGTGCACATTTTTATGTTGGAACATGGTGTTAGTAATAACCAGTCCATGTCCTGAGCAGAAATCCAACAGATATTTGCCATTATTATTAGCTTTGCTCTTTTCTCCAAATTTTCCCAAAATATTTTTGTATGTCTCACAATCATTTCCTACTCTACTATTTAGATCCCCAACAAGGACCAACTTTTCCTTTTTCATTGTGTCAGTTGCTTTTTCTAAAGCCTCAAAAAATTCCTTCACTTCTACCTTAGTAGAACGTTCTGTGGGACCATAGGCACAAATAAGTCTCATTGTCCAGTTCCCCATTCTCATATTTGCCCACATTACATTACTCTACTTGAGACTGACTGCCATTCAAGAAGATTAGCCTCGTATTTTGTGTTGAATACTATAGCTACTCCTTCTTTTCCATGATTGTCATTGCCTGAATATAACATTTTGTATTTATTGCTCAGAAAGATCTCACCAGTTTTGGTCTTTTTTGTTTCGGTCACCCCTATTATGTCGATCTGGTACTTATCTAATTCCTCAGCTAGCTCCATTTCTTTGCCATTCAGGCTTCTTACGTTGATAGTACCGATCTTTAACTCTGGTGATGTTGAGTTGGGGTTTGTTTTCAGATTTGTTCCAGTAGCTGACTTTTCGCTGTTCGCCCTGGTTCCCTGGCGAAAACAACGGGGACCTTGTTTAACCGGGCGACGCCCCAGCCAGCATGAAATTTTGTCATGTTGTACCATCATTTTTTATTTTGGTTTAACCAATAAGAATACAATTTGGTCAGCTAAATCCCAAATTGCCAGCCCATCCTCGTTCGTTCAGTATCAAAGTAGATACCCAACAGGGTGCACCACGAGAAGGTGAGGATTGGACATTAGGTCAGAAGCCCTGGTCGGTTCTCCGCATTCCTTTAAAGGCTATGTGGAGGTCTCCTCTCAGTTATACAGCTTTGACCCTTAAGCACCCCGTCAAGGATATCTCTGTAGACAAAGTGCATCATGCCATGTAGCAAGTCATGTATTTGTAGCCGGTATTAATTGGAGGAATATGGTGCTCCCAAGTCATTGCAACTGTGTCTCAGTAAAATGACTGTGAGGAGGAAACTGATGGAGTTTGAAAGAGGCATTGTGTTAGGATGCCAAATTGTTGACAAATTGGGCCATCCCAGGTCAACAATCATTGATACCATACTGAGGTGGAAGTGCAGGAGTGAGGGAAGTCAACTACAAGTGCCATTTGAGGTGGATGTCCCAACACACTCACTGAATGTGACCATAGAGTGTTACAAAGAATAATATGTAAAAATGACCATTCGTTGGCAGACACGTTGAATATGCCAATAATCTTAGGCCAAAACATATCCACAATGGCTGCAATCTCTAAGCCAATTTTTATTATTGAATCTGGTGTTTTTATATATTTACATACACAGTCTGCTTGGTCTAGTTAGCTGACTTTTTCTTTTCTGTTCACACACACTCAAAGTCTGAAACCAAAATATTTCCACACCGTCATCAGATCCATAACCATGTCCAATAACATCATTGTTATTGCATGCTGTAGCTGAACTTGCACACATTCTCACCGTTCCTCACATGGCGATCTAGTTTCCCCCGACTCTCTTTAGGTCTCAATTTCTTTATGCTCCTGATGCAAAATCCATTCAAGTGCTTGCTCTCTCTTATACGGATCTTTTCTACTATCAAACTCGTTCCACACATTCAAAAATTCACATCTATTTCTTGTATACAGGCTGTGCATTGAATCTTATGCTATCATAGCTCTTCTCCTTAACTTAGTTCCGTCGTATCTTGATAATAAGCTAACAATTTTTACTCTCTCACTTTTCTTTCTTTGTTTCAACAATCCTTTCATATCCTCTCTCCTACTATACCATCTCCTTTTCTGTTTCTCTATTATATTTGCTACAGTGGGCAGGTGAGGACTACTCACATCTTTGATTTTTGCTCCCTTGAGAAGGGCAGTGCAAATTTCATGATTATATCAGTATACCATATTATTTATTTTATTATATTTTTTGGTATGCAATAATGACTTTTTTGTTATTATTGATTGCAGTCCTATACATGATTCTGTCAAGCAAGATTGCTTATCCTGTATTCTCTTTTCCACTGATGATATGAGAATGGAAATAACATGCAATGTTTTCCTTTTTCAAAATTAATTAGGAGATATTCTCCTTGTTTTAGTTTCATTTAATGTAATTCAATATGAGCCTTATTCACAACATTGTGCATTTTTTCTCGATAAATATATTCTGCATAGCCCAAGAAGAAAAAAGTCTACTTCTAAGTCAGAACTTCATGGAGTTTGTGTTGATAACCTTTTTGATCCACCAGCCAGAAAAGAAGGTAACCAGAGCACTGTACAGTCAACCCTCCTATAATGCGATTCATTCGTACCGCGTTATATGGAAACCGTCTTATAAGAAACTCAGAATTAGTACGAATCAGATTGATTCATACCGCGTTATATGGGAACCACCCTTTAAACGATTTAAAATTTGGATTTTGTCCTGAAGAGATATAAACTTTCTTTTTAACTGTTTTCTTGTTTCTTTTGTGTCTGACATTATGCAAACCTGGGGTTAACAATTATTTTATTATTATTATATTACAACAAATAAAAAATATTACCTACAGTATTGTGTAATGTTGTTCAATTACGATAACACAAATTAAGCGAGCAAAAGGCACTTTATTGAACACTAATCGTGATATGTACGTCTGCACGGATTTACAGACAGTTTCCTACTAAGTTGCACTTAAAATTGATGACAAAGTGGGTGGTTGCAACAGCGAAAGTTCGGCAGCGCTATTGGATAAAAAAATTCATGCAAATACGCAACAGCCAATCATACGGTCTATTTTAAGCATTAAAACAGAGCACTGTGAACAATCTCGCATCGTTTCTTCACTTATAGGGGAATTCCCCGTTAATTTCAACTGTAAAAATTTAGCACATAGATAAATTCATGCTATAGAGAATCTTCTTAAACCAATTAAGTTGATGGAATGTTATTGAACGGAAACCGCGTTATAGGAGGGCTGTTGCAATTTTGGCTCCGCGTTATATGGAAACCGTGTTATAAGAGTACCGCATTATAGGAGGGTTGACTGTATATGATCACACTGAAATATAATGGTTCATCATCCTTATGGAAAGTAAGACCCTTTGAACTCAGCTGTTTAATAAAAACCTACAAACTCTCTAATATTTCCCAGTAAACTCTGTATTTTCTGTGATGAAGAGCACTCAAATGATGTAAGAAGTTATGCCATATCACATATTTATGTTGAGAATGTCATGAACATTTCTAATCACATGTGGATTTTCAGTCATCCAAATCGTGTAGTTGTATTGATTACTACAATAATCGTGTGAAAAATTCTCTCATTTACCGAAAATAATTTTGTTGAAGTACCTATTCTTTACATTGATTACTTCGAACATAAACATCACATAGTTTGCCTTTATGGGTTATCATGTGTAAAAAGATTTTTTTCACTTGATTCTACTATAAATTGGAAGATTTATAGTAGAATGAAGATGCCAAGACATTATATTTTTGGTTTAATCCTTATAGTGTGAGCAAACAAAGTTTGTGCGAGAAATATCTTCTCTACTGGGCTACTTGTATATAGAGGCTAATGATGTCACATCAATTGCCTTAGTATCCCATAATGCAGAAGCATGCTATGAATTATGGGAAGGGCCACTATCCAGACCAGTTTTCACCAGTGTGTTAAAATGCGGGGATATCTCTCTCTAATTCTTTCCAAAAATTTGTGCAGTCATTTAGATCACCCAATGATGAGTGACCCAAAGAATCATTTAACTCATTACTTAGCAGTGGTTCTACTCAGTACAAGCTCACAATGATCCTTTCCACATCCACAGTAAAACTGCATCAGTGGGAGCCAAAACCCACCATGGTTACGAACGAATAACATTTCTGGCTAGATGGGTGAAGCAAAATTGCTTTTCATATTTCCCTTTGTCTGTAATGAAAGAGCTTTGAATGGAGTATTTGTGAGCTATATGCTCGCCCATTGAGGGCAGTGAAATTAGCTGTGTTCAGCTGAACTTAAGATAGACTTTGGTCTTTTATATTTGTAACTTTCCGCTTCATTATATTCTGAAGCTTCCTTGATTAACGGATTTGGATGGTTGCTTGTCTTGGTAAAGAACTTCTCAGCTAGATCTAGGAGAAGGGAAGAGATATAAGGGATATTAACTTCTCTATCTGGGAGTTTCTAATAAACCAAGGGGCATCTGGAATCATCCTCGGGCACTTATTCTGTTATCTCTGAAGTTTCAGAATGTTTGTATTCATGGTGTGGCTCCATGCGGGGGGATGCGTAAGTGATGACCGGTCGAATTACCATCTTGTAAATTGTTAATTTTGTTTGTGTGTCCAGTTTACTTTGTCTGTTGATCATAGGGTAGAGCTGTGCTTTGGATGTCTTCGAGGTATTATAACTTATATGTTTGCTGAATAGGCGTTTACTATCAAGAATCACTCCAAGATATTTAACTTCAGTCTGCCATGGAATCTTTACTCCCAATAAATAAATTTCCTCCATGCTATGGATTTTTTTTCTAGTAAACAGTATGGCTGAGCTTTTCTGGGGGTTAACTTGAATCCTCCAGTCTGCCATTCACTTTTCTAAAATGTGTATGTTGGTTTTAAGTCTTCTAGTTGCCAGTTTTGGGCTCAGAGATCTTGCCATCAGTGCAGTATCATCTGCATATAATGCAGTGAATGTTGTTCTCGGGTTCAGAGGGATGTCCGCTACGTGGATTGAGAACAGGAGAGGGACCAGAAGAGATCCCTGAGGTACGCCTGCCAAGACCCTGCGTCTGGTTGAAACTGTTTCGCCGACCCTAACCTGCATATATCTGTCTTTCAGGTAAGAGTGGATTATTTTTATTAACTTGATTGGCAAGTTAAATTTTATCAGTTTGTAGAGAAGGCCTTGATGCCATACTTTGTCAAACGCCTTCTCTGCGTCGATGAAGATGGCAGCTGTATTGAGTTTCCAGTTATAGCCTTTAGTAATGATTTCTACCAGCCGGTGTACTTGTTGAGCTGTACTATGGGCCTTTTGGAAGCCAAACTGTTCGTTAGGCAAAATTCCTAACTTATCTGTTTCTGCTTGGAATCTTGAGAGGATCACTTTCTCTGTCACCTTTCTGAGGATGGACAACAGGCTTGTGGATCTGTAGCTTTTGGGAAGGTGAGGATTTTTTCAATGGCATGATGGTGGCTGTTCTCCATGTAGTAGGAAAATGCTGGAATCTAAAAATGGCATTTGTAATGTTGACGAGATGGACTATGGCCTTTCTTGGAAGTAGTTTTACTATTCTGTTAATTATGCAATCTAGTCCTGGAGCTTTTTTACTGTTTACATGGGTGATGATATTTATCATTTCTGCCAGATTTGTAGGAGTTGTTGGATCGTACTTCTTTCTTGTATTCGATCTGCCATCTTGTTCCATCTTGTTTTAACTTAGTTTTTAAACAAGTAATTAGTTGCTGGTTGATTACTAATTATAATATAGAGAAATTTATATTTTTAGACTGCGCCACTCTATCTAGATTAGTCTATTGGAATATAGTGGAACCAACCAATAACTAATTTTTTTATCATCATCATCATCATCATCATCATATTCCTGCCATGTACCCTCAAGGGGTGTACAGGATATGACAGTACTACATGAACAAATTACATCATTACTAACTTCCTATTTACAATTTTCCTCCAAATCAGTCTGTTACTTGTCAAGACTCCAACATTATCAGATCTTATATTTCTATCGTCTAAGGCACTTTGTACCGTATCAATCCACCTATATCTTGGTCTTCCTCTGGGTCGTTTTCCTGCCAACCTGGAAGAGAACACTTGTTTTGCTAATCTTTCCTCTCCCATTCTATTTAAGTGACCATACCATCTGAGATTAGCTCTGCTAACGCATTCCTGGATGCTGACAATGTCAAGATCTCTCCTAATATCCTCATTTTTAATATGATATTGCCATCGATGCCATCTGTTCACGCCTCTAATCTTTCTCAGGACTCTCATATCTGCGGTCTCTAGTCTTTGGTCAAGTGTTTTACTTCTGACCCAGTTCTCAGATCCATAAGTTAAAATTGGTTTGAACACAGTCTTGTATACAGCTAATTTAGTGTTCCGACTAATTTCTTTCTTATTCCATATGAATTTATTCAATTGACTTCCCACGATACCAGCTTTGCTGATTCTGTTATCTATTTCTATATTTAGTTTACCATCTTCAGTAAAAATTGTGCCTAAGTAGCTGAAATGTTTTACTTGTTCCACAGGTTCTCCATTCACAACACAGTTGACATTTTCAATGATTCTGCCTATTTTCATTGTCTTTGTCTTTTTATTGCTGACCTTCATACCATATCTATTACAACAGCTATTCAATTTAGTCAGAGAATCTTGCAGACTTGTAGCGGATTTATTTAGAAGTATAACATCATCCGCATAAAGCAAAGAGCTGACATTGACATCTCCAATTTTGATATCTGGTTTAATACCACATTCCTTCATAATGTGATCCATATAGATAATGAATAACAGAGGGGATAATGTACATCCTTGTCTCACACCAGATTTAACATTAAACCATCTTCCTGTACTTCCTTCAATTCTAACTGCTGACTCACAACTCAAATAAAGACTTAGTATTGCTTGATATAATGCCCCATTGACACCATATAACTGCAGCGTATTGAATAGCTTCTCTCTTGGCACCTTGTCATATGCCTTTTCCAAATCGACAAAACTTAAATACAGATCTTTGTTATATTCCCATGCTTTTTCGACTATTTGTCGTAAAGTGAAGATCTGATCCTGACAGCCTCTATTTGGCCTGAATCCAGCTTGTTCTTCACCAAGCTTTTCTTCCACAATTCTTCTCAACCGTTTCTCAAGTATACTTGCATAGATCTTGCCAGGAACACTCAGTAGGGAAATACCTCTGTAATTCTCACATTCAGTTTTATTTCCCTTTTTATATATGGGTACTATGAGAGCTCTACTCCAATCATCGGGAATTCGTCCCTCTGTCCAGGCTTTCTGAACTATGCAGTGCAGCCACTGTAAGACTCTTATACCACCATACTTCAGCATTTCTGGTCGAATATCATCTACTCCTGCTGCCTTTCCACATTTCAAGCCTTTGATGGCTTTTTCTACTTCAAGTATGGATATGTATTCCTGACTGCATGCCTGGTCAGTGTTTTTTATCACTGTGCTGTCATCACTACTTGTTTCATTTAGCAGTTTTTCAAAGTAATTACTCCATACTTCAAGGATATCTTTTTCTCCTGTTTTCATTTCACCTTTATCATCTCTAATTCCTTTTACAGCACTCTTTCCTCCATTCTTAAGCTTCTTCAACAACCTCCAGAACATTTTGCCACCTTCTTGATATTTATTTTCTATATTCTTGCCAAAGTCCTCCCATGACTTTTGTTTAGCTAGTTTTACACACTGTTTAGCTTTCTTACATTTGTCTCTGTATTCTGTAAGAGTAAAAGCTGACTTATTTGCCAGGAACTTTTGATATGCTTTCTTCTTTTCCTTCACTGCCTCTTTAACTTCCTGTGTCCACCAGGGAGTTCTGATTTTTTTATCCTTGCACACAACCTCACCACATGCCTCTCTGGCAGAATCAATCAATGTTTCCTTCAGAGTTTGCCACTGAATCTCCAAGGCTTGATTCCTGTTCTCAAACTCTTTCATTTTCTTTTCAATAATATTTCTGTATTTTAGTCTACAGTTCACATCTGAGAGCTGCTCAACTTTTATTCGCTTTAAAACTTTCTTACATGTTATTCTTTTCAATATGAAATTCAATTTTATCCTGCTCAAGACTAAATAGTGATCACTTCCAATTTCACATCCTCTGTACACTCTGGTGTCCTGCACCAGGGAGAAAACATCACTGTCAACAATAACATAGTCAATGAGACTTTTCTTATTCCTTGCCTCTTCTCTCCATGTGAATTTGTGCACCTTTTTATGTTGGAACATGGTGTTAGTAATAACCAGTCCATGTCCTGAGCAGAAATCCAACAGATATTTGCCATTATTATTAGCTTTGCTCTTTTCTCCAAATTTTCCCAAAATATTTTTGTATGTCTCACAATCATTTCCTACTCTACTATTTAGATCCCCAACAAGGACCAACTTTTCCTTTTTCATTGTGTCAGTTGCTTTTTCTAAAGCCTCAAAAAATTCCTCCACTTCTACCTTAGTAGAACCTTCTGTGGGACCATAGGCACAAATAAGTCTCATTGTCCAGTTCCCCATTCTCATATTTGCCCACATTACTCTACTTGAGACTGACTGCCATTCAAGAAGATTAGCCTCATATTTTGTGTTGAATACTATGGCTACTCCTTCTTTTCCTTGATTGTCATTGCCTGAATATAACATTTTGTATTTATTGCTCAGAAAGATCTCACCAGTTTTGGTCTTTTTTGTTTCAGTCACCCCTATTATGTCGATCTGGTACTTATCTAATTCCTCAGCTAGCTCCATTTCTTTGCCATTCAGGCTTCTTACATTGATAGTACCGATCTTTAACTCTGGTGATGTTGAGTTGGGGTTTGTTTTCAGATTTGTTCCAGTAGCTGACTTTTCGCTGTTCGCCCTGGTTCCCTGGCGAAAACAACGGGGGCCTTGTTTAACCGGGCGACGCCCCAGCCGGCATGAAATTTTGTCATGTTGTACCATCATTTTTTATTTTGGTTTAACCAATAAGAATACAATTTGGTCGGCTAAATCCCAAATTGCCAGCCCATCCTCGTTCGTTCAGTATCAAAGTAGATACCCAACAGGGTGCACCACGAGAAGGTGAGGATTGGACATTAGGTCAGAAGCCCTGGTCGGTTCTCCGCATTCCTTTAAATGCTATGTGGAGGTCTCCTCTCAGTTATACAGCTTTGACCCTTAAGCACCCCCTAATTTTTTTTATAGTAACTTTATTTCTTATACAGGCCGAGTTTATCTCTCTTAATTTTAAAGCTCCCGCTAGGCCGATAATTTTGTGAACGGTGCAATAAACAAGATTCAGGCAAACACAAATTTAAAATCAATAAAACGAAACATTTAATTCAGGGTCATATAATATACACTTAAGCTCAACTCTGACAAGAAAATAATATAAATATCTTAGCATACAGGTCACAACATCTTATAGATTCAATCTATGATCACTCTGCTGTCAAACTTACAGCTTTCACAACATTGAATTAACTTCTAATAGAGTTCAATATCACAAACTCTCTTAATAACAATTTTTACTATTATCACACAGTCGGTAAAGTCTCAATACATTAATGGTGGCAACAACTGCTTCACAAGTATTCACTTTCATACTTCTTACTCCGGCTGATTTCAGCAAAAAACGTTATAGTTAATGTGGGGAATAACAGGAGGAATCACACATATATTTCTGCACTGAAGTAACACATAAATGGACAGTTCTTACTGGGTAAATCCTTTGCTCATCAATTTCACTATGGGCACACTTAATAACTGTATTTATTTCGCACACTATGGCAGTACTAATTAGAATAAATCTTCTCAATGATAATTGAACTTTTAATGGTTGCACTTTACATGTATGGACGTATTTGGATAAAGGAAAATGCTCATTCCTTCCTTAACACTATTTGATTAATTCGGCACTCTGTTAAAGTTCCATGAAACTAATGGAACATGCAGTAATTCTTTAACTTCTAGAATTATTCTCAGTTGCCTAATACTTTCCGGTAATTTAGTAGCTTAATTACAGCACTAAGGTTCTAGTTACAGCAATCCTTTGCATTCCTTTTCTGCTACTCCGTATTTTCCTCGTCTGCCTGTGCTATACTAAAATGCTCTCCTATCCCTGAGTGGTCTGTCCTGATAAAGAAAAGAGCCACGGTTTTCTCTGCTCTTAGCTTATATACCTCCCTTCTATTTTCCCGCCAAAACGTTTCTCGTGCTCTTGTTTATGTCAAATTCCTTCTCTCAGTTCAATACAATATCTTGCCATTCACGCATGTGCCAGCTATTTCTCGCCCGTCTCCATAGTAACAAACAAAATAAAATAAAAACAGAATTATTGCATAACATTATATCTTTACATACTGGTAATAAATAAAAACTAAAATATTATAATTCACATAAAGTATATTAAGCTTATATATACTGTTTCTCATAATATTAAATCAGAAATAAACAAAATAAACAGAGTGATATTTCAATACAGAGTTCTATTATTGCTAACACATATTTTAGATTAATTAATAAAACTTAATAAATAAACTCAAGGCAATTACATGAATAATAATTTATAATCAGGAGATTTACATCAAATAATATTTACAAGTATAGCCCTTGGAATGGTGGATTATGTTGGATTCCGAAAGGAATATTAATAATCTAAATTTCTCTTCATTCAGAATCCAACAGAGTGATGTGTTCAGAGTTAACAGTGTTCTGTCGTAAGGTTGTCCTAATATCACTTTGAATCTTGTATATAAGGTTGATATTTAGATTTGTATAAGATGGATTGCACTGAGATTCAAGGTTATCTGCTAGTGCTTCAGCTTTCTCTTCATCTTTGTGAACTGTCCCTTTCTTGGTTTGCATAGGGAGGTATGAGTTGCTTTTTGGTGCAGATTGCTCTTAAGAATTTCCAGACAGAATGATCTTCAGTATTGATGTTAGCCAATTTGATTTCCCATTGATGGTTTCTGTGTTTTTGAAAAGCTTCATGGACTTGTCTGTTTAGGTTGTTCAATACTGTTTTGTCTTGTGGGGCTCTGGTATTGTGGTATCTCTTTCTGGCTCTGATTAGCTCCATGATTTCTTCTGGGATATGGTTTGTTGGGTGGAAGACAGTGGATTGCCTGACTGATTCTATTGCTTTCTGAATTTGTAGGGTTAGGTTATTTACTGCTGAGTCTATCTCTTCTTTTTTACTGATGTTGGGCACCGGACCAATATGATCGGGAAGAACCTTGGCTAACTTGTCCCATGGTATGAATCTGTGCAGAGGAGAGAATTGATCTGATGAACCTAGATTAAGCACTATGGGACTGTGGTCAGAAGATAATTCGTTAACTGATTCCAATTTGAATTGGTATCTTATATTTTTAAAGATGACGATGTCTAGTACATCGGAGCTACCTGAAAGGCGCTGAAGTGGGTGGGCTCGGTAGGTCTGGCCACAACAGCAGAGTTGAGCATTGCAAAGTTGAATAGTGTGTGGCCTTTGGTGTTAATTGAAGAGCTGTACCAAGCTGTATGTTTTGAGTTCAGGTCTCCTGCTATTATTATGGAGTCATTTGGACCAAGTATGGAGTCCAGATATAAGCAGCATGGATCTTGAGACTGCCAGCATTGCAGGTATGTACCTCCACACCGGTCACCTCCAGGTTTACTGTTTGGGGCTTGACTATTGTATTATCATTCAAGTAACTCTTAATATATATGGCTGTGCCTCCACCTCTTGTGCCAATTCTGTCGTTTCTGTACATAGTGTATCCATGGATTTTTGGGTTATTAGCTGGTCTTAGGTGTGTTTCACCAATCAAGATGATATCAGCACTGAGACGAGTCGCAAATTCTTGAAGTTCCAACCCCTTGTTCATCAATCCATTTGCATTCCATGCCATTATCTTAAGAGCTTTTGGTTTGAATTTTTTACTCATGACAGATGGCTGTTATAATGGTCTGAATGCCTTGCAGGAATCTCTTTCTGGAAGATGGCGAGGGGCATGTCTTGCTGAATTCCTGCAGCATGGTGGAAAGCGAGGCTGTTAAAACTGATGTTTGGTTGGAGCTTTCTAGCTCGAGAGATGTAAGAGGCTTAGTTCGTGCAGCCTCAGCATTTGTTTTGGTCATGGTTGTTCCTTCCTGTGTGGTTGAAGGTTAGGTGTTTTGGACTGGGGACGACCTGCTTGGTTGCTTAAAACGTTGTTACGTGGAGGAACAAGATTGACTTTTGCTGATCCTCGATTTTTTGGATTGGAAAGGCATCCCTTGTAGTTGGCGGGGTGAGGCCCTCTGCAGTTTGCACAGCAGGCTGGAGTAGAGTGTGACTTGGTGCATGTGATGGTCTGGTGTCCCTCATCACACTTCAAGCACCTGAAGGCTGCCTTACATAATTTTTGGGCATGCCCAAACCTTTGGCATCTATGACACTGTCCTGCAGATGCTCTTTTCCTGAGCGACTCAGTTGATATTTTGAGTCAGCATACTACTGTCAGTTCATAGATCTGCTTTTGTGTATTGCTGATTTCCACCAGCACCAAAGGCATTGGTCTTTTATCCGACCTGAGCATCCTGCTGACTTTAACTGGGGACAGGCGCTGTCTTGAGAGGTCAGTGATCACTTCTTCAAAAGTGATACCTTCGGCTACCCCATGAAGAACCACCTGCAGGTTCTTTTTGCTGGGTAAAGCGAAGGTGTGGTATGGAAGATTGGTATTGTCCATAAATCTGGTTATTTGTCTATAATTCATGACTGTAGCAGGTTGAATTTTAACTCCCTCATCAGATATTTTGGCCCATGAGAATGTGATGTTTTGTTCCCTGAGGACTGATAAGACAGGAATCCATTTATCTTTATCCCTTAAGATAATTGGTGGTACCTTTTTTTTAGGTACATTGGGTGCTTCCATCCTTGTTGTTTCGGGTTCTTCGGTGTTGGTAGAGATTTTCCTCTTCTTCTTCTTGACTGTTTGGAATTCCGTATTTCTTTCCAAGGTCTGATAGATGCTGTCTTGGAATGTAGCTTCTTCTAAATTTGGGGAGTGTACAGAGTTTGATTGCGTCTGAGTAATAATGTGTTTGTCACTTAAATCATCCATTTTGTCTTCTGTGACTACTGAGGCAGGGGGGGTATCAAAAAGCTTGACTTTCTCCTGCCATTTGTCACTCAGCAGCTTTCCCAATCTGAGGAATTCCTTGTACACCTCCTCAAATATGGCTATGGCCTCATTCAGAGGTTTTGTCATGACAACAATAGGTGAAAAATGTATAAAGGCACAGATAAAGAAAGAATTGAGATTGCTCAGGTGTCCTGAGCAGATTACAGATAATCCTGTGGACTTTTGAGGGGTCCACTAGCAAATCCTGTAGACACAGGTGTCTACCAGCAACAAAATATTATAGATAACTGCCCTAAAATAGGGAAAAGGAGTGTCAAGAATCTACTTGGCTACAGATTGAGATCCTACATCCCTATAATACCATAAATCCACCATTGGTCCTCATAGCAGGTGGGGCCTGCTGGCCATTAGACCTTTTGCATGTTTCATGCAGAGGGGGAGACAGTAGGAATCAAACTGTATCAGCGCCAGTGCAATGTGAGATTCCTGAAAAACCTTATATGTAATCTAATCAGGATCAATCTAAAATGCATCCGTTCTTGTCAAAGTCAAAAACCACTCACATTCCCCACCATGGTTGAATGGTTAAAGCAATGCAGAATTCATATATTTTCATATACAAGTAGTGAAAAGGTGTATCACCTTATTAATAAATTACTCTGGATCAGAGATAGATGTTACCAAGTTTTTTCACTTGGTTATACCATAAATTAAAGACATCAAGAAATTATTTTCTTGATTTAACCCTTTATCCGAGTGTATTGGATACTAAGGTAATTCAAAAGACATATGGGATACTTGGGTTGTTCAAAAGACATCTGGAAAATAGCTCGTTAAAGATCAGAATCCATAATAACGTCATACAAAAACTGTGTGGTTTTACATGGGGTTCTTCTACTACTACTACTAAACTGTCATACTCCACATTGGGTCTGGTCTATTCTTCAGCAGAGTATTGTTCACCAATACGGCTTAATAGTTCTCATATCAAGAAAATCATCACGTGAGTCTTTTTCTTGGCATCGGACACCTGTTTTGCTAACCTTTTGTAAAGATGTTCAAATGCATTTAAACATCTTCACATGATTTTTGTTAACAGAAGACTTTATTGTTAGTTAATTAGAATGAAAGTTGTATACAAATATTATGTTGATAAAATTACGTTTGTCAAAAAATGATATTACTGCTGCAGCAGTATGTGTGGTTTCACCAGTGCTATTTTTAAAAAAAATAGGTGCTGGTACTCATTCTTTGCTTGTAGGAAAAAATTGAAAATTGTAGGGATATGAAAACAAAATTTAAAAAAAAATGATATTCATTGTTTAGATTATATTTGGTCATTCAAACATATAATTAAAATGAAATATATATTGATCTTTAATTGACCATGATTTATAAACATCTAATACCAACAAGTTTCGCCAACGGGGCTGTCCAGCTTCTTCAGGGCTTATAACAGTAAGAGAAAAAAACTGAAAGTGGCTAGTACAAGAAAATGGAGTAACACTATCGTATAAATTAAACATTAAAACAGAACGTGTAACATTACACGCATGCAGTGTGTTGTGTTAGTCTCTGTTATGAGAGCACGTTCTGTAGTTTTGAGCGAAATTAAATTCTGGCAGACTGAGTAATCTTATTAAGGTTTACCATATGTTAGCTATTATCATTTCATGGTTTTTGTTAAGATTTTCTCCAGAAGGAGGACTTCAACGGCTTCTTTGAAATTTCTACAACAGAAATCTTCTTCTAGGTAAGGCATGGAGCTGCTATCCCAATCAATGGTGTGGTTAGTAATCGCAAAATGATTGGCTAGACCTGAGTTGTTTGTTCTGTTATTAACATCTCCTATATGTTATTTTTTTCGGATTTCGAGGCTTCTTGACGTCTGTTCTATATAGTTTAGACCACAAGCACATGGAATGTTGTAAACTCCAGCTTGTTTGAAAAAAGCATTAATGTCTTTTGGCGATCTTAAAATGTGATGGACAGTCTTGAGCGGTTTGAACGCACCTCTGATGTTGAAAGGTTTAAAAAGTTTTGCGATCTTTTTGGACACTGTACCTGCATAAGGAATAACTATGGATGAAACTGTATTGAGTGATGGTAGGTTGTTGTTGTGGGGGGGGTTTCTATGAAGAATCCTGTTGATTAGATTCCTTGGATAGTCATTTTTTATTAATGTCTGATATATGAGTAATTTCATCATAGAGTTCTTTTTCTTCTGAGATGATGTTTGTGGCTCTATTTTTGAGCATATGTATTATGCTGAGCTTCTGGGAAATATGGTGAGTTGATTTGAAATGAAGGTGGTGTCCAGTGTGTTGGTTTGCGGTAGATAGACTGTTAGTTTGATATGTCCATCTGCTAGTTTCTTGACTAGGGTATCCAAAAATGGTAGTTGATTATCTTTTTCCAGTTCCAAAGTGAATTGTATTTTTTGATGAAAATAATTAATTTTGGTTAAAAAGTCCAAAAGAGCTGTTTTTGTGTCCCTCCAAATTATGAAGACATAGTCTACATATACCTCCACCACTAAAGGTTTTGGGTCTAAATTTGAGAGGATGTCTGTTTCCATGAACCGATCTGCACAGGGCGATGAAAGGGAACTGCCCATAGTTAAGCCATTTAGTTGGCATGATTTACCAACATCCCTGTAGAAGAAGTTATCGGCATCCTATACAATCTCTTCCATGAAGATATGGCTCACCTTTTTCGTCATTCCATTTAAAATAATTAGATTTAAGGCAGTGACGAAAAAGGTGAGCTGTATCTTCAGGGAAGAGATTGTATAGGATACTGATAACTTCTTCTATTGGGATGTTGGTAAATAAAGATACTACGTCCAAGCTAGTGAGAATGTCTGTCTTTAAGATCAAGATGTTTTTCAATAAAGTGCTTTGAATTCTTAATGTAAGTGTCCGATTTTCTGATATGTCCTTTTAGGAGACTGGAGAGGTGTTTGGACAATAAATATGTGGGAGCATTTCTTCCATCAACGATCGGGTGTAGTGGAACTCCACTTTTCTGGACTTTTGGGGTTCCATACATTCGTGACGTCAATGGGTGTAATGACTTCAGATTCCGTTGCAAGTCTGTGCACCAACTAGTCATGTTCCGTAATAAATTATTAGTGACTTTGTGGTTTTTCCATGTTTGGTCCGACTCTAATATGGGATATGTTGATGAATCTGATAGTGATTCTCAAATCTTGGCTATATAGTCCTTAGTGTTTATGAGGCTCCATACATTCGTGACGTCAATGGGTATAATGAATTCAGATTCTGTTGCAAGTCTGTGGACCAACTAGTCATGTTCCGTAATAAATTATTAGTGACTTTGTGGTTTTTCCATGTTTGGTCCGACTCTAATATGGGATATGTTGATGAATCTGATAGTGATTCTGCAATCTTGGCTATATTGTCCTTAGTGTTTAAAATGACTGTGGCATTACTTTTGTCTGCTTTTAAGATAATTATTTGTTTATCCTTTTTCAAGTTAGAGCCCTTTTTTCTATATGAAAATTATTACAACTCCAACTAGAAACTGAAATACTTAAGAAGGATTTAATTTCACCATCGCCCCAGATCATATTCCTAAGGTTGACATCATCAGTAACATAGAGAAAGCACTCTCATCCTTTCCAGAAACAATGCCAAATGATCTGAGATTAAAAAGTTTCAACTTCAAAGCCACCTAACCTAAACGTGACACCCCAAGAAAAGACTTGCCTTCCCCACAATACCAGCTTTACTTATTTTGTTATCTCTTTCTCTGTTTCCATTGTAAATTTGTCATTTTGACTAAAAATTGCTGGAATATTTTTGGTTTTTGTGTAGTTTCCCCATTTGGGATGCAGCTGATGTTTTTCAGCATTCCTGACTATTTTCATTGTTGGATTTCACGCCAAATTTGTTATAGCAGTTAATCCTGTAGTTAAGGAATTCTGTAGACTTGTACTGGATTTCTTTTAGAGTATAGAATCATTCGCATAAAGTAGAGGTGATATTAACCTCTTCAATTTTGATATCAGGTATAATGCTGTTTTTAGTAAGATAGTATGCACTCTTGTTTTTCACATCAGACCGTCTTCCTGTTCCTTTTTCAATTCTAACTACTGACTTAATATTGACTCTATTGTGTGATATAATGTCCCATTTATGTCACATAATTGTAATGTTTGACACTTTTCTCTTGCACTTTTTATATGCCTTTACAGATCTACAAAACGTACATACAGATCCTTGTTATATTCCATGTTTTCTCAACTAATTGTCTTAAAGTAGTTCAATTCTGGTTGACAACTAAAGGGACTATTTCTAACCCCCGTCTTCAACCAGTGCCCAAGTTAGTTGATCTCTGGCATGGAGAAGCAGGATTTTGTCTCATTAAACTTCATAAAATCAATTTATAGAACCTACAATATTTCAGATAATATGCTACAGTTAGGGGGCCATGCGATAGCAACACTTGTTTGCCGACTCTACTGGATTCTGCTTAAAATTGGTGATAGTCCTGGGCCAGCTATCTCTGATTGGCTACTAGTGGAGATTGAACTTCCCAATCAGCCTCCAAAAGTTAGAACTAACACAGCCTCACCTACTCAGTATACGGGAATAAAAGGCAGTGGTTAATAGCTAGCTGACTTGTCAGTAATGAATATTATTAGTCTACTGATTTTTTGTTAGTTTACATAATGCAGAAATATTTATTCAACAGGAAATAGTCTGTCAGATTTTATGTTAACCCAGCTAATGAAAAAAGAAAACTTTTAAAATTGTGAAAAATTGTCAAAAAGCATAGTTTTCCTTTCTACTTCTCTATTAGACTTTCTAATTAGGAAAGTAAATAGTTTCTTAAAGGGAACTAACCATATGACATTACAATTAAAATGAGCCTTAGATAAAGGGCCATTGAAGATTGTGTGTCTGTTAGCACACAAAATGCATTGGATATGTGCAACATCATATTGGGGGCACAGTTAACCATAGTTATACTGACACTCAAAATTTAAAAATAAACTGTTAAATAATAATACTGTTGTGCTACATAAAAATGTAGTTTTTGTTCTTTAAACCAAAGAAATAGCTTTGGTTTAAAGAACAAAAACATATGTATGAATGAATGAGCCTTTATCTAAGGCTCATTCATTCATACATATGTAATGTTATTTGTTTTCACTCTATGCATATTGTCTTTTACTTCCTGAACTAACAGTTATTCAAATTATTCTCAAGTTCAGGAAGTAAAAGACAATATGCATAGAGTGAAAACAAATAACATTACATGTATGAATGAATGAATAAGGAAAAAAATGTAAACCTGGAGGTTATAAAAAAAACACTGACTTTGAATAAATGGAAATAAGATTGTGGAGAGGAGTCAGAATTAAAGTATGAACCAAATCATGTAGAGAATGAAATGCGGTGACATCAAAGTGGGATAGAAGGGATAAGAAGTAATTAGTCTTAAGAGATCAGATCTGATTCAAAGTTAGCAAATCTATTTGTCTTAGTTTAGGACTTTTCAGGAAAAAGGTTGGGTTGTGGGATTAAAAAACAGTTTTTTTTTCGGGGGGGGGGCACTGCTTGCCTGTGCCAGAAATCTATTAGCTTGGGAACTGGTTGAAGAATGGCTTAGAAAAAGTTCCTGTAGTTGGTGACTAGAATTGAACTTAAAACAATCTTTCTTTGGGTGGCACAGTCTATGGATGCAAACATCATTCTCAAAGGGCTACTTTTCTTCAGTTAATGACATCTTGACTTGTCAGGTATCATCTCCTTCCAGGAGGTTGACTACCATGAGCTTCCACCATGTATGATTTTGTGCTTCTTTCTTATGTTCTTCATAAGACAAAAAGGTCCAGTCCTTAATATTTCCCATCCAGTTTGTTCTTTGTTCCCATCTAATTTTTTCTTTGTGTTCCTGTTCTTTTTACCTTGTATCATTCCTTTTTCCTTCTCCAATCATCTCTAAATTATTATTATTTTTTTTTTAATTTTTATTTATTTATTTATTTTTTTTTTGGCAGTCCATGGGACTTTAAGAATTCTTCTGCGGATCCACATTTCAAAGGCTTTTAGTTTATTTTCACAATATTTGATATGGTTTCTGCTCCATATAGTAATGTTGACCAAGTGTAGCATTTGGACAGCCTAATTCTTGTTTTTGGGTGAATTTCCATTGAGGTCAGAATGGATCTACATTTCAAAGGCTTTTAGTTTATTTTCACAATATTTTGATATTGTCCAGGTTTCTGCTCCATATAGTAATGTTGACCATGTGTAGCATTTGGACAGCCTAATTCTTGTTTTTGTGTGAATTTCCATTGAGGTCAGAATGTTTTTCATGATAATGAAGGTTGATCTAGCAATTTCTATCCTTCTTAATATTTCCTTGTCACACTTTCCATTCTCTGTAATTAGTTGACCCAAATATATATACCTCTCTACTTGATCCAAAGTATTTCCTCTGATCTGAATATTTATATTGGGTGTTTTCCCTTTTTCTCTTGTTACCAGCATGGTTTTTGTTTTTTTTTGTTTTTTGTTTTTTTGAAGTTGAAATTAAGTCCATATTTTTCACTTAGTTTCAGCATCTCTTCTAGCAGGCTTTGAAGATCTTTTTTGTTTTCATTCTTTTAAGATTGCGTGGTGGTCAGCATTCATAGTGAAGAATTTATGGAGCACTACACACGTGTTAGAATAATTACTTTACTTTTTTATTTTCAGCCAGCAGTATGATATCATCGGCATAACTTAAGGTTTATATTTCTGCCTCCTATGCTGACTCCTTTAAATTCTGGTGATTGTTGGAAGATATTTTCAGTATCAAAGTTAAACAATATAGGAGAAAGAACACAGCCTTGTGACACTCTTCTTTACTGGGAATTCCTCTGAGGTTTCTCCTGATTTTTTATTGAGGCAGTTTGTTCCCAGTATAGATTTATCAGTAATTGGTATCTTTACCATCTACTCCTAATTTTTTGATGCATTCTGTTAGTTGTTCATGTTCTGTATTGTCAAAGGCCTTTGTGTAGTCAATAAAACAAAAGTAGACTTCTTTCTGCTTCTCCAGATATCTTTCTATAATAGTTCTAATGGTAAAGAGTCCTTCTCTAGTACCTTTATTTTCCTGAAAACCAGATTTTGTCTGTTTAATTTCCAATTTGATATTATATTTCTTTCTTTCTAGGATAATATATAACATAACTTTTGCTATCTGACTGATCAGACTGATTGTTCTGTACTCTTCACATTTAATTGTCTTAGATTTTTTAGGTATTGATAGGAATGTCAAGTGTTTAAAATGTTTTGCCATTTGTTCAGTTTCGTATATTTAATGATATTTTACCTGTGAGAAAATAAATGATGATGAAATATGACCATTTACAAAATGTGAAATACATTGAAAATTTTTTTATGTCTGGATGACTTAATATGCAACAAATCTGGCCATCTTTTTCTGCATTTAGCTGGAATAAACGAATGGAGTGCACAAAGTTTCAGTCAGCAGCCAGCATTTTTGGGACAACAGTTGCTTAATGATCCAATGGCTGCCATGGCCATGCAAACATTAGCAGGACAAGGAAGAGAAATGATGAATGAAAAGGTATCTTAACAGCTTTTTTTTATTTTTATCATTTACATGCTTGTTTGCAACATCTAACAAAAGATTATTTTCTTAGGAAAATAAGATATAACAGAAATAAATATATATATGTTATAAACTATTGCAGTAAGCTTTTCTGAACATTAAAAAACAACAACAACAAAATAAAACCTAACGCTGTTGGTGAAAAAAATATCGTATTTCTTTAAGACGTGAAAATGTCTTCAAGAATTCCAACCTCCGCATAATTTTCAGTTCTGTGCTAAAATCTTTTCAGCTACAAGGACTACCAGCTTTTTTTACAGAATCTACTGCCAAATTAAGTCTCTTTTGTGGATTTAGAATGTCTATGGTTTTTTAATTGGTGCATTGATATCTTTCTTTGAGTCTTCCACTCGACTATACTCTGTTACAGTACCCTTCTTTATATAACAAGTGAAAAGGCTTATGTGTTGGCAGGACATGTTAGTTTATTTTCACAGTGTTGTACCTCCCTATCTCTTTCTAATTTTTATCAGGTCAATTCTTTATCTAATTTTAAAATTCTGTCTATAATTTCTCTTAAGCCCTTTTAAATTATTTTACTTTTTTTTAGTTGAAAAAAATCTCCAACAGTCCCTCAGACTTGAAGACATAAGTTGCAGTCAAAACTTATAAGTGGTAGGATAGACTTATCAGAATTTAGTAAAATAACAGTTATTAATTTTAACTATTACTATATGGGTTCTCATCAATTACTATAATCCTTTGTCAACAGAGAGAAATTTATTTGTCTCTGTGCCAGTCTATGATTAGAAATTATCAGATAGATTTTCTAGGAGTAAGTAACTGTTAAGTGCTATTTCACACAGGACAAAGATCTTGTAATTCTCTCTAGACTTCTTTCTTACAGAAGTGACCGAGGTTAACACACTCTAACTTCAATATTTAGATTTACTGCTAAGACTCGAAAATTTTTATGATAGGTACAATGAATAGAATTTAGGCAGGCATTTGCACATATGTTATACAAAACATTTATTATTCCAGTCGAAATCAAGGTACATGAATTTCACAGCTAATTAAAAGAAAGACAAAATATATCCAATAATTCGTCTAGGTTCTAGGCCAACTTAAGTAAAATATAAGGGAATCTGAATCAATGCAAGTATCTTAAGTTTACCACATTAAAACATACAAAGGTCATATAATACACTGTCTTATATCCATAACACATTAAGAATAAAGTTTATGCCCTTTCACATAGATTTTTTTGTTCTCTCTTCGTTAGGACAACCATTTGATCAAAACGTTATCTTTTATTTAAACATTTGCAATAAGCCCTTCAATTATCTAATGCAATTATCACGATTCATTCCATTCACATGGAAAATTATGCTCTATAGTATACAATTCTTAATGGCAATCAGGATTCCTTAGCATTTTATCAAGACATATAATTCTATTTACACTAATGTCCCATTTCAAATTAACTTCATGTCAACTTAACTCGTTCATAAGGAACTAACATTTCTTATTTACCCTCCTTTACATAAATTCCTGGGGACTATGGACCATAATATTCTAATTTATGAGGCACTTTTTTCTCCACAGATCTCAGTATTACATGGTTTTCAAGATATCAAGTCTTCTGACAAATTCCTTCCCCTCCCCCCTTTTTTTTTTTAAGACACGTTCACGTGGAACATAACTAAACCTTGAGGTCCCCCTTTTTCTAGAGTCCTAAGTACTATTTCACTGTACATTTTTCCAGTCATGATAATATCAAAAAGGAAGGAACAAATTTTCTCTTACCATTTGCAGATGACATTCATCATAATTCAGTAACTAACTGGATTATTTCCTCAAGGAAACTCTTCACAGAAGTTACGAGTGTTCCTTATCAAATTCTTTAGCTTCTTAGTATATACCTTTTCTCAGGAACCACAGTTCTCATCGGATCTGGCATATGGGGATCCTTTGGTCAGCAAAGTTTCTTATCTCTAGAATACTCTGGACGCATCTCTGATTTCACCTGCTCGGTCATAGAATCTTTTTGTTCAATTCAACACTAAGTCCTGTAGCACGAGATTCCAATCCGAGTGCTTCAAGATTCTGACATTAGCGACTCATCTGGGATGACACATTAGGCAAGAAGTTCTGGAACAAGAGAGCGCTTCTAGGATCGGTAATAATTTTTATATTTCCCTCTCAGTCACTTTCATTGGATCAGTTCACACAACAAATCATCTATCGTACTGTAGACCACTAGCGCCAAAAGGTACTCTCGCGGTCGGAAATGTAACTGTACTCTGAAAATAGCGCCACAGACGCATTTGGCGGACAACTTTATCGTCAGAATCGTGACTTGCACATTTCATTTCACATGCGTTGCCGAAGGCAGACTTTCATGTTAATAGGATTCAATTCCAGGAAACGTGTCTAGACTCAATTGTATTTTACAAGATATATGGAAACTTTTAATGCACAATTTACAGATTTGACTTAGAGGTTAAATAAACTTAGAATTAGAGTATTTACAAGAGTATTTTTCTACAGAAGTATATTCTCTGAATATCACTTTAACCTTGGGGAAATGGTGGATATGTTAAATCCTGATTGAGCATAATTTACTTCAAATTTTTCTCAAACAGAATTTAACAACAGTATTGATTATAACACAGAATGATAAGAAAATAAATATTTATTAACTTATTAGCTGGTGTTATATCCAGCATCTTCAGAGCACAAGAATAGTTTGTCATAGTATATGAAACAACAACAATTTGATGTAACAGTGCGACTAGTTTAAAAAAATTCTAATATACAACACAGGGAACTAAAGTTCTAATTAGCCATCTATGTTGGAAAAAGAGAGAAAACAAGTATTAATTAGATCTTAAAATGACCGTCTTCCAGATTTTTGGCAAATTTATACAGCCATACTTGAGTTTGGAGTATGTTTTAAAGCTGCTGTTGATGCTTAATGTATTAACAATATCTCTGACTTATATTGACTTCTGTGTACCACTTTTATTTTCTTCCATTTGATCCTGTGTGAAGGGGTATCCAAGGCATGGTATGCTAGACCCAGCTTGCCATAACGATTGTACCGAATGTATTTTTTGTGTTCACCAAGGCATACGTAAACAGTTCGTCCTGTTTCTCCATAGTAAGCTAGGTCACAAGAACAGGACACTTCATGAACTCCTGGGTGTAATAAAGAGGAGAGTTTGTCCTTAGGTGAAGGATGAGAATTGTCAATTTGACATATGGTGCATAGCTGATATTTATTAAGCACGCTAGATATCTTTTCAGATGTGCCTTGAATTGCATGCAGGTTATTTTGCATGGAAAGAGAAGATATACAAACAACTAGATGAGACAGCAGTGGGCTCTCCCCCTTTCTTTAGTCAATTTCTATGTAGAATTTGGCTAAAGCTAGCTATGAATACAGCCACTCTCAAACCAGTGGTTTGGCTATGCTATTTGGCCATGGTCCAGACACACTGGATACATTTTTAGTGCATTTAAATAGCCAACACTATAAAATCCACTTCACTATGGAACAGGAAACTAATGACTGTCTGCCCTTCCTGGATGGATTAATCACATGGCTTCATGACGGTTCATTATCTTTTTCTGTTAATGAACCGTCAGGAAGCCATGTGATTAGTGTTTTTAGGATGTCATCATCCAGCTCAATGGTATGATATCCTTGTAATGCAAGTAAGTGAGTTCAGAGATAGCTCTGAACTCACTTACTTGCATCACACTTTCTTAGCCAATGGCTATATTCCCCATAGGATAGAAAAAATAACTAAAGGCTCCCCAGAAATCTCCTCCATTTCCCATCACACAAGATTACAGCAAAACTGTTGCCATCCCATACATTCAGGGCACATCCAAAAAGATATCTAGAGTGTTTAATAAATATCAGCTATGCACCATATTTAAACCATATGTCAGACTGGCAACTCTCATTCATTCATTCACCTAAGGACAAACTCTCTTCTTTATCACATCCAGGAGTTTATGAAATGCCCTGTGTTTTGACCCAGCTTACTATGGACACAGGAAGAAAACTCAAAGAGATTGTTTTTGGAATCAACAGCAGCTTTAAAACATGCTCCAGACCTCAACAAGTATGGCTGTATAAATTTACTAAAAATCTGGAAGACAGTCATTTTAAGATTTAATTAATACTTGTTTTCTCTCTTTTTCCAACATGGATGGTACCAATTAGGACTTTAGTTCCTTGTGTTGTCTGTTACAATTTTTTTTTTAAACTAGTCTTACTGTTATACCAAATTGTCATTTGGTATAACAGTGAGGTCATGTACTGTGATAAACTGTTCTTGTGCTCTAAAGATGCTGGATATATTACCAGCGAAATATCAGACCTCACTGTTATACCAAATTGTCATTTGGTATAACAGTGAGGTCATGTACTGTGATAAACTGTTCTTGTGCTCTAAAGATGCTGGATATATTACCAGCGAAATATCAGCAAATAAGTTAATAAATAATATTTTCTTATCATTCTGTGTTAGTAATTAGTATTGTGAAAATAAACTAACTTTCTTTGTATATTTCTAAAACAAAAAAAAATATGCACTTCATTATGGTAGTTTCCCTTGTCAGTACACACTTCATTATTGATTTCTGCAATAATAAAGATGCTCTTTGATTGAAAAAAAAATTAAGCTCGAGTCTCATTATAATATAAAAGAAGCATTTATATGCAATTTTCAATGAAAGGTGAATTAGCTAGTTTCATAAAGAGGTGTTAGGAATTTTTTTTATTTTTTCATTACTGAACCCATTGTGTTTCACTCAATGAACATGCAAACTGCAGAGAGCACACATTATACCCATACAGTTACAAAATAAGTTACTGTTATTATCTCTTTAATTTTCACATTGGGAAATGCTCCAGACTAATACAGAACCTATTTTACAACATATTATGACTAACTTTAATTTGATGAGTGTTTAACTTTTATTTTACATTTCATTATAATAATCTTATGTTTTCCATTTATTCAATCACCTAATCTTCTATTATAAAAGCATTCCCCCTTAATAAGATTAGGCTTTTTTTTTTTATGAATTTAATTCACAAGTAATGTAATCGGATTTATAAGTTTAATAAAACAAAAGTAAATAAAGCATTGTATTTGTTCATATTATAACTGTCTGTTTTCACCACAAGTCAGAGTGTATTATGGACAGACCTGGTTGACTTCTTTGAAGTACCAGTCATGGCTATTGTAAATCGTTTTAAGGAATAGGTGTACAGTTTCAAGAAATGATCCCATAATATTTTTAATGAACTGAAATTAAATTTCACGTTGAGCGCATTCAGTGTAACTTCTTTGAATCTTGGTAGTTTATTTATCACTAGGTTAGACTATTTAGTTTAATCCTTTATCCCAGTGAGAGCAAACAAAGTTTGTGCCTGAAAATATCTTCAGGACTGAATATAGTGGTGTACTATCTTACCTGGGTAAGTAGTACAACACCAGGCAACTCGTAGAAAAGGTGGAGCAAGCTACCAACACTCCTATCCCAGTATCTCCCATAATGCAAAACACATCTCCTTGTGGATATGTATACTGTTATGTATTAAGGGATTGGACACTACCCAGACTAGTTTCGACCTTTATTGAGGTCTCTTCAGTGGGAGCCAGGCCCAGAGTTGGAGACACCAGGCAACTCCTATAGGTAAAGATGACCTTGCTTCTGCCTGGTATCTCCAACTCTGGGCCTGGCTCCCACTGAAGAGACCACAATAAAGGTCGAAACTAGTCTGGGTAGTGGCCAATCCCTTAATACATAAGAGTATACATATCCACAAGGAGATGTGCTTTGCATTATGGGAGCTACTGGGATGTGTTGGTAGCTTGCTCCACCTTTGCTACGAGTTGCCTGGTGTTGTACTACTTACCCAGGTAAGATAGTACACCACTATATTCAGTCCTGAAGATATTTTCAGGTGCAAACTTTGTTTGCTCTCACTGGGATAAAGGATCAAACTAAATTTATCATTGAATCTTGGTAGTTAACAAAATGTATTAAATATGTTACTGAGTATGCATCTCTTTTGCTGTTTTAACAGTCCTGTGCTCAGTGAAAGGTGCACACTTTGTGATATTGCTGTTTATTTTTGAAAGAAAAAAAAAAAAATGCTAGTATACAAGCTTATAATGAGTATACTTTTACAAACAGCTATCATTCCACAGTATTCAGAGTTGCATTAATTTTTGATATTGAACATGTAATTACTGTTTAACTTGTTCAGTAATATCATCATTAATAGTTTGAAAAGAGAATATCCAGTTTGTTGGTGATTCAGTATTGGCATAAGTATGAAATAATTAACGTGTTATCACTTTGGAAAGATTCGAATTGACTAGAAATGTGTAAATTTTGTTTAATCAAATCACACAAAAGGTTACATACCTTTTGTGTGATTTGAAAAACCTACATCACCCTAAGCAATGTATGGACAAGAAATTAAGGGAAGAGAAGGAATCCTTGTATGTTTCTTGAACAGCTGAAAGTTGTCAACTGCCCTTTCTGACTTTGGTAAAGAAAGTAAAAGACAGTGAGTAAAGCTGTTTCAAAGAACAGAGGTAGATGAATAAGAGTAGTTGAAAACAGTAAGCACATGTTGACTAGAAGCTTATATTATTGTCCCTTAAAATATCTATGGAAGAGGCATAAAGCAGAAACAGATTTTTTTTATTTTATTTTATGATACAAAGACATCAAAAGTCATACTGTGGCAGGTCACAGCAGCACATATGGTAATTTGTTATTATTAGGATAATCACAACCACCCATGCCCTTGGTAGGATTCGAACCCACAGCCTCTTGACTGGAGAACGGATACGCTAACCACTCGGCCAAATAGAGCATTGGCCGAGGAAAAAGTGATGGGAGTAAATCTGTGAGGGTCATTAATTAATTCCTCTTCTGAATACATCACATATTCTTAAGGAAGTATTTGTTGCACTACCAGAAATGTGTGAGCATTGTTTTAAGGTTGAGAAAATTGGAAATTTATGCAATATTACCAGTTGTATAAGCAAGAAGTAATACAGAGAAGAAAAGCATGCTTAGTATTTTTGGAGGCTGAAAATGCAATGGCTGAAATTGTTTATGCAGGAAAAGCTAGAAGTTAAATCCTGTACTTGTTAGCATTGAAGTTCAAGTTTATTCTTGTCTCACTGAAGAATAGCAAGGAGATCAGAGTGTAAGGACATTGGTTATGAAAGACCTTTAAGTGTCAAATGATTTGGTCTGTACACTTGCCAATTTTAGTGAGTGTGTTGTCATCAAGCAAAAGTTATGGATAGGATTTTTGAGTCCAATGAGATCATTTTATATACCAGAAAAAGAAAGAGTGTGTGAAAGCACAGAACTCAAATGCACTCCATTATTGGTGCAGAAATCTGATGAGAGGACCAATGACCTATTGCAGATGGTGTCCATAAAATGGTGGTTTGCTGAGCAGACTTCTGTGCCCTTCCAGTCATATTTCCTACAAATATCAAGAGGGACTATGTGAGTTTATAGGTGGATGATGATGACTAGGAGGTCAGCTGTGGATTGAGAGTGGGGCTATTCATATCATTCGTTACTAATTAGCTGGTGGACTTTGGGATGATGATAGTTTTTGAGAAAAGTGAGAGCAGTTGGACAATATTTTGATGGATGACTTTTCTTGTCCTATCTCTGTTTTGAATGGATTGAATATAGGCTTGTTTCATGCTATAGGGTAGATGTCACATAAGTAGAGCAGATCGGAAAAGATAATATAGGATGGGCGTTAATTCTAGAACACAATTGGCAGGACATTATCAGGATGAAATGACTTGTTGTTTCCAAAGTATTCAGGATTCTTCTGATTTCTTTCTGATGAAAGACTAAGGGAACATGGTGTGAGTTGTTCTTGTAATGATGGAGGTAATTTTCCATTGTGTTCTATGCAGGAGTTGGAGGAGAAGAAAAATTATGCCATGAGAATGAAAGATGCATGGAGGACAGAATTCGCACATAGTAGCAAAGGACGACCAACCAGGTTTGATTACAAGGCAAATTTTTGCATTTAGCACTAATTCAAAATCGGATTTTCCTTTGATGTAGTCTCACTGTTTACAAATATACCACTTCAAGAAACTCTTCAGCTTTTAGAAATAGATTTCCCTGATGACATTGTCAACGTATTCAAATTTACTATCAGTACCAGCTATTTTACTTGGTGTAATAAATTATTTCCGCAGATTGTGAGGGCACTACGATGGGTATTACTATGTGACCTGCTTTGGTTGATTATTTTATGGAACGTTTAGAGGATTGGATTTCTAACACCATTTCTCTTCAGCCTTGCATTTGGCTATGATTTGTGGATGACATCTTTTGCAATCTGGTCTCACTCTGAAACAGAACTCCTTCAATTTCTGGATAAAATTAACTCATTATATACTCACATCAATAAATAATAAATTACACACACAGTAATTAACTATAATGAAATAAAGGTACAAATATTTCGTACTGAAATTAACAGTACATCATCAGTGTAGACAACAAGCAGTTCAAAGGAATGGAATACGAAGTACATAACAGTCAATGGATTACCAATTAAAAACTGTTGCCACATTCTAGAAATTAATATTAATAAAATATTATTAAATAATTCTTAAAAACTATTTCTTTGATGGTTACATAAGATAAGAATCTCCCAAACTTTTGGGAGAGAGAGACAATCATTTCGATTCAGATTTGGCTAATGTAAAACATTGGCCAAAGGTGTTCATATTGAAACTTGCATCTGTGGAGAAGACGAGCTTTATCCCACTGGATATTGTGTTTAGTGTTAATACTATGTTGTGCCAGACCAGACTTTTGAAGTTTCATGTATTTGATATAATATTGATGTTCATTCATTATTTTTTCCACAGAATGGCCTGTTTGCCCAAAGTATGTTAAATTACATTTGCACGGTATCTGGTAAATGCCAGCTAATGATAGAGGTGCCAGTTTGTCTTTTGCAGATGGCAACAGGTGAGAAATTTTGTTGATAGGAAAATATGTGGGAATGAGATGATACTTCGTCAAAATTCTGCCAATTGGCATCTGAGATGCCAGAAATTTAAGGGATTGGAACCTTGCACCCTGTTTTAGAAACTTGAGGTGTTGGAACATAGGAGTCAATTATCTGCTGGATTTGATTAGGGTTGTAACCATTAAATTCCATTAACTTTTTGATAGTGTAAAGTTCTTGTTGTAAGCTTGAGGGAGAGGAGCACACTTTATGTGCTCTATTAATTGAAGACTTGATAACACCAATTTTTTGAGAGGTGTGATGAGCAGACTTTTGATAAATGTATCTGCCATTAAAGGTAAATTTTTGCATTTAGCACTAATTCAAAATCGGATTTTCCTTTGATGTAGTTTCACTGTTTACAAATATACCACTTCAAGAACCTCTTCAGCTTTTAGAAATAGATTTCCCTGATGACATTGTCAACTTATTCAAGTTTACTATCAGTACCAGCTATTTTACTTGGTGTAATAAATTATTTCATCAGATTGTGAAGATACTGAAATGGGTATTACTATGTGACCTGCTTTGGCTGATTATTTTCAATAAACACTGGTTGATAAATTACCAGAGGCTGTGCATGTAAGAAGGATGTCCAAGAATGGTAAACTACCAGCCTTTTCTTTTTCCATGGTGAACTGAAGGCGTAGGTGAAGGCTATTAATCTGTTGTAGGAATGTAGTAAGTTCCTCTTCAAAATGCAGCCAAATAGCAAAGATATCATTAACATAACGAAACCAAAGAGAGGGTTGGGGATGAATGGATGTGAACAAGGTGTCTTCCAGGTGGTTCACAAAATAGTTTGCCAAAGGTGGAGACAGAGGGCTACCCATGGCAGTACCTTCAACTTGTTTATAGATCTTGTTTTTCCAGCTGAAATATCCAGAATGTATAACAAATTCAAAAATCTTTGCAATATCCAGAGGGTAATCATCATATAGTAAATTAACAGTGTCAGATAATGGAATATTGGTAAAGTGGGAAACAATATCAAAGCTGATTAACAAGTCCTCTTGTATTTGAACATTCCTCTTCCTCAAGCCTACAACAAACTATCATAAAGTTAATGGAATTTAATGGTTACAACCCTAATTAAATCCAGCAGATAATTGACTCCTATGTTCCAACACCTCAAGTTTCTAAAACAGGGTGCAAGGTTCCAATCCCTTAAATTTCTGGCATCTCAGAACCAATTGGCAGAATTTTGAAGAAGTATCATCTCATTCCCACATATTTTCCTATCAACAAAATTTCTCACCTGTTACCATCTGCAAAAGACAAACTGGCACCTCTATCATTAGCAGGCATTTACCAGATACTGTGCAAATGTAATTTAACATAATTTGGGCAAACAGGCCGTTCCGTGGAAAAAATAACGAATGAACATCAATATTATATCGAATACATGAAACCTCAAAAGTCTAGTCTGGCACAACATAGTATTGACAATAAACACAATATCCAGTGGGATAAAGCTCGTCTTCTCCATAGATGCAAGTTTCAATACGAGCACCTTTTCAAAGTGTTGCCACGTGCTTCTAGCATGCGGCAACAGTTTTTAATTGGAAATCCAACTGTTATGTACTTTGTATTCCATTCCTTTGAACTGCTTGTTGTCTACACTGATGATGTACTGTCAATTTCAGTTATAATAACTAATAATTAAGGAATTGACAGTGTACACTAGAAATATAAATTAAAAACAATAATAAATACTTTACGATATTTCGGCAACGTCACGTTGCCATCTTCTTGGGAACTTAAAATAAAGAACAGGTGCATGCAAGTTCTACATAACAGCAAATGAGAAATGAAGCGAGGAAGCTACCGTTTTCCTAAAGTCCTGATGGTGCCCCTGGTGGGCTATATTGGTAGTTATTGGCCTATGGGCTGAAGTTCTTATATATTTTTCCCAAATTTGGGGCAGTCTTATGCACCCAAATTTGTTGAGGTTTGGCATGTTCCTAAGGGCTGAGGCTGATTCCATGAATAGTCTTTCATATTTGAACTTGCAGCGGTGTATTACTGTGGCTGGCTTTCTTCCACCTTATTCTGTGGCAGGTATCCAGAGCATGGTCTACAAGCCCAGAGTGACTGTACTGGTGAAATCAGATGTAGTCCTTGTGTTCTGAGATTCAGATATTTGCTGTCCTGCCTGTTTGGCCAAAGTAGGACAATTTACAGCTGCAAGGGACCTGGTATACACCAGGTAGGTCTAGGGGAAGTGGTTGGTCTTTAGTGGGGTGGATAAGGGATGCCAATTTTCTATATGGTCTGTAACAGGTGGTTAAGACATGTTTTTTTAGGATTTTGTTGATTTTTTCCGAGGTTTAGAGTAATCTTTTTTGTGAAGTGGGGGAGGTGAGTTGTGGATAACTGGTTTAAGTATTTTTTTTGGGGGGGGGTAGCCATTGCCTGAGAAAGTGTTAAGAATGTGATTTAGTTCAGTGGTTAGGGCTTGATCATTTGAACAGATAAGTTTTGCCCTGTTGAATAGTGTCTTAATAACTCCATATTGTTATGATGGGGGGGGGGGGATTGTTGGTGAATTATCTGCCTATATTGAGAAAGCCAAGGTTCCATCAGGTTGGTGGGTGACTAGTGTGTCTATGAAGGGGAGGCTATTGTTTTTCTGTTTTCCTAGGGTGTTGGTTGTTTAAGTTTGTTAAGAAGGAGAGGAGTGTATCCAGGCTATGTGGCCATATAGCGAACACATCATCAACGTAGCGAAGCCGTATGGTAGGTTTTTGTGGGGCTGAGTTTAAGGCTTTCTCTTCAAAAGTCTCCATTAAGAAGTTGGCCAAGGGTGGGGAAAGTGGTGAACCCATGGCTCTCCCCTCTATCTGTTTGTAGAATTTTTCCTGCCAAAACGAAATAGCCTGAGTTCATTGTGAACTGAAATAGGGCTGAGATATCGGGAGGAAATTTAGCTTGGATTAGCTCTAAGGTTTCTTTGAGGGGGACATTTGTGAATAAGGAGGAGACATCAAAACTGACCATTATGTCATTATGTTGGAGTATAAGGTTTTCTATACTGGCTTTGAAGTGGACTGAGTTTTTTATGTGTGATGATGTATTGCCAGTATAGTGTGAGAGCACTTTGGCTAAATACTTAGCTAGTTTGTAAGTGGGGGAATTAATGCCATCCACTATGGGACGTAATGGCACATTTTCTTTGTGTATTTTTGGAAGCCCATATATATGGGGGGGGTCTTCTCTGTTAGTAATCTCAACAACCATATAACTCTAGACCCCCCATTATATATGGGCTCCGAAAAATACACAAAGAAAATGTGCCATTACATCCCATTTATAGAAAACCCACCATAAAGGCAGATACATTCACTAACAATCCCCCCCCCACCCTCACAACAATATGGAGTATTAAGACACTATTCAATAGGGCAAAACTTATCTGTTCAAATGATCAAGCCCTAACCACTGAACTAAATCTCATCCTTAACACTTTCTCAGCCAATGGCTACCTCCCCCCAAAAAATCCAAAAAATATTTAAACCAGTTCCACAACCCACCTCCCCCCCCCTTCACAAAAAAGATTACTCTAAATCCATCACCATTCCCCTACATCCATGGCACCTCGGAAAAAATCAACAAAATCCTAAAAAAACATGTCTTAACCACCTGTTACAGACCATATAGAAAATTGGCATCCCTTATCCACCCCACTAAAGACCAACCGCTTCCCCTAGACCTACCTGGTGTATACCAGGTCCCTTGCAGCTGTAAATTGTCCTACTTTGGCCAAACAGGCAGGACAGCAAATATCTGAATCTCAGAACACAAGGACTACATCTGATTTCACCAGTACAGTCACTCTGGGCTTGTAGACCATGCTCTGGATACCTGCCACAGAATAAGGTGGAAGAAAGCCAGCCACAGTAATACACCGCAGCAAGTTCAAATATGAAAGACTATTCATGGAATCAGCCTCAGTCCTTAGGAACATACCAAACCTCAACAAATTTGGGTGCATAAGACTGCCCCAAATTTGGGAAACATATATCAGAAGAAATTCAGCCCAAAGACCAATAACTACCAATATAGCCCACCAGGGGGCACCATCAGGACTTAAGGAAAACGGTAGTTTCCTCGCTTCGTGTCTCATTTGCTGTTATGTAGCACTTGCGTGCACCTGTTCTTTTTTAAGTTCCCAAGAAGATGGCAACGTAAAGTTGCCGAAATATCGGAAAGTATTTATTAAATTTGTTTTTAATTTATATTTCTAGTGTACGCTGTCAATTCCTTAATTATTAGTTATCATGTTTAACCAGCGTATAAGCCTTTCAACAAGAATTACGATCATTCATGGAGATTCCTTCGATAAAATTAATGAGATGATTAAACATGAAGTGGAAAATCAAAATCAACCCATTTTAACTAGTCTAGATAAGGTAATTCAAGGACTAGATAATGTTAAACAACAGATGTCTATTATCCCTCAACCTAAGACAGAGACAAAACATAGAGATCCTCCCAAATGTTATAATTGCAACAAAGTTGGACATTATGCCAGGAATTGTTTCTATAACAAAGGAAACTATTCTAATAGCAGATGGGACTCAAAATTTGGACACATACCCCACAGAAGAAATAATAGAATTCAGAAACACCAAGCACCTAATGAAAGAATGGTGAGAATTAGAGGAGATATCCTCGGCTCTAAATGTGACATCTTGTTAGATACTGGATGCAATGCCTCTATCAGAATGGACTATTTCTTAACCTTAAAAAAAACAAATTGTGGAAAAGCACTGCCAAGCTGAGAAAACCTGTAAGGATTAATACTCTCTCAGACTCAAGCTTCATGCAAAGATTTACCTACCAGAATTTGGACTATGTGTGTGGCAAGATTTACTTGTCCCCACTACATCCAACTTAAACTCCCACATTATTTTAGGAACAAATTTTTTAGCAAGGTATCAATTCTCCTGTGATTTTTCTAAGAGGGAAGTATCCCTGATGAACAAAGAAGAGATGTACCAGAAGAAATGGAAATGATGATTATGATTTCCATTTCTTCTGGTACATCTACTAAGGAAAGGTCATCTGTAAGTCAATTAACTAAAAAGGATGATGATGTGAATTCTGATGTGTTTTATCTGACTGAAACACAACAAGTTACTAATGAGCCATCACAACAACAAATATCCATGCAAAATTCAGATGTTGGCACTAATGATCAACAAATAGTTGAGGCAAATTTTGTCAAGGTAACTGCCTTAAGTAGTAAAATTAGAAAAGTCAGTGGAGATACAAAAGAATGAGTGATCACAGAAGAAGGACTAAAGAAACAAATTACCAAGATAATAGACAACTGAGGATAAAAGTTAATGACAGAGAACAGAACTTCTGCCCTGAAAGGACAATATCACATTATAAGTGTAGCAATCATTCTCCTTATGATAAAAACAATAAGAACTCAAGTGGAGAGATCCAGAGAAGTAAATACATAGACTGTAATAAGGAATCCAATTATATTCAAACTAAGTGCTACTTAACATCTCAGAAGGGAGATAAGAAGTCAGTTTTCTCCACTCGTGAGTCTAATGTGAAAAATTTTTCTTTAAAGAAAAATTTTTCAAAGGAAGAATAAGCCTTTGTTGGATTCTGAATATATAGAAATTTAAGTAATTATTATTTGTTTCAGAATCCAACATGATCTTCCATCACAAAGGCTAGACTTGTAAACATTATTTAATGTAAATAACTTATTTTATAATTTGATATTCATATAACTACCTTAATTTTGTCTAATATTTAATTATTTAATCAAAGATATATGTATTAATAATGAAAAGACTGTATTAAAAATTATTAAGCTATTTTATTTATTACTATATTAATATTATAAGAACTTGTATTTGATAATTTAACTGCACATTAATTGAAATGTAAATATTCTCTATTTATTCCTATTTGTAGAAGTTTAACGTTATCAATTTTATTATGTTTTGTTGTCATGGAGACATATGTAAGTGAGCAAGCGCGAGTTTGGAACAGTGCGTGAGGTGAATGTTGAAAGTTTATTGAAAAGAGTTTTAGTTAAAGAGATCACGATAACAATTTAGGCGGGAAGAACGGATATATAAGCAAGGAACGCTGAAAATATTGAGGGAAGGTGGGAGAGAAGGAGATAGATAGGAAACAGAGAGAGAGAGAGAATTGGCATTCGGTTGGAATCGGAGTATTCAGCATTCGGGGAATCAGAGTGCGATATTAGAGAGTCAGCAAGTCACTCAAGCAGCTAATTTAAGTCTACTAGTTGAGAAGCAATTAGCTAATAAGTTGTAGAATAACAATTATAGCTATGAAAAACAGCTGAGAGACTATTAAATAGACTAGCGATACTTGAGCTGAGATTTAATCTCAGCACCGACCTTTCAAGGACATACGGAACCTTGAAGCAAAGCACGAAATTACTAGAGAATAGTAGAGGCTGTAAAGTTGAAGTTTACCGTTAGCTGTGTTTAGAATTATGGTGCCTAAAGAATTAATTGAATGCAGGAGGAATGAACAACTGTGCATATAAAACGTCAAGATAAGGAATTATTGTGTATTGCCTTAATTCATGAGTGATCAGTAGTACTTCATGCAAGAACGTTTGTTTATGTGTATTGTGAACTGATGATTAATTCAGTTATTGCTTAGAATATTTATTTTAATGAGTGCTGTATACTGTTTAAAATGTTTACGGTTATAAAAAGTGTTTGTGTGTAAGTTGATGAAGAAAGAAGATTATCGATAAGATTATTCCAACCATTAATATTCCTATACAGAGAAGTGTGTGAGTTTCATCCTAGAATTCCCTATACTAACAGTAACTATTGCAGAGAATTAGCTGAAGTGTAAAATTAAAGATGATTGTTTGTGAAGAGGTGTTACTGAAATTTTTATTGTATTTTGGAACTTAAGGAACTGTGAGAAGACTGTATATAGAGATAACAGATTTACCTTTGTCTGAGTCTGTATGATTGAACTTATCAGAGAAGCTAAAATGTTTGTGATATCTTAATTACTGATTTGAACTTAAGTGTAAAATTTGTGAATCTAAAATTAAATGTTTGTTTTTGTTAATCAAGGTTATATTTTGCCTGAATCTCTTTTACTGCACCGTTCATAAAATATTCGAACTAAAGCGGGTAAATTAAGTAACTTAAATATACTCGGCCAGTATATATAATAAGAACATATAAGGAAAAGGTGGTTGAGAGTTGGTTCATCTTCAATTCTTGAACTAATTCAGATATAAAGTGGCACAGTCTTTAAATATAAATTTTCTCTATATTTGAATTAGAAATCAACTTTCAACCTATCAACTAGTTAAGAACATAGTAATAACTATATATCGGATCCAAAGTATAGGTTGAGACGAAGTAGGATCCAACATTACATTCCAACATAATGACATAATGGTCAGTTTTGACGTCTCCAGCTTATTTACAAATGTCCCCCTCAAAGAAACCTTAGAGCTAATCCAAGCTAAATTTCCTCCCGATATCTCAGCCCTATTTCAGTTCACAATGAACTCAGGCTATTTCGTTTGGCAGGAAAAATTCTACAAACAGATAGAGGGGACAGCCATGGGATCATCACTTTCCCCACCCTTGGCCAACTTCTTTATGGAGACTTTTTAAGAGAAAGCCTTAAACTCAGCCCTACAAAAACCTACCATATGGCTTCGCTACGTTGATTATGTGTTCGCTATTTGGCCACATGGCATGGATACACTCCTCTCCTTCTTAACACACTTAAACAACCAGCACCCTAGGATCAAGTTCACCCTGGAAAAAGAGTAAAACAATAGCCTTCCCTTCCTAGACACACTAGTCACCCGCCAACCTGATGGAACCTTGGTTTTCTCAGTTTATAGAAAACCCACCCATACAGGCAGATACATTCACCAACAACCCCCTCCCTCACAACAATATGGAGTTATTAAGACACTATTCTACAGGGCAAAACTTACCTGTTCAAATGATCAAGTCCTGACCACTGAACTAAATCACATCCTTAACACTTTCTCAGCCAATGGCTACCTCCCTCAAAAAAATCCAATGGATTACTCTAAATCCATCACCATCCCTCTACATCCGAGGCACCTCGGAAAAAAATCAACAAAATCCTAAAAAAACATGACTTAATCACCTGTTACAGACTATATAGAAAATTGGCATCCCTTATCCGCTCCACTAAAGACCAACCACTTCCCCTAGACCTACCTGGTGTATACCAGTTCCCTTGCAGCTGTAAATTGTCCTACTTTGGCAAAACAGGCAGGACAGCAAAGATCAGAATCTCAGAACACAAGGACTACATCCGATTTCACCAGTACAGCCACTCTGGACATGTAGACCATGCTCTGGATACATGCCACAGAATAAGGTGGAAGAAAGCCAGCCACAGTAATACACCGCAGCAAGTTCAAATATGAAAGACTATTCAGGGAATCAGCCTCAGCCCTTAGGAACATACCAAACCTCAACAAATTTGGGTGCATAAGACTGCCCCAAATTTGAGAAACATATATCAGAAGAAATTCAGCCCAAAGGCCAATAACTACCAATATAGCCCGCCAGGGGGCACCATCAGGACTTTAGGAGAACGGTTGCTTCCTCGCTTCGTTTCTCATTTGCTGTTATTTAGCACTTGAGTGCACCTGTTCTTTATTTTAAGTTCCCAAAAAGATGGCAATGTGACGTTGCCGATATATCGGAAAGTATTTATTAAATTTGTTTTTAATTTATATTTCTAGTGTACGCTGTCAATTCCTTGATTATTAGTTATCATGTTTAACCAGCGTATAAGCCTTTCAACAAGAATTACAATGTTAATTTCAGTACGAAATATTTGTACCTTTATATCATTAAAGTTAATTACTGTGATTATTGTGTAATTTATTATTTATAGTTATGCCACAGGTACCTTTAAAGATTATACTCACATCAAATTCATTGTTGAATGTCAATCTAACAACGGTTTCATCTTATACTTTAATACGTTATAAGTCTGCTGATAATATTGAATTTTCTGTTTACAGGTAGATATATTCATGGATCTTCACATCATCATCCTTCACAAAAAATAGGGAGTATCAAAATCCTTGTACACTGATCATGCACAATTTGTTCTTTTGAGTCTCTTCAGTTAGCATAATTAAATAAAATAAAACTATTACTTAATGGATACAGGAATGGCTTAATATTGGAAATATTTGATAATTATCATCCCTCTTCAGATTGCAATCTAATCTTAAAAGGATCATCATACCCTACCTTGAAGGAACATCTAAACAAATAGTAAGGATCCTTTGTAGATATAATTTGTATACCACCTTCAAACTGTCCCAAAAGTTGTCCTTTTTTTTACCACCCATCAAAGATACATTATCTTACCACTTAGCAAAGATATCCTTACCTGGTGCTTATCAAATATCCTTTTCTTGTCATCTTTGCTGCTATTAGAATTCAAGAGCATCAAGGATATATAAGATTTTTGGAATCTCGAGGTTCAGCCCTTGCATCTCATGCCATCGACACTAGACATAGAGTTCATGGAACCATACCAAGATGTTACTCTACAGTAGGTTCAAATTTGATCATCTATTACCAATATTGAAAATGATGGTACAACATGACAACATTTCATGCCGCCTGAGGCATCGCCCGGTTAAACAAGGCCCTCATTGTTTTTGCCAGGGAACCAGGGCGAACAGCAAAAAGTTAGCTACTGGAACAAATCTGAAAGCACACCCCAACTCAACATCACCAGAGTTAAAGATCGGTACTATCAACATAAGAAGCCTGATTGGCAAAGAAATGGAGCTAACTGAAGAATTAGATAAGTACCAGATCGACATAATAGTGGTGACTGAAACAAAAAAGACCACAACTGGTGAGATCTTTCTGAGCAATGTATACAAAATGTTAAATTCAGGAAATGACAATCAAGGAAAAGAAAGAGTAGCCATAGTATTACCACTGGAGTAGCCCGTGGTAATAATAATAATAATAATAATAATAATAATAGTATTCAACACAAAATATGAGGCTAATCTTCGTGAAAACAATCAGTCTCAAGTAGAGTGATGTGGGCAAATATCAGAATGGAGAATTGGACAATGAGACTTATGTGTGCCTATGTTCCCACAGAAGGTTCTACTAAGGTAGAAGTGGAGGAATTTTTTGATGCTTTAGAAAAAGCAACTGACACAATGAGAAAGGAAAAGTTGGTCTTTGTTGGGAATATAAATAGCAGAGTAGGAAATGATTGTCAGACATACAAAAATATTTTGGGAAAATTTGGAGAAAAGAGCAAAGCTAATAATAATGGCAAATGCCTGTTGGATTTCTGCTCAGGACATGGACTGGTTATTACTAACACCATGTTACAACATAAAAATGTGCACAAATTCACATGGAGAGAAGAGGCAAAGAATAAGAAAAGTCTCATTCACTATGTTATTGTTGATAGTGATGTTTTCCCACTGGTGCAGGACACCAGAGTGTACAGAGGATTTGAAATTGGAAGTGATCATCATTTAGTCTTGAATAGGATAAAATTGAATTTCATATTGAAAAGAATGACATGTAAGAAAGTTTTAAAAGGAATAAAAGTTGAGCAACTCTCAGATGTGAACTGTGGACTAAAATACACAAACGTTATGCAAGAAAAAATGAGAGTTTGAGAACAGGAACCAAACCTTGGAGATTCAGTGGCATGTCTTGAAGAAAACACTGATTGATTCAGCCAGAGATGCATGTGGTGAGGTTGTGTGCAAGGATAGAAAAATCAGAACTCCCTGGTGGACACAGGAAGTTAAAGAAGCAGTGAAGGAAAAGAAGAAAGCATATAAAAAGTTCCTGGCAAATAAGTCAGCTTATTTCCCAGGAACTCTTAGAGAATACAGAGACAAATGTAAGAAAGCAAAACACTGTGTAAAACTAGCTAAACAAAAGTCATGGGAGGACTTTGGCAAGAACATAGAAAATAAATATCAAGAACGTGGTAAGATATTCTGGAGGTTGTTGAAGAAGCTTAGAAATGGAGGAAAGAGTGCTGTAAAATAGAGTTAGAGATGATAAAGGTGACATGATAATGGGAGAAAAATATCCTTGAAGTATTGAGTAATTACTTCGAAAAATTGCTAAATGAAACAAGCAGTGATAGTACAGTGTTAAAAAACACTCGGTAGGCATACAGTCAGGAATACATATCCATACTTGAAGTAAAAAAAGCTATCAAAGACTTGAAATGTGGAAAGGCAGCAGGAGTAGATGATATTCGACTAGAAATGCTGAAGTATGGTGGTATAAAAGTCATAGGTATTTCCCTACTGAGTGTTCCTGGCAAGATCTATGCAAGTATACTTAAAAAAAACGGTTGAGAAGAATTGTGGAAGAAAAGTTTGGTGAAGAACAAGCTGGATTCAGGCCAAATAGAGGCTGTCAGGATCAGATCTTCACTTTATGACAAATAGTTGAGAAAGCATGTGAATATAACAAAGATCTGTATTTACGTTTTGTCGATTTGGAAAAGGCATATGACAAGGTGCCAAGAGAGAAACTATTGAAGATTTAAGCTATTCACTACGCTACTGTTATATGGTGTCAATTGGGCGTTATATCAAGCAATACTTAGTCTTTATTTGAGTTGTAAGTCAGCAGTTAGAATTGAAGGAAGTACAGGAAGATGGTTTAATGTTAAATCTGGTGTGAGACAAGGATGTAAATTATCCCCTCTGTTATTCATTATCTATATATATCACATTATGAAGGGAAAGTGGTATTAAACATGATATCAGAATTGGAGATGTTAATGTCAGCTATTTGCTTTATGCAAATGATGTTATACTTCTAAATAAAACCCCTACAAGTCTGCAAGATTCCCTGACTAAATTGAATAACTGTTGTAATAGATATGGTATGAAGGTCAGCATTAAAAAAAAAAAAGACAAAGACAATGAAAATAGGTAGAATTGTTGAAAATGTCAAATGTGTTGTGAATGGGGAACCTGTGGAACATTTCAGCTACTTAGGCACGATTTTTAGTGAAGATGGTAAAATAAATATGGTAATAGACAACGGAATAAACAAAGCTGGTATGGTAGAAAGTCAATTGAATAAATTCATATGGAATAAGAGAGAAATTAGTTGGAACACTAAATTAGCTGTATACAAGACAGTGTTCAAACCAATTTTAACTTATGGATCTGAGAGCTGGGTCGGAAGTAAAACACTTGACCAAAGACTAGAGACTGCAGATATGAGTCCTGAGAAAGATTAGAGGTGTGAACTGATGACATCAATGGCAATATCATATTGAAAACGAGGATATTAGGAAAGAACTTGATATTGTCAGCATCCAGGAATGCGTTAGCAGAGCTAATCTCAGGTAGTATGGTCACTTAAACAGAATGGGAGAGGAAAGATTAGCAAAACAAGTGTTCTCTGCCAGGTTGGCAGAAAAACGACCCAGAGGTAGTCCAAGATATAGGTGGATTGATATGGTACAAAGTGCCTTAGATGATAAAAATATAAGATCACATAAATGTTGGAGTCTTGACATGTAACAGACTGATTTGGAGGAAAATTGTTGATAAGAAGTTAGTAATGATGTAAATTTTTCATGTAGTACTAATATATCCTGTCCCTTGAGGGTACATGTCAGGAATTTGATGGTGATATTTTTGAATTGTGTGAAGCCCTATGCCACCATCCTCTTCTTAATCAGCACAGAACTTAAATTGAATGCCTTTCTCTTAAGTTTTGAGAAGCGTTTGCTGTTAATTGTTTGTACTTTTTTTTAATTAATTAACTAATTAATTATACAACTATACCCACGTCTCTAACAGTGATTTCTCCTATATCCAGTGATATATGTATGCTGTATGACTCATTCTTGTATTCAAAATTTAAATGTACCAGTTTTTCTGCTTTATTCCAGAATGAAGCTCATGACATATTGAGTGAATATATAGGAGTAATAAATTCTATTTAGTTTTCTCTTACACGAGTGAGGCTGTTATTTGAAAAGTTATGAGTGGCTGTATAGGCTGTGAATACAAAGGCAGAGTTTTTTGTTGAGCTGAATTTTTTTCTCAGACTTGGTTTTCCAACAAGTGTTTGGCACACTCATTGGAAAACCAAAGCTTAGCTTAGGGGTTGGAGATTTTGGGCAGAATAGGAAATGAATGCTTTTATTACTATTCGAATTTGTGAAAGGTGTTCTGTAGTAAAGAAAATGTCGATCTGTTTTAATTCAGAATTACCAAGAGAAGAACTGGTATCTGTAATATACAGGGTGTTCGGGATAAATTTGACAGTTTCGTAAGGAAAAAGAAAATCTTCTTTGTATCTATTAAATTTAATGAATTGACAAAAAAACATTACAGGCAGAGTTAATTACAATACTATCAACAAGATTTACTCAAAATAACCACCATTAGCATCGATCACAGCTTAAATTCTGCTTCGGAACCTCGAACAAGCTGATGCTACAGTCTCCCTGGGAAGGGCCGCAAAAACTGTTTTAATTTTATCCATTAACTGGGCTTTTGTATTACTGGAAGTGCGATTGGTGTCTTTTTCAACTGCGCCCCATACAAAATAATCCATGGGGTTAAGGTCTGGGGAGTTTGGAGGCCAAACATTTGGACTGGTGAAGTCGTAGAAATTTTCAGACAACCATTTTTGACTTTTCCCAGAGGTGTGGCAAGGGGCCGGATCCTGCTGCCATACATACGGCCTACCATTGGCTACCCTTGTTATCCAGGGCTTGACTACAGTTAGCAACTCCACGAACAAAGCCCGAATTCCAATGCCAGGGTTCTTCAACACCTGTTCCTGCAGATTTGCGAGGAATTCTGCTGTACGAACGCAATCAGATCGTCTGCTAGGGATCTTTCTTCTTGCTACATCCTCGTAGTCACCATTGCAAGTCTCTAGTTCATGCCTGATTGTTTTTACTGTATTCAGGGAGCATTGGGCAGCAGTCGTAATATCCTTATTTTGATGGCGGGCACGAATCATCATGATACAAGTTATTCTCTTCCATGATTCAGGTGGGTTCCAGCTATCCATCCTTTCTGACATCTTGTATATGAATGAAGAAGGGTCCAAACTTTTAAATGAAGAGAAGTGTGTGTTAATACATGTAACTTACGGAAAAATATAATTAATTATAAATATGTCAAATTTATCCCGAACACCCTGTATATATTTGGAAGGACGGTTAAGAAAAGATTAAGGATATTGCCAGAGAGGATTTTCTGATATTCTGGCAGGTAGGTGGACAATTTGTGTTAGATTATTACTGCCTATAGATACTTGAACATGTCTTTCAGCTTAACAGCAGAATTAGAGAAGCAAAGCCACCTCACTGTTTGGATATTTGGACTGCAGAAAATCAACCTAGGGATAGGTAATTACAGGTATGAGAGTTCGGAGAAAATTTAGGAGGGCAAACTGATGGCATTAATAGGCGGATAATATTAAATGTGGAGATAGTAAGAAGGAACTTCACATTGTTAGCATTGTAAAAGCAGAGCAATCTAAGGTGGTGTGGTCACTTAAACAGAATAGGTAAAGTTAGCAACACAGGCATGATGTCAAGATGGCATGAAAAAAAAAACTCCCAAAAATCCTAAGATTAAGTTGAATTGATGCAATCAAAAGTGCTTTAGAAATCCAAAATATCAGTTCTGACAATAACAATATTGGAGTCCTGACAGAATAAGACTAATTTGGACCAAAATTTTCAATAGGAAATTAATCTATGGATGCTTAGACGGTGATTATCACTTGTGTTGATGTTTAGTGAAGAAACCACACATCTAGAGATAATAATTAACTAACTAAATTTATTTACCTAATTAAATTAGCCAGTATTTTGTCTTGGTCACTGAGGCATCTTCATACACACAAAAAAACATACAAAGTGCATGTATGTGGCAAACACAGATTAGTGTAAAACATTAATCCTACTGTCCTAATTGACGCCCTCTGTTGGTGTGGTGATTTAATCTTGCTAAAGGTCTCAGTGTGATGGTCTCCAAGATTTTTTTATCTAAAATCTGGGTAAAGCAGCCAAATTTATTGAGATTTGGAGAATCTTGTAGTGTAATGGTGATTCTAAAAATAGTCTCTGTGATTTACATCTGCCTCTGTATAAAAGGGGATGTTCTTCCCTATCCCTCCCCACTGGATTCTGTGTTCCTCCAGACATGTGTTGACTGTTCTTCCTCTTTTTCCAAACTAAGATAGTTTGTAGGAATAAGGAGATGCTGTTTGGCTCCAGATGGTCTATATTATGGAGAGTATCTTCTGGTGAGAAGGTTAGTATAGCTAATTTTTGATGATGAGGTGCCTCTGATGTAGTAGGGGAATAGCAATGGATTTTCTGTGTTCCAGATTTTTTGCTGCAGTTGTGTGTGTGGGGGGTACCTAGAGCAGAGCACTTCATAGTACAGTGAAAAATCAATCATATCTAAAGTACTTCTTTTATCTACCACATTGGCTAAAATGCCAATGTGGTCAGAGCATAGGTTTTGGTAATACCATCTAGGAGTAATGTGATAAATGTACCTTCCATATAGTAAGCTCTGCTGGTTAGCCAAGTGACAAGAGTGTCAAGGAATGGCAGACATTATTGTTTTCCTTTATGGTGAAATGGATCCTTGGGTGTGGGCTATTGAGGTGTGCTAAAAACGTTTTCATTTGTACCATTTGTGCTCATCATGTTGGAGGCTTAATGAAATGTATACAGCACTCGGAAAATATTAAAACAGATTTTAATACTTCCAGTATAGTCCGACCACAGATATGAGAGCTGTCGTTGGAATGGATTCTCCTTCTTTTTTGACATGTGCAGAAGTGTCGAAGGGTCTCGTATCTGTGGGCATACTATATTTCATTTCAGTCACTGAGACATATTCAGGGATTTCAAAAAACTAATGTAACATGCACTCAGCCACATAATACTAAGCTAACGATGTGGGTGACTCTGAAGTCCTGGCTAGGTGGTGTACTCTCTATGGGCAATTGTAGGTGGGGCCTAGAATGTAAGGTGGGATCTCCGATGATTAATGTTTCCCAAAATTTCGGAGGTTTAATGCATTAACTGTATTTATTTAGATTTGGTTGATTTCTGAGAGCTGCTGCAGATTCTAAAAATAGTCTTTCTTTTTTGAATTTACTGTGGTGGAGCATGGTGGTTTTTTTCCAAGAGATCCTGTGAATTGTATCCAAAACATGGTCTGCCAGGCCTGACTGCCCATAGTTGTAGTTGCAGATGTATGACTTGTGTTCTTCTAAGGTGATCTACCTGTCTGTCCAAAGTACGCCAGTTTACAGGAACAGGGTACCTTATAAACTCCAGGCACTGAGAGAGGAGGGAGCTGATCTTTGGTAGAACGGATAAGGGTAGCAAGTTTACTTTGGACAGACAGATAGGTCAGCAACCATGACTATGGTCAGTCTGGCCTGGCAGACCATGTTTTGGATACAACCCGCAGGATCTCTTGGGAAAAAAACACCATGCTCCACCACAGTAAATTCAAAAAAGAAAGACTATTTTTAGAATCTGCAGCAGCTCTCAGAAATCAGCCAAATCTGAATAAATACAGTTGCATTAAACTTCCGATGATTTGGGAAACATTAATCATCTGAGATCCCACCTTACATTCTAGGCCACTACAATCGCCCATAGAGGGTGCACCACCTAGATAGGACTTTAGAGTCACCCATGTGGTTATCTTAGTATTGTGTGTGGTTGAGTTCATATTGCATTATCATCATCATCATCATCAAATTCCTGCCATTTACCCACAAGGGGTGTACAGGATATGATAGTGCTACGTGAAAAAATTATATCATTACTAACTTCCTATCTACAATGTTCCTCCAAATCAGTCTGTTACTTGTCAAGACCCCAACATTATCACATCTTATATTTCTATCGTCTAAGGCACTTTGTACCGTATCAATCCACCTATATCTTGGTCTTCCTCTGGGTCATTTTGCTGCCAACCTGGCATAGAACACTTGTTTTGCTAATCTTTCCTCGCCCATTCTGTTTAGATGATTTCCCATCATTTGCATAAAGCAAATAGCTGACATTAACATCTCCAATTTTCATATCATGTTTAATACCACTTTCCTTCATAATGTGATCCATATAGATAATCAATAACAGAGGGGGATAAAGTACAGCCTTGTCTCACACTAGATTTAACATTAAACCATCTTCCTGTACTTCCTTCAATTCTAACTGCTGACTTACAACTCAAATAAAGACTAATATTGCTTGATATAATGCCGCATTGACACCATATAACTGCAACGTATTGAATAGCGTCTCTCTTGGCACCTTATCATATGCCTTTTCCAAATCGACAAAACTTAAATACAGATCTTTGTTATATTCACATGCTTTCTCGACTATTTGTCATAAAGTGAAGATCTGATCCTGACAGCCTCTGTTTGGCCTGAATCCAGCTTGTTCTTCACCAAGCTTTTCTTCCACAATTCTTCTCAACCGTTTCTCAAGTATACTTGCATAGACCTTGTCAGGAACACTCAGTAGGGAAATACCTCTGTAATTCTCACATTCAGTTTTATTTCCTTTTTTATATATGGGTACTATGAGAGCTCTACTCCAATCATCAGGAATTCGTCCCTCTGTCCAGGCTTTCTGAACTATGCAGTGCAGCCACTGTAAGACTTATGCCACCATACTTCAGCATTTCTGGTCGAATATCATCTACTCCAGCTGCCTTTCCACATTTCAAGCCTTTGATGGCTTTTTCTACTTGAAGTATGGATATGTATTCCTGACTGCATGCCTGGTCAGTGATTTTTAACACTGTGCTGTCATCACTGCTTGTTTCATTTAGCAGTTTTTCAAAGTAATTACTCCATACTTCAAGGATATCTTTTTCTCCAGTTTTCATGTCACCTTTATCATCTCTAACTCCTTTTACAGCACTCTTTCCTCCATTCCTAAGCTTCTTCAACAACCTCCAGAATATTTTGCCACCTTCTTGATATTTGTTTTCTATATTCTTGCCAAAGTCCTCCCATGACTTTTGTTTAGCTAGTTTTACACAGTGTTTAGCATTCTTGCATTCGTCTCTATATTCTCTAAGAGCACAAGCTGACTTATTTGACAGAAACTTTTGATATGCTTTCTTCTTTTCCTTCACTGCCTCTTTAACTTCCTGTGTCCACCAGGAAGTTCTGATTTTTTTATCCTTGCAGACAACCTCACCACATGCCTCTCTGGCAGAATCAATCAATGTTTTCTTCAGAGTTTGCCACTGAATCTCCAAGATTTGATTCCTGTTCTCAAGCTCTTTCATTTTATCTTCAATAATCTTTGTGTATTTTAGTCTACAGTTCACATCTGAGAGCTGCTCAACTTTTATTCGCTTTAAAACTTTCTTACATGTTATTCTTTTCAATATGAAATTCAATTTTATCCTGCTCAAGACTAAATAGTGATCACTTCCAATTTCAAATCCTCTGTACACTCTGGTGGCTTGCACGAGGGAGAAAACATCACATCAACAATAACATAGTCAATGAGACTATTCTTATTCCTAGCCTCTTCTCTCCATGTGAATTTGTGCACATTTTTATGTTGGAACATGGTGTTAGTAATAACCAGTCCATGTCCTGAGCAGAAATCCAACAGATATTTGCCATTATTATTTGCTTTGCTCTTTTCTCCAAATTTTCCCAAAATGTTTTTGTATGTCTAACAATCATTTCCTACTCTGCTATTTTGATCCCCAACAAGAACCAACTTTTCCTTTTTCATTGTGTCAGTTGCTTTTTCTAAAGCCTCAAAAAATTCCTCCACTTCTACCTTAGTAGAACCTTCTGTGGGACCATAGGCACAAATAAGTCTCATTGTCCAGTTTCCCATTCTCGTATTTGCCCACATTACTCTACTTGAGACTGACTGCCATTCAAGAAGATTAGCCTCGTATTTTGTGTTGAATACTATGGCTACTCCTTCTTTTCCTTGATTGTCATTGCCTGAATATAACATTTTGTATTTATTGCTCAGAAAGATCTCACCAGTTGTGGTCTTTTTTGTTTCAGTCACTCCTATTATGTCGATCTGGTACTTATCTAATTCCTCAGGTAGCTCCATTTCTTTGCCATTCAGGCTTCTTACGTTGATAGTACCGATCTTTAACTCTGGTTATTCTTGAGTTGGGGTTTGTTTTCAGATTTGTTCCAGTAGCTGACTTAGCGCTGTTAGCCCTGGTTCCCTGGTGAAAACAATGGGGGCCTTGTTTAACCGGGCAACGCCCCAGCTGGCATGAAAATTTGTCATGTTGTACCATCATTTTTTTATTTTCGTTTAACCAATAAGAATACAATTTGGTCAGCTAAATCCCAAATTGCCAGCCCATCCTCGTTCATTCAGTATCCAAGTAGATACCCAACAGGGTGCACCACGAGAAGGTGAGGATTGGACATTAGGTCAGAAGCCCTGGTCGGTTCTCCGCATTCCTTTAAAGGCTATGTGGAGGTCTCCTCTCAGTTATACAGCTTTGACCCTTAAGCACCCCCATATTGCATTAGTTTCCTGAATCCATGAGTATCAGTGACTGAGACGAAATATTGGATGTATTAAAATCTGTTTTAATCCTTTCCGAGTGCTGTGTACATTCTATTAAGCCTCAACACATGGATTTGTGATCATCATTTGGTCAAATGGAAAACACATCAACATAGCATAGCCACATTGTAGTTTGAGAGGAGGATAGAGTTTAGGACCATATTTTTAAAATGTTTGATAAGTTTAGTAAGACTGAAAGTGAGGGGGTGCCTTCAGTGAATTGATATGTCAAGAGGAAAGATAGTCTGAACGAGATTTCAGGTTAGTGAATAAGTAAGGATGTATTCAAATGACTGTAATATTAATATCTTTGAGATCAAGTCTGAAAAGCAAGATTTGAAGTGCACAAATTTCATCTGTGGATTTCAAATATACCCTGTAATGAGAGCGAGAGAGACACACACACATAGAGACAGCTCTTGTGAACTAAGTGTTTGATCCAAGAGTCCTCTTGTTCATAAATGAGGGAAAATACCATCTACGGATAAAACTTTGTCTAACAATTTTTATAGAGTTTTGCTTTTAGGGGGATTGGTATCAATTAAGTGATATGTCGATCTTTATGCAAGACAGTTTTTGATCATAATTAGAGCAGTCAGGTACTACTGTACCATTACCCTTATCTGCTTTTGTGATGCTAATATTCTGGTTTTGGCATAGTTTAAATACAGCGAGTTCTGCATTGGATAAAATCCTTTTCAGAGACTTTCCAGATTTTAAAATGTTGACTTTGTCTAGCTAGTTGTTATTTGGTGATATGGGAGGATAGACTGTAGATGACTCATTCTAGTTTTGCCATGATTAGAAGACTGGATTAGCCAATATAAATCGCACACTTTAAGTGCTCTTGTCTTCCAACTTCTCCACTTCACAAAAAAAAAAAAAAAAAAGAAAGAAAATTCATTGCTATTCTCTACATCCATGACACCTCAGAAAAAAGTTTATGTTCTAAAAAGATTTGACATTCATGATTCCTTCAAGTTATACCAAAATTAGCTACTCTTATCTGCTCACCAAGGGATCAGTCAAGAGATACCTCTTGACTGATCCCTTGCTTAGGTAATTTAATATTAATATCATCCATCCATTTGTTCATTGGACATCAACAGATGTCATATGGTCACTCAGATGCTTGGTGATGTGCCACACCGGTCCTTGCCATGAAGTCTTGTTGTATGCTTTTCTGGAGGTTTTGACTCTCCTCTTTTCCTTTTCAGTAATATACGGAATTTTACCGTCTATTACTGTTTTGAGAGTATTAATGTCAAATGGAATTAAATTCCATCCAGCCAGGGCAAAAACATCTGATGTTTTAAAGAAAATGGTCAGCACCCGTTTATTGCTGACTTACCATGTTTCTAACAGATTTTTAAATTCATAGTTTGCATAGTTCATCTTTCCAGTATTGATATTATCATTATCAGTTTTTATTCAAATTTTTTCTGGCTATCTGATATGTATTTCTACACTATTATCAATATCTTATGCTCAGCACTTTATCTCTTTAAGCCTAACTATTATAAAAAAAAAAAAAACTTTGTTTTTATCTAGTATGTAGTACTAGATAAAAACATCTGATGTTTTTCGATATTTTCTATGTTGTTGTATCATTTTCTTTTCACATCCTCAGTGAAGAGAAAAATATATCTGTAATTTAATTTAAATTTTAATAAGCTTACTTTAAATACATTTTCATTTCAGTAATCATTTTTCCCCCCCATTATTTTCAGTTAGAAAAGTATGTATCCATATCAAAACTGAAATATTACTTTGCTGTAGATACATCCTATGTGACCAAAAAGTTGGCATTACTTTTCTTTCCATTTACTCATGGGGTAAGTTTTTTTTTTATGAGACTGTAATATAAGATTATATTTTATTGGTATATGATTCATTGCTTGTGTGTACCGATCATTTCTCTTGTAATGTGCAAATTTGTCCATACTCAAAGATAGAGGAATAAAACATGTAAACACTAAGTGAACATGAAAAACACCTGGCTGAACTTCGTAGCCTGTGGAGGAATGTACAACTTCTCACTCTCTCCTGATAATGTCTACTTTTCTTGATAAGTGTTTAATACAGCATCCCAAACACGAGTAAGCATTCTAGTCATAGAAATCCAAGTAACAGACAAAAAAGAAAAGCCTTAAGTATTGAGGATTGAAATAATAAAATGTATTGGAAAAAAAAAAAAAGAATGTTTTTGATATCACGAGCACAACAGTTCTAAAGAAATCCACATTGTGCACCTTCAGAGACAATGCTATGAAAACAAAAGAAACTTATTTAGCAGGAACAGCTGTGATTGCTGCAAAGTCAGTTAGAACAAGACCTAAATAACTACATGATTTACTGTAGCACTGTATTTATTTATTAGGAATTAAAGTTGTTTAAAACTGTAGTAGCATTTTTATTGAGTTTGTTTTTATTTTTATTTTATTCTATTTTTTTAATGTACAGTATAACTCACAAGACTGTACAGGTTTTGAGTTTCAACCCCAACCCTATTTTTCCTATAAGAGCTGTTATTTTTACTGCACATAATTTTATAACATGGTGATTTTTAGAAACATCTAATTTGAAAGCAAAAGATATTTTGCTTTCAAATTAGATGTTTGAAACTAGAACAGCTAACTCAAAACCCTGAAAAAGGAACATTTTTCAGGGTTTTGAGTTAGCTGTTCTAGCAAACTTGAGGTTTTTTTCTCATGGAAAAACATCTTCAGAAACATATGCATATGCCTGAGATCTTTGAAATCCCTGTATGGACATAAGGAATGCTTTTTAGACAATTTTTATTGAAGTTGAGTTGGTCTTAGATGAAAGTGAAAAAAAAAGTGGGGGGAACGGGATCTTTTCCTCCAAACATTCAGATTTTTTTATCTTGCAAAACTAGCCAGTCTGATGTGAAAAGCACAAGTAATTCACAGACATGGCTGCTTTGGCATGAATCCTATTTGAACCCTTTCTTCTTCAGCCTCTTTCCATCCACTGCTAGATATGGGGATCTCACTCCATAAATTTCCATTTATTTCTATCCTTAGCTGATGTTCACTATATCATGACACACCTTTGTAGCTCATTCTTCTTTCCTGTTCTTTGGTAAACTTTTCTTCTCTTTCTTTTGATATCCACTCCTTACTTAATTTTTTCCATCTGTTAATATGGCTGGCTCATCTCCATTTACATGCTTTACAGTACCTCACAATACCCTACCTCTAGTCATCTCTCTATTCGGTTATTTCTAAATTTTATTCCCTTTTGCTATGTGGAGCATTCTTCTCTTTAAGACACTTCAAACCACTTGCAAGCTCTCTTCCTGTTCTTTAGTTATTGCTCGTGTCTCACTTCCATAGGTAAACACTGGAATAATGCACATGTTAAATAATTGTCTTTTTAAACATGCAGGTAAATCCAACAGATAATCTTTATGTAACCAAAATACTTAGTGTCCTAATGTGATTCTTCTATTATTTCTTTATCTTATTTTTCCTTAAAGCTACCTAATTGTCTGAGGTAAGTATAGTCATCCACAATTTCAGTTGAATTATCTTCTAATTTTAATTTTCAGTTTAATCTGAATTTGTTTTAGTTATGTTAATTTTAAAGTCTTTTTTCCTGCTTTTCTGTCAAAGTTGTTTTAGCCTTTCCTGGGCCTCTTCTTTATTTTTTGCTAACAGAACAATGTTGTCTGCAAAAACATCAACGATTTTGATTTATTTCATTAATGTTCCATAATTTTTCTATGATATATTCCTGACTTGTAATGTAGCAGAAAACAATTTGGGTGATATTGCCTCAGTACTTTAATTCCTTTCGCTGAGCTTCTAACTTTATACAGGCTGTTGAGTTCTAATATATAGTTTGTAATAACTGGATATACTTTAGTTGGGTGGCTTGTTATTTTAAGCTATTCATTATTTCTGATTGATGTAAAGAATCAAAGCCTTACTCAAAATCTCCAAACACTAAATATTCAAGATGATATTCATTTATGTTTTTTCTATTATTTTCTTTTTCTGTTATTTTTCTACACATTCATAAATGCCACTGAAAGGAACGTAAGCAGCCGAATATTTTAATGATTTTTTTTATCTTTCACACATACATTTGTGCCATACGCATTCTTTTGTTGAAAATTTTTATTATTTTTTTTTTCACTTGGTTATAAATTAAATTAAAGATGCCAAAAAATTATATTCTTGTTTAATCCTTATCCAAGTGTAAGCAAACAAAGTTTTTGCATGAAGTACTTCACAATGGTATAGACTGGAATGAAGAAATGGCATTTGGGAATAAGGAAAATTAATTTCTTGAGTTCTTGAGAGATAACTATCTCATGTAGCATGTAAATAGGGCATGCAAGGATCAAGAGTTTTAGATCTGACCATTTCATCAGAGGATGTAATTGTGAATGGGGTTTTGCACTTTCCTCCAGTTGGCGAGAGTGATCATGAAGTGATCACCTGGGTTGTGGCTAGCCACATGCAGACTTCTCTGATGAAAGGATATATTTGGAAGCACGAGGTTGTCTCCTATGACAAGCTTAAGAGACAGCTTATAGAATGAGGAGTTGAGCAGTAAGGAAATAAATGCTGCTTGGGAACTGACAAAGAAATACATAACAACATCAGTGTGTGAAAGTATTCTGAAGGCCAAAAGGCTAAATAAGGTAGATGTAAAATGGATGAATGAGGGCTTAAGCATGAAATCTAGAGGAAGAAGGTACTTTGGAAGCGGTACAAGATGAATAATGATAATAATCAGTTTCCTGAAGAGTATAAAGAACAAGTCAGGAGAGTGACTCAGTTAGTAAGGAAAACAAAAGTGCAGTATGAGCAGAAATTGGCAAATCAGACAAAGAAAAACCCTACAGAGTTTTTTTTAGATATGTGGCAAGTAGAAGGAAGAATGATCATGGTAAGATGATGTTAATGGATGAAAATGGTAGAATGGTAACTGCTGCAGAAGACATTGTTGAGGTATTCACTGATCAATTTATAAGGGTGTTTCATCCTGATCAGGGTGGAATCATGAGGAACTTAAGTGTAGAGGAAATAGGAGAGGATACCTTAATTGAGAGTGAGCAGGAGGTATTTGAGGAAATAAATAACTTTGATGTCATTAAGGTGATGGGATTTGATGACATATCACCACACATCTTAAGGAAATGTTCCAGGGAATTGGCATGCTTGTTTAATAAGTCTTACAACAGCACAGGTTCCAAGGGAGTGGAAAGAAGGTAAAATTGTTCCTCTGCATAAAGGTGGTGATAAGTCTGTGGCTTCAAATTATAGTCCAGTTTATATATCCAGAGTTGTGGTGAAGGTCCTAGAGAGAGTGGTGAGAAATAGGATACAGAAATGGGTTGATAACAGCATTCTCTGTGATTATCGGCATGGATTTGTTAAAAGTAGATCATGTTTTACTAACTTATGAAAGATAATTATCTCAGGGTGGTCTGAAAAGTTCTTGGCCTAACAATGAAAAAACGAGTTTATAATTTCAAAATTATTTTTATTTTTCAACATAATCTCCCTTAAGACTAGTACATTTATTCCAGTGATGATCCAGCACAGCACCATTATCCCATCCCTGTACTGGTTTTCAGTAAGATCTGCAAAATATTGGCAGTCCATTTCTTAATTGTCAGAAAAGGAGGAGAAGAGTGCCCATAAACTTTTATGAACTTCGAATGAATTTCTTTTGGATAAATCTTCTTTTACAAAGAATTTTATAACTGTATGATACTCAATTTTATCCATTTCAAGGGATACAGACAACACTTTTGTTCGGACAGCTGTATAAAACAAACTACTTGATAGAATGACTTGCAATTTCGCATGGATGCCTATAACAGATGTACCAACTTAGAAAAAAAAAAAAAAATGTGCCGATAGTGTTGCCATCTATGGTTGAGGCTGAGAACTTTTCAGATCACCCTCGTATGTATTATAACAAGGTGACAAATGTTTTGGACGAGGAAGATGCATATACAGTGGTATACTTAGATTTCACAAACGCTTTTGATATACTGCTACATGACAAGCTGTTAAATAAATTGAAATGGTTGGGATTGGATAACAGATTTTTGAGTTGGATCGGTGAACTGGCTGTCAGATAGGTATCGGAATGTTGTATATAGGTGTGCTGTATCCCCTAAGAGGAATGTCACTAGTGGCGTACTGCAGTGGTCAATTTTGAGACCATTGTTCAATTTGTATATTAACGATATTGAGATAGGTTTAACTAGTGATATGCAGCTGTTTGCAGACAATGCAAAATTGAAACTGTCAGTTTAAAGCGTAAGGTTTTGAAATTTGGTAAGCAATGATGGGATGCAAATTATACACTTGGTGGGTAAACTTTAAAGGAGATAGAGAAAATGAGAGATCCGGGAGTGGTAGTGAACATGGACCTAAAATTCAGAGGCCACATTGCACAAGTTGTGAAGACATCACATCGGATAATGGCAATGATGCAGAGGACCCTGACCTGCAGAAATAAAGAGCTTATGATGTCATTGTATAAGGCCTTGATCAGGCCTCATGTGGATTATTGCACAGAGATCTGGTTGTGGGTTTTCATGATGATGAGGATATGTTGGAAAGGGTCCAGAAAAGATTCACAAAGATTGTTAGTGGTCTTTGGAATCTGGAGTACAAGGACAGATTAAGGGAATTTAACTTGCAAAGCCTTGTGAGTAGGAGGAAGAGGGCAGGAGATATGATTGAGACATATTAACTATTCAGGGGATGTCATCAAGTTGACATGAAAGAGATTTTTCATAAAATAGGAAGGGTAAAACAAGAGGCCATCGCTGGAAACTATATAAAGAGGGTGTGAGCAGAGCAGTGAGGAACAGGTTCTTTGCATGGAGACTGGTTGGTTAGTGGAATGAATTGCCTGAGTGTGTTGTGAATGTAGACACACTGAATCATTTTAAGGCATGGTTGGATGAACATTGTGTGCAATAGTGTGTACCTACCATGATGAGTTTTTGACTTTATGGAGGTCTGATGTTAACAATGACAACAACAACTAGGCTACTTGTATATAGAGTTGTGAAGATGCTTGGCATATGAACTTTGCTTATTTACACTTGGATAAAGGATTAAACAAGAATATAAGTTTTTTACTTTAATTTAATTTAATGTCAAGTGAAAAAACATTGAATAACTGGCTCAAATCCAGAGTCTTTTAATAATAATAAGGTGTTTCACCTTTTCACTACTTGCATAGAAGAAATATATGACTTCTGCATTACTTCAACCCTAGAATCTTTTCTGTGTCTAGCTTCCACTGATAACATTTAATAACGTTCATCTTTGGACTTGCTTGCTTCCTTGGAAATGGATCCACTACTGCGTTTCCTGTCCTGGAGTGAATCAAATCAGTAGTAATGAGTTTAGTAGTGATCTTTTAGTGTCACCCAGTGAGACTTTGAGTGATCTTCATCTTGTAGATCATTCAGAGTTTTTGGAAAGGTACTGCTGCACTTTAACAGTACCTCAGTGAAGATCAAAACTTATCTGGGTAGTGGCCCTTCCGTACTGGGTGTGTATAATGCTATGCATCATACACATACGAAAGGATGTGTGCTTTGCATTATGGAATACTAAGGTAGTCATTAATATTCCATAATGTGAAGTCATTAGCCTTTAAATACAAGTAGCCTAGTCATGAAGATACTTCACATGCAAACTGTTTGCTTACTCTTGGATAGGGATTAAACAAGAATATAACTTCTTGCCATCTTTAATTTAATATGCTTTTTAGTTTCTAGAGTACTAAAGGCAGTTGCTGTTATTATTTGTGTGTAAAATTATAATTTTTATAATAAGTAAGTAATTGATAAAATTTCTCTCAGATCATTTGTTAGTTAATGCATTGCTTTAAAGGTTTAAGATATTCTTTCAGTATTAATACTTAACTCAATTGAAATCTTTTTATGGCCACGGTGCCATTTCTAGAAAATTGATTTGTTTCACACTTTATGCTTTCTTCCTCTCTGTCACTTTATGCTACAAAGATTGAGCAAACTGTCAAAAAATATCACTTCGTTGCATTACTTCAGTTTAAGAGCTACATTTTAGACAAGCTGTGCCAAAGAGTTATTACTGCATTATATTTAACCAGCTAAGCCTACTCGCTTCGCTGAGGTGAACTTATATTGCCAGCAGCTCACTTCAATCAAGTATTTGGTGCTGGTGCAGAACTGTGAGCATTATAACACTTCTTTGTAAACAACATTAGAAGTTTCATCATCCTCGACAAAAATAATTAATTCTCAGGACTGCTAACTTGAGAACATGCTACATATAACTGCCCCCTGTCCAAAACATTCACCTCTGAAATCTAAACCTGCATTTCTAAGGGTCTGTCCTTGGGCTTTATTAATCATCATTGCAAAGTAAACTTATTGGAAATTGTAACCATTTAAATGCAAATGGATAGTCTGAAGGAATGAAGACAATTTCTTCAATACCAAGACCTGTAAATATCACAGCTTCTGTCATATTCGGTTTCAACACTTTTTACCTTGAAGCTTAGTGCCATTGCAAATATTGGGGGGAGGTGGGGCAGATTTCAGAGCATTGTAATAGAAACACCTGACCAGGCAATCCGGGTGGAATAAGTGATTTTAATAATTCCATGGGAAAATAAACTGCATCATCTACAACCACAAGAGTATCTAGTGATTTGTAAATACTAACAGATCCATTAACCCTATTAAGAACCAACTCGTTTTATTGACATGCCATCATTTCGAGGTGTGAGGATAGTTCTCTCCCTTAATCAAGAAGGAACGTTTCTGTTATGTTCTCAATAGACACTGTACAATAGTTCATGTGCAGTTCAGACAATTTTCCCAATATTTAGGTGTGTTAATATAATTTTTTTGTCTCTTTGCTGTACTTCACCATTGCCATTTTTTTAACATTCTTGAGGAGAAGGAATGTGCATTAGAGTCTCTATATAGGTGAACATGCATATTGGTTTTTGAGAGAAAACCTCTCTGTGTCATGCCATAGTGACGATTTCTTAAGGCAAGCATTCACTTTCCTACTCTGGTTCTGCAAGATACGATGGGCAGTGTTTATCAAAAATCACCGGCAAATAAAATAGTTATTCTATCCATTCTTTGATCATCTGATCTGATATCCCTCAGTGTTCTGTCGATTCGCTTCAAAAGATGTTTTATGAGACAGTGTACATACATTTGTCCCAAATGATCAAGGAAACCTAAAATTTAACAATATCTGGCCACAGGTAATAAGAAAGAACTTGCTATCATAATATCTAACAACAGAATTTAACGATATCTGGCCAGATATCGTTAAACTGGCGTATGGGCTGCGGAGGGAGGTAAAAAGATATTAATCACTGCTCCATAATCTGGAAGTGTATATCGATGAAAATGCTCAACCCATCTTTGGAACATCTTCTATTTTTTGGTGAAGACATCATCAAAATCGGTCAATTCGTTCCCGAGTTATAAGCAAACATTGAAAACATGAATAAATTGCTCATACTCATGATGGCTTTCGAAGTTTGTCGCCGTATGTTGCACACTGCGACAAAGTATTCATAGAGCTTCTTGCATCTGGGCATTGGTTGGAGGAGCTTCTAAAATTTGTTCTTCTGTACTTGTATTATGTTCAGAAGCAGCTTGACATATTTCCGACACTTTCATTGTAGCCACCACCACCACTTCAACGTTGTTATCAATATCCAACCAGTTTTCAAATTCTTCTTTTGACATACCATCTGGTGTTTTATCAAAAATTTCATTTGAAAGATATTCAAATTCTTTGGAAGAAGGAGTTTGTCTTAAAAAATGCATCTTTTTGGAAGCAGTTTCAATAGTCTTCTCTGAGACTTTCTTCCATGACTGCTATCAAATGCAATGCATCAAGAAGAGAAATCTTTTTTGCAATGATACAAATGATACAAGTGCAAACTTGTATCAGATTGGTCTTTTATAATAATCAAGTTGAGCTCTAATTCTTGCACAAACTTCCCCAATAATAAGATTTAAAAGCTCGTATGGTGCCTGGGTCAGATTTGTGTGTGTGCAGTGCAGTTGTCTACTAACAAGACAGTTTTTTTGCTTTAATTTAAGATCCCACTTAACTAACCAATTGTTGAAAATGTCATTAGTCGTCCAAGCATTTGCACTAGAACAGTAATCAATGGGCAAATTTTGACACCTTTAAAACACCGAGGATTTTTACTTTTTCCAATCACTATGCGTTCTCGTTTCTCACCTTTCGTATTAGCACAACAAAGTACTTTCGTACCTTTTGTACTTTCATTTTTAAACAAATAAGTATGCTCAGGCATTGCACAAAAATAGAGTTCTGTTTGTAAATATCCTCAGGAGAATATTCAGCAATAATTTTTGGCAAAGCTTGGTCTTAATCCATGCATCAGCTGATAAAAAAATCAGAACTTTTTTCTTCACCATGAATACATTTGTATACAATATTCTCTCACTTTTTCCATCTGTTAAACCATCCATCAATTGCAGTGAAATTTTCTTTGCCCATTGTTTTTGCAAGTTCTGCTTTTTGACACATCAAAGGCCCATTAATCAAAAGCATTCTTTCACGAACATTACTAAACCAAATTTTTAATGCTGACATACGTATCCTTACCAGATTGGGCTTTCTTCAGATCCATGTTCTCATTAGTAAGAGCTGAAGTTTCAATGTTTAATCTGTTTTTTAAGATCTTGCACAAGAGTGGTGAAATTTTTAAATGTACAACCTCACTACAGCGACTCATTTTGGGGAACTGATGAGTTGCCCAAAATGAGTCAGCATAGTGTGCCAAATAAGAACAATCCTATGGATATCATAGGATTGTTCTCATTTGGTTTATAGATTTGAATCACATAAATATCATCTTTAAGAGTTTAGAAATCTTTGTGGATGATGTCTTTTTAGATGACCAAGTATATAGATGTTAATGAAATCTTGTAATGTTTGGTATATCACAAAGAGGAGTCTTGAAGGGTGATGCAATATGTTTTGCATGAATCTCACACACGAAAGGCTGGTAATCGATAGTACATTTGTACTCGGGGTGGGGGCTAAAGGTTAGATAATCTGAAAGTCCCATTCTAGACACCAAACATGGAACATTGTCAACCCACTTCAGACCTCCAGTAAGCAGAGTGGTGGTGGTCTCACACCAGGTAGTGGCATTCATCTGCCACCTAAAGGCATGGACAAATATCTGTGTCTGTTGTGGAATTTGAACCTGCACCCTGTTATTTGCAAAGCGGATCTGTGCTATGTCCTCAACCAACTAGGCCAATTTCTCGTTCATTTCTGCAGGCTCCTTTACTGTTTGCATGCACATTATTTTAATGTTTTAACTATTACATATTCAGTAGTGTGGTGGAGCTGGCTCACACAAACCAATTGTTACATGTTTGAGCATTTTGCAAGCTGTTGTTAAACCAACTCCAGCTATTAACTATAAAGGGACATGCACTTCAATTCACTTTATTCAATTCATAGCATTGGACAATCTTTCATAAAGAAAGAAAGACATTTCAAAGTTTTTAGCTGTTGCATTACAGAAGTAACTATAACAACAGGTATGAAACAAATCAGTGGGACTTTGGATCTTGATGTGTGTGAAGTTTTTCATATAGAAATAAAAATGTTTATCAGATATAAAATGTTCCATTAGAACAGTAATGACTTTATGTTTGTTTTTGGAGAATAGATATGGCAAGCTGATTTTTAAATGGTTGATTTCCAAGGAAAAATTTCCATTTTTCCCTGGAAATCTTTCCTGTAGGGGGGAAGTGAAATGAAATGAATGTTGGAAGTGAAAGGAGGAGGAAGAAATGATTTATGTGACTCTTTCAGAAAAACATCAATTAAAAATTGCAGCTGTTACCTGTGTCTTTTAAGGAGGACCTTGAAGGGACATAAATCAGGAGCATAAATACTCAAAATTGAGTATTTTATTATTATTGCATGACACCTCCAAGGAGTTCAAGGACACATTGCAGGAGAACACTACTGCACAAATCTCACCATCTTCCTTATTACTTAATTCTCCCGCTGTGCACAACTACCATCATTGCCATCTACTTCCCATCACCACAAACAACAATATTGTTTGTCCATAAATTATGTGTGTTCTGATGGCTTTGCCTGTCCAGCAGGGAAAATGGCACTTTGTAGCCTCATCCTTCCAATTACACTACCAGGCAATATCATTATTATCGAGATTGTCTTAAGAGAAAGGTGGTTTTTAGGTATGAGAACATTGTAAATTTTAGTGATAGCAATATATTGGTACCCTCTTTGCAGTTGGAATAACAACCTTTCCTAACTCAGAAGAATATAATGATTGTTTCTTAAGAATTGCTTCATTCAGCCTTTATTAGTGCAGTTAAAAGAGATGATGTCCATTTCTAAGTTTCAGCAAATTTAGCTTAAAGTTATAATTAGACATTTTATTTATTTATTTTCTTTTTATGTCTTAAAATGAATCACTTGTTATTAGAATTAAATCCTATATATATCATCATCATCATCAAATTCCTGGCATGTACCCTCAAGGGGTGTACAGGGTATGAATGTACTACATGAAAAATTTACATCATTACTAACTTCCTATCTACAATTTTCCTCCAAATCAGTCTGTTACTTGTCAAGACTCCAACATTATCAGATTTTATATTTCTGTCGTCTAAGGCACTTTGAACCGTATCAATCCACCTATATCTTGGTCTTCCTCTGGGTCGTTTTTCTACCAACCTGGCAGAGACCACTTGTTTTGCTAATGTTTCCTCGCCCATTCTGTTTGAGTGACCATACCACCTGAGACTAGCTCTGCTAACACATTCCTGAATGCTGACAATGTCAAGTTCTTTCCTAATATCCTCATTTTTAATATGATATTGCCATTGATGCCATGTGTTCACGCCCCTAATCTTTCTCAGGACTCTCATATCTGCAGTCTCTAGTCTTTGGTCAAGTGTTTTACTTCTGACCCAGCTCTCAGATCCATAAGTTAAAACTGGTTTGAACACTGTGTTTTATACGGCTAATTTAGTGTTCCTACTATTTTCTCTCTTACTCCATATGAATTTGACTTCCTACCATACCAGCTTTGTTGATTCTGTTCTATTTCCATATTTAATTTACCATCTTGACTAAAAATCGTGCTTAAGTAGCTGAAATGTTTTACATGTTCCACAGGTTCCCCATTCACAGCACTGTTGAAATTTTCAACTATTCTGCCTATTTTCATTGTCTTTGTCTTTTTATTGCTGACCTTCTTATCATATCTATTACAACAGTTATTCAATTTAGTCGGACAATCTTGCAAACTTGTAGCAGAGTTATTTAGAAGTATAACATCGACCGCATGAAGCAAAGAGCTGACACTAACATCTTCAATTCTGACATCATGTTTAATATCACTTTCCTTCATAATGTGATCCATATAGATAATGAATAACAGAGGGGAGATGTACATCCTTGTCTCACACCAGATTTAACATTAAACCATCTTCCTGTACTTCCTTCAATCCTAACTGCTGACTTACAACTCGAATAAAGACTAAGTATTGTTTGATATAATGCTCCATTGACACCATATGACTGTAGCGTATTGAATAGCTTCTCTATTGGCACCTTGTCATATGCCTTTTCCAGATCGACAAAACTCAAATACAGATCTTTGTTATATTCCCATGATTTCCCAACTATTTGTTGTAAAGTGAAGATCTGATCTTCACAGCCTCTATTTGGCCTGAATCCAGCTTGTTCTACACCAAGCTTTTCTTCCACAATTATTCTCAACCGTTTCTCAAGTATACTTGCATATATCTTACCAGGAACACTCAGAAGGGAAATACCTCTGTAATTCTCACATTCCGTTTTATTTCTCTTTTTATATATGGGTACTATGAGAGCTCTACTCCAATCATCGGGAATTCATCCCTCTGTCCAGGGGCCTTCTGAACTATGCAGTGCAGACTTTTATACCACCATACTTCAGCATTTCTGGTCGAATATACTCCTGCTGCCTTTCCACATTTCAAGCCTTTGATGGCTTTTTTTACTTTAAGTATGGATGTGTATTCCTGACTGTATGCCTACTGAGTGTTTTTTAACACTACTATCACTGCTTGTTTCATTTAGCAATTTTTCGAAGTAATTACTCCATACTTCAAGGATATCTTTTCTCCTGTTATCATGTCACCTTTATCATCTCTAACTCTTTTTACAGCACTCTTTCCTCCATTTCTAAGCTTCTTCAAGAATATCTTACCACCTTCTTGATATTTATTTTCTATGTTTTTTCCAAAGTCCTCCCATGACTTTTGTTTAGCTAGTTTTACACAGTGTTTCGCTTTCTTACATTTGTCTCTGTATTCTCTAAGAGCAAAAGCTGACTTATTTGCCAGGAACTTTTAATGTGCTTTCTTCTTTTCCTTCACTGCCTCTTTAACTTCCTGTGTCCACCATGAGGGTTCTCATTTTTCTATCCTTGCACACAACCTCACCACATGCGTCTCTGGCTGAATCAGTCAGTGTTTTCTTCAAGACATGTCACTGAATCTCCAAGGTTTTGATTCCTGTTCTCAAACTCTCATTTTTTCTTGAATAACGTTTGTGTATTTTAGTCTACAGTTCACATCTGAGAGCTGCTCAACTTTTATTCCTTTTAAAACTTTCTTACATGTCATTCTTTTCAATATGAAATTCAATTTTATCCTGTTCAAAACTAAATGATGATCACTTCCAATTTCAAATCCTCTGTACACTCTGGTGTCTTGCACCAGTGGGAAAACATCACTATCAACAATAACATAGTGAATGAGACTTTTCTTATTCCTTGCCTCTTCTCTCCATGTGAATTTGTGCACATTTTTATGTTGGAACATGGTGTTAGTAATAACCAGTCTCCATGTCCTGAGCAGAAATCCAACAGGTATTTGCCATTATTATTTGCTTTGCTCTTTTCTCCATATTTTCCCAAAATATTTTTGTATGTCTGACAATCATTTCCTACTCTGCCATTTAGATCCTCAACAAGGACCAACTTTTCCTTTCTCATTGTGTCAGTTGCTTTTTCTAAAGCATCAAAAAATTCCTCCACTTCTACCTTAGTAGAATCTTCTGTGTGACCATAGGCACAAATAAGTCTCATTGTCCAGTTCCCCCATTCTCATATTTGCATACATCACTCTGCTTGAAATTGCCTGCCATTCAAGAAGATTAGCCTCATATTTAGTGTTGAATATTATGATTAACCCTTCTTTTCCTTTTTGTCATTGCTGAATATAACATTTTGTATTTATTGCTCAGAAAGATTTCACCAGTTTTTGTCTTTTTTTGTTTCAGTCACCCCTATTATGCCAATCTGGTACTTATCCAATTCCTCATCTAGCTCCGTTTCTTTGTCCATTTTGATAGTACCGATCTTGAACTCTGGTAATGTTGAGTTGGGGTAAGTTTTAGGATTTGTTCCAGTATCCGACTTTTTGCTGTTTGCCCTGATTCCCTGGCAAAAACAATAGGGATCTTGTTTAACTGGGCGATGCCCCAGCAGGCATGAAATTCTGTCATGTTGTACTATCATCTGAAATTTTAATTTAAGCCAAAAAGAATACAATTTGGTCAGCTAAATCCCAAATTGTTAGCCCACCCTCGTCCGTTCAGTATCCATGTAGATACCTAACAGGGTGCGTCACGAGAAGGGACGATTGGACATTAGGTCAGAAGCCCTAGTCGGTTCTCCACATTCCTTTGAAGGCTATGTGGAGGTCTCCTCTCAGTTATACACGTTGACCCTTAAGCACCCATCCTATATATATACAGGTATCTCTTGATGGGTCAAAGCTATATAACTGAGAGGAGACCTCCACATAGTTTTTAAAGGAATGGGGAGAACCAACCAGTGCTTCTGACCTAATGTCCAATTCTCACCTTCTGGTGGTGCACCCTGTTGGGTATCTACCTGGATACTGAACGAACGAGGATGGGATGACAATTTGGGACTTAGCCAACCAAATTGTAATTCTTATTGGCTTTAACCAAATTACAAAATGATGGTACAACGTGACAAAATTTAATGCCAGCTGGGGCATCGCCCTGTTAAACTAGGCCCCCGCTGTTTTCACCAGGGAACCAGGGTGAACAGTGAAAAGTCAGCTACTTGAACAAATCTGAAAAAACACCCCAACTCAACATCATCAGAGTTAAAGATCGGTATAAGAATCCTGAATGGCAAAGAAATTGGAGCTAGCTGAGGAATTAGATAAGTACCACATAAGTATAAGAATTAGAATATATACAGATAAGAATTAGATAAGTATCGGCATAATAGGGGTGACTGAAACAAAAAAGACAAAAACTGGTGAGATCTTTCTGAGCAATAAATACAAAATGTTATATTCAGGCAATGACAATCAAGGAAAAGAAGGAGTAGCCATTGTATTCAACACTAAATACGAGGCTAATCTTCTTGAATGGCAGGCAGTCTCAAGTAGAATGATGTGGGCAAATATCAGAATGGGGAACTGGACAATGAGACTTATTTGTGCCTATGGTCCCACAGAAGGTTCTACTAAGGTAGAAGTGGAGGAATTTTTTGAGGATTTAGAGAAAGCAACACCATGTTCCAACATAAAAATGTGCACAAATTCACATGGAGAGAAGAAGCAAGAAATAAGAAAAGTCTCATTTAATTAACGCGCCTTTAAAATTACCAAATTTCCACTAAATATGACATGGGCGTCATTGCAACTTTCAAAGCCTATTTTCTTAAAATGACATTCTCAAAGCAGTAGAAACAACAACCAGAGAAAATGCGATTACGCTCCAAGAATTTTGGAAAAATTTTAACATTAACCACTCAATTGAAAACATTCATGACTCGTGGGAGAAAGCTGCATGAGAGCTGTTTGAAAAATCTTTTGCCAGAATGTGCTAATGACTTGGGTGGTTTTCAAAATCTTGTAAGCAACGTGGTTGAAGAAATCATTGCAATTAGTGAAGACCTTGGTTTTGATGGTGTTGATGCAGATGTTAAAGAATTACTGGATTCAAATTCAAAATTTCAATTTCAAAGATCTTGAAATTGAACAACAACGCACATGTGAAGACAACGAACAAATGGAATGTGAAGATGAATTTCAAAATGAGATAACAATCAAAGAACTGGATGGAATATTTCACAGTTTAGAATTGCAAATAATGGATATGGATCCAGCAAGTAATGGATATGGATCCAGATGTTAATTGAAGAATGCTTATTTGCCGAAGTCCAAAGAGTCATTTTGCTTGTTATCATAGAATTTATGCTGATAAGAAAAAAACTAAAACTGTTCAAATGACTATTGATAACTTTTTTGGATCAAAAATTGCAGTAACTAATGTAGGTGCAAGCATTTATTAAACATTTACTTTGCATTTATTTTTTATTTTCCCTAAAAGAGTGCCATATAAAACGAATTATTAATACAGTAAATGATCATGGACGAATTGTAATTTTTACCATTGATTATTATATTTGATTAACGCGATTTTGATATACGCAGTAACATCGAGGGATTAATTAATCTCGTTGATCAAGGGATACCTGTGTGTGTGTGTGTATATATTTATTTAATGTATCTTGGAATAATTATTAAATTGTTTTCACTTTTAGTATTTAGAGGTGTGAAGATTGATTTACATCTAGGAGCAAAGTTGTGTGCCTAGATTTCAGTACAGAAATGTAATACTACTCACATATAATTAAACCACTATTGCAGCCAAGAATGAGATATATATGTACGCTAGCCCCCCCCCCGAGTTCCATACTGGTAGGCTGGTTCTCCTTGAATTCTGATGACTCGAAAGGTGGAGGATTCTGCCACCCTGGCGCCTGCTGCACCCAACTCCCTGAGTTGCAGACTGGTAGGCCAGTTCTCCTTGAATTCTGATGACTCGAATTTTGAAGACTCGACACTCAGGGGGGTAGCTCCTGAGTTTCAAAACGTTTCAAATAACTTGACAAAAAACGTGACAAAAAAAGCTTATCGTTTTATATTATAGAGTAGATAAAAAAGTTTACATCACATCAGGGCCAAGTGTGGGTCAGAAGAAAGAAGTTTGTTGACATGTTTTTTGAATGGCTGAAGATTGTATTATATCCAAGTTTCCAGAAGTATCTCCACCACTTATGTACAGTGTGGTGTGGCATTTTCATCCATAAAAATGAATTCTACAGCCCACAGAACAATCAGATGTGACGTTGAAGAACTTAATTGCAATATTGTTCACCACTCATAGTCCCTTTTTCCAGCACTTGTAACTTGGTACGTCCATTAAGCATAATGCCTCCCTCACACCATGACCCCAGCACCGCGGTTATTATCTATCCATTTGAAGAACATTCTTGCGACAGTAAGGAGTACCACTTTCGCACCAGATCGATTGTTGTCTAGAATCAGAGGAAAGACTAAAACAACTCTCATTTGTAAAGAGTACATTAGCCCATTGGTGTCTTCTCCAATTTTTATGGTTACAACACCACTGAAAACTTGCTCTATGATGAGCTGTTGATAAAGGGATGCAGACTACATGCCTTCGGGTGTATAGGCCTACTTGTAGATGTCTTGCTACAGTTTGTCCAGATATCCACATCTTGTGCTTGTATGGAGCTGACCTACTATGGTCGTTGATTATGTTTTGCTGTTATAACCAAAACTCTGTGATGCCCAGTGGTAGAGCGAGAGCAACCTCTTAATAAATGTCTGAAACACTTTCCATTGGTTTGAAACGCTGCTCAGAGCCTGGATATAATGCTATGTGAGATTCCAAACTCTGTGCCAATATCAGTAATTTTCCCCTAGTGAAATCACCATATACAAATTGCCACAAGCTGATTTGTCTGAATTTGCAGTTGTAATCTTCAGAAATAGTGTTCATCCTTAGGTTTTGAATACCAGTGTACCTGTAGAAGAGGCATAAGGCAGAAACTGAATTCCATGAGAGAGGGACTCGGGTAATTCTGTGAGCAAGGGATAATCAGTTTATCTGACTGCCCTTTTTTGAATAACATCAAATAATGTTAGTGAAGCTTTGTGTGCATCTAAATGTGTAAGTATTCCTTGTTTTCCATGTTTGGTCAGATTTGAGATATAAATCCCAAATCATAATAAAATAGTATTTATATAAGTAAAAAGTAGGTGCCTTGTGCAGAAAAACAGAGTTTGAGTTTTATTGGCAACTGCAGAAATTATGGCCAGGATTGTTTATGCCAAGACTGGTTGAAGGTGCAGGTCTGTTCAAGACGAGACATTTGATCATGTTTTGTATTTAAGTATTATTAAAAATAAGGGGAAGTGACGTGAAATCTTTTTTGCAAGAAATTATACATGATTATCTTTTAGTAGCATCATAGTTCACAAGGTCAGCATCCTATTATTGAAGCAAGGAGTTAGAATTTAAGGCATTTGTTGTGGAGGATCTTGAGGATTCTAATGATTGAGCGCTTCATGGTTTGTCAAATGAGAAGAAAGAGCAGAGTGTAATGTCATTCAGCATAGCTATGGATATGATTGAAGTTGGTGAAAGCAGCTCATTTATGTACAAAAAAGGAGAGAGTGGGTGAAAATACCAAAAACCTACAAGTAAAAATTATTAATATATTAGTAGGATCTGCCAACCTTGAACCATATCATTAACATATTTGTCTTTGATACTTGTTTCCACTTTGATAATGGAGCTCACTGGAGATTACTATTTAAAGCAGTGTTTCCTAATCTTTTTCGAGTCGCAGTCCCCTTTTATAATAGCCAAGTAACCTGTGACCCCTGCCATATTTGCATATAAAGGCATTTTTAATAGGGTGAAGAAAACATTAAAAATAGATTTTTCAGAATATAATTCTAACCTACTTTCAATGTGTTATATTTCTTCTATTTATAGTTATACCTTCACACATCTGTAGTCCTTCGTCTACTACTACTTCTTTTAGGTATACAGGTTGAATAATGGTGACAATGGGCAGCCTTGCATAACTCCTTTTTTAATTGCTATTTGATCCGTTTCTATGTTTTTGTGTTTCTGAATAGTAATTCTTGATACAATTTAATAGGTATTTGTCGAACCCTCTGTTTTCTAGAATTTTAATGAATGTGCTTTTATCTATTGAATCAGAAGCTTGTTTGAAGTCAATAAAATAGCATTAGAGTTTTTTTATTTTTGTCTCTCATAAGATCTGCTAATCTGTTTAATATGAAAGTTGCATCCATTGTGCTTCTTCTATTTCTAAATCCCATTTGCTCTTCTATCTGTTCTAAAAAATACTAAAGAAAGAAATTTTCTTTCTTTAGTGTTTTGTTGAACAGTTGCCTTAGGTAATTTATTATACTTTCTCCCCTTTTTCCAAATTAATTGAATATCATTAAATAACTTAAATTTCTATACATATCATTCTGATGTACTCAAATATATATTTGCTTTGTGTTTCTTAATATTTTACTACAGGAATGGACTGTACATTATAACCAAGATGAACCTGTTGCTCCAAGATATGATGTAAATGCCCCAGATCTCTATATTCCAGGTATAATACAATAAATCACTTTTATTTTCTCCACATATATGAATACGGTTTAAATTTATCTTGAAATTTAATCTACTTAAATTTTGTGAGGTTATACAAGATATGCTGGATAACCTAGAAACTTCTGTGTATCTTATAAGATATATGAACTGGCAAGACCTTCTAATCCAACATCTAATCCATCTAACTGCAATCAAATTATTGAATATACTGAGTTAGATTATATTCAATTTTTGTTTTAGTTCTGTGAAGTTTCTAGGTTATCTTTTCATGATAACCTAGAAATTATTATTTCAATAATTGGATGTTAGGCAAAACTAAGCCTATATACAAAATACCAAATACAAAACAACCTGCTTGGTTCAGAGGTAGATTTAGCAGCAGAAAATTGATCAGAGATGGAACTAAGAATAAAGCTAGATCAAAAGATTGAACTAACAATTTACATAACTGGAAAGTCAACTGTTAAGGTAACCACTTCCACATAACTCACCATACTTCCTAAATACTGAATGAATGAATGAATGAGGTCTTGAGATTTTAAATGATAAATTTCATTATGTTGCTACAGTCAACATAATGAAGCATTGACTGCTAGATCAAAAGATTGAACTTCTTCGTGTAGCTTCCTCAGTGAGAGGGTGCAGCACCATATCATTCCAGTTCTCTCTCTGTTGGTGGCTTTCCTTTTTGTTTCTGCATAGCCATGTGATCCTGTCCATGATCTTATATCTTCAAGCCATGTCCTTCGTTTTTTGCCTCTTTATCCTTTTCCCATATTTTTTCCTTCTAAAACTGTTAATATCCTCTGTCCTGCTGAACCTCTCAGTACATGTTCTGCCAATCTCATCTTTCTCTGGATCATTTCCTGTAATAAAGATCTCTGTGCTCTCTCTGTAGGACATCTGTATTTGTTGCATGTTTTGTCCATGGGATTTTCAGAACTCTCCTATAACACCACATTTCAAAGGCTATTATCTGTTGCCTTACTCTCTTCTTGAATATCCAGGTCTCACTTCCATATGTGAAAATTGGCCACACTAATGTTCTTATCATTAAGATTGAACTAACAATTTAAATAACTGGAAGGTCAGTTGTTAAGGTAAACACTTCCACATAACACACCATACTTCCTAAATACTGAATGAATGAATGAGGTCTTGAGATTTTAAATGATAAATTTCATTATGTTGCTCCAGTCAACATAATGAAGCGTTGACTTGGGCATCACATAGTTAAGTAGGTTGCTTTCATTTAGAAGCTATGATGAATAAAAAGAAGCTACTGGATAACTAGTAGCTGACTTTACAGAACTAAAAGTTAACCGCGTTAATCAAATTAACACGGTTAATAAAAGTTAATCAGTGTAAATTTTTTATTCATAACTTGCTAGGAACATCATCATCATCAAATTCCTGCCATGTACCCTCAAGGGGTGTACAGGGTTGGAATTTGAGAAGAAATATTTTCCATAATAGAACCTTAATTTTCTTCCAAGAACATGATGTCTGGTGGTGACAGCATGCTCTGCAAGTCATATCATCATGTCATCATTCTCTATGTTAAAGGCATTCCAGAAGGCATAATCAAGCTGCTTAGATCCATTGGTCTGCAAGTGCCCTTCCAGGACCCATGCTCAGCTAAAGATAAACTTTTGCCTAAAGATAAACAACAAGTTCCATGAGCCAGAGCAGGCTAGCTCATGGAATGTGACATAGTCTAAATGTTCATCCTAGTGCACAGCTGCTGATCTACCTGTTTGGCCAAAATACTATAATCCACACTAGCAAGGAATTAGATACACTCCAGGGTAGGCTAAAGGCAGAAGTTTAGCTTAGCCTAGAAAAGTAGATATCTTGTTGATAGGATGGAAGGACACTTGTAGGCTGACGGATCTAAGTAGTTTGGCTATACCTTCTGAGATGCCTTTAATGTACGGAATGATTACACGACAGACCACCTCTTTATCATATTTTGATGAGAAGCAGGTGACAAGGAAACTACAAATATTCCCACTCTGGGCCTGGCTCCCACTGATGAGACCTCAATAAAGGTCAAAACTGGTATGGGTAGTGCCCCCCCCCCTTAATGCATAGCAGTATACATGTCTGCAATGAGATGTGCTGTGCATTATGGTAGATACTGAGACAAGGAGTTGAGCGCTTGATCCACCTTTGCTGCAAGTTGCCCGGTGTTGTACTACCTTACCTCAGTCCTGAAGATATTTTCAGGCACAAACTTTGTTTGCTCACACTTGGATAAAGGAATAAACTAAATTTATTATAGTCTAACCAAGTGAAAAATAAACTGTCAACATCTTTCTCTAAATCCAGAGTAATTTAATAATAAAGTGGCACACCTTTTGGCAACTCCTATAGGCAAGGATGACCTATTGCCTTCTGCCTTAGTGTCTCCACTCTGGGCCTGGCTCCCACTGATGAGACCTCAATAAAGGTCGAAACCGGTATGGGTAGTGCCCCCCTTAATGCATAGCATTATACATGTCTGCATGGAGATATGCTGTGCATTATGGTAGATACTGAGACAAGGAGTTGAGAGCTTGATCCACCTTTGCTGCGAGTTTCCTGGTGTTGTACTACCTTACCTTAGTCCTGAAGATATTTTCAGGCGCAAACTTTGTTTGCTCACACTTGGATAAAGGATTAAACTAAATTTATTATAGTTTAACCAAGTGAAAAATTTCAACATATTCATTTTCTTGTTGACATGCAATTCAGTAAAGCCATTAGTAAGGAAGGTGGAATTGATGTGATTTATTTCTCGGGAGAGTGGTGGCAATTTATTGGAGCAAAGAGAGTGTGCTCACTGTACTAAAGTCTTAGTGATGTCAGATTTTTGACAATTATGATGGTGTGAAAAAGAGGATGAATGTAAAGTACAGCATTTTCTTTCTGAATGCTGAGAAGTGAAGACCACCATCTGGTTGACAGTGTAACAGGAGATCTAAAAGGCAATCTGATTGTTCTAACTCAAGAGTAAACTGGATATGATGATGAAAAGTGTTTATCTTATTTACGAACTCTTGTAGGTCTGTACAGGACCCATGCCAAACCACAAAAACTTCATCAACATATCTGTACCATAAGGACAGCTTTGAAAGGATGCTATTCATTATACATATACCTTGTTCAAATCTTTCCATGAAATAGTTGACTAGTGTGGGAAAAAGATTGTCGATTGATATGCCCTCAGTTTGTTGGTAAAATTTGTTTTGATACATTCAGTAGCCAGAATGAATGGCATAGTCAAATAAGCTGGCAATATCTGCCAGAAAACTTGCTTGAGGAAGTTAAGTGTTTCATCTAAAGAAACATCTGTGAATAAGGACACAATATCTAGGCAAAGATGAAGCTCTGATGTCTGTTCTTTGAAATGAGAACTATTATTGATAAATGAAGAGAACATTCCTGTGAATGCAGAGAAATTTTTGCCAACAAATTGAGGGTACATCAATGAGTGGTCCTCTTTCTCCCACACTAGCTAAATACTTCATAGAAAGATTTGAACAATATAAACTGAATAGCATACTTCCTGCTCTATCCATTGACCTACAAGTGTCCTTCAGTCCTATCAACCATATATTTATTTTTCTAGGCTCAGCTAAAGATAAACTAGCCTGCCCTGGAGTATATCAAATTCCTTGCCAGTGTAGATTATTGTATTTTGGCTAAACAGGTAGATCAGCCATATATCATGATAAACATTTAGACTTTGTCAAGGTCTGTGAGTCAGAGCAATCAGGACTTTCAGAGCATGCTATCACTACTATACATTATGTTCTTTGGAAGAAAATTAAGGTTCTCCATAAAAGTAATTATCTCCTGGAGTCTGTATGTTCAGATCCAGGTTGGAGGTGAATTTCATCACCTGGTGTGAGATCTGCCTCACTTATTTGGAGGCCTTAAGTAGCTTGAAAAATTTCCATGTTTGGTCTCTGGAGCAGGATTTCTAAGTTATGTAAAATTCGGGGGGGGGGGATACAAAGTTTAAAGCTTATCAGTAAGAGACATAAGGGAAGCAGAGGCTCCCTTTATGAATATGTTGTTCTATATACTATGGGAGAAAGGGTACCATTAGGACAATCTGTCATTAGATTGTCTAGAAAGGCTACTTTTTTTAATAGGCATTTAAAATCTACGGTATTGGCTTTTGAGGTGGAGAGGAATGTGTTATTAGAACACATACTGTTGGATATTTCTAATAAATTGGTATTGATAAACTGATTGATATCATATTGAATGGAATAGGTAAGATTTTTTCAGATTTGAAAATAATCTACACAAAAAATGTTTAAATGCAACTTGGGAAAGAAAAAGCTGATTTCATGTCAAATCAGAGTTATTAACACCATATTTTTAATTTATGTATTTTAGTTTTGTAGACCTGGACAAGACATAAGAGGCCAAAGTAAAATCTTCAAAATGCTACAGAAGTTATATATATAAATGAAACATTGTACAGAACAATATATGGATTGTATTTAACTTATATGTCAGTAATTAAATTTTAAGGGTACAGAAAGTTGTGGTGTATGTGAAATCAGGTGTAAAAATTTGCATATATCCACTACTATTGAACATCTTATACTCAGTTTTTTACTGTATGAAGATGTTATAATCCTAAATATATACACTATAAGTCTTCTTGTCTCTCAAAACAAATTGAATTGCTCTTGGACAAAGCAAGTTAGTTTAGTATGAAAATAGGCAAGAACATGGAAAACAATTGTATTTTCTGTTATAACCGATAGGACAAGTATAAATTCTCTTGCTACTTAGACACAATTTTTAGTTAAGATAGTAATTTAAACATGGTAATAGATAATAATGGAATAATATAGATAATGATGGAATAAGCAAAGCTGAGGGGGGGGGGAACAAATTGAATAAACAAGCTAGCATTACAGAGGACAATATTCAAACCAGGTTTGACATATGGATCTGAGAATTGGCTTGGGAATAAAATATATGTTCAGAGATTGGAGACCACCGACATCAGATTTCTGAGGAAAATTGTATGCGAAACCAATGGCATATCTGACGGTGCCATGTGAAAAATGAAGATAGAAAGGTACTTGATATTATCAAGTACGTTTAAGAATGTTTAAGCAAAGCCCAAAGGATTTTTTTAAGGGATTTTCAATTCAATGGTGAGTGAACCAGTCACATGTGGAGTGGGGATCGGGATTTTTCCTCCCAGTTCCTGCAAAACAAACAGATGAGCCCCAGAACACACAAATGGCTGCTGGCTTCATTGTCATAGTTCTTTATTCTCAGTTCTGTCACTTAAACAGAATTGGAGAGGTAAGGTTAGCAAAATGGATGTTTGTTATTAAGATGTTATTAATTAAATCTTAATTATAGACAAGAAACTATGTTATTGTTTTGATCCTTTAGACAAGTGCAAGCAAACAAAGTTGGCATGTGAAGCATCTTCATTACTAGGTTACTTGTATATAAATGCTGTTGATTTCACGCCAAATGCCCCAGTATACCTTCCTTTTGGATGTGTATATTGCTATGCATTCAATATCTTCCTGGGTCTGGCTCCTATTGATGAGACCTCAACAAAGGTCAAGCTAGTCTGGGCAGTGACCCTTTCCATAATGCAAAGCATTATACCCTTTTAAAGGAAGTGTGCTTTGCATTATAGGATATTAAGGCATTTGATATGATGTTAGCAGCCTCTGTATACAAGTCACCTACCCATGAAGATACTTCATATGCAAACTTTGTTTTTTTACACTCTGGTAAAGGATTAAAACAAGACTATAATATCTTGTCTATTATAATTTATATTCATATATTTGTTTATTTATTATGTGAATACATCAGATCTATTAAGGACTAGAATATCCTAAATTACATCCAGATTTGTTAATTAAATGGTACAAGTTCTCCACCTTCAATGAATATACATTTCATTTCACTTGTGTTGATTATTTATCTGTTTCATATGAGTATATGTATTCTGTTTGGCTGCATGAATAGTAGCTTTGCTTTCCAACCCCACAAAGTGTTGGGTTTAAATTCCACTCTGGTCGTGGATGTTAATTGTCTTTAGGTAGTAGTGAATTTCATTACCTGAACTTCATCACTTGGCATGACACTGGGTGATAGAAAAAGAGTAAACAAATAATAAATGTAGGGTTTTTTATATAAAATATAGAGCCAATAGGCTTCATTTCGGCAATGTAAACATTATTTAAGTTAAAGGGATATTAAATCCCACATTGTTTGGGATTTAATATCCCCTTAACTTAAATAAGTAGGGTTTTTTTTTTAGTGTGACTTCAACCCAAAAAAGGTTGCAAGCATATAGTACATTAGTGTGGGTGGGCCAAAGATTTTTTTCAATTTATTTTTTATATAATCTAGAAACTCTGCTTTAGAAACTAAGTCACTCTATTGGCATCCAACACATAGGAGGTAGTAACCAGGAAATGAAATTCACCTCCTATGTACAAAATCTGGTGAATGTATGCAATTAGCAATGCATATATTGTGTATATATATATATGTGTGTGTGTGTGTAATTTATATGTAAAATACATTTTCTCTCTTTAAAGCAATGGGTTTTGTGACTTACATCTTAGCAGCAGGATTTGTTCTTGGATCTCAAAATAGGTATGTCAGTGTATACAATATTTCTCTGTGTGTGTGTTACATTAGATGTTTGTCTTTCTGTTAATAATGTGTTGCTTTATTGGTAAAATGCATGCTACATGATTTTGTTACGGCTATTAGCTGAACCTTATATCTTTGTTATGGTTGAACTAGTTCTTATTTTTATAGTTGTTATTGTATGGATGTTATTATTTTTTTATCATAAAATAAAAATAAATCATCAATGAATTTAAACATTTTCTGAAGATTTATATCTGTAAGCTGAAAAAATGTCAAAATAATCATTACAGCAAAGAAAGTAAATCTGAATACACTAGTAGATCTATGATTAAATTTGAAATGTCCCAAAAATTATTGTCATTCAATCCTCAGTTTTTAGTCCTCTGTTATTTTCACTTTGTAATTCCTTGGCAACAAAGCAACTAAGGCTATAAAATCAGTATGTCTGTTTTACAGAATGAAACAGCGCAGTTTCTAGGAATGAAAACTCTTCCACTAGTGCATTAGATCATACACCAAAAAAAAAAAAAAAAAAAAAAAAAAAAAAAAAAAAAAAAAAAACAGGAACAAGCATGGAAAAACATCCCAGAAGAACATTTTAAACTATATGTATATGTATATATATATATATATATATATACAGGGTGTTCGGGATAAATTTGACAGTTTCGTAAGGAAAAAGAAAATCTTCTTTGTATCTATTAAATTTAATGAATTGACAAAAAAACATTACAGGCAGAGTTAATTACAATACTATCAACAAGATTTACTCAAAATAGCCACCATTAGCATCGATCACAGCTTCAATTCTGCTTCGGAACCTCGAACAAGCTGATGCTACAGTCTCCCTGGGAAGGGCCGCAAAAACTGTTTTAATTTTATCCATTAACTGGGCTTTTGTATTACTGGAAGTGCGATTGGTGTCTTTTTCAACTGCGCCCCATACAAAATAATCCATGGGGTTAAGGTCTGGGGAGTTTGGAGGCCAAACATTTGGACTGGTGAAGTCGTAGAAATTTTCAGACAACCATTTTTGACTTTTCCCAGAGGTGTGGCAAGGGGCCGAATCCTGCTGCCATACATACGGCCTACCATTGGCTACCCTTGTTATCCAGGGCTTGACTACAGTTAGCAACTCCACGAACAAAGCCCGAATTCCAATGCCAGGGTTCTTCAACACCTGTTCCTGCAGATTTGCGAGGAATTCTGCTGTACGAACGCAATCAGATCGTCTGCTAGGGATCTTTCTTCTTGCTACATCCTCGTAGTCACCATTGCAAGTCTCTAGTTCATGCCTGATTGTTTTTACTGTATTCAGGGAGCATTGGGCAGCAGTCGTAATATCCTTATTTTGATGGCGGGCACGAATCATCATGATACAAGTTATTCTCTTCCATGATTCAGGTGGGTTCCAGCTATCCATCCTTTCTGACATCTTGTATATGAATGAAGAAGGGTCCAAACTTTTAAATGAAGGGAAGTGTGTGTTAATACTTGTAACTTACGGAAAAATATAATTAATTATAAATATGTCAAATTTATCCCGAACACCCTGTATATATATATATATATATTTTTTTTTTAAATCATAATTTTACTGACTAGGAACACCGAGATAAGGTAAAATAAAAACTTTAATTAAAACACAACTAGTTTTGTCGGAAAGCCAGCTTCTTCAGGTGTACAAATTATCACAAACTGGAAAATAAGAAGATAAAAACATGGACTTCTCATAAAAAAGAGTTAGGAATAACAACAGTCAAAATTGAACTTGCATCCACGTGGCATGTCTAGCATGAGGCGTTGGTGAGTGGGAACTATCTTGAGATAGTTCCCACTCACCAACGTTCCTAGTCAGTAAAATTATGATTTAAAATGTCTTCAATCCAAGTAAATACCAGTTACAATATATATAAAACACACACACCAGGGGCAAATATTCCAGGTGTCCAGTGCTGATCTACGAAATATCAGTATTACTGATATTATATTTTTGCATTTATTCCCTTTAATTCCTAAAATTAAACACAATCTACTGATGCTTCATGAAGAGGGCACTTTTCAATGCATAAACATTGCATCACATTCGCATTAATAGCCAGCGTGTGCTTTCAAAATGCATACACCTTTGAGCCCTTTGAAAGATGTAAAGCACGCTCTGCAGGTCAAATTCTTAGTGTTCTAATAGTTTTTAAACCGCTGAAAAGGCAAGGCTGGGTGAGCTCTAAGCCAATAGCACCTGGAGGCTGTGATTGGTCAACCAATCCAGTCAAACATTGTCATGAGTTGCTGTTTTTGTTTTCTGAGTTTCATCTGTTTTGCGCGCGTGAAGTTTGAAATTATGTGGTAGGCAAGTTTTTATATATAATATAGACAAGTTTTTAATATATAATTTTCCATAAATTTATGACTTTTTTTTTTTTTTTTGCCTATATTTATAATCGGAAACAGTGTTGATGATCTACTGAATGTCCTGTTTTCTGCCAAAACTTTTGTGGATTGTATGACTGTACTCAAAGGAGCTAAGCCTTATTCTCCTCTTCCAAATTTACAGAGCATGCACAAAGATGCAAAAATGGAGTATATGAGACACTTCTCTATTTCACAGTACAGTACAGTAGAATGGTTAACTGGATGTGAAGTGTTGTCAAGACTTTTGTTAGCCTAGGATATTAAATCCCACATTTAAAGGATTCAACTGTATTTCAAGGAACTTCTTCCACAGCACAAAACAATATCATCAGCACTATATCTGATGTGGTTAAGGACACTATAAAAAAAAAAAAGAAATTGCTGCCAGTACATATGTGGCCATATATTATTATTCTGGATGAAACCACGAGCTTTGATTACAGCATCCACGTCCCATTCCTCAGAATTCTCCACTATGTGTTCAAAAAATTCATTGAGTTGATTTCTGTGATATTATCTTATATATTCTGGATGAAACATCTGAGGTCATGTCAAAATCACAGCTATTAACTGTTTCCCGTTTTGTCCGTAATGGGCAAATACAAAAGGTTCATGAGATTTACAGATGTAAGTGATGATAGAACTTCTAGTGGTCTATGTTGCAAACAGAGTTGAGGAATTTAATATCAAGGACGAGTTAGTTGGCCAAACCTTACGATGGTGCCTGTGTAATGAGTGGCTATATTAATGGCTTACAGAGGAAAGTTATCAAGGCATATAATGTGTAAATAATTCCTTTAGCATTATTTACACATTGCTATGCTCATGTTTTGAATTTAAGTTCTGAAGCAAAACCTCTCAAATATCAAGGAATGTAGATTGTTTTTCCAAACTATCAGTGCATTGGTGGTATATTTTCCTAAATCATTGAAAAGAATAAATGCTTTGCAAGATTTTGTTGCTAAAGAATTAGCCTCCATTGCACCAATAAGTTGGAACTTTACTTTCCTTTAACGAGCACAGTAAAACATCACAGAAATCAACCCATTGAATTTTTTGAACACATAGTGGAGAATTGTGAGGAATGGGATGTAGATGCTGTAATCAAAGCTAGTGGTTTTTTGCAGGATTTTCAATTTTTTCTGTTTTATTTTGACTATACTGATGCCTTGAATAATATACTGCAAACTTCATCCTATGATATATTGTATTGTTGTAAAAAAAAGTGCACGACACTATAAAGCAGCTTGAGAATGACAGGGAACATGGATTTGATGATATTTGGGTTTCTGTATCAAAGGAGAAGCATACAGTTGATGAGTCGAGATAAAAGAACCAGAAGAGACAAAAAGCATGTGCCTTTAATTATACCAGGGAATAGTTGACTGCATGTGTCTGGAGATGGAAGAAAGATACTCTTCACTTTCGAAATTTGAATTTTTTTCAACTCCTTTATAGTGAAAGATATGGTCAGTATGCAAAGACATTTCCTGATGGTATTTTAGAAAACTTAAAAGATTTCTATGGCCTAATTTTTGACTACATTCACTTGAAAAATGAACTGAAAGTATTTTCTTCTGAAGAATTTACCAGGAAACAAGTGCGTCACCTATTAAAATTCATGCAAGAAAATCAACTTCAGGTTGCATTCAAGGAAATTTATAAGTTAGCACAACTTGTCAATTCTGAGCTCTACTGCTACAGTCGAGCATTTTTTTCAATATGTACATGTTATAGAGGAACACAAACACAGGAAAGCCTAAGCTTAATCGCTGTTGATGATGGAACTGAAGGGAAAAAACCTTCATTTTATGATGATGTGCTAACACAATTCCTAAAGAAAAACAGAAGATTGGAACTTGTGTATAAATAAAGTAAGTAAAATGCGTTTTTTCAGCCTATCTTTGATTCAATCCAGAATAATGAAGCGTAAACCCTTTGTTTCTCAGAAAAATGGCACGTGTGAAGCATAGCTATTGCTCATTTGACCTTTATGCTTTCTATATTTAAAATTATATAAATAGGCTTTGTGAAAATGTGAACCGCTTGACGCAGAAGCGGCATGCACTTTGTCACATTCGCACCTGGGTGTCTGTCATTCCTTTATTCCCTGGTAGGTACTAGCTTTTAGCATATGTATGCTGCTTCTGCGTTGAGCAGTCACATTTTCACAAAGCCTATATGGAATGTGGTAGAATTTTATTTCTAAAATTAACATTTGTTAAGCGTCTGGATGATATTAAATACCTCAAATGCAATTCACACTGGTTTCAAGTTATATATATATTCATTTTGCTTTTCATAATTTGAGCACTTTCTATATCCAATGGCTGTATTACAAACAGCTATTACACATATTTTCTGGAAGTGCTGAAAATTTGAAAACAGATGTGAGGACAAATGTGTTTAATTGGGTATTATGTTTAGTGCTACAATAAATCTGTTCTGTTTGCATGCATGCAGCATATCCTGCAGGAGCATAGTGTTTTTTCATTAAGTTTGTCGTTTGAGTTGTCTTACACTAATTGTTCCTAAATATAGTACACAGCTGTTAAATATCTGTTTATTGTATTTAGTGATAAACAAAGCTAATTGTTTTTCTTGCTTTTGCAGTATAGCATCTTTGAGGTTAGAAAGTTTTTTAATGGTATAGGGACATTTTTATTATAGCCTTTGGAAACAACAGACAGTAAAAATTTATCTATTCCTGAATAAAAATGAATACTTCTTGTATTATAAGAAGTTGTTGATCTACAACAAAATACCAGCATTTGTAAGATTGATAAGACAGAAGAGCTTCTGCTACGAAAAAAAAAGAAACCTAGCAAATGTGGGATTCCCAAAAGTGTGGATAATTCTGATAATGATCGGATATCATCATCAAATTCCTGCCATGTCTCCTCAGGGAGGTGTACAGGATATGATAGTACTACATGAAAATCATTACTAACTTCCTATCTACAATTTTCCTCCAAATCAGTCTGTTACTTGTCAAGATTCCAACATTATCAGATCTTATATTTCTATCATCTAAGGCACTTTGTACCATATCAATCCACCTATATCTTGGTCTTCCTCAGGGTCATTTTCCTGCCAACCTGGCAGAGACCACTTGTTTTGCTAATCTTTCTTCACCCATTCTGTTTAAGAGACCATACCACCTGAGATTAGCTCTGCTAACACATTTCTGGATGCTGACAATGTCAAGTTCTTTCCTAATATCCTCATTTTTAATATGATATTGCCATTCATGCCATTTGTTCACGCCTCCTATTTTCTTAGGATTCTCATATCCTAAAAGGTCTCTAGTTCTCTAGAGACCTTTTAAGATATCATCTCTATTCTTTCGTCAAGTGTTTTACTTCTGACCCAGCTCTCAGATCCATAAGTTAAAACTGGTTTAAACACTGTCTTGTATACAGCTAATTGAGTGTTCCGACTAATTTCTCTCTTATTCCATATGAATTTATTCAATTGACTTCCTACCATATCAGCTTTGTTGATTCTGTTGTCTATTTCCATATTTAATTTACCATCTTCACTAAAAATCATTCCTAAGTAGCTGAAATGTTTTACTTGTTCCACAGGATCTTCGTTCACAACACTGTTGAAATTTTCAACTATTCTGCTGATTTTCATTGTCTTTGTCTTTTTATTGCTGACCTTCATACCATATCTATTACAACAGTTATTCAATTTAGTCAGAGAATCTTGCAGACTTGTAGCGGATTTATTTAGAAGTATAACATCGTCCACGTAAAGCAAAGAGCTGATATTAAACTCTCCAATTTTGATATCATGTTTAATACCACTTTCATTCATAATGTGATCCATATAGATAATGAATAACAGAGGGGATAATGTACATCCTTGTCTCACACCAGATTTAACATTAAACCATCATCATGTACTTCCTTCAATTCTAACTGCTGACTTGCAACTCAAATGAAGACTAAGTATTGCTTGATATAATGCCCATTGACACCATATAACTGTAGCATATTGAATAGTTTCTTTCTTGGCACCTTGTCATATGCCTTTTCCAAATCGACAAAACTTAAATACAGATCTTTGTTATATTCCCTTGATTTCTCCAATGTTTGTCGTAAAGTGAAGATCTGATCCTGACAGCCTCTATTTGACCTGAATCCAGCTTGTTCTTCACCAAGCTTTTCTTCCACAATTCTTCTTAACCGTTTCTTGAGTATACTTGCATAAATCTTACCAGGAACACTTACTAGGGAAATACCTCTGTAATTCTCACATTCAGTTTTATTTCCCTTTTTGTATATGAGTACTATGAGAGCTCTACTCCAATCATCAGGAATTCGTCCCTCTGTCCATGCCTTCTGAACTATGCAGTGCAGCCACTGTAAGACTTTTATACCACCATACTTCAGCATTTCTGGTCGAATATCATCTACTCCTGCTGCCTTTCCACATTTCAAGCCTTTGATGGCTTTTTCTACTTCAAGTATGGATATGTATTTCTGACCGTATGTCTGTTGAGTGTTTTTTATCACTGTGATATCACTGCTTGTTTCATTTAGCAATTTTTCGAAGTAATTACTCCATACTTCGAGTATATCTTTTTCTCCTGTTTTCATGATTGGATATTATGTATTCTATTATTGCATAAAATGTATACTGAGTCTCAATAAACAAAAGAAAATTCTTAGAAAACAGAACAAAATACACCCAATTCTCAATTTACATGGTAGATTGGCTCCAGAAAAAACAACATAAAAAAGAATACATTGCATATGAAAAAATAGAAGAATGGTTCCAGATGTGAAAATTTAATATGAACGATAAGTTATTTTCATACACATATGAAAATCATTGAATAAAATTCTATTTAATTTTAATGTTTTTTTTTTTTAATTTTAAATACTTGTTTAAAGTATATACATATGTATCTTTCTTAAAGAAAATAGTGTGCCACTAATAAAACAGAAATTCGAAAAGGCCCAAATACACCTGTGCATATGGTTATTAGTTAAATTTTTTTTGCCATCACTTTCTGACAGTAGTTGCATTCTTTTATATGAGACTGAAATTAAATCACTTCCATCACTTGAAACACTTTGATCGTCCTGTTCATACTGCAATGGCGAAACATTTTCTTCAGTAAAAGGAACTAAATTAGCACTAATTTTCAATAATTCTGAAGGTTGATTTTTTTTTTTTTTTACCACGAACTCTGTAATTAATTGCTGAGAACCTATTTTGACTAGATCTTTGTGTAATTCTTCATATCGCACCATACATGACTTCAGTTCACATTTAAACTGTTCAGCTCATTTGGTATTTGGACCACTTGTAAGAAAATGACTTTGCAATTTACGAGCCATTTGAAGCCCTTTAATTAATCCTGCAGTGAGTGGAGTCTCTTCATCATCATCACTTTTTTCTTTTTCATCAACATTCTCAAGGACAGCTTCTATTAATTCATCATCATCACTAACAGCCTTGTCAACTATTCTTCAATATCTGCAGACAAAAATCATCAAATCCTTCTCCGCCAACTGTATGTGCTAATCTGATGATATTGGGATATTCAGGTGTATGCAAAGGTACAGGGTTTTTCTTTTTCACACATTCTGGTCAAGTAGCTTTCCACCATGCATTTAAAGTTGGCGGTTTCAATTCTGATAATGCCAACTTAGCAAGTTTGATGCAATCCAAAATAGAAAATTTCTTCCACACATAACTGTTTTAGTAAATTATCCTTGTCTCGTTTATCCAAAATGTATTGGAATGTTCTTATATTGTAACTTTTGAAGGAGCGATCACACCCTGGTCTAGTGGTTGTATTAGGTGGCAGAAAACAAAATTCCACATTCAGGTGTTCTAAAAGAGCAGGCACATTGACTATAATCAATAAAACTTTAAGTCCAGATTTTTTTTCCATCAACTAGTATTTAACTTCTGGAACAAAACACTGATGGAACCATTCATTAAAAATTTCTTTTGTAACCCAATCTTTTTGTTTGCCTTCTAGCGCACTGGTAACGTGTTAAAATCCACACCTTTCATTGCCTTATGAATCAATTAATGAGTAATGGTTTTAATATATGATCTCCTGAAACATTGCTGCAAAATAATAGTCACATGATCCTTAGCTGCTTCAATGCCACCAACACCTTTTTGTGATTTCGCTATATAAGTTCTACTTGACATTTTTTTCCAAAAAAAAAAAAAAGCTGGCCTCATCTGCATTCCAAACTTGATCAGGAGTGTAGCCACCATTTTCAGTAATCTTGGACAATTTTGAAAGAAATTTCCTAGCTGCAGATACAGCTTCTCCTTTTATTTTTACATTATGAGGCACGTATCTTTTGAGAAATTTTGTAAGTCAACCTGTGCTTGCAGAAAAATCACAATTGTTGTTTGATGTTGTTGACTCCTTTTCATGAATCTGTTTGATGACATTTCTGTCTAAAGGTATTCCTTTTTGTGAACAATCTTCTATCCACATCACTAGGGACTTTTCCATCTTCACTTTTATAAGGTTACTCGTATACGATGACTTGGCACCTAATTTTGTTCCGTAAAGAATCGATTTTTTAATGGCCTTTTGATTTTTCTTAATCATTCTCACAGTGACTTTGTTCAATCCAGAATATTTCCCTACCTTCTCCAGCTGCTAAATGATCTAAAATTTGGATCTTAGTTTCTAAAGAAGTAGCTTTTCTTTTCTTCTTCTGTCTAACTGAATTATCTGATATCGTGATTATTGGGGTAATGTTACGAAAATATCTGAAAATAATAATTAATTTTACTAATTTGATATTATGCGTACAAAACTTCGAAATTTAATACATACCTGTATAAAACTCTATGCATGAACAAACCACAAAATGTGTAAACATAATTATCATGAAAATACCCTTCTCAATAGAACTGAATTCAAACAGAAATTTTAAAAATAAGCGCCATTTGAGCTGTGTTAAATCAAAACATACTGTGTAAAAATATAATTGCTTTTGTTTTCTAAACCATGTTATTTCGAAATTGTGTAAAAAAAAAGCCACGTAAAAAGAGAAATACACATACACAAGAGAGATATTACCAGAGAAATACACATAACATGTGCAACAAATTTTACAAGATGATTTGCTGTTTCATCAAACCACATGTATTCCTGCCATGCCTAAATGAATCATCTGATCAACATTATTAGTTCATTGGATTAGCCTCTCCCTATAGTTTTTTAACTGAACTACAAAATGCATTAGTGACTGTTTATTATTGGTTAGTTATTTATACTTTGCAAAGAAATATCTTTTCCTCTCCTCATCCACTTTTTTATTTGTGCCATCATAAATTCACTTATTCATGTCTAGACGTTATAGGATCAAATGCTATTCGTTCTACCCAGCAACTTATGGGACACACATATCACAAATGTTAATTATTACTAATTCTTTTGCCATTAATGAGAGTATTTCTACTCACACTTATTCTTTTCTTTCATTTCCCATTCTCATTATAAATGATGGTTCACGTATTTTCACCTTTGAGTAATTCAAATATACCAACCAAATAGAGCATTCTCCTTCATTGTTGTTTTCTAATAAATCCTAAAACAAACAGATTGTTCCTCCACTCTTAGGCAGATTTGGTTACAATTACTTAATAAAGTATTCAATGTTATCCTATCGATAAAAATTCACGTCAGTTTGACTGTATGATTGCTCATACAGTCAAATTGACGTGAATTTTGTAGCGCGAGTCACACACACAAAGATGGGTAGGTGGGGTGGTATAAAATTATTGACAGAGGAAAATGTGGATTTGCCTGAAGGAGGAAGGTCTTGTCTTAGCATTATGCTTATCTTTTATGTATGGTGTATGGATAGACCATGACTTTTAACACACAAGACACTCAACAAAAGATCATCTGGAAGGTAATTGTATGAATTGGAACAAATGAGAATGAAAAATAAACTGACTACGTGGATAGATGAGTGATGGGCAGATATCAGATAGCATGCAATATTTAAAATAAAAAAATAAATAAATAAAAAAAATCATTCTGGCATTTCTTTATCCAGGCTGTTACAAAATTTATTTCACAGTCTTATGTGAAGGGGTATCCAGATCATGGTTTGCCAGTCCGTATGGAAAGTTGGGATTGGTAGATATCGTAGTCTGAATACTCCTTCTCTCATTGGATTAGATGGAGGAAAACATCAATACTACATAGCAGTCTTTATAGGTCTGAGAGACTTTTTAAGAATCACCATCAGCTGTGAAGCACTTCCCCAACCTCAACACGTATGATTGCATTAATTTGCAAAAGAGCTGGGAGAAGTGTCATTTTGAGACCTGATAACCTGACTTCTCCAAATTAACTCTATGGTTATCTGGCTATAGAGAGTGCTATGTAAGATCAGTTTGAGTTTGAATTTTCTAGATTTATTTAGTTCAGTACTGTGTGCTTGTTACAGTTATAACTGTGCTCTAAAGATGCTAGGTAAGACCAGCAAAATATTGGTAAGTTTCTTCAGTAATAAACCATTACCATCATCCTGCTGCTTATTGGAAAACCTGATGTCTTGAAAACATTCTCCCTTTGGTCTCTAGATCAGGATTTTTAGATATCTAACATTCAGCTCACTGAAAAGCTGTTAACAATTGACAGCTTTCCTGAAAGTTGGATTCTCATTAAAAAATAATAATTATTATTATATATCATGTGGTCTTTAGAACAAAGTAATTACTCCACAGTTAGCATCATCTATAAAATTTATCTACGTTTTTTTTAATTTTCTTTATTTTTTTAAATTAACCTTGCAAGAGGTCACATGACCTATGACACGACAGTTCTGTGTGGATTGGCTTTTTCATTTTCATAAAGTTAGAATTCAGATTCAAGTAATACTTAGTTTTCAAGGCAGCAATTGCAAAATTCTCCAAAGTTATCTATAAAATAATGACATAACATATATCCACTAAGTTCATATTGGCAACAACCTCTGTTGTTGTGGCACAATATATCCATTTTTCTTGATGCTGATTTTAGTGATATGTCATTTCCATTCATACTGAGCATTCCTGGTAAGATTTATGTAAGTATACTTGAGAAACGGTTGAGAAGAATTGTGGAAGAACAAGCTGGATTCCGGCCAAATAGAGGCTATCAGGATTAGATCTTCACTTTATGACAAATAGTTGAGAAATCATGGGAATATAACAAAGATCTGTATTTAAATTTTGTCGATTTGAAAAGGCATGTGACAAAGTGCCAAGAGAGAAGCTATTCAATACGTTACAGTTATATGGTGTCAATGGGGCATTATATCAAGCAATACTTAGTCTTTATTTGAGTTGTAAGTCGGCAGTTAGAATTGAAGGAAGTACAGGAAGATGTTTTAATGTTAAATCTGGTGTGAGACAAGGATGTATGTTATCCCCTCTGTTATTCATTATCTATATGGATCACATTATGAAGGAAAGTGGTATTAAATGATATAAAAATTGGAGATGTTAATATCAGCTCTTTGCTTTATGCAGACGAGATGTTATACTTCTAAATAAATCTGCTACAAGTCTGCAAGATTCTCTGACTAAATTGAATAACTGTTGTAATAGATATGGTATGAAGGTCAGCAATAAAAAGACAAAGACAATGAAAATAGGCAGAATTGTGGAAAATGTCAACTGCATTGTGAACAGAGAACCTGTGGAACAAGTAAAACATTTCAGCTACTTAGGCATGATTTTTAGTGAAGATGGTAAAATAAATATGGAAATAGACAACGGAATAAACAAAGCTGGTATGGTAGAAAGTCAATTGAATAAATTCATATGGAATAAGAGAGAAATTAGTCAGAAAACTAAATTAGCTGTATACAAGACAGTGTTCAAATACCAGTTTTAACTAATGGATCTGAGATCTCGGTTTAGAAGTAAAACACTTGACCAAAGACTAGATACTGGAGATATGAGAGTCCTGAGAATGATTAGAGGCATGAACAGATGGCATCAATGGCAAAATCATATTAAAAACAAGGATATTAGGAAAGAACTTGACATTGTCAGCATCCAGAAATGCATTAGCAGAGCTAATCTCAGGTGGTATGGTCACTTAAAGAGAATGGATGAGGAAAGATTAACAAAACAAGTGTTCTCTGCCAGGTTGGCTGGAAAACAACCCAGAGGAAGACCAAGATATAAGTGGATTGATACGGTACAAAGTGCCTCAGATGATAGAAATATAAGATCTAATAATGTTGGAGTCTTGACAAGTACCAGACTGATTTGGAAGAAAATTGTAGATAGGAAGTTAGTTATGATGTAAATTTTTCATGTAGTACTATCATATCCTGTACACCCCTTGAGGGTACATGGCAGGAATTTGATGATGTCATTTCCATTCAAAAATTATTGTAGAGAATGGGATACCCCACCTCCTTTTCACTCACACATACACACACCTATATGGATGCTTCCATTACTTAGCATTTAAGAACATTGGAAAGGATTCCAGTTAATCGTAGGTATACTATTGCAATTAGGTAACATTAGTTCTTATCCCTTCCCCCAAGACCATATTAAAGCACTGTTTTCATTATTTTTAACACCTTAAAGTTTCATTGTGTATCCTTTTATTATCATAAAAAGTTTATTTCCTAACTTTCAGTCAACTAGATCTTGGGCTTCCTCTGGATCTTTTTCCTGCTATCCTGCCATTCACATGCCATGTACTACCTGAGATTAGATCTGCTGACAAGATTGCTGAATGCTGACGGTAATTTGTGAGCAGATTGCTGAATGCTAACACTGTCAAGTTCTTTCTCAGAATCTTAATTTTCAAACCAAGCTCTCAGATCCTTAAGTTAAAACTGGTTTGAACGCTGTCTTGTATACCACTAGTGTTTTGACTAATTTCTCTCTTATTCCATTTATTCAGTTAACTCCCTATCATACCAGATTTGCTTATTCTGATTTCTGTTTCCATATTTAATTTTCCATCTTCACTAAAAATTGTACCTAAGTAGCTGAAATATTTTACTTCATTCTCCATTGAGAATGCAGTTGAAGTTTCCCATATTCCTAACTGTTTTCACAATTTTAGCCTTATTATTGCTGATTTTCATGCCAAATTTGTTACACCAGTTATTAAATTATAAAGAATCCTGAACACTTGTACTAAATTTGTTTAGAAATAACTTATGATCGTTGAAGTAAAGAACTAAGTTTGGTATTTTCAATTTTGATATCAGGTTTAATTCCAGTCTTTCTTAATGTGATCCATATAGATGATGATGAATAACAGTGAAAATGGCATGCACACTTGTCTTGTACTAAAATTCAAATCTGATATAATCCCCATGTGGACTGAACCCAGCTTGTTTTCCCTAACCTCTGCAATTTTTTTGCCTCCTCTCAAGTATGCTTGCATAAATCTTACGTGGAACATTGAGTAGAGAAATTTCTCTGTAATTCTCAATTCCATTTTTTTTACAGATACTCTTCTATAAAGCAATACTCCATGTGGAATTCTACCTGCTGACTTTGCCTTCTGAATTATGCAGTGCAGCTACTATGAAAAAACACTTATATCATCATATTTGACCAATTCTGGTCAAATATTATCTACTCCCAGCTACCTTTCCATATTTCATGGTTTTGACAGATTTTTCTAATTCAAGTATACATTGATATATACTCCTGATTTACATTTCTCTTGAATATTTTCCTTTTATTGTTTGTCTCATCTCATCTTTCTTTTCCCTCTTTTATCTTGCGGTGTCGAAAGTTGATTAATCATCGGACCTCAAACCGTTTACAGGATAAGGTAGTCAGCCCTATTCTCCGGTGTATCCTATGTCCGTAGTGTTCAGTTTTCAAGGCCTGTTTGCCTGCTTTTGTGGGATGAAAAATCCTACTTCCATGCCCAAGACCAACTAACTTGGCTATGGCTGAGGAAGATCCTTCAGCTCCTCAAGTCACCAGCGGGAATCGAACCTAGGACACTCCTTCCCCAGGTATATGGTTGCGAAGCACACAGCCACTAGGCTATGCGTTTCACAACCATATGCCTGGGGAAGGAGTGTCCTGGGTTCGATTCCCGTGTGTGTGTGTGTATATAATAATATTTTATTTAATATATTCTTTTATTGTGATAATATCCTTTTATTTATGTTCATTATTTTAATATTATTATTACTTCCTTGATATGCCTTAAATACAGGATTGGGAAAGAAAGCAAATAAAAGATTAAATTACTTTTTTATTACAGATTTAGTCCTGAACAACTTGGGATGCATGCCAGTTCAGCATTAGGATGGTTGTTTGTTGAAATTGCAATAATTCTTCTATCTCTATATGTACTAAGTACTTCATCTTCCTTGAAGATATTTGACTTAATTGCATTTTGCAGTTATAAATATGTTTGGTAAGAATTTTGAATTTATTTTTTTACATTCTCTGCCTTGAAAATAATTCATTCCATGAATACATACTTCATGTATCTATGGAATGTGTTTTGTGGCACAAAATGATTACCATAAATTATTATTTTATGTATTAGTTAATTAATTCAGTGTATGCATAAATAGAAATCTTATTTTTATGTGTAAATAACTCTCAACTAATATTTTAGGTTTCTGTGGATGTAATCTGTATAATGTTGATTGGATAGGTGAGGATGGTAGTTGATGGTAGCAGATGAGTTGCACCCATTCAAGGTGGTTTTGCAAGGTGCAAATAGTGGCTGTGGTTTTGAGCAGTATGGTGTGAGGTAGAGGTGAACAGGATGAAATATTTAGTTGGGCATTGCTGTAGACCTAGAAATAGGTTTCTGTAGGGTAATGAGAAAGAAATGTATAGGCAAATTAGCCTGGTTAGCAAGAAACGAATGATCATTATGGGTGACTTAATTATGGTAATATAGACTGGAATCAATAGACTGCATCTGGGGGCAAAGAAAATAAATTTCTGGAGTTTTCAGGAGACATTTATCTTAGGTACTACATAAAAGAGGGTACACGAGGATCAAGGATATTGGATTTGATCCTGTCATCAGATGATGATGTTATAAATGGTGTGTCAAATCTTCCACCAGTTGGTGAGATTGACCATGGGGTGATCACTTGTAGGGTGGCCAGTCATTTGAGGACTTTTGTTAGAAAGGAATTATAAGGCTGGTAAGTATGAAAAGCTTGCGGCAATAACTTGGAAAGAGGAACTGGATGGAAAGGATAGCAATGCTACTTGGGCCCTACTCAAGAACTATTTGGTGGAGGCAATATCAGAATGTATTCCTAAGGTCAAGGGGGTACTTATAAATGTTAAATCGGTTAGATCACTACAGAACTGGAGAGGCTACAACATCTTAGTAACAAAGAAAGGAAACCCAAAGGATTATCAAAATGGAAAAACTACTTTAAAAGTTTACTTAACATTAAAGACATTTCTCAAACTTCAGTGCCCAGAATCAAAATAAGTGAAAAAATACATATAAACTGTAACAGCTCTTAATGAACTCAAAACAGCACTCAACAAGCAAAAAAAAAGCTGGTAAAGCTGCAGGAAGTGATGGAATCACAGTTAAAGCCATACTCAATAGTGACAACCAACTACAGAATATTTTTATCAATATATGCAGTAGTAATGCTCTCCAGACAATGAGAGCATTACTACTGCCCATTTTCCCATTTTTCCAATTTCCCATTGGAAAATGGGAAATTTTCCCATTTTCCAATGGGAAATACCTTCCCATTGGAAAAGAAGGTATAATTATACCAATACCAAAAAAAGAAACCTAAATAAACCAGAAAACTACCATGGAATAACTCTATCACATTATAACACATTGCATTGTAAGTGTAAGAAGATTATTGCAAGGTTCCAAAGACAAGAATATTCCACTTATCCTCAATTTCATAGACTACACTAAGTCGTGATTCCATTAGTAGAATTAACATTTAGTATTCTTTATCATTATGGTATTCCCAACAAAATTATCGAAGTAATTGCAGCACCTTATCAGGATTTTCACGTCCGTGTTCTTGTCAATAAAGAATTGACAAAAAAATTTCCTATGATAACAGCAGTTCTACAAGGAGATACCTTGGCTCCCTTCCTCTTTATAATAACCCTTGACTACATTTTTAGGATGATTGAGGATGGATTCGTTGCAACGCTAACAACCAGCAATAAACAACTCTCTCTCAGTGACCTCAGCTATGCAGACGATATAGTACTAATAGATTCATCTTTATCCAAGGTACAATAACACTTTGATAAATTATGCCAAGCTGCAAAAATAGTCGGATTGATAGTTAACTCAAATAAAACTAAAAAATATTCACAAATATAGTACATTATAAAGTTCCATCATTGCAGAACATGAACAACTATTTGAAAAAGTAGAAGACTTCCAATACTTAGGCTCAGATATAAATAATACTGTAAATGACATAATATTAAACATAAAGCTCTCAGTCAACACAGGAATCTAAGAAATATATGGAAATCACCGCTCTTTACCTTGGAAACAAAAATTAGGCTTTACAAAACAACCTCTCAGACTATCTTCTTATATGGCAGATAAACATGGAACATTTCCACTCAAAAAAGAAATTGAAACTATTAATCGGTTTAATACAATCTGCTTAACCTCCCTGTCAGCTGAGGTGGATGAAATAGCCAGACCACCTCAGCCGTTAATCCCTTAACAGCGATTTTAGAGCCATTAGCAGATTAACTGTGGTGGAGCGGCCTTTGTGTCACTTGTCTTTACGTGTTCTGTGTTACTTAGAGAATTTTCTTTGCTGTCCTATGATATTTGGCCTTTTTTGCTGCACAATTTATTTATTGTGTCTCTTCCCAAAAATAAAAATGAATTTCCCAATCAATAATAATAAATAATCAATCCTGAAATGACCATAGATCAGCCTTTTCAATGAATCTATTTGGTAGTGGTAAATTTGCTGTCTTTCATTCTTTAAATCAGTGCAACAGAACAAGACAACTTTAGGTTCTTTCACTTTACTGACAATATAGAAACTTTTTTTTTTCCAAATGCTTGTTTGCATTGAAAATATTATGTCAAATATTTATATTTTTTAAATAACATTGAAATAAATATGAGCTTTTGCTTTCTTTCCTTGCAAAATACCATTATATAGTTGTCACATTTCAGTTTTAGAAACAATGTTTTTTTGTGTTTATGAACAACAAATGATGTTAAATGTATTACTTAGTTTCTGATTGCGGGTCCTTTTTTAGTATCAAAAATTTGTATCCAATGATATTTTAGCAGGGACTCTTTGCCTTCATCCTTTTGCTTAAAATTGCTGTAGATTTTTTTATTTTTTTATTGTAGGATGCAATTACTATAATACCCTGTTTGTTAATCACTGTAGATATGTTGCAAATACAGGGTGGTTCAAAATTCTACATACAAACTTTGAGGGGAGGTAGAGAACATCAAAATCAACCATAGTCACACAGGAAAGCATGACCGGAAACGCCACCGGAAGGTACTAACAGGGACACAAAGATACAGAAATAACACAAGGCAGTAAGTAGTGTAAAAAACTTTATTAGGCATAACTGAACAGTTCAATAGTAGTTGGATACATAATATGTTAAACGAGGTGCATGTCTGCCATCTCAGCATTTGTAAAACGACGCATGTTCTTCGTACGACGTCAAAAGCTTGAATGAGGAAGTCCCAATTGCTCACCTGGAGTGCTGGCAAACAGTGGCACTTATCACTTTCGGGTGGCGTTTCCGGTTATGCTTTCCTATGTGAATATGGTTGATTTTGATGTTCTCTACCTCCCCTCAAAGTTTGTACATGGAATTTTGAACCACCCTGTATAATATGAAGAATATCCTATAATATGGAATGATTCAAAATTTATGCTCATTTTGAAGATTTTCTACTGCTTTCTCCTCCTCCTCCTCTCCTTGAACTCGGTTACATAACTACTCTAAATTCCTACTGGTTTGAAAGTGTTAACGGACAGTATTGAATATCTATTACTTCATTTTTCCATTTTGACAAAAGAAACAAGGCAATAATGTTGATTGTTATACCATCAGAGATTTTAATTCTGTACTATTTCTTTGCAATCTAAAATCAGCTGCCTGCTGAAATAATTTTAAGTTTTAAAAATGCTAAAATTCTTTCCTATTCTAAAATGCTAATTCTTTTTTTAAAAAAAAAAAATTCTAAATATTACTACTTCTACTGGTGCTGGTTGCTATTGCTGAAATAATCTACGTCTTAGAAATACTCGTTAATAATCCTCTCAGCTGGAGGAAAAGCTGAAGACTTAGATTACTCTCACTGCTATTGAGAAAGAAAAGAGATAACACTTCCCTAGAAATCATACTAAAGTGCTTCAAGATGTACTGCAGAATACATCAAGAATGTCTTGTTTCGTTTTCAATTGTTGATTAGCAGACATCCTAACACAGAAATACTGACATTTCTGTGACATTATTTAAGGCAAAATAATTTCTTAATTGTAATGATCAGTTTCACTTTTATTATCAAAAAATTTTAATTATTAGATACAATTATCTTTAAAAAAAAGGATATGAATTAATAAATTAAAGACTTAATTCTGTATGTTAGTCAAGTAAATAATAGTTTAATATCTAACATTTCACTGACTGATATCTGTCAGCATTTTCAAAGGATACACTAGTAAGCAATAGAAAGTTGCAAAAAACTAGGAATCTAACCGACAATTCTAAAAATTATATAAAGTTATCACTGCGCGTGATACAATGATATAATACGCGTGTCCCAAGTACAACATTTTATTTGTTGAGAAATTTATTGTAATTTTCATGAAAGTTCATTTCTTTTTGGTTAAATGATCTGATTAGAGTTTCCATATATCTGGTAAGATATATGGAAAACTCTATTAGGCTTTGATTCTTATTTAAGTTACCTGTTGAACGGGTGACTGTAGCAGCTTCTTTAAATGTTCTAGAATGGTAGTTCTCTTCTATGTAGGGCATATGACTCGTATCCCATTCAATATTATGGTTGGTAGAGGTAAAGTGGGAAGAAAGGCCTGATATATCCTGTCTGTTATTAATATTAATATTAATAACATTAATACTAGTGGTCAAGAAAACGGTCATAATAGGATTTGAATTATTTTTAAAAATAATTCAAAAATGCATTTACTTATTTATTATTATTTTTTGGGGGGGGGGGGTTATAGACCTATTCAATCTGCAGATATTTTAGAGAATTTTTTTAAAAAAATCGTTTGCAGCAATTGTTACAAGTGTGCACACTTGTAACAATTTTGCTACTGTATTTTAGTGTAAAATAGTAGCAAAATTTTAGCTACTTCGAAAATTTATGTAAGAGTTCTGTTAGAACTCTTACATAAATATTTTTTTCTGCCATGATTTCTATGTTAGTTATGATGTAATCAATTTACATATTATTTTCTTTTTCATTGAGTAAATTCACAATGTTCTTTGTGTTTTGAAAAGAAAGTGCGAATGATTATTTTTCTTACAATTTTTGCCAACAGAACATCTGAAATAATTATGAGTGGCATTTTGCCGTTTTTCTCCCGCATGAGAAAACGAAATAAAGCAATAGTATTGTTGAATCTGTTGAACTTTATTGTAGCAGAATTTTTTATTACAAAACTTTGCTGTTTTGTAACAAAAAAATATTATTAGTGCTACTTTGAAAATTTTTAATCTGTGGCACACAGTGCTATGAAAATTTAATACACAATGTTTCACTTTTGGCAAACTGTATTCTTATTTAATAAAAACAATCTCATAATAGGCAAATTTCAAAAACAGCTGCATTAGGTGGGATTGTGGTGCACAGAATGTTTCAAAAATTAAGAAATAAATCATCTCATAGAATGATTTAGCCTATTATCCATAACTGTTTGGAATATAATTAAGGTATCATATATATATATATATATTATTAAAAAGATTTAATGACTGATACCATGAGATAAAAAGATGACATGGTATATTTGAAAAGATATTACTAGTTTCGTTGAATTGATCAACATCTTTAGGTATCACAATCAAAGAAATATATAAAGATTTACAGACTTAAATTGCATTAACAGAACAAGTACAAAAAGACAGTAGCGTGTTTGAAAACAAAATGCGAGCTTGAGTTCCAAATAAACATAGACTACGCACTGTCGCGATTGCGCCAATACTGAACATAGGCATGTGTGCATCAGAGAGATTGACACTTAGGCTGTTGTTGATATGGGAAGAATCTAGAGAAATTTCTCTAGATTCGACAATCTTTCTCTCGAGCTCATCATAGCACACATGGATGTTAGAAGTTTGAGTCCAGTTCACAATGTGTTGGCAGCCTTCGTCTGAGTTGACTGAAAAGAGAACGTGGCTAGAGAGACTGCTGACTCTAGTATTGTTATAAGAGATATCTCTACGGTGTTCTTTTAAATGTTGAAGGATGGATTTAGCAGTCTGGCCATAGTGTGGCTTTCCACGATCACATAAAATCTTGTACACTCCTGGAAACTGAGTTGGAAGATGTTTCTCTTTAGGTTTACTAAGTATTGAATGAAGTTTTGGGAGCGTAGTGAAGCAAGTTCCGAAGTTAAACTTCTTTAGAATTTTTTGCCAGTTTTGGTGAAAGAGAGCTGTTGTAAGGCAAAAAGATGAAGGCTCTGGGGGAAGAGGGATCATCAGAAGTAGTTGAGTGACTGCAGGAAAGAAATTTGTCAATTTTTTTTAGGAGAGAAACCATTAATAATAAAAGTTTTTTTAAGAAAAAGGAGTTCATTTTCAATTTCTGCTTCTGTAAGTAAAGATTTGGCTTGGTGAGCTAAGGTGGAAATAATACCAAATTTTTGTCGGGTGGTGGGGGGTAGTGATGGGAGGAAGCATGAAGGTATCTATCAGTATGAATAGGCTTTCTAAAAATTGAGATTTTAATACTCTCAGCACATCTGGTAAGTTTCAGGTCTAGAAAGGGGAGGCAGTTATCGGATTCCAGTTCGAAGGTAAAAGAGATTTTTTCATGACACTTGTTTAGGTGGTCTAAAAATAAATTGAGGTTGTTGACATCATCTACCCAGATGAGGAAAATATCATCAATATAACGATACCAAAATTTTGGTTTAAGAGGGAGGGGGTAGATACCTTCATGCTTCCTCCCACAAAAAACATAGTATTATTTCCACTTTAGCTCACTGAGCCAAATCTTTACTTACAGAAGAAGCAGAAATTGAAAATGAACTCCTTTTTCTTAAAAAAAGCTTTTATTAATAATGGTTTCTCTCCTAAAAAAATTGACAAATTTCTTTCCCGCAGTCACTCAACTACTTATGAAGATCCCTCTTTCCCCAGAGCCTTCATCTCTTTGCCTTACATCAGCTCTCTTTCACCAAAACTGGCAAAAATTCTCAAGAAGTTTAACTTTAGAACTTGCTTCACTACGCTCCCAAAACTTCGTTCAATACTTAGTAAACCTAAAGAGAAACATCTTCCAACTCAAGCCAAGCTATGGCCAGACTGCTAAGTCCATCCTTCTATGTTTGGAAGAACACCGTAGAGATATCTCCTATAACAGGACTAGAGCCAGCACTCTCTCTAGCCATGTTCTCTTTTCGGTTAACTCAGACGAAGGCTGCCAACACATTGTGAATTGGACTCAAACTTCTAACATCCATGTGTACTATGATGAGCTCGAGAGAAAGATTGTCGAATCTAGAGAAATTTCTCTAGATCAGTGGTTCTCAAAGTGGGCGGTACCATCCCCTAATGGGTGGTGGGCTTACCTAAGAAGGCGCTGAAGGTGTGCTGCAAAAGGTTGTGTGAATCGCTTTTCTGAATGTAGGGTGAGCTCAGGTAAGACAGGGGGCACTGACAATGAGTTTATGGATTCGAGGGGGGGGGGGTGGCAGTGGCCGAAAAAGTTTGGGAACTATTGCTCTAGATTCTTCTCATATCAACAACAGCTGAAGTTTCAATCTCTCTGACGCACACGTTGCCTCTGTTCAGTATTGGCGCAATCGCGACACTACTCGATTGCGCGTTTACTGAATGTAGGGTGGGCTCAGGTAAGACAGGGGGCACTGACAATGAGTTTATGGATTCGAGGGGGGGGGGGTGGCAGTGGCCGAAAAAGTTTGGGAACCATTGCTCTAGATTCTTCTCATATCAACAACAGCCGAAGTTTCAATCTCTCTGACGCACACGTTGCCTCTGTTCAGTATTGGCGCAATCGCGACACTACGTAGTCTATGTTTATTTGGAACTCGAGCTCGCATTTTGTTTTCAAACATGCTACTGTCTTTTTCTACTTGTTCTGTTAATGTAATTTAAGTCTGTAATTCTTTATATATTTCTTTAATTGTGATACCTGAAGATGTTGATCAATTCAACGAAACTAGTAAACTAGTAATATCTTTTCAAATATACCATGTCATCTTTTTATCTCACGGTATCAGTCATTAAAACTTTTTAATAATATTTCCCACCAAGTAAAAATGAATTATGATAATATATATATACAGGGTGTTCGGGATAAATTTGACATATTTATAATTAATTATATTTTTCCGTAAGTTACATGTATTAACACACACTTCTCTTCATTTAAAAGTTTGGACCCTTCTTCATTCATATACAAGATGTCAGAAAGGATGGATAGCTGGAACCCACCTGAATCATGGAAGAGAATAACTTGTATCATGATGATTCGTGCCCGCCATCAAAATAAGGATATTACGACTGCTGCCCAATGCTCCCTGAATACAGTAAAAACAATCAGGCATGAACTAGAGACTTGCAATGGTGACTACGAGGATGTAGCAAGAAGAAAGATCCCTAGCAGACGATCTGATTGCGTTCGTACAGCAGAATTCCTCGCAAATCTGCAGGAACAGGTGTTGAAGAACCCTGGCATTGGAATTCGGGCTTTGTTCGTGGAGTTGCTAACTGTAGTCAAGCCCTGGATAACAAGGGTAGCCAATGGTAGGCCGTATGTATGGCAGCAGGATTCGGCCCCTTGCCACACCTCTGGGAAAAGTCAAAAATGGTTGTCTGAAAATTTCTACGACTTCACCAGTCCAAATGTTTGGCCTCCAAACTCCCCAGACCTTAACCCCATGGATTATTTTGTATGGGGCGCAGTTGAAAAAGACACCAATCGCACTTCCAGTAATACAAAAGCCCAGTTAATGGATAAAATTAAAACAGTTTTTGCGGCCCTTCCCAGGGAGACTGTAGCATCAGCTTGTTCGAGGTTCCGAAGCAGAATTGAAGCTGTGATCGATGCTAATGGTGGTTATTTTGAGTAAATCTTGTTGATAGTATTGTAATTAACTCTGCCTGTAATGTTTTTTTGTCAATTCATTAAATTTAATAGATACAAAGAAGATTTTCTTTTTCCTTACGAAACTGTCAAATTTATCCCGAACACCCTGTATATATATATTTTTTTTTTAAATATTTATTTATTTTTATTTTTATTTATTTTATTTTATTTTTTTTTTGATTCCACACAAGAAATTTGGAATCCATATCACATCAATGCTGTGTGTTGGCAAGGAGGAAATGCTCGCATTATTATTTTTTTTTTTTTTTGGTGAAATAATTTACTTTAATTGTAGCATAGTTTCCCCTGATAAAAATTAATATTTCATGGAAACTCAGAAATTGAGTATTAGGAGATAACATGAGCATCTTCTGTTGAGGATTGCTCTGTATGTAATCAGGAAATTGCATGTTCTAATAGTAACTGTTTTTCTTTCTTTCCCATTAGAAATAAAGTGATAATAACAGTAATAGATAATCTTATTTTATTCATTCTTCCTGAGTGAATGAGAATAATAAAATATTATATTATTGTTACATTATGGAAAATTATGTAGACAACTACCATGTTAGAGTGCAAAACTTTAGTTTAATATAAACCAGAATGAACACAACGTTTCGACCTTCATATCAAGGTGAAGGTCGAAACGGAGGGTGATTATTATGGGAGATTTCAACTACGGTCGCATTGATTGGAGTGAGGAGAGGACACACGGGAGGAAGGAATTGGATTTTATGCGGTTATTAACTGTAACGAATATGACCACATTGCCACCAATCGGTGAGAGTGATCATAGGGTCTTGACTTGGGAGGTGGCTAAAGGTGTAGAATTTTCAATTAAGACAGGGTACATGTGGAATTATCAGGCTGGAAAGTATGACAAGCTTAGGAGTTTGATTGGCTCAGTGCCATGGCATGTACAACTGCAAGGACTAGAAGTTGATAGTGCATGGGAGGTAGTTAAGAAGTGCTTGCATGAAGCAATGGCTGACTGTATACGTAGAGTCCGAATAATAAATCAAGTAGGGGTTAAATGGATGAATAACACCATTAAGCTTGAGCTGCAAAAAAAGAAACAACTATGGAGGGAATTTAAGGAGAAAGGTGACCGGCAGGCACATGAACGGTATAAAGTGCAGGCCAGAAGGGTGACGAGCGTGGTAAGAAAAGCAAAAAAGGATTACGAAAGAACATTGGCCATGCAGGCTAAAGAGAATCCTAAACAGTTTTTTAGATACGTAGCAAGTAAAAGGAAAAATGTACATGGCAGAATGATTTTAAAGAATGCCGATGGTAGGGAGGTAACTGAATCAGTTGAGATAGCTGAGTTACTGAGTGAGCACTTTGCAAGAATATATCATCCAGGTGGTGACATTGCAGAAACTAATAAACCAGTAGATTATACGGGAATTGTGGTGAATGAAGTGGAGGTGAGTAGTCTATTGCATAACCTCAATGTCAATACATCTGTGGGATTGGATGGTATACCAGCTCGTGTAGTACGAGAAGCAGCTAAAGAATTGTCAGTACCCTTGACCATTTTGTTTAATTTGAGTCTCGGGTCTGGGTTAGTCCCGAGTGGGTGGAAGGAGGGGAAAATAGTTCCACTGCTTAAAGGTGGTTCCAAGACTGCTGTTGTAAATTACTGACCGATTAGCATATCAGGAATCATTGTCAAGATCTTAGAGAAATTAGTCAAGAAAAGAATACAGGATTGGATAGATGAAAATGGGATATTGTATGGGGGACAACATGGTTTTGTGAAGGGTAGATCATGCCTCAGTAACTTGCTCACGTTTTATAACACAGTGACGGCTGAACTGGATAGGGGTAATGGGTTTACAGTGATACTACTGGACCTTGCCAAGGCCTTTGACAGGATACTACATGCAACCCTAATCAGTAAACTGGAGCAGATGGGGATAGATATAGGGTTGGTAAGATGGATAGGAGGGTGGTTGAAGGAGAGATACCAGAGAGTGGTTTATTCAGGAGTGGAGTCAAAAAGACGTCTTGTGACCAGTGGAGTGCCGCAGGGCTCTGTTCTTGGACCACTGCTTTTCAATTTGTTCATCAATGATATTGGAAAGGATTTGAGAGGAAGTGTTCACTTGTTTGCTGATGATGCAAAGTTGGGTAGAGCAATTGTGAGTGCACAGGATGTCAAAATTTTAGAGGATGATTTGGACAGTTTGGAGAACTGGGCTAGGAAAAATGGATGTCAGTTTAATGTGGCAAAGTGTAAGATTATGCACTTTGGGGTGAAAAGAATAGCAGCAGTATATCGCATTGGTGGAACCGTACTCCAGGAGATTGATGAGGCCAGGGATTTGGGAGTGCTGGTGGATAGGGAGTTGAAGTTTAGGGGGCACATTGCAAAAGTGACTAAAACAGCTCACCAAATCACTTGACTTATGAAAAATACTTTAACATGCAGAGACAAACAAGTTGTTGTTCCTCTGTATCGAGCCTTGATAAGACCCCATCTGGACTTCTGTGCCCAGTTATGGGCACCAGGGTTTCTTCGTGATGGGGAGGAAGTGGATAGGGTCCATAGACGACTGACCAAGATGATAGCAGGTCTGTGGAATGAACCTTATGAGAATAGGTTGAAGATTTGTGGGTTGCAGAAATTGGACGATAGGCGAAGGAGGGGTGATATGATTGAGACATTCAAATTACTGAAGGGTTTTTATAAGATTGATCCAGAAGATATTTTTGAAAATATGACTGGTGGTGGGAGGACTAGGGGCCATGCATGGAAGCTGGGCAAGAGCGTGGTTGACAAGGGTGTTAGAGCTAGGTTTTTTACTTGGAGAGTGGTGAATGAGTGGAATAAGCTTCCAGAGTCTGTTGTGGGTGCTACGACCGTGAATGAGTTCAAGGCAAGATATGATAGATACTGTGTGAATATTGAATAGTTGTTCCAGACATGATGTTAGGGCCTCCCTTGATGAGTCTGTCGACTCCTTGAAGTTTCCCAGAACAATAATAATAATAATAATAATAATAAAAAAAAAGGTCATCATCACATATATACAGAGATACAAGCTGCACTAGGATCTACATGGTTTGCTAAAGTTACTGACCAACTGTTACAGCAATTATTGGCCTGACCTCTGGTATAAAAAAAAAACCTTGACTACATCAAAGCTAGAGTCCTATTATTATTATGTTATTATAATTATGAGTGGCATTTTGCCATTTTTCTCCCACATGAGAAAAAGAAATAAGGCAATAGTATTGTTGAATCTGTTGAACTTTATTGTAGCGGAATTTTTTTCGACCTTCATATCAAGGTCATCATCTCGAGAATACACATATATACAGAGAAACAAACTGCACTACAATCTACATGGTTTGCTAAAGTTATTGACCAATTGTTACAGCAATTATTGATCTGACCTCTGGTGGGAAAAAAAAAAAACTTCACTACATCAAAGCTAGAGTCTTATTATTATTATTATCTGGGGTGCTTAATGGTCAAAGCTGTATAACTGAGAAGAGACCTCCACATAGCCTTTAAAGGAATGTGGAGAACCGACCAGGGCTTCTGACCTAATGTCCAGTCCTCACTTTCTCATGGTGCTTCCTGTTGGGTATGTACCTGGATACTGAACGAACAAGGATGGGCTGGCAATTTGGCATTTAGCCGGCCAAATTGTATTCCTATTGGCTTGAACCAATATACAAAATGATGGTAAACATGACAAAATTTCATGCCGGCTGGGGCGTTGCCCGGTTAAACAAGGTTGTTTTCGCCAGGGCGAACAGTGAAAAGTCAGCTACTGGAACAAATCTGAAAGCACACCCAACTCAACATCACCAGTGTTAAAGATTGGTACTATCAACATAAGAAGCCTGAACGGCAAAGAAATGGAGAAATAGATAAGTTGATTATCTAGCTGAAGAATTAGATAAGTACCAGATCGACATAATAGGGGTGACTGAAACAAAACAAAAAAAACAAAAATTGGTGAGATCTTTCTGAGCAATAAATACAAAATGTTATATTCAGGCAATGACAATCAAGGAAAAGAAGGGGTAGCCATAGTATTCAATACTAAATATGAGGTTAATCTTCTTGAATGGCAGGCAGTCTCAAGTAGAGTGATGTGGACAAACATCAGAATGGGAACTGGACAATGAGACTTATTTGTGCCTATGGTCCCACAGAAGGCTCTACTAAGGTAGAAGTGGAGGAATTTTTTGAAGCTCTAGAGCAGGGGTGGGGAACCTTTTCTAATTTAAAAACTTCCACAGGCGACTGGCAAATTTTAACTCTTATATATAGTGTATGTAGTGTGCAATATATATCTCAATAAGTAAATGTGCAACATTTTCATCTATATGGTATCTTTTAATTAAAATTGTGTACACATATAATTATAACAATCAAGCATATAATTAAAACAATCTTAAACTTTTTAGTGAGAAGGCTGAAACTGCTTTTTTTGTGAAAGCTTAGAAATATTAGCCGCCCTTGATGAGATGGCTACTTGTAGTTCATTGGCGAGATTTTCGTCATTGGGTCTTGTACGAAGGTTATTTTTTGCCAGACTTAAAATTGCTCGCGTTGATAAGTGGTAGAAAACCGAGAAGCTATTTTCAAGGTGTTATTTTTTAAAGAAGGGAATTTCTCAGAATCAATAGATGTGTAAAAGTCCAGTATAGGCAAATTACTATATTTTGATCTCAAAGTGTTATCACACTGCAAATCAATCAACTCTAATTGCAAGGAATTGGAAGCTTCCTCAGGGCTTATATCAAAAGGTGTTTCAAATATTTGTAACTCAATTCTTTGATGGCGGTAAATAGGAAGCAACCAATCAGAGAAAGTCTGAACTCTGCCCGCGAGAAATACTCCTGATTTCTTTTTATTTTAATGGCTGGTTCTCGATTTGATGGTTGCCAGACATATGAAGAATTTCGATTTGTGGTGAGTGATTAGGGGAAACCAAGAAACAAAGTACTGCAGATTACGTTATAAAGATCATACATGTAATGTATGATCTTTATAATCTGTATGATTCAAGATTTATGTATAAATTCTATAAAGCAAAATCGTGAAAGTGCGAACCTTCACGCAATCTGTGAACTAATCTTCGAACTAAAGTTATGAATAAAAAATAATATGAAACAGATGCAAGCTGTATTTATTTTAAGATGAGGATGATGAAGATGATTGTTTGACAAAAATAATTATCTTGAATCAAGTTCTGGGAGAATAAAAGGTTTTGGTGACTAAGATAATTAGCAAAAAAATTGATAGTGACATTGATCTTCCAAAGTGATAAAATAATCAGAGATCCTTTCATACTTTCTTCACTTATTTTTCACTGGCATTAAAAACTATAATTATATGATAAAATGAGTAGCAAAAATAAATATAACTTGTACGTATTTAGTCTAATATAACTTCGATTCTAGTTACCGAGCAAATGGCAAGCAATTGCATTTCATGCTATAGGCAACTGTAAAACTAGATGTAGCTTAGAAATACCAAAGCGCCATACATCGATTTTTACTAAGGTCAGTTCTCATGAGAACTGTTACAAAAATAACCTTGTTTATCTCTCTGTATTTTATGTTAAATATTAATGTAAATAATCCTATGGGAATTGATTGTATTTACTGTTTTAACTAAAGTTTCTAGAATCAAAAACAAAGGCAATACTTTGCCATCGGAACTTTGTATAATAGCTATGTATATGAGCACAAGAAAGTTGTTTACGATTAAGTGTGTGAGAAAGTTGTTTGTGAGCTCTTCAATGAACACCTTCAAAGCTAGCATCAATACCCATTCCATCAAACCATTCCTCCACAGACCACTTTGTGGATGGGGAAATTGTGTTGATACAAGAAAGAGCCTTTACCAAACTGTTGCCATAAAGTTGGAAGCACAGAATTGTTTAGAATGCCATTATAAGCTGTAGCATTAAGATTCCCTATCACTGAAACCATGGGCTGGGCCCAAACTATGATGCCTCCTCCATGAAACTTCAGTTGGCTCAACATGTTTGGACATATAGTGTTCTCCTAGCATCCACCAAACCCAGGCTCCATCAATCAGACCTCCAGATTGGGAAGTATGATTCATCACACCAATGTATTTCTACTACTTCCGAGTTCAATAGTGGCAAGCTTGGCATTGCCCTTCCTTATGTTTGGCTTGTGTGTTAGTCATGGAAATCCATGTTCGTCAGTTCCCACCAGTAATGGTGCTGATATTGCTTGCAGAGTGATTTCAGAAGTCAGTAGTGAGTTTTTCAACCAAGGACAGGTGATTTTTTGTGCCCATTGGTACCAATATGTGATTTTATTTAGTTCACTATTGTGGCACTGTTAATGCTCATAATCATTTCCACAACAAAAACTTCACAACAACATCCCTTAGAGTTGATCAGGGGGAGCTGCAGCAGAACAAAAATTTCCTGAACTAAGTTGTTTTAAAGGTGGATCAATGATAGTGCCACGTTGAAAGTCTCTGATGTCTTTGGTATGCCCATTTCACTGTTAATGTTTGTCTCTGAAGATGTAAGCTCGTGTGCTTCCTTTTATTATTACCTGTAGGTTCCATGGTTGTGATGTATAGTCATATCCACTACCAAGAAGGAATGACTGATCTTTATGAAATTAAAGATATTTTTGATCAAATGGTGTGTGAATCCATACTAAGAAGTTGAAGCATATTGTCAACCGGCAAGAAGACGGCAGAGTGACTTATGTATCCTAATAGTAATTCAAAAAAATTTGGAGATGATTCACATACCCACATATTGCCAAAACAAATATGAAAATGAATAATAAATAACTGGTTTTAACTCATACACATAGTTTATCGGCACTAGATGTATTTCCTTGACATGTTTTGCTGACATAATATATCTATCCTATCCCAATGGCTTTAACAGGCCTTTAAGGCCCACAACCTTCCAAGCATGCTTGGATTTCGAAACCGAAATACGAGGATAGAATGGTCACTCCTATGCCTCAAGGTATTCTTGGCTGTATCCCTGTGTGTTCACGGGGCCGGTTTGCCTGCTTGCGGGATGAAAAACACCAGATAAACTGGCGGAAAAAACCCTACTGCCCGCGCCCAAGACCGGCTAACTTGGCTATGGCTGAGGAAGATCCTTCAGCTCCTCACGTCTCCGACGGGAATCGAACCTAGGACACTCCTTCCCCAGGCATATGGTTGCGAAGCGTAAAGCCACTAGGCTAACCGCGTGGACACATAATATATGACTGATGTAAATAGAATTGATAGAATTTTTTACTCTTGTTAGATAACCTCCTGACTTCTGAAGGTTATTTAACAAGAGTAAAATATCAACAAAAAGCTAAATGTTTCCCAACAGCTGCTATTTCTATAAATTGAAAAAACTGGAATGATAGTTCAGTTACATATCATTAATTATTGTTTATTAATTAATGTAGATACATTAATTTTCATAACAAATATTGTTATATACAATCATTTGTTATCATATTAATTGTGAACCCAGAGCAGGTTTTTGCAAATGAACTGTGCAGTTTGTTTATTGCCATTTATAACATATAAGTTTGCTTCACTTGAAATTTTGCCATTAAAGGGGGACTCAGTATAAATCTAATTGAAATAACTCGGCAAATTTAGCAAAGGTTCCATATATCAAATTTCATTCCATCTAGAGTGGAGTTTTTACTTTTTATCATTCTTCCCTGATCAAATCGACTCATCAAATTTCATGAAATTCATCCAGCTAGAATAGTATTATTATTTTGTGTCCTTTCAACTAATTTTGCCTGATTTACAGACTACTTTTCAACTAAAAGTAGTCTGTAAACCAAAATTAGGGTGACTTAGGAGATTTAGTGAAGATCCTAAATATCTGATTTAGTTCACTAAATCAGATATTTAGTGAACTAATTGCGCCTAAAGTACTTTCAGGACTGTGGTAAAGGTGGTATAAGTTCTCATCACTTGCCTTAGTATCCCATAATGCAAAGCACATCTCCTTGGACATGTATAATGCTATGCATTGAGGAAAGGGACCCCTCCCATAATGCATAGCATTATACATGTCTGCAAGGAGATGTGCTTTGCATTATTGGGATATTAAGGCAAGTGATGTGAAGTCATACCACCTTTGCCACGAGTTATCCCAGTTCTGAAAGATACTTCAGGTGCAAACTTTGTTTGCTTACACTTGGATAATGGATTAATCCAAGTACAGGTATCCCTTGATAAACACAATCAATTAATCCCTCGATGTTACCGTGTATATCAAAATCGCGTTAATCAAATATAATAATCAATGGTAAAAAATTACAATTCGTCCATGATCAATTACTATATTAATAATTCGTTTCATATGGTACTCTTTTAGGACAGATAAAAAAATGAATGCAAAGTAAATGTTTAATAAATGCTTGTACCTATATTAGTTACTGCAATTTTTATAAAAAAAAGTTATCAAGAGTCGTTTGAACAGTTTTAGTTTTTTCCCTATCAGCATAAATTCTATGATAACAAGCAAAATGACTCTCTAGACCTCGGCAAACAAGCATTCTTCAACTTGCTGCTTAAGCGATTCTAAACTGCTAAATATTCCGTCCAGTTCTTTGATTGTTATCTCCTTTGGAACCTCATTTTCACATTCCATTTGTTCGTTGTCTTCATATGCGTGTTGTTGTTCAATTTCAAGAAGATCACTGTCACTGAAATCTTTTGAATTTGAACCCAATAATTCTTTAACATCTTCTGCATCAATACCATCAAAATCAAGGTCTTCACCAATTGCAACAATTTCTTCAACTATGTTGTTTACAGGATTTTGAAAACCACATAAGTCATCAGCGCATTCTGGCAAAAGGTTTTTACAAACAGCTTTCATGCAACTAGAAGACACTTGCCTTCTAGCTCCCACGAGTCATAAATGTTTTCAATTGTGTGTTTAATGTTAAAATTTTTCCAAAATTCTTGGAGCGTAATCGCATTTTCTCCTCTTGTTTCTACTGGCTTTGAGAATGCCTTTTTAAGAAAATAGTCTTTGAAAGTTGCAATGACTCACACTTCCATGGGTTGTAGCAATGATGTCGTATTTGGTGGAAAAAATAAAACTTTCACATTCTCACATAGATCATTAAGAGAATTTGCATGACCAGGTGCGTTAGCTAAACGCAAAAGAGCTTTGAAACCTAAGTAACTGGCTGGCTGTGTGGGAGGAATGACATCATCATGCTCACGACTTTCTTTCTCTCGGCCAGAAAACACTCCTCGAGGTTTGCATGTATTTGCGTGATAAATTTAAAAGCGTGTTAATTAAAACTCTTGCCGCATATATAAAGGGATTGTCGCAAATTGATTAACTCCGTTAAGCAAGGGATACCTGTATATAATTTCTTGGTATCTTTAATTTATAATATAACTAAGTGAAAAACTTTCAACAATTTCCATAACTTTGATATATCACCTGTGTTTAGACTTACTTTTTAAAACTTGTCTAATGACATAATTAATGTATTTGTTTTCTCTTTTGTCATAGTATGGTTGCAGCATTGCTGGCCAATGTAGGATTCAGACCGTTTGGATATTTTACAGTATTGGCATATTGCAGCTTTTCATTAGGTTTTTTCTTAGTAAGTATAAATTATATTCATCATTCAAAATTAATATTAAGAATATATATATATGTGTGTGTGTGTAACTTATATGTTTTTTATTTTATTATTATCATTTTTTTTATATATACATAACTTATACTGTAACTCATTGGTTGCAATTTTTGGGAGATGAAAACTTTTGCTTAAACTGGTTCCATACAAAAAATACCTTCTAAAGCAGTGCTCTTCAGCCTTTTAATGCTTAGTGCCCACTTTTGTAACTTTCGTGAGGGTAAAAGTTCCTTACCGCCCACTAATATTTAAATTGGAAAAAAAAAAGTTACTCACCCTACATAAAACAACAAAATTAATTGAAATCACTTTTGCTCTCTTCGTCATATTTAAGTTCTAATAGTTCTTCTTGATATGTTATATCAGCCTCAGCAGCATTTGCAGTAAAAGGATTTACCGTCCAGTCATACACCTTCAAGTTTAAAGTATCACTAAATCATTTTTCCGTATCCAATTTAAGTTCATTGAGGTGATTACTGAACCTTTCAATCTCCTCTGAAGTTACATCATCTTTTATTGATGACAATTCCAGACTGATGAAATTCCCTCTTTAAAAGATGTGGGAATTTTGGAAAATATCAAGTTTTTCGATAAATAATGACACCTTTTTGCAACTGTTAAATGTTATATTGGCTCCTTCAAGCTTCAAATTAATTTTATTAAATTTCTTAAAAATGCCTGCCAAATGAAATGCATCATGCTTTATTGTTTTTAATTGTTGAAAGAGATCATCCTCATTTTCAACCATACCACGTGAGATTAGCTCTGCTAACGCATTCCTGGATGCTGACAATGTCAAGTTCTTTCCTAATATCCTCGGTTTTAATATGATATTGCCATTGATGTCATCTGTTCATGCCTCTAATCTTTCTCGGGACTCTCATATCTGCAGTCTCTAGTCTTTGGTCAAGTGTTTCACTTCTGACCCAGCTCTCAGATCCATAAGTTAAAACTGGTTTGAACACTGTCTTGTATACAGCTAATTTAGTGTTCCGACTAATTTCTCTCTTATTCCATATGAATTTATTCAGTTGACTTCCCACCATTCCAGCTTTGCTAATTCTGTTGTCTATTTCCATATTTAATTTACCATCTTCACTAAAAATCGTGCCTAAGTAGCTGAAATGTTTTACTTGTTCCACAGGTTCTCCATTCACAACGAAGTTGACATTTTCAATGATTCTGCCTATTTTCATTGTCTTTTTCTTTTTGTTGCTAACCTTCATACCATATCTATTACAACAACTATTCAATTTAGTCAGAGAATCTTGCAGACTTGTAGCGGATTAATTTAGAAGTATAACATCATCCCCATAAAGCAAAGAGCTGACATTAACATCTCAAATTTTCATATCATGTTTAATACCACTTTCCTTCATAATGTGATCCATATAGATAATGAATAACAGAGGAGATAATGTACTTCCTTGTCTCACACCAGATTTAACATTAAACCATCATCCTGTACTTCCTTCACTTCTAACTGCTGACTTACAACTCAAATAACGACTAAGTATTGCTTGATATAAAGCCCCATTTAAACCATATAACTGCAGCGTATTGAATAGCTTCTCTCTCTTGGCACCTTGTCATATGCCTTTTCCAAATCGACAAAACTTAAATACGGATCTTTGTTATATTCCCATGCTTTCTCGACTATTTGTCGCAAAGTGAAGATCTGAACCTGACAACCTCTATTTGGCCTGAATCCAGCGTGTTCTTCACCAAGCTTTTCTTCCACAATTCTTCTCAACCGTTTCTCAAGTATACTTGCATATATCTTGCCAGGAACACTCAGTAGGGAAATACCTCTAATTCTCACATTCAGTTTTATTTCCCTTTTTATATATGAGTACTATGAGAGCTCTACTCCGATTATCGGGAATTCGTCCCTCTGTCCAGGCTTTCTGAACTGTACAGTGCAGCCACTGTAAGACTTTTATACCACCATGCTTCAGCATTTCTGGTCAAATATCATCTACTCCTGCTGCCTTTCCACATTTCAAGCCTTTGATGGCTTTTTCTACTTCAAGTATGGATATGTATTCCTGACTACATGCCTGGTCAGTGTTTTTTATCACTGTGCTGTCATCACTGCTTGTTTCATTTAGCAGTTTTTCAAAGTAATTACTCCATACTTCAAGGATATCTTTTTCTCCTGTTTTCATGTCACCTTTATCATCTCTAACTCTTTTACAGCACTCTTTCCTCCATTCCTAAGCTTCTTCAACAACCTCCAGAATATTTTGCCACCTTCTTGATATTTATTTTCTATATTCTTGCCAAAGTCCTCCCATGACTTTTGTTTAGCTAGTTTTACACAGTGTTTAGCATTCTTGCATTTGTCTCTATATTCTCTAAGAGCACAAGCTGACTTATTTGACAGGAACTTTTGATATGCTTTCTTCTTTTCCTTCACTGCCTCTTTAACTTCCTGTGTCCACCAGGGAGTTCTGATTTTTTTATCCTTGCAGACAACCTCACCACATGCCTCTCTGGCAGAATCAATCAATGTTTTCTTCAGAGTTTGCCACTGAATCTCCAAGGTTTGATTCCTGTTCTCAAACTCTTTCATTTTTTTTTTCAATAATCTTTCTGTATTTTAGTCTACAGTTCACATCTGAGAGCTGCTCAACTTTTATTCGCTTTAAAACTTTCTTACATGTTATTCTTTTCAATATGAAATTCAATTTTATCCTGCTCAAGACTAAATAGTGATCACTTCCAATTTCAAATCCTCTGTACACTCTGTTGTCCAGCACCAGGGAGAAAACATCACTATCAACAATAACATAGTCAACGAGACTTTTCTTATTAATAGCCTCTTCTCTCCATGTGAATTTGTGCACATTTTTATGTTGGAACATGGTATTAGTAATAACCAGTCCATGTCCTGAGCAGAAATCCAACAGATATTTGCCATTATTATTAGCTTTACTCTTTTCTCGAAATATTCCCAAAATATTTTTGTATGTCTCACAATCATTTCCTACTCTGCTATTTAGATCCCCAACAAGGATCAACTTTTCCTTTTTCATTGTGTCAGTTGCTTTTTCTAAAGCATCAAAAAATTCCTCCACTTATACCTTAATAGAACCTTCTGTGGGACCATAGGCACAAATAATTCTCGTTGTCCAGTTCCCCATTCTCATATTTTCCCACATTACTGTACTTGAGACTGCCTGCCATTCAAGAAGATTAGCCTCGTATTTTGTGTTGAATATTATGGCTACTCCTTCTTTTCCTTGATTGTCATTGCCTGAATATAACATTTTGTATTTATTGCTCAGAAAGATCTCACCAGTTTTGGTCTTTTTTGTTTCAGTCACTCCTATTATGTCGATCTGGTACTTATCTAATTCCTCAGCTAGCTCCATTTCTTTGCCATTCAGGCTTCTTACGTTGATAGTACCGATCTTTAACTCTGGTAATGTTGAGTTGGGGTTTGTTTTCAGATTTGTTCCAGTAGCTGACTTTTCGCTGTTTGCCATGGTTCCCTGGTGAAAACAACGGGAGCCTTGTTTAACCGGGCGACGCCCCAGCCGGCATGAAATTTTGTCATGTTGTACCATCATTTTTTATTTTGGTTTAACAAATAAGAATACAATTTGGTTGGCTAAATCCCAAATTGCCAGCCCATCCTCGTTCGTTCAGTATCCAAGTAGATACCCAACAGGGTGCACCACGAGAAGTTGAGGATTGGACATTAGGTCAGAAGGCTGGTCGGTTCTCCGCATTCCTTTAAAGGCTATGTGGAAGCCTCCTCTCAGTTATACAGCCTTGACCCTTAAGCACCCCACTTTTATCTTATTTATAAATTATTATTATTATTATACTTCATGATGAATTGAAGGCATGTACTCAAATGTTTTCCTACAAGATGCTGCCTATGTAGCACACATTGAATACACATTGAATTTCACAGCAGTAAATATTGATAATCCTTCATCATCATCATCAAACTCCTGAGATGTACCCTTAAGGGAGTGAACAGGATATGAGAGTGCTACATGAAAAATTTACATCATTACTAACTTCCTATCTGCAATTTACCTCCAAATCAATCTATTACCTGTCATTCCAACATTATCAGATCTTATATTTTTATCTTCTAAGACTATTTACTGTATCAATCCACCTATATCTTGGTCTTCCTCTGGGTCTTTTTGGTGCCAACCTGGCAAGGAACACTTGCTTTTGCTAATCTTTCCTCACCATTCTGTTTAAGTGTCCACCTGAGATTAGCTCTGCTAACACATTCCTGGATGCTGACAATGTCAAGTTCTTTCCTAATATCCTCATTTTTAATATGATATTGCCATTGATGCCATCTGTTCATGCCCCTAAACTTTCTCAGGACTCTCGTATCTGCGGTCTCTATTCTTTGGTCAAGTGTTTTACTTCTAACCCAGCTCTCAGATCCATAAGTTAAAATTGGTCTGAGCACTGTCTTGTATACAGCTAATTTAGTGTTTTGATTAATTTCTCTCTTATTCCATATAAATTTATTCAGTTGACTTCCCACCATACCAGATTTGTTGATTCTGTTGTTTATTTCCATATTTAATTTGCCATCTTCACCAAAAATCATGCCTAAGTAGCTGAAATGTTTTACGTGTTCTCGTAGGTTCTTCATTCACAATGCAGTTGATATTCTCAATGCCTATTTTCATTGCTTTGTCTTGTTATTGCTGAGCTTTATACCATATCTATTACAATAGTTATTCAATTTAGTCAGAGAATCTTGCAGACTAGTAATGGATTTATTTAGAAGTATGACATCATCTGCATAAAACAACGAGCTGACATTAACATCTCCAATTTTAATATTAGGTTTAATACCACTTTCCTTCATAAGGTGATCCATATAGATAATGAATAACAGAGGGGATAACGTACATCCTTGTCTGACACCAGATTTAACATTAAACTGTCTTCTTGTACTTCCTTCAATTCTAACTGCTGACTTACAACTAAAATAAGGACTAAGTATTGCTTGATTAATTCCCCACTGATACCATACAACTGGAGTGTTTTGAATAGCTTCTCTCTTGGCATATTGTCATGTGCCTTTTCCAGATCTACGAAACTTAAATACAGATCTTGGTTATATTCCCATTTATTTCTCAATAATTTGTCATAAAGTGAAAATCTGATCCTTACAGCTGCTGTTTGGACTGAATCCAGCATGTTCTTCACCAAGCTTTTCTTCTACAATATTTCTCAACCGTTTCTCAAGTACATGGCATAAATCTTATCAGTAGAGAAATACCTATGTGATTCTCACATTAAGTTTTATTTCCCTTTTTATATATGGGTACTATGAGCTCTACTACAATTATTGTGAATTTTTCCCTCTGTCCAGGCCTTCTGAACTATGCAGTGCAGCCACTGTAAGACTTTTATACCACCATACTTCAACATTTCTGGTCGAATATCATCTACTCCTGTAGCCTTTGATGGCTTTTTCTACTTCAAGTATGGATATGTATTTCTGACTGTATGGCTGTTGAGTGTTTTTTTACCACTGTGCTATCACTGCTTGTTTCATTTAGCAATTTTTCGAAGTAATTACTCCGTACTGAAAGTATATCTTTTTCTCCTGTTTTCATGTCACCTTTATCATCTCTTACTCCTTTTACAGGCAATATTTTCTCCATTTCTAAGCTTCTTCAACAACCTGCAGAATATTTTGCCACCTTTTTGATATTTATTTTCTATGTTCTTACCAAAGTCTTCCCATGACTTTTGTTTAGCTAGTTTTACACAGTGTTTAGCTTTCTTACATCATTTGTCTCTGTATTCACTGAAAGCACAAGCTGACTTATTTGCCAGAAACTTTTGATATGCTTTCTTCTTCTTCTCCTTCATTGCCTTTTTAACTTCCTGTGTTCACCATGGAGTTCTGGTTTTTCTAACCTTGCAGACAAACCTTTCCATATACCTCTCTGTCTGAATCAATCAATATTTTCTTCAAGGCTTGCCACTGAATCTCCAAGGTTTGGTTCCTGTTCTCAAACTCTTTCATTTTTTCTTGAATAGCATTTGTGTATTTTAGTCTACGGTTCACATCTAAGAGCTGCTCAACTTTTATTCGCTTTTAAATTTTCTTACATGTTCTTCTTTTCGATATGAAATTCTATTTTATCCTGCTCAAGACTAAATGGTGATCACTTCCAATTTCAAATTCTTTGTACGCTAGTGTCCTGCACCCATTAGCAAACATCACTATCAACAATATCAATGAGACTTTTCTTATTCCTTGTCTCTTCTTTCCATGTAAATGTGTGTACATTTTTATGTTGGAACATGGTGTTAGTAATATCCAACCATGTCCTGAGCAGAAATCCTGCAGGTATTTTGCCATTATTATTAGCTTAGCTCTTTTCTCCAGATTTTCCCAAAATATTTTTGTATGTCTGACAATTATTATTTGCTCTGCTATTTAGATCTCTAACAAGGACCAATTTTTCATTGTGTCAGTTGCTTTTTCTAAAGCCTCAAAACAAAATATTCCTCTACTTCTACCTTAGTAGAACCTTCTGTGGGACCATAGGTACAAATAAGTCTCTCGTTGTCCAGTTTCTCTTTTTCTGATATTTGTCCTCATCGCTCTACTTGAGATTGCCTGCCATTCAAGAAGATTAGCCTCATATTTAGTGTTGAATACTATGGCTACTACTTCTTTTCCTTGATTGTTATTGCCTGAATATAACATTTTGTATTTATTGCTCAGAAAGATCTCACCAGTTTTGTTTGTTTGTTTCAGTCACCCTTATTATGTCGATTTAGTACTTATCCAATTCCTCAGCTAGCTCCATTTCTCTGCAATTCAGGATTCTTATGTTGATAGTACTGATCTTAAATTATGGTGATGTTGAGTTGGGGTGGTGTGGTTTACGATTTTTTCCAGTACCTGACTTTTCGCTTTTCACCCTGGTTCCTTGGCAAAAACAATGGCGGTCTTAAAAGACTTATTTCGGTAATTACACCGCATTTTTTATTATTCAGTTATACAATATACTGAAATAATAGTTCCCGACAAGTTTTGTAAATCGTAGGATTTACATCTTCAGGGGTAAAAAGTATAACTTAAAGTTTAAACAAGAGAAATTAATAAATACAAATCATAACCATCTGGCTATTCATAAACTCAAATAACAGAATGCAGATATAAAACGTTATTGGTGTTGAACAATACTGGACAATGTCACGTGTTCTTGTTCTCGTTCATACAGTCCGAGCTCAGATTGAGGTAGATTTTTTATTACAGCTGACCACACTTGATGGAGAATTAAACCTTGATTTTTATTGCATTGGGTTGGGTTTTTCAGCATATTAGCAGCTTCTTTAAATTTTCTTATGTAGCTGTTGTTTTCTATGTATGACATCATTGTTTTTTGTCAGAGTACATCGTGTCCAGTGAAAGTATGGAAAGCATGACCCGTTTTTTGTTCTCTTTTGTATTGTACGTCTTTTTGGTGTTCAGCCATGCGTATTTCTTCAGATCTTGCTGTCTGTCCTACATAGCAAATCCGACAAGAGCAATGGATTTTTGTAGACTCCTGGTTTTTTAAAAGGATGTTGAGGTGGTTTTGGTGGATCTAGGAATCTTGAGATTTTTTCCATAGAAAGGAAGGCTACTTTTACATTGTGTTTGTTCATTAATTTGGCTAACTTGTCTGTAACATTTTTGATATAAGAAAGCGAGATTGCATTTTCATACCCGTTCTGTTGGAGAATTTGTGTTAAGTATTTTAGTTCTTCATATTTTTCCTGTGTGCTGGAGATACTGTTTGCTCTGTCTCGAAGGGTTTTAATTAAGCTTATTTTTTGTGAAGGATGGTGGTGTGAGGCTGCATTTAGAAATCTTCCTGTGTTTGTCGGCTTCCTATATACTGAGAAGGAGAATTTATTTTCTTCATTAACTTCAGCTATCAGCTAACGCCTTTTTATTCCCGTATGCGGGAGTAGGCGAGGCCATTTAGCCCTATCTAATTTTTTGGAGACTGAGTGGGCAGTTCAATCTCCACTGGTACCAATCGGAGATAGATGGCCCAAGGCTATCACTAATTAAGCGGTACACAGTGAAGAGAGACGGCTAAAATGTGCCGCCATCTCGTGGTCCCTAACCTTAACACAATATATTTAATGTCTGAAAATAATGTGGGTTCTACGGTCGATTTTCTTGAGTTTACGGGACGAAAAACCCGAGTTTCCGGGAGGAAAAACCCGCTTGCCCGTGCCAGAGATCGACTAACTCGGGAACCGGTCGAAAAAAGGCTTGGAAAAATTTCCTCTAGTCGGCGACTAGATTTGAACCACCAAACCCTTTCTTCGTGCGGTCAAGCGCTGTAGAGTGCAAACGCCACTTCTACTGAGCTACACAGGCCTACATTCTTCATTAACTTCTAATAGAATATCTAGAAAAGGAAGTTTTCTATTTTCTTCTTGTTCTAAAGTGAATTTTATGGTGTTGTGCAAATTGTTCAGATAATCTTTAAAATTGATAAGTTCATCTGTTGTTCTATTCCATATGATGAAAATATCGTCTACATAGCGTAGCCATATTTTTGTTTTTTTATGGTAATTCTTTAGAGCATTGTTTTCAAATTTTTCCATAAAATAAATAGGTTTGCTAATACCGGTGATAATGATGAACCCATGGCCAGTCCTTCTTTTTGTTCCCAGATTCTGTCTTGATAGGTGAAAAAAAGTATTGTTTATACAATGTTTAAAAAGATCTAAGATGTCCGGAGGGAAGATGTCTTCTAGGAGATTCAAAATTTCTTGTCTCGGGACGTTTGTAAACAAGCTGATAATGTCTAGACTTGCTAAGATGTCTGTTGGATCAATATGTATATCTTTCACTTTTTCTATGAAATGTGCACTGTTTTTTATGAAGGAAGATGTTTTTCCTATATGATGTGAGATCATGTTGGTGAGGTATTTTGCCAAGTTGGAAGTCGGTGAATCTCTTCCATCTACTATTGGTCTTAAAGGTATATCTGTCTTGTGGATATTTGGAACGCCATAGATTCTTGGTATCAAAGGATGTTTTGATTGTAAGTATTTTTTAAGTTCTTCCGTCCAGAGAGGCACTTGGACCACCATTCCGTCCAGAATGGCGGTCTTGTTTAACCGGGGCATCGTCCCAGCCGGCATGAAATTCTGACATGTTGATAATCCTTTTGTATCTGTAATAAGATTTAAAGTAAATAGCATTTCTTTTTGCAATATATTTTTGCATCAAGGCACCGTACATATGCTATCAATAAAGCATTATTATATGCAATGGTAGACTTGTCCTTCTGCTTTGAAAATTATGAGTTTTGGAGAATAGCTGTAAGTTTATTTTCAACATTAACTGCCATTTTGTCAGTGCATCACCTTACTGTCATATCGTTAAGGACAATGCTTTTATAACTTCAGTTTGATCCTGATGCATTATCATTGAGATAAATTCTTTGTCAAAGTTTCTCCATTGTTATCGCTTTTAAGACTTTTTGTTATTATTTGTGATGTATGATAAGCTGCAGTTAATCCATCTTCGTTCTTTGCATTTTGTTTCATGAGTGATGCAATTATTGTAGAACGATTTTGAAATCTTTCATACAGTTCTTGAAAATATTCAGTAGGCTTACCTTTATCTTTTGAATGCTTTGTAGCAAGATGTTCTCTCAGTCAACTTGGTTTCATTGCATTTCGCTAGAAAATGTCTTGTGGCACAGTAAACATTGGAAACTATTTGTAATAGATTCTTTGAAACCCATCTTCAGATACTCTGGTAAATAGCCACGAGCATGTTTCTTTTTTTTTTTTCTTTTTTTTTTTTGAGACATGATTTCAATATTTGTTGCACAAATTATTCAAATCACAACACAATAATAATAATAATAATAATAATAATAATACTAAAAAAAAAAAATCATAAATCTCATTGATGGCAATACTAAGCATTAGCAATATACGTTTCAGCTGAGTCACAGAAGCTGTGCGCACCGGTGAACCAGTAGCGTGGCACAAAGAATAAAATCATTTTGTAACAATCTTGTACGGTATGATTTGCCATTTCTCACAAATTTTAGTTTGTATATTTTAGATGTTTTTAATTATAGCATGTAATTATTCTGCCACCCACTTGAAAGCTTACATCGCCCTCTAGTGGGCAGTACCGCTCAACCACTTATGAGCATTAGATGAATTATTTACTCCTTCATTCATTTATCAACCATGAGTCTAACCTACCAAGCTCTTATTTACCCACATTTCATGGTTTATATTAATAAACCATGACATTGTAGTTTTGCTCCTGTTTGCACTATTCTGGCTTTTGAGCTTCACATATGAAGACTAAACAGAAAAATTTTTATTTTTCATTTTGATATTCAGTATTTCGAATCAAGAGATGAAAAATTTCACCTCTCTGAAATTCCTCACAAGTGTCTAAAAGGACATCTTTTATTTATAAAATTAAGATAAAAAGTGAATAATTATAACTTTTTTGAAGAACCTGCTTCATAAACATAGAAATCTCTATATTTATGTTGATGCTGATGCTCCTTAAATTATTAAGGAATTAATGATATATTTTTTTAAAAATTAGCATTTACATACTTAGGCACGATTTTTAATGAAGATGGTAAATTAAATATAGAAATAGACAACAGAATCAGCAAAGCTGGTATGGTAGGAAGTCAATTGAATAAATTCATATGGAATAAGAGAGAAATTAGTTGGAACACTAAATTAGCTGTATACAAGACAGTGTTCAAACCAGTTTTAACTTATGGATCTGAGAGCTGGGTCAGAAGTAAAACACTTGACCAAAGACTAGAGACCACAGATATGAGAGTCCTGAGAAAGATTAGAGGTGTGAACAGATGGCATCAATGGCAATATCATATTAAAAACGAGGATATTAGGAAAGAACTTGACATTGTCAACATCCAGGAATGCGTTAGCAGAGCTAATCTCAGGTGGTATGGTCACTTAAATAGAATGGGCAAGGAAAGATTAGCAAAACAAGTGTTCTCTGCCAGGTTGGCAGCAAAACGACCCAGAGGAAGACCAAGATATAGGTGGATTGATACGGTACAAAGTGCCTTAGACGATAGAAATATAAGATCTGATAATGTTGGAGTCTTGACAAGTAACAGACTGATTTGGAGGAAAATTGTAGATAGGATGTTAGTAATGATGTAATTTTTTTTCATGTAGTACTATCATATCCTGTACACCCCTTGAGGGTACATGGCAGGAATTTGATGATGATGATGATGATTTACATAAAAATCATATTTTTTTAGTAATGTAAATTTAATAAAATGAGATTAGTATTCTGAATAGAACTTTGGGTCCTAAAATCTTATTCCCGTATTTCCCTTACATGTTAGGCCCATTGGCCTGTCATGGTCAAACTTGGTTTCTTTGAAACATAATTAATTAATACTGTGGTAGGACAGTTAATCCTATCTGTGTAGTGTTATGGGTGTCAGTTGCATCACCTGACTTCTTCTGACTGGTTTGTCTTTCTGCAGGATAAGAAAACAGTTTCCAGGAGAGAAATATTTGCTAACTTGCTTTCAATTTAAATGTCTTAATAAAGGTTTTTCATATTCTGGATGGCATTTAAACTCTGGTGTTTTCAGCCAAAGAGCATCGCAAAGCTGACTGAGCTATAAAGGCTCTTCTTAAAATTCCATAATTTTTTTTTTTTTTTCCTACATTCAAATTTCCATATTTGCATTTATTCATATTGAAGTTTTCTGAAAAGAAAAAAAAAACATTAAACTGGAATGAAAATAAATAACTTACTAACTAAATTAAATATATACAAGCTGTTGTTTTGCCAGCTCAAACTAGCATTATCAAAGCTAAAGGTATTTTAAAGAAACTGTACTACTATACAACTCCCAGTTTAAAGCACAAAGTTCTTGGAAGCAATGAACTTCTACCAAACTTGGTTCACTACAATATAACGGATGGTGTGATCCTACACAAATTTTGGCACACCATCATATTTCCCATTGTTCAGTAAACACAGAAGATCACTTGGTTCACTATTCCCACTGTTGCTTTTATACACATAATTCTTGTTCTCAAGCTCATTTCACTTTCACTGACTGTGCACCTTTAGCACTTTCGATAATGTTGGCAAAATGTCAGCATGTTTAGTTAGTAAATTATTTAATTTAGTTGTAATTTATTTCTTTTGATTCCAGCTCCACATAATTTTTGTTCCAGCAAACTTCAGCATGAGTAAAATTATTGAAATTTTTCATCTGTGAGTGTTTTTGAGTTATTATTTAAAAAGAATAAGAGAAGAAAACTTACCAAAACAAATATTAGAAGCAAAAATGCCAAAAACAAATTACCTAGAGCATGAAGGCACAAAGCCACAATCTGAAATGGGCCAGATTTCAACTGTTTCCTACAAAACATCCAAAAATTATTTTTTAATAAAATTAATAGAAATAGGGGATATTATAAATCCATCCTTATTTCATAGCTGAATATATTGAAACAGAGAACATTTTGAAAAAACTATAGACCAGAGAGCTTATGAGTATACAGCCCTCTGCATTACAGTTGCTTTTTATTGTACTCTTAAAAAAAGACAAGTTCTGCCCAGAAGCCCTTATATTTGCCTTTTATTAGTGCATTTGAAAGAAACATGAAAAAACATTTTTGGTTTCATTCGCCTGGTCAGTGGTTCTCATAAACTCTTTAATCTATATTTTTTGAAATGTTCTACATTTCAAAAAATTTGAATAATGGTATTATTTGAACATCAGGGTTTTCAGACCGAACTTCGGACTCCAAGCCTCTGACCTTTCCTGTCATTGTAGCCACACCATCAGTACATAAACTTATGCAATTTTTCCATGAAATTTTGTTTGTATCAAAGTATTCATTGATCACTTTAAAGATTTCCTTCCCAGTTGTTTGTTTCTGAAGTTCTTTGCAGAATAAATAATGCTCTTTCAACCCTTTCTCATCAGGAATTCGAACAACTGCAATTAGCTGATAACAGTTGCTAACATCTATTGATTCATCAACCTGTAAGGAAAATTTCTTAACTTCACAAATTTTCTGCATTAGTGTTCCTTCTATGCTAACTGACATGTCTTCAATGCTGATCATATTATTTCAAAGCAGTACTTTTTCAATTTCTTTTACTTCATCGATTCCAAGCATAGTTTTGCCAATTTCCACACAAGCTGGTAAAATGAGTGATTCGGCAATTGTGTGAGGCTTCTTGGCTTTAGCTATCAATCTCGCAACTTTGTAACTTGCTTCTAGAGCTCCATTAGATACCGTTGTGGCTGATCTCATGAAAGAACTTTGCATTTGAATTTGAGTTTGCAGACGTTTAAAATAGTTAAAATCCTTATCTATTCTATGCACGAAGGATGCTTGGTAGAAAGGTATCGATGTAGTTTACTTGGCACCATGGCTTCATTTGACAACTTTTCCAGGCATATGAGACATTGAGGCACAGAAGAATTATCAGAGCACACGAAACCAAATTTCAGATAATCCTCTTTGAGCGAGCACTTTGCAAGAGTATATCATCCATGTTGAAAGTTTATTTTTCACTTGGTTAGAGTATAATAAATTTAGTTTAATCCTTTATCCAAGTGTGAGCAAACAAAGTCTGGCCCTTCCCTTAATGCATAACATTAGACATATCTGCAAGGAGATGTGTTTTGCATTATGGGAGATACTGAGTAAGGAGTGTTGGTATCTTGCTCCACCTTTGCAAGGAGTGCCCTGGTGTTGTACCACCTTACCCCAGTCTTGAAGATACTTTCAGGCGCAAACTTTATTTGCTCACACTTGGATAAAGGATTAAACTAAATTTATTATACTCTAACCAAGTGAAAAATAAACTTTCAACATCTTTCTCTAAATCCAGAGTAATTTATTAAAAAAGGGTGGCACACCATTTGGCAACTCCTATAGGTAGAAATGACCTGCTAATGCTTCTGCCTGGTATCTCCACTTGGGCCTGGCTCCCACTGAAGAGACCTCAATAAAGGTCGAAACTAGTCTGGGTTGTGGCCCTTCCCTTAATGCATAACATTAGACATATCCGCAAGGAGATGTGTTTTGCATTATGGGAGATACTGAGTAAGGAGTGTTGGTAGCTTGCTCCACCTTTGCAAGGAGTGCCCTGGTGTTGTACCACCTTACCCCAGTCCTGAAGATACTTTCAGGTGCAAACTTTGTTTGCTCACACTTTGATAAAGGATTAAACTAAATTTATTATTAGTATATCATCCAGGTGGTGACATTGCAGGAATGGAAGAACCAACAGCTTATACTGGAATTGTGATGAATGAAGTAGAGGTAACTAGTCTATTACATACAAGAATATTAAATACAAGATTGGATAGATGAAAATGGGATACTGTATCGGGGACAGCATGGTTTTGTAAAGGGTAGGTCACGCCTCAGTAACTTGCTCACGTATTATAACACAGTGATGGCTGAACTGGATAAGGGTAATGGGTTTACAGTGATTCTACTGGACCTTGCTAAGGCCTTTGACAGGATACCACATGGAATTCTAATCAGTAAATTGCAGCATATGGGGATGGATATAGGGTTGGTGAGATGGATAGGAGGGTGGTTGACGGAGAGATATCAGGGAGTGGTTTATTCAGGAGTAAGTCCACAAGACGGCCTGTGACTAATGGTGTGCCACAAGGATCTGTTCTTGGACCACTGCTGTTTAATTTGTTCATTATTGATATAGGAAAGGATCTGAAAGGAAAGGAACAGTTCATTTGTTTGTGGATGATGCAAAGTTGGGTAGGGCAATAGTGAATGCAGATGATGTCAAAATTTTGCAGGATGATTTGGATAGATTGGATGTCAATTTAATGTGGCAAAATACATTTGGGTGAAAAGATTAGCAGCAGTTTACTACATTGGTGGAACTGTACTCCAGGAAATTGATGAGGCACGAGATTTAGGAGTGTTGGCAGATAAGGAGTTGAAGTTTAGGGGGCACATTGCAAAAGTGGCCAAATCAGCTCATCAAATCACTTGGTTGCTGAAAAATACGTTGACAAGCAGGTTATTGTTCCTCTATATCGAGCCTTGACCCCATCTCGACTACTGTGCCCAGATTTGGTCACCTAGATTTCTTCTTGATGGGGAGGAGGTTGAGAGGATCCAGAGGCAAGTTACCAAGATGATAGCAGGTCTGTGGAATGAATCTTATGAGAACAGGTTGAGGATTTGTGGGTTGCAAAAATTGGTTGATAGGCAGAGGAGGGGAGATATGATTGAGACATTCAAATTACTGAAGGGTTTCTATAAAATTAATTCAGAAGATATTTTGGAGAACAGGGCTGGTTATGGGAGGACTAGGGAACATCCATGGAAACTGGGCAAAAGTGTGGTTAGTAAAGGTGTTAGAGCTGGGTTCTTTACTTTTAGAGTGGTGAATGAGTGGAATGGGCTGCCAGAGTCTGTGGTGGATGCTGTGACAGTGAATTGAGTTTAAGGCTAGGTATAATAGATACTGTATGAATGTCAAATAGTTGTGATGAATGTGATTTGGGGCCTCCCTCGATGAGTCTAATGACTCCCTGGAGTTGCCCGTAATAATAATAATAATATAGTCTATGACTATGTTGCACCTTAAACTTTTTCTTTGGTTCACTTTCTTGGGCTTGCGAATTTGATGGATTTTCTGATTTTTTTAAATATTTGTCCATTATTGTGGGTAACTGAAAATTAAATTTAATAGAATTAAAATATATGCAAAGAAACAAGCCATTGAATAGAAAGATATAAATCACATGAAACTAAAAATACTACGTTATAATCGATGATATCAAATAGGTGTGACTAGGGCATCCGGAACACGCAAAACTGTGTTAGGAAAATGCCTATTAATGACAGAAAGTCTATGTTTACCAAGCTTAAGCTATACAAATTGCACATTAATCATTTTGTAACTCATAATGTCAGCGTCCATTGTCCAAAAAATATCTGATACCTTTTGATCCCGAAGAAAATACATTACGAAAAAATGGTTAACTATAAGAAAAAAATGACTCGCCAGTGTTTATGTTATCATGTGAAGGTACTTCTTTCTTGTGTGACCGTTATTGCTTCGGCTAAAATGAATGTTATAGATCGACGGTGACAGGAAAAAAACATCTTTGTCAGCAAATAATAACAATTCGACTTATGTTCCACAAACTATCACATTTGTTAAAACACAAATTCAGAAAGAGATGCAATAAGACATTCCCACTAAACACTGAACATCCACTTGAACGCATTTGTTACAAAAATGAACATTCTTGAAACACTCAGCTGGTACTCTCACAACACAACAGACGAGTTGGAACTGAAGCAGAGTAATGATCTTCTGAGTCGTAGATGCAAAATGTGAGGGAGGGAAGAATGGCGCCTGTGACATTCTGGGAGGTCGCCTTCACACGTGCGTAGCTAGAAAAGAGCAATAAAGCGAAAAGGGAACCACTTGGCAGCCTAGCCCTCCGGTACCATCACCCCATAATCAGGACTTTGTGGTTAAATTTTTCACTGCACTTCCAGTCCTTTTGCGCACGTCGGTTGGGAAGCACTGATTTAAGCAGTCCAAAATAGAAATTTTTTTCCAAATGTCAGTTACTGTTAATGATTCATTTTCTAGTTTATCCAATATAAATTGAAAAGTGTGCTTAACATAATATTTTTTAAATGTAGCAATTATGCCTTGAACTAATGGCTGTATAATGCTTGTTGCATTGTGTGGAAAAGACACTACCTGCACATTTGGATGTTCTAAATGTGGATAAATTGGTACATTGTCAATGATTAATAAAACTTTAAAATCGAGAGCTTTTTTTTTGCTTCATATATGTTTCCACTTCTGGTACAAAGCAATTATTGAACCGTTCAGTAAATACAGCAGTTGTTACCTAGGCCTTTGTATTAGCCAACCAATGTACTGGCAGCTGTTTTAGATCTTTGCCTTTTAGAACACGTGGTCTTAGAAATCGATTTACTAGGAGGGTTTCAACATTTGATCTTCTGATCCATTGCTACAAAGTAACAACGTTACTCGATCTTTGCTTGCTTTTTTCTCATACTTTGCAATGTAAGTTCGACTAGGCATTTTCTTCCAAAACAATCCTATTTCGTTAGTGTTAAACACTTGATCGGGACAATATCCACCATCTTCAATAATTTTGGCTAACTTCTCTTGAAAATTTTTGACTGCTAATTCATCTGCTGCTGCAATCTCGCCTGTAATCTTCACGTTATGAAGTGCATCCCTTTTTAAAAACCCAGTTAACCATCCTTTGCTAGCCGAAAATTCTTTATCAGTCTGGAAAACAAAATAGACAGCTCCAATTGCTTCATCTGTTCATAAAACCGAAAAGCTTTTTGTTCAATTAAATAACCACTTATAGGAATTCTTCTTTGAGTTAATTCTTCAATCCAAATTACGAGCGCTTGTTCCGTGTTTTCTAATAAAGCATGTCTTGAGTACAATGAAAATTTGGCACTTAGTTTTTGCCAGAAATAACAGATTTTCTTATTGCGACTTCATTCTTTTTAATTGCTCTTATCGCCTAAATTAAAATGTTTACCAATCGCCGTAGATCCCTCTCCTTTTGTTAAGCGATCTAAAATTGCAATTTTCATTTTCAAAGAAATTGCTTTTCTGTGGTGCCTTTTTTTCTTTATTGGACCAAATTAAATCTTAAAAATAACAATTAGCAAAATTTAGACTTTCGATAAAAAGACAAACAGTTACTCACATGCAAAATTAAACTTCACAAACACTCACTGCTTACACGTTATCACATTACGCCAGAATGTGCTGCAACTGTTCATTATGTACAACAGCAATGAACGAATTGGTCAACAACATGCAAAATCACGTGCTTTATAGGTAAAATTTTCAAACTGTCATACAAGCAAAATAGTTACCATTTTAAAAACTACACAATGATCATAAAAGAGAAGTTAATTTTCCGCCATGCAATAATAAACAACTCATCCCACAATACAGATTTATTACCCCAGGGTTTTCCCAAACCGTGTTCCATGAGAAGTTCTCCTGGGATCTGTCATTTTAGTTTTCTAAGCATTTTTCACGAATAAATATGTTATAGTGGAAACATTCTGAGGAGAATAATATTCGTGAATATGTCAAAGCTCAGACTCGGAACGTCTAAATAACATCTGTATAGCAAATGTTAGGGACCAAGCCATGTATTTTTAAATGTGGAAGTATTCGTGAATTATCGTTAATTTTCACACATTGAAACCTTTCAGCATTCGAGAAAGGGAATACCGCTGTTTATGACCGGTCATAAAAATTTGAGAAGTTTGGGAAACACTGGATTTCTCTATTATCGGAATGGATTCTCCTTCTGTTGACATATGCAGAAGTGTCAAAAGGTCTCGTATCTGTGGGCGTACTTCGAAGTTAAGCACCGAATAACTTCAAATCCTCATAAAAAGAGACCCGAGTGTATATAATTTATAGTCTAACCAAGTGGAAAAAAACTTCCAACATCTTTCTCTAATCCAGAGTAATTTAATAATAAGGTGTGACACCTTTTGGCAACTCGTATAGGTAAACATGACTTCTGCGTTGCTTCAACCTTGGTATCACCTCTGGGTAGTGGCCCTTCCCATAATACATAGCATTATACAGGTCTGCAAGATGTGCTTTGCATTATGGGATACTAAGCAAGTGATGTGAAGCTTTGTCCACCTTTGTTATGAGTTGCCCCAGTCCTGAAGATACATCGGGTGCAACCTTTGCTTACACTTGGATAAAGGATTAAACTAAATATATATTAAACTCTAACATACTATATTCTGTCAAAAGCCTTAGCAAATTCAAAAGTATCATGATGTATTCATTCCCCTTGTCTAGTTCAATAGTAACATTTATAGAATGTGAACAAGTTGCTAAAACATGACCTTCCCTCAGTAAACCCATGTTGTTCATTGCAATGTAGAGATTCACTGTCAACCCATTTCTGAATGCAAGCCCTAACCAATTTTTCCATAATCTTCACCATTACTCCTGAGATTCTAATTGATCGATAGTTGGATACATCGGTCTTTGCACCACCCTTCTGCAATGGAATTACCATACATTCCTGTGGAATCTTCCCTGTTCTGAGGCTCATATTAAACAGATTGGTCAAAGGAATAGCCAGTTCAGCTGAACACTCTTTCAGCACACATGCTGTGATATCCCATCAGTCCCCATTGCTGAATTCTTATTCAATTTGTGCAACAGTTTTAATACCTCATCCTCACATACCTGCGTTTCTTCATCCAGTGAAGAGGTTGCAATGAGCTCAACATTGCGTACCCCCAGGTTGATAGCTTTGAACAAAATGTGCACTTATTAGCTGAACAACCTCTTCTGCATCTGAACCCTCATGCCACATGGATTTATTATTATCATTATTATTACTTAACGTCTCTAGGAGTCCAAAGACTCATCGAGGGAGGGCACCTACTCTACAACTCTCTGTCTTCACCACTCCACCATCTGCAACTACTTTCATCATCTACACCAATGCCATCTACTGTCAACCACCATCCCTAGTATTTTCACAGATAATCACCAATATCCATGCCTACGGTGGGATTCAAACCCACAGCCTTTTGGCTGGAGAACGGATACGCTAACCGCTCGGCCAACCAGGCTGACTATTTAGAAGAGTTATTCTTTCATATTCATTCTTTCTTTTACTTGCAGCATATCGATAAAATTCTTGTGGGTTGTTTTTAGCATGCAGAGCCATTTTCTTTTCATACTCAGAGTTTGCTTTCCGTATACAGTTGTGACTATTCTAGCCTACTGCTTTTAACGTTCTTTTCAACTTAATAAGATTGCACATTTTTCTCCTATGCTATTTATTCTTCGAACTCACATTCGGATATCGCATCATTTAAGTATTGTTTAAATGCTACCGATCCCATTCCACTGAACTCAGTATATTCGTTAGTTGGTCATAATTTCCTGCTTTGTGGTTTAGCATGTAGCCTTTCCTGAGTAAAACATTCATAAACTTAATCACTTCTCAAGTGAGTACAGCATGATTAATGTCACCAACTGGAAGCAGAATAGTTATGTCTTTGACTGTAACGCCCTCTGACACCATAATGAAATCTAACACTCTTTGACTTCGAGTTCCTTCTGTCACATGCTGCTTGAGGAGGTTGTCCTGCAACAGCCCAATAAATGCATTTTCATTCTTCTCAGGAGATTCTACTACTACCTAATCAATATTTGGATAATTAAAGTCTCCCATTATGATTACTCTTTTTGCACTCCTTTTTTCTATTTAGTGATGTATTTCATCATCACTAGCAACCGATCCACCATGTCTGTAACATCACCCCACTACGTAATTGATCTTGTTATATTCCACCTCACACCAGATGGCTTCAACTCACTGCCACATGAAATGTTGTTAATAGTAGTAGTAGTGATAGTACTACAATCATAGGTCTTAACTCTAACTGGATTCAAATCATCTGATATCATTAGCAGCACGCCCACTCCTCTCTATCCTTCCTAAAAATACTGTACCCTTGACACTCGATACCAGTTAGTAGGTCTGATTCTGATAGCCAAGTCTCACTAATACCTACAATCTGAGGTCGCAACATATTGACTAAGGCAACAAACTCTTCCCGTTTGTTTCTGATACTCCTAGCATTCGTGTACAGACATAATAATCTACCTGTTTCAAGTTACAGTGCTAGTTTTAAACTTAAAGTTAGGATAAGCTCTCAAAGATCTTATGATTCCGAAATGATAAAAAGACAAGCAAGAAAGAAACTGTATGTTTTAAGTTAATTACAGAAGCATCATCACTAAAAATTCAAAATATATTGTGTGATGAAGGTGAGCCACCAATCACATAAATAATGTTGATGGGTCTGAAGCAGATGAACACTAACCCAAAATCATTCTCTCCTCATTAACATTTCCATGACAAAGCCCATTCCTGTCATTAGCACAGTTATATAACATTGTCGCTCTTATGCTCACACCATTCCTCCCTTTCTAATTGTTTCCTTGACTCTGTGTTAGGTCTCATACTAGTTATTAGTTTTTCTAGACCCCTGATACCAAACACATTCAGGTGTAGGCTGTCCCTCTTATACAAATGCAGTCTTCCCTCAAACTCAGTCCACACATCGAAAAACTCGGATCCATTCCTTCTACACAGCCTACTCATCAAATTGTTTGCCATCATAGCATGCACTTGTTCATTTTTTGGTCACAAGAGAATATCTAATCACAGCTGACTGAGTTAACAGGAGACTGGGCTATTAGATTTTAAAGTGAAACAATGGATACTTTTGTAATTCAAATACAAAGTTACATAACTTATTTATTATTTAATTATAATAATAATAATTACAAAAAATAAAAAATTATGAATATCTAATCACAATTACCTCACATAACTTTGAGGCCGGCATGCAGTCAGAGCAGCTATGATTTGGATTATGTAAATTTTCACAAGTTTTGGGAATCGATAAACAAATTTATGGTATTTACTCAAATATAACTCACCCTCGCTTATATCTTGCACCTCTGATTTTACTTTACGAAAAAAGAAATAAAAAATTTTGCATATACCTCGCACACGAAAAAAAGTTTAAAACTTTAAGGAATAGTTAGTGAATATTATTAATGCAGTTTCAGATATTTTGGAATTCAGTTGAAGAGAATCAGCATTTCACTCAACAATTGTCGGCTTGTCTTTGTCACTGAGTCCCACGATCTTTTGTTACATAGCTCCCGTTTCACACTCCGCTTTCACTTCTCATTTGTGAAGGATTGTAAATTACTGGTAATTTTGCTATATATGGAAAAAACATGCAAGTTACAGTGCTGGTTTAAAACTCAGTTATGATAAACTCTCAAAGATCTTATGATTCCAAAATGATAAAAAGACAAGAAGAATGAAACTGTATGTTTTAAGTTATTACAGAAGCATTGTCATTAAAGATTCAAAATATATCGTGTGATGAAGGTGAGCCGCCGATCACGTAAATAATGTTGATAATTACAGTTTAAATGTATTCATTTTATAACTTTTTTAAATAACGAAAAACCTGTCGTAAGATCATAATTAAAAGAAACACACGTATTAACCACAGGGAAAATTATTTAATTGTAAATATTTCATCCTAAGTATCTTAGGACATCATCAGTACAGTAGTTTAAACAATAATAGGAATAACATACAGTTAGGGCACATGATTACAATAGAAAAAGAAGTAAAAAAAAAAACTAATAATAATTATTTAACACAATTTTGTATGACAATTTCCCATATTTTAGGAATAGTAAGAACGTCGTTGCGGTTTAAATTTGGTCTGTGTAGTAGGGCTTCAGAACTTTCTTTGTATAAATGTTCATGTTTATATAAAGAACTATGTAAAAGCTTAGACTTTTCTCAATGGATCCTATGGCTTGGATTTTCAATTCCATGTTGAGAGAGGCCAGATTTCTGCAGTTTAAAAAGACGAATATGGTCTTGATGTTCCGAGATGAATTTCTGAACAGACCTACCTGTCTGTCCAAAATAAGACAATTTGCATGGGCATGGAATCTCATAAACGCCTGGCAACATCAAAGGTGAGAGTTTGTCCTTAGGAGAAGGTAACAAGTTGTAAATTTGGTTGATAGGTTTGTTAGTAGTGGCAAAATTGTATTTCTTCATAATTTTAGAAAGACGTTCAGAGATGCCTTTGACGTAAGGTATGGGAATCGTATGGATTTTTTCCTGTCTGGTTTGATGTATGGAAAAGTGACTGATGATTTTTTGAGTTGTTTTAGGATTATATCCATTTAGGATGGTTGTATTTTTGATTACTTCTAATTCTTGGTTTAAAGATTCTTCAGAGGAACAGAATTTGTTTGCTCTGGAAACTGATGATTTAATAATGCCAGATTTCTGAGATGGATGACGAGTGGAAGAATTGTGAATGTAGTGACCTGAGAATGTAGGCTTGCGAAAGACAGACGTGGCGATTTAACCGTCTTCTTTTCTTTGGATGTGTAAATCCAAAAAGGAGATACCCTGTGGAGATTATTTTTCTAATGTAAAGTTGATGCGATGATGAAGAAGGTTAATTTTATCTAGAAACAGTTGTAATTCATGTTCGGGATGATCCCAGACTGCAAATAAGTTGTTGACATATCTTAACCAAAATTTTGGTTAAGATATGTTTAAGATATGAAATCTGGGTTCAAAAGTGAATATTTTTTCCTCAAGGTGCTCTAGAAACAGGTTTGCTAGGTTTGGTGATTACAACTGTTTCTAGATAAAATTAACCTTCTTCATCATCGCATCAACTTTACGTTAGAAAAAGAATCTCCACAGGGTATCTCCTTTTTGGATTTACACATCCAAAGAAAAAAAGACGGTTCCATCGTCACATCTGTCTTTCGCAAGCCTACATTCTCAGGTCGCTACATTCACAATTCTTCCGCTCATCATCCATCTCAGAAATCTGGCATTATTAAATCATCAGTTTCCAGAGCAAACAAATTCTGTTCCTCTGAAGAATCTTTAAACCAAGAATTAGAAGTAATCAAAAATACAGCCATCCTAAATGGATATAATCCTAAAACAACTCAAAAAATCATCAGTCACTTTTCCATACATCAAACCAGACAGGAAAAAATCCATACGATTCCCATACCTTACGTCAAAGGCATCTCTGAACGTCTTTCTAAAATTATGAAGAAATACAATTTTGCCACTACTAACAAACCTATCAACCAAATTTACAACTTGTTACCTTCTCCTAAGGACAAACTCTCACCTTTGATGTTGCCAGGCGTTTATGAGATTCCATGCCCATGCAAATTGTCTTATTTTGGACAGACAGGTAGGTCTGTTCAGAAATTCATCTCGGAACATCAAGACCATATTCGTCTTTTTAAACTGCAGAAATCTGGCCTCTCTCAACATGGAATTGAAAATCCAAGCCATAGGATCCATTGAGAAAAGTCTAAGCTTTTACATAGTTCTTTATATAAACATGAACATTTATACAAAGAAAGTTCTGAAGCCCTACTACACAGACCAAATTTAAACCACAACGACGTTCTTACTATTTCTAAAGTAAGGGAAATTGTCATACAAAGTTGTGTTAAATAATTATTATTAGTTTTTTTTTTTTTTTTTTTACTTCTGTAACACGTTACGCACGTTTAATGAGATTCTATTGTAATCATGCGCCCTAACTGTATGTTATTCCTATAATTGTTTAAACTACTGTACTAATGATGTCCTAAGATACTTAGGATGAAATATTTACAATTAAATAATTTTCACTGTGGTTAGTATTATTCGAGTAAATACAGTAAACGCACCATGAAGAATCATGGTGCGTTTTTTTATTATTATTATTATTTCTTCCAAAGTACTCATGGCATTGTAGAAGGCCAGACTGTTCACATTCTAAGAATTTGATGTAGTACTGATGTTCTTGAATTCTAATCTCAGAATAGCCTGTCTGTCCAAAAAAATAAAAAAATAATAATAATCACATGAACAAGGCACTTATAGGTCATATTTAAGTTGTAAGGAAGCAGTTAGAATTGAGGAAAGTACAGGAGGGTAATTTGATATGAAACCAGGTGTAAGATGTATGCACAATGGAAATAGTGCATGCTATTTCCATTGTTTATTATGCATAACAAATTATATTTTTATTTTAAGTAGTCTACTTGTATTGATATGAAATCTGTTGATTTCATAACAATTCCCTGAGTATTTCATAATGCAAAAACATTATTATTATTATTGTTCCGGGAAACTCCAAGGAGTCGACAGACTCATCGAGGGAGGCCCTAACATAATGTCTGGAACAACTATTCAATATTCACACAGTATCTATCATATCTTGCCTTGAACTCATTCACGGTCGTAGCACCCACAACAGACTCTGGAAGCTTATTCCACTCATTCACCACTCTCCAAGTAAAAAACCTAGCTCTAACACCCTTGTCAACCACGCTCTTGCCCAGCTTCCATGCATGGCCCCTAGTCCTCCCACCACCAGTCATATTTTCAAAAATATCTTCTGGATCAATCTTATAGAAACCCTTCAGTAATTTGAATGTCTCAATCATATCACCCCTCCTTCGCCAATCGTCCAATTTCTGCAACCCACAAATCTTCAAACTATTCTCATAAGGTTCATTCCACAGACCTGCTATCATCTTGGTCACTCGTCTCTGGACCCTCTCCACTTCCTCCCCATCACGAAGAAACCCTGGTGCCCATAACTGGGCACAGAAGTCCAGCTGGGGTCTTATCAAGGCTCGATACAGAGGAACAACAACTTGTTTGTCTCTGCATGTTAAAGTATTTTTCAGAAGCCAAATGATTTGGTGAGCTGTTTTAGTCACTTTTGCAATGTGCCCCCTAAACTTCAACTCCTTATCCACCAGCACTCCCAAATCCCTGGCCTCATCAATCTCCTAGAGTATGGTTCCACCAATGCGATATACTGCTGCTATTCTTTTCACCCCAAAGTGCATAACCTTGCACTTTGCCACATTAAACTGACATCCATTTTTCCTAGCCCAGTTCTCCAAACTATCCAAATCATCCTGTAAAATTTTGACATCCTGTGCACTCACAATTGCTCTACCCAACTTTGCATCATCAGCAAACAAGTGAACACTTCCTCTCAAATCCTTTCCAATATCATTGATGAACAAATTGAAAAGCAGTGGTCCAAGAACAGAGCTCTGCGGCACTCCACTGGTCACAAGACGTCTTTTTGACTCCGCTCCTGAATAAACCACTCTCTGGTATCTCTCCTTCAACCACCCTCCTATCCATCTTACCAACCCTATATCTATCCCCATCTGCTCCAGTTTACTGATTAGGGTTCCATGTGGTATCCTGTCAAAGGCCTTGGCAAGGTCCAGTAGTATCACTGTAAACCCATTACCCCTATCCAGTTCAGCCGTCACTGTGTTATAAAACGTGAGCAAGTTACTGAGGCATGATCTACCCTTCACAAAACCATGTTGTCCCCCATACAATATCCCATTTTCATCTATCCAATCCTGTATTCTTTTCTTGACTAATTTCTCTAAGACCTTGACAATGATTCCTGATATGCTAATCGGTCGGTAATTTACAACAGCAGTCTTGGAACCACCTTTATGGAGTGGAACTATTTTCCCCTCCTTCCACCCGCTTGGGACTAACCCAGACCCGAGACTCAAATTAAACAAAATGGTCAAGGGTACTGACAATTCTTTAGCTGCTTCTCGTACTACACGAGCTGGTATACCATCCAATCCCACAGATGTATTGACATTGAGGTTATGCAATAGACTACTCACCTCCACTTCATTCACCACAATTCCCGTATAATCTATTGGTTTATTAGTTTCTGCAATGTCACCACCTGGATGATATATTCTTGCAAAGTGCTCACTCAGTAACTCAGCTATTTCAACTGATTCAGTTACCTCCCTACCATCGGCATTCTTTAAAATCATTCTGCCATGTACATTTTTCCTTTTACTTGCTACATATCTAAAAAACTGTTTAGGATTCTCTTTAGCCTGCATGGCCAATGTTCTTTCGTAATCCTTTTTTGCTTTTCTTACCACGCTCGTCACCCTTCTGGCCTGCGCTTTATACAGTTGATGTGCCTACCGGTCACCTTTCTCCTTAAATTCCCTCCATAGTTGTTTCTTTTTTTGCAGCTCAAGCTTAATGGTGTTATTCATCCACTTAACCCCTACTTGATTTATTAATCGGACTCTAGGTATACAGTCAGCCATTGCTTCATTCAAGCACTTCTTAACTACCTCCCATGCACTATCAACTTCTAGTCCTGGCAGTTGTACATGCCATGGCACTGAACCAATCAAACTCCTAAGCTTGTCATACTTTCCAGCCCGATAATTCCACATGTACCCTGTCTTAATTGAAAATTCTACACCTTTAGCCACCTCCCAAGTCAAGACCCTATGATCACTCTCACCGATTGGTGGCAATGTGGTCATATTCGTTACAGCCAAATCCTCAGATGTAATTACTAGGTCAAGCACTCTCTGACCCCTGGTATTTTCCATTACATGCTGTCGCAGATAGTTATCCCTTAATAACCGCATAAAATCCAATTCCTTCCTCCTGTGTGTCCTCTCCTCACTCCAATCAATGCAGCCGTAGTTGTAATCACCCTCCTTCCACTCATTTCTTCTAGTTTCTTGTGAATACCGTCACCACCATCTTTTCCATCACCTGGTCTATAGCAGCACCCAATTGTATATTTAGTTCTGCTAGCCACAATCTCACACCAAATGGCCTCAAATGTGCTCTTTTCTCTATCCTGCAATTCAACTTCTATTCTCCTTGGCTGTAGCTCATCAGCTATCATCAACAATACTCCTCCCCCCATTTTATTCTCTCTGTCATTCCTGAACATACTATACCCATCACATTCAATCCCACTAGCTATATCATCTACAGTCAGCCATGTTTCACTAATACCAATAACCTGTGGTCTGGAAGTGCCAACCATGGCAAAAAACTCTTCCTTATTGTTCCTAATACTCCTAGTATTAGTGTACATGAATTTAAGACCTCCATTAGCCCCAACCCTACCTTGATGCCTTATATTAACTATCCCACTCTGGTTTGTTGTCCTTATTTGCTCTAGCATATTATATTCATTCTTACATTCAACTGCCTCCCTAAGGACTGTATATCTACTCCTCCCCCCTTAACAAATCTAGTTTCCCTGAATTTGCGCATCCACTACATTCAGCAACACTTTCTCAAGTCTTCTTACACCGTAACCATTCAAATGCAAACCATCCATCTTATATAGAACCTTTCGCCCATCAAACTCACTCCACACGTCCACAAATTCCACACCACTCATCATACATAACCCACGCATAAAGTCATTCGCAATTATGGCCCTCCTTTTAAACATTTCACTGTCATACCGTGGCAAAAGACTAATCATTCTAACTCTCTCACTCTTTTCTTTTGCTACCTCAAACAATTCATTCAGGTCTTCTATCATTTCCATTTTATCTCCTTTCAAATCATTCGTACCTGCTACAACAATCATTTCTTTCACCCTTCACTTTTGCTCTCTAATAGACTCAGTTACATCCTTTATGGTCGCACCAGTTTGCTACGATTTTGTCAAATCCTCTACTAACACACCTCATACTAATGAGTCTCCATACAGCACTCTATCCTTCATTTTGTTCATGTTCACATTCATACGCCTATTTTTCCTGTCATACCTTTTATTATTGGTTGGTTTATTCAGTCGACTTTTGTTCATGTACTCTAGCTGCTGTTTTGCCCTTTCTATCGCACCATTCAACAACGCGATCTCACTCATTGCATCTATCTCATCTTTTTTATTCTCTGAGAAACCATTAATACTATCCTTCACACTTTCTACATTCACACTCTCATAATTCTCATGTACAACCTTGCCGTTTCTTGTCATATCGCTATTTTCTTCATTGTGAAGTTTGACAACAACACTTTCTGATCATATGACGAGTGGTGTGTGGAATTTGTGGAGTGAGTTTGATGGGCGAAAGGATCTATATAAGATGGATGGTTTGCATTTGAATGGTTACGGTGTAAGAAGACTTGAGAAAGTGTTGCTGAAATTATGAAAAAGGTGAGCCAGCGAAAGTCAGTAGCCTTTCAATACAAGTATACTAGTATTGAAGTTACTTTACGTGCAAACTTTATATTCTTATGGTTAGATAAAGAATTGCTTCTCAAGTATATTATGCTTTGTAACCAATCAGAAAAACTTTTTACTATCTCCATTTTTTATTCAATATCTATGTGGATCATATTATGAAAAAAAATAAAATAGCATTAATCCTGATATCAGAGTTAGAGATGTCAATCTCAGTTCTTTATTTAGAGAGCACGAGTCTGCAAGATTGTTTAACTAACTTGTGGCTGCTGTAGTAAAGTTAATATAAAAATCAGCAGTTCATCAGAATACATATAACTGACATGTATAGTGTTATATGCCATGGTATTATGTAGCATGACTTAGTCTGGTTTGTCTCTTTTGATGGATAAAAGCTGTTTCCAAGAAGAAAATCCTTTCATCTCCCCTGCTTACCCATTTTCAGTTGTAAAGCCCTGTTAGAAGTTATTTGCATCATAGATATAATTCAAATCTAGATCTTTGAAGTCAAAGGACATTATCAGTATCGGCTGAGCTGCTGAGGCTCATTGCTTAACATGAACTTTTTTTTAATCATAAACCAAGTTTCAGATACTTAAATATATAAAGAACCAATAGGCTCTTATAAATATATAAAGATACAAGTTTGGATACAAGTTTCAGATGTTCTATCAACAATACAGAAGAGGAATCGTTCGATTCATTTGCACACTAAATTTTAAAATCTTATTTCACAGATATTTTGTGGAACTTAAATGCTTCTATGCAAGGAAACAAATGTCATTAATAATTATTAGATTTATTTAAAAAAAAAAAAGTAGAAATTAATAAAAAAATGTATTATTTAATATCTCCATCATTCATTCTCAGCAGACTGGCTATGATTTTCTCTTCAAACTAACAACCCTTGAATGCTTTTTGCCTACCTGTCTCCACTTCTCAAACACGTGCAGTAGGATATTTAGTGGTATCAGTAATGGTATGCTTCACTTCTATTACAAAGTCCAATTTGTGAACTTGAATCTGTAGTTAAGCATAAGAAACATCCAGAAATTGCACATGATGCTTAGGCATTGCAAGTTTATTTTCCACTTGGTTAGACTATAATAATTTTAGTTTAATCCTTTATCCAAGTGAAAACAAACAAAGTTTGCACCTGAAGTATCTTCAGGACTGAGGCAACTCGTGGTAAAGGTAGACCAAGCTCTCATCACTCCTTGTCTCAGTATCTCCCATAAAGCAAAGCACATCTCCTTGCAGACAGGTACAATGCTATGCATTAAGGGAAGGGCCACTACCCAGAATGGTTTCAACCTTTATTGAGGTCTCGTCAGTTGGGGCCAGATCCAAAAGTGGTGATACTAAGGCAGAAGCAATGGAGAGGGCATATGCACCTATACGAGTTGCCAAAAGGTGTACCACCTTATTATTAAATTACTCTGGATTTAGAGAAAGATGTTTGAAATTTATTTTCCACTTAGTTAGACTATAATAATTTTGGTTTAATCCTTTATCCAAGTGTAAGCAACAAAACTTTGTGCCTGAAGTATCTTCAGGACTGAGGCAACTCATGGTAAAGGTGGACCAAGCTCTCATCACTCCTGTCTCAGTATCTCCCATAATGCAAAGCATGTGAATTAAATATGAATTTAAAAAAGAAAAAATTCAGTTTTATTAATAAGTTAATTATGCCAAGAAATCATATTCTTGTTTAACCAAGGATATAATTTCTTGGCATTTTTAATTTATAGTATAATGAAATGAAAAAACTTTCACCGTCAGTTTTGTTCAATAAAATATATTTCATTGGTAGATTTACCATGTTCATTACTGAAATTATAGAGAATCCATCTTGCATACACATGATACATATTTAATCTGACTGTAACAACCTGGTAAACCTTATCCAAATAAACTGATAGACAGTTCCAATTATTTCTTGTTGTCCTTGAGTAATTTTTTTGTAAATCCTGCCCATGAAATGCTTTTTGTCTATAGTACATTTGTATTGGTACCATGGATGGTCTCACACTCAGATGATGAAATTCATCTGTCACCTGTGATCAACTTTATCATCTACACAATGGCTCACTGCTTGACCTCCCATTATCTTTTAATACTTTGACCACTTTTTTAAATATAATCCCATACACAAGAGGCAAAAGAACCTATAGTGCATCAGTGCCTTGTATGGGATGCAGATGAGAATTGAGAAAGAAGAAATCTGACTTTTTCTTGAAGAGCTAAAGTTTGTAGTTGTTAACAGAGGTAAGCAGAATAAATAAAGAAAAGAAGCAGGTTCAATGTGTTTGCACTATTACTGAGAAGAGATGTTGGTCAGCTGTTGCTGTTTTTGGTCTAACAGGATCAGCAGAAAGCAGAGGAATAATGGCTGCCAATTCATTGGAGCAGTCACCATGCCAGTACCTGTAGAATAGACATGGAGCTGAAATGATGCATCTGTGAGATATAAAAATATGAAGGAGGAATCATTTATGAACCAAACTGCTTTCCCCTAGACATCAAGAATTTTTAGGGAGCTCTTAGGCATACCATCCCAAACATGTGAATATTATTGTTCTGCATATTGCTTTTGATCTTTAGGCATTCTGTGAATGTCCCTCAACTCTCCCGACCATTTTTTTCAAACATCATAGAATTCTGTAACATCTTAGTCTAAGAACATACAAAATATTGTTTCTCACTGCCACTGAAAATTAATTTGTACAAAACAACTAAAATATACAAATTCACATACACAGTGGACACAAAAATAGCACGTTCATAGCTGACTCCTCAGATGTTATATTTACATGCATTGTATATCAATGAAAGCTATTATAGCAGTTAGTTTGGTCTCTCTACTTTTCAAATATCCCTTTTATATTTATTTATAAAATATCTCATTGTAAGCAAGAATGGCATTGGGAAAACTTTTTTTTCTTTTTCCAGCTGAACTGGCAAGTTTTAATTGGAATCATATTTTTTGGCTTTACATTTTTTACAAAGATGATGATCAACAACAAATTTCAAAAAATATAAATGTTCAAAATTTTTCCATCTTTATCAATTTTCTAAACTTATTACAACTAAATTGAATACTGCACTGTTAATTATTTAATCAACAAAAAAAATACTTTGTTAAAATAACTTGATTATTTTAATTGATGATTATTGAATTTTAAACCAGCTAATATTTATTACATTTTTCTTAGCTACGAACATTAAAAGTGCTTATTCTCCCAAAGGCTACAGACCATTATGCCACAGGAACAAGAAGAAGTTCATATTTGCTACTTGCCATTTGTGCAGTTCAACCAATTATGATGTACTGGCTTACCCATCATCTTGTATCTTATACATCAGAACAAAAAGTTTAAAATAAAGAGACATTCTCTATCATCAATTAATTGTATGCCTCTTAAATAAATTGATGTGCTATTTTAAAAATGTGGAGAACTATTTTATATAATATGTTGTTTCTGCAGCGCTTGTTAATAGTATTTGGTGTACTAATCTGAAAAATGGATGAATTTGTAAATAAAACAAACCTCTTGCCTTGTTTACTTTAAAAAACATTTAAACAAAATGTAATAACAATGAAAGAACAAAATATTAGTTTCTAAACCTGTTTAAACATCTTTTTAAAATTTCTTTTGGAACAAAAATTTGTTAAAATCGATTTCATTTTAATAAGTCACTTGAAATATCTCAAAATATATATATATATATATAATATTTATACCCAGGACTTCAGAAACCCACTCGCCACGAGCAAGTTATCACAGTAAAATGGCAAGTGAACTTTCTGCCTTGCTTGAAATGCATTCGAAATATATTGCCTATCACTGCTTGTTTCATTTAGCAATTTTTCGAAGTAATTACTCAATACTTCAAGGATATCTTTTTCTCTGGTTTTCATGCCACCTTTATCATCTCTAACTCCTTTTACAGGAAAGAGTGCTGTAAAAGGAGTTAGAGATGATAAAGGTGACATGAAAGCCGGAGAAAACGATATCCTTGAAGTATGGAGTAATTACTTCGAAAAATTGCTAAATGAAACAAGCAGTGATAGTACAGTGGTAAAAAACACTCAACAGGCATACAGTCAGGAATACATGCCCATACTTGAAGTAGAAAAGGCCATCAAAGGCAGCAGGAGTAGATGATATTCGACCAGAAATGCTGAAGTATGGTGGTATAAGAGTCTTACAGTGGCTGCACTGCATAGTTCAGAAAGCCTGTACAGAGGGACAAATTCCTGATGATTGGAGTATCACTCTCGTGGTACCCATATATATAAAAAGGGAAATAAAACAATGTGAGAATTACAGTGGTATTTTCCTACTGAGTGCTCCTGGTAAGATTTATGCCAGTATACTTGAGAAACGGTTGGTGAAGAACAAGACCAAATAGAGGCTGTCAGGGTCAGATCTTCACTTTACGATAGTGGAGAAATCATGGGAATATAACAAAGATCTAAGTTTTTCGATCTGGAAAAAGCATATGACAAGATGCCAAGAGAGAAGCTATTCAATATGCTACAGTTATATGGTGTCAGTGGGGCATTATATAAGCAATACTTAGTCTTTATTTGAGTTGTAAATCAGTAGTTAGGATTGAAGGAAGTACAGGAAGATGATTTAATGTTAAATCTGGTTTGAGACAAGGATGTATATTATCCCCCTCTGTTATTCATTATCTATATGGATCACATTATGAAGGAAAGTGGTATTAAACATTATATCAAAATTGGAGATATTAATGTCAGCTCTTTGCTTTATGTGGATGATGTTATACTTCTAAATAAATCTGCTACAAGTCTACAAGCTTCCCTGACTAAATTAAATAACTGTTGTAATATCATGTTGGAGGCTTAAGATTTTTTACAACACTCAAAAAGAATTAAAATAGAATTTAATACTTCCTATATTTTGTTCTAGTCACTAGGACATCTACGGGGATTACAAAAACAATTAATGTAACATATACACAAATAACAAACAATACTAAGCCCAACCACATGGGTGACACTAAAGTCCTATCTAGGTAGAGCGCCCTCTAAGGGCAGTAGTAGGTGGCCTGGAATGTAAGGTGGGAACTCTGCTGATGAGTGTTTCCCAAATCTTCGGAAGCTTAATGCAACTGTATTTATTGAGATTTGGTTGGTTTTTGAGAGCTGCTGCTGCTTCTAAGAAAAGTCTCTCTTTCTTGAACTGTTGTAATAGATATGGTATGAAGGTCAGCACTAAAAAGACAAACACAATGAAAATAGGCAGAATCGTTGAAAATGTCAACTTCATTGTTAACCGAGAACCTGTGGAACAAGAAACATTTCAGCTACTTAGGCACGATTTTTAGTGAAGGTGGTAAATCAAATATGGAAATAGACAACAGAATCAACAAAGCTGGTATGGTAGGAAGTCAATTGAATAAATTCATATGGAATAAGAAATTAGAACACTAAATTAGCTGTATGCACAGTTCAAACCAGTTTTAACTTATGGATCTGAGAGCTGGGTCAGAAATAAAACACTTGACCAAAGACTAGAGACTTCAGATATGAGAGGCCTGAGAAAGAGAAGTGTGAACAGATGACATCAATGACAATGTCATTAAAAACGAGGATATTAGGAAAGATCTTGATATTGTCAGCATCCAGGAATGCGTTAGCAGAGCAAATCTCAGGTAGTATGGTCACTTAAACAGAATGGGTGAGGAAAGATTAGCAAAATAAGTGTTCTCCGCCAGGTTGGCAGGAAAACGACCCAGAGGAAGACGAAGATATAGGTGGATTGCTACGCTACAAAGTGCCTCAGACGATAGATATAAGATCTGATAATGTTGGAGTCTTGAAAAGTAACAGACTGATTTGGAGGAAAATTGTAGATAGGAAGTTAGTAATGATGTAAATTTTTCATGTACTATCATATCTTGTACACCCTTTGAGGGTACATGGCAGGAATTTGATGATGATGAATTTACACCTCATTTCACTATCAAGTTATTTCCTCATGGGCTACGCCCACTAAATATATATTAAAGAAGTTTTCAAGCAGAAGATAGCATTTTATGTAATTTAATTTAACACATTTTACAGAGACTGTAATATATTTGTCAACAAATAGTGTAAATAGAGAAATAATATGGGTACCACGAGAAAAAAACTGCACTACCTAATAAAACGTCTCCTACCACAGAAACTATGCTGCATTTACTCAAGCTAAACTGTTGTACTGCCAAAAACAGCAATAACTAAAAAACAATTGCCTGACATTTGTCCAAAATTTCAATTATATATGAAATAACTTCTATAGCAATTGAAATTTTCGATATCATTAACATAGATCACAAATGCCAACTTCAAATAAAATTCTACCAAAAGAATGTCAAAAAAGCATGTCACAAACTTTGTGTTAATGAGGCCAGATGCAGGAGCACCACACAAGAAAGCGGCAATAAAATTATACCGAAAGAGTTGCAATTAACATTCCATGAGAACTTGACATCAGAATACCCCACCTACACGACAGAAATGGCACACAAACAGTAATGAGAAGTCCTGTCGGTACAATAAACATGCAAACGACTTCCTGACTTGAACATGTTAGAAAACTTAATTCCTTCATTGACTGTTTCTCCCTGTAGAACGTTAGTTTGCATGAAAAGATTCCTTGAAGTTTCCAAAATGAAGTAATTCCAATCTACATCACCAATTACCTGATATACACACCAAGGGATGTTCAGGTTACAATGACAGCCCTAAACGATTACATTAGGTTTACATAATTATTAATCTATGCACAATTAAAAAAATCAAAATCAGTTAACTTATTTTATTCCCTTATATAGGGAACAGGCGAAGCCTTTATACCCTATCTAGCTTTTGGAGACCAAGTGTGCAGTTCAATTCCACCGTTAGCCAATCAGATAGCTGGAACATGTCTATCACTAATTATAGGTGGCTACTGATGAAGAGACCAGCAAACAAGCGCTGCTATCTCTTGGTACCTAACCCTAACACGATATGTTACTGTCTGAATTAATAATGTGGGTACTACTGTCTATTTTCTTGGGTTTACGAGATAAAAAGCTGAGTTTCCAGGAGAAAACAATCCACAATTTTCCTCCAAATTAGTCTATTAATTGTGAGCACTCTAGCATTGTCATATCTAACATTTTGTTCTTCTAAAGCAGTTCTGACTGAATCAATCCACCTAGACCATGGTCTCTTTCCTGTCGTCTTGGTATACAACACCTATTTTGCTATCCCATCCTCACTTATTCTATTTTAGTGGCTGTATGACCTTAGATTAGTTCTTCTGATACATTCTAGAATGCTAATAATGTCAAGTTCATTTTCTGTATTAATATATTAAGAGAGACCTCTAGGAAGTCAGAGACTCATCGAGGGAGGCCATATAATATAATACACCTCCAGCTATCATAATTATTCTTCAATTCGTTCACACAGCTTGCACACACAACATCCAATGGCAATCCATTACAATCATGTACCACTGTATGAGAGAAAAATCTAGCTCTCCCATCCTTGATGGCATTCATTCTCAGCTTCCAAGAAAACCTCTTGTCCTTTCCCCATCCTCCATAAATTCAAAAACTCCAACTGAAATCCTGTATGACCAGTTTGGAAGTCTCAGTCATAGTACCCCCTCTTTCTCCTGCTTGCTGGTGTGGGCAGTCTATCTTCATAAACAGAATTGCAAGGTCTTGATATTTTAACACTCCTTTACATGTTCTCCACTGTATCAATCACAATGGAGACCAGACTTGTGCAAAATAGTCCAAGTGAGGTTTTTATCAAGGCCTTGTAAAGAGGCAAAATGACATCCATATCTTCACGTGTGAAAGTCTGTTTATATATATTTTGTTTAAGTTTAGGAATATTACATCCCATATCGTTTCTTAGCCGAATAAGAAATTCAAAGAGTTTCATGCCGAATATAGTAGAAACTATATAAAGTTCGGCGATTCCAAGCGTAAGCAAATACCTGGATACTGCAGCAACTGACCCTTAAGGTAGTGCAAGCTGAGGCAACTCATGTCAAAGGTGGAGTAAGCTCCGATCACTATTCTTGATATTTACCCATAATGTGAACTTGGCTCCTAGGAGCTGTATTACTATTCTACATTATGAGAGGTCACTACCCAGACTGGTCTCAACCTTTATTGAGGTCTCATCAGTGAGTAGGTAGACCTAGTTAATATCAAGTTTGTAGCGAACAGAACTTACAACCCTTCTATGAGTATTGCCGAGAGGTGTCCTAATAAATTATTAGATATATGAAGAGCCAAAGGCTTCAATTCGGCGCTATATGACTTGTTCTATGCAATACTCATAGAAGGGTTGTAAGTTCTGTTCGCTACAAACTTGGTATTAACTAGGTCTACCTACTCACTGATGAGACCTCAATAAAGGTTGAAACCGGTCTGGGTAGTGACCTTCTCTCATAATGTTGAACAGTAATACAGCTCCTAGGAGCTAAGTTCACATTATGGGTAAATATCAAGAATAGTGATCGGAGCTTACTCCACCTTTGACATGAGTTGCCTCAGCTTGCACTACCTTAAGGGTCAGTTGCTGCAGTATCCAGGTATTTGCTTATGCTTGGAATCGCCGAACTTTATATAGATTCTACAATATTCGGCATGAAACTCTTTGAGTTTCTTATTCGGCTAAGAAACGATATGGGATGTAATATTCCTAAACGTAAACAAGTCATATGTCGCCGAATTGAAGCCTTTGGCTCTTCATATATCTAACGTTTATATATATATATATATATGACAGAATGATCATTGACTCGGTTAACATACATAGTTTTATGAAAAATATTGAATGACTAGAACCGAGATTTAATTAAAAAGGTTTTAATATAAACACACTACTAGTTTCGGCCTGTAACAGCCTTCTTCAGGTGACATTATAAAAGAAAAAACACTAAACATTGAGGGTTAAAAGACTATGAACATCATAGACAGTCTTTATACATAATTAGCATTAAAACGTTGTAGTTGTATTTGAAGCTGTTCTTTCATTTGTTGCATTGTTGGGAGAGTGCGTGCTTGCTGCATCACGTGAACGCCAGTACATGATTACAGCTGAATGACTATCCGGGAGGTTGTAGCTTAAGTTGTTATTTAGATGAACAGGAATGAAGATGATTTCTCTCGATTCCACAATTTTTCTCTCTATTTCGTCACTGCAACGGAAGATGTTTGTAGATTTTTCCCAGCAAACTTTGTGACTTTGGTTATCATCATTAGGATTAGCCGAGAAGAGGATATGACTTGATAATGCACTTGCTCGCTGTCTCTTGTAAGTAATGTCTCTCATGTGTTCTTCCATACGCATTTCGACAGATTTGTCTGTCTGCCCGAAATAAGGAATATCGCAGTCACATAATATTTTATATACGCCAGGGTATTTGAGTTGATGATGACAAGGTTTTGGGTGGCTAATTAAGGAACGGATCTTTGGAAGTGGAGTGAACAAGGTTCTGATATTGTATTTTTTTAGAACTTTTGCTAATTTATGTGAAACAGTACTTATGTAAGGAATAGATATATTGCTTTTGAATCTATTTGTTTCTTCTGAGTGATGTCTGGGAGGATTAAGAAGGAATTTGTTAATGATTTTCTTGGAATATCCATTAACTTCGAAAGAAGTTTTCAGATGGTTTATTTCTGTAAGCAGTTCATTTGGATCATCAAGAAGAGAACGGGCTCTATGTCCCAAGGTGGAAATTATTCCAAGCTTATGAGGAGGGAAATGATGAGATTGACTGTGCAGATATCTGTTGGTATGTGTGGGTTTTCTATATATCGATATTTTTAGTTTACCAGCAGAAGAGCGAGTCAGTTTGACATCAAGAAAAGGCAAGGAATTATTCGTTTCAAGCTCAGCAGTAAACTTAATACTTTGATGTCGGCTATTGAGATGTTCGAGGAAAACCATAAGGGATTCATGTCCATGGCTCCAAACAATGAAGACATCATCTACATAACGTTTCCAAACTTTAGGTGTTAAAATAAAGGAAGAGATAGCTTTGGTTTCAAAATCTTCTAAGTAAATATTTGCAAGAACAGGAGATAAAGGATTACCCATAGCCAGTCCATGATTTTGTTTGTAAATATTATCTTGAAATTTGAAGTAACCGGACCTGATGCAATGTGTAAGCAAGGCTAACATTTTTTTGGATAACTTGTCCTTGAGTAATGTTAGGACTTCATCTAAAAATACAATATCAGAACCTTGTTCACTCCACTTCCAAAGATCCGTTCCTTAATTAGCCACCCAAAACCTTGTCATCATCAACTCAAATACCCTGGCGTATATAAAATATTATGTGACTGCGATATTCCTTATTTCGGGCAGACAGACAAATCTGTCGAAATGCGTATGGAAGAACACATGAGAGACATTACTTACAAGAGACAGCGAGCAAGTGCATTATCAAGTCATATCCTCTTCTCGGCTAATCCTAATGATAATAACCAAAGTCACAAAGTCTGCTGGGAAAAATCTACAAACATCTTCCGTTGCAGTGACGAAATAGAGAGAAAAATTGTGGAATCGAGAGAAATCATCTTCATTCCTGTTCATCTAAATAACAACTTAAGCTACAACCTCCCAGATAGTCATTCAGCTGTAATCATGTACTGGCGTTCACGTGATGCAGCAAGCACGCACTCTCCCAACAATGCAACAAATGAAAGAACAGCTTCAAATACAACTACAACGTTTTAATGCTAATTATGTATAAAGACTGTCTATGATGTTCATAGTCTTTTAACCCTCAATGTTTAGTGTTTTTTCTTTTATAATGTCACCTGAAGAAGGCTGTTACAGGCCGAAACTAGTAGTGTGTTTATATTAAAACCTTTTTAATTAAATCTCGGTTCTAGTCATTCAATATTTTTCATAAAAAATATATATATATATATATATATGTCAGCCATATCTTTGTCATATAAAAAAACTCTGCACAAGGGACCATTTTTCATATGTATAGCGGTTAATGACTATAAATATCAAATTTTCTGATATATATTGTTTAAACAGTAGGAGTTGTGGCCCTTCAACCTCTGAGTGTATTTAATGCTATCTGGAAGTTGACAGTTCAATTAATTGAATCTCTTTCCCACAGATAATGTTTCTGCCTTGTTCCTTTCATGGATATTTCTAGGAACAAATGCTCTATTGACTTGGACCATGAACAAACTTACTGAACCATCTTCCCTTACTCAATTCTATCTGCCACTTCTCTTTGAAGCGGTCCCCCCTTACTTGAATATCTTCAGATGTTCAAGACACACCCCAACATATTACTTCTTTCTTCTTGCTGAAATATGGCACTGATGTGCTATAGGTTTTTACAACCTTCCATATCTAGGTCTAGAAACACGATTTTAATTCCTCATCTCAGAAAAATTGACCGTAGAGCTCAGATTATTTCAAATGTTAGGGTTTTGAGTCATGAGAGAGCAGCAGATTTCAACTAGGTACCACTTAGAATCATCAGTAACCATGACCTAAGCCAGTGTTTCCCAAATTGAATGTCTTCTGTAAAAAATTATCAAAATTAAAAATGAGCCTGGAATGGTTTTAAATGTGCTTCTCATTTTGCATGTGGGTTGTGCTATTAAGGCCAGCATGCGCTGGTCTTAATAGCACAGCAATAGTGTGCACTTAGCTTTACATTGAATATGAGACTGATGATACTCGATGCTAACTAAGGCGTTCGGTTAAAATTTCAGGATTTGTGAAGTGTTCCGTTGTAGGAAAAATTTGGGAAATGCTGACCTAAGCTATTAATGACTGCTGAGGGCGAAAATCGTTAGCCTAAAAATTCTCAAAGGTTACACTTGCATAAATTGTACCTGCAACTTTCAATAGTGCAGTTCCTATTCTAATAATAATATATTCTCAAATTCAGTTGAGAATATAGAAATCATCCCAAATTCTATCTTTTGACCAGGCTTACTAATTTTGGCAGCGTAACTGCTGTAAATGTTTTGTATAATCCGTATTTCTGTACAGATGTCAACTCTAGCTGTCTTTCCAGATTTCTGGCTTTCACTGGTTTTTCCTACTTCATGTGTTGATATTCTTGATTGACTAGTACTATTCCATCACTGCTCATCTCATTTATGTCCTTTAAAATAACAACCCCAGACTTCTAGAATTTCTTTATTCTTACCGTTATAATCTTTTATTTTACTTAACATATACTTTCTCCAATTTCCTTTTCTTACTAGGACATCAGGATATAATTAGGACTGCATCGCTGTATTACAACATTCATAATACGACAACTGTCATTTATGCTGGATATTGGTCAATAAATAATGATACTCGGAGCCAAAGACCAGCCACTAGCAAAGTGATCTTTTTGCAGAAAAGCAAAAATTCCTTTTAAAGAACTCTTTAATGCAGACAAAATTTAGACCAAATCGCCCCTGTCTGTCCATCTAAAAGTCAAAATTTGGGTCTAGCATATATTTTACTAAGGAGTTGTAAAGTATATGAAATATCAGCATGTGGAGGAGATATATAATATTTATTTCGCTAGTGCAGGATAATGATTTAGGTGAGGGACTGAAACCGAATGACTTCTCAATAAATATTGTAGTTTACTAAATGATTAGTTCACTTGGTAGTGTAAATAATTTTTTCTTCCCTGGACAGTTTGCCTAGCTTGCAAGATTGCAAAATCTTGTCACCTATGCATCAAACTCCTAGCTATAAAACATTAAACATGCTTCTTGTCTGGACGAGGTACTAATCCATGTCTTTTCATCCAATGGGTTTCTTAATGCGTTATGAAGGCACCTCTCTTGAAAATGGTTTGGGTTGTCTAAGTTCGAAAACAAAGTATGCAAGTCCAGTTGTAGCATCGAAAGAAAATTTACCGATGTGGCATTTTGTTAGAGAAACGTCACATTTCTCTAAATAGTTGTTCTACTTTCTTTATTCATATGGAGTTTTCTCCCCCGTCCCTATTGGGGAGAGTTGAGTCCCCCCCTCCTGGGGGGTTAAGTATTTATCGCTGTAGATCCATGTGTTCACGGGGCCGGTTTGCCAGCTTGCAGGATAAAAACCACAGATAAACTCCGGGAAACCCTGCTGTCCACGCCCAAGACCAGCTAACTTGGCTATAGCTGAGGAAGATCCTTAAGCTCCTCACGTCGGCGACGGGAATCGAACCCAGGACACTCCTTCCCCAGGCATATGGTTGCGAAGCGCATGGTCACTAGGCTAACCGCGTGGACAGTTGTTCTACTAACAAGACCTTTCGAGTTGACTCAGATTTTTTTAAATTTTGCATGTTAATTCTGTGTGTTTCTGGTAGGTCTGCCTAATTTGCAAATGAAAATCCTGAGTTTAATTAACTTGTACAGTTAAAGAGCCTTAATACATGTCCATTTCATCTTAGGTCGGATTGAAACCCAGGTATTTCCATCCAGAAGACAAATTCATAATTTGCATTGTGCAGGTGTTGCACCTTGAGAACACTTCAGTAAGATAAGGACTTGATATGCTACTATAAGACTACATGATAATTAAATGTAATTTTATCTGAGGATGATGAGGAGGGAAAAACTGCACGTGCACTGATTGAGGGAGGATCATCAGAGTATTCAGAGATCATGATTAATGAGATCTGAATTGATGAAAGTAGGATCGCAGTGGAAGGATTCTTTACGAAGACGGTGTTCGATCGACAACCGTAGATCAAAAGCTCAATAGAAGCTCACAATAACATTAGTGCAACGCAAAGTAAGCTCTTCTCTATTATGCAACTTGCCAAGGCCCTCTGCTGTGCCTCCAGAAGGAGATTTCGACTGCCGATCTACACTCTCGGTGGAAGGAAGGAACAAGGTGGGTCCTGAAACACACAGCTCCTACACCCCACCGTACAGCTTTAATAGGACACTACTTTTCCTAGAATGGACGTCACCGACGATCTAATTCAAATCTTTAGCAAAGACTAGCTACTTGACCTATTCAAGAAGATTCTAAAAAGGTTGGACACGGAATTCCCAGGATTCATAAATATATGTATAGGTCACCGATTAAGAGGGAGAAGAAGAGGATACAGAGGGCGAGCTTACAACTATCCCATCACCCAGGACCCATAGACAGATGGACTCCCGGATGAACAGGCACCCAAGAGATGGAAGACAGACCAAGAACACATGGAAGAAGACATCTCCACAGACCGCAGAAGTTAAAACCGAAAAGGTCCCACCAGTCATCCTCTGGGATAAAGAGAAATGGACTTTAGTTTCAAAATCCCTAGGCGAACAAAACATCAATTTCTCAAGGGCAAGAAACACAGACAACGGTGTAAAGATCCAGTCACCGATTATCGCAAAATCACCAAGATGTTGGACAACGCCAAGCTGCCCTTCCACACATTCACACTGCCAAGTGAGAAAAACCTCAAAGTGGTACTCAAAGGGGTTGCTGAAGGCATCACAATCGACGAGATCACTGCTGGCCTAATCAATCAAGGCCTGACACCCAAAGTAAGCAGAATGATAAGATCCGACAAAAAGCCAATTCCACTTGTGCTGGTCGAAATCAGCAATAACCAAAAAAAAGGATATATGTGCCTACAGATATCTAAATCCACAGATGCCAAAAGTTCGGGCATGTAAAAAACTGTGCAGAGCAGCATACAGGTGTCTGAAATGTGGCGAGGGACACCAGACCAACAACTATATCAAACATACAACTCCTGCACGTTGTGCAAACTGTGGAGGAGTTGTATGTTCTCCAATTACAAAGGGTGCCTCTACCACCCAAACAATCGTGAATCAGCAAGAATTTACCCAGCTCCCCTCTGCCATTACACCAAAAGCAATGAAACAGGTCGCCCTTCAGTCCAAAAGACATCAACACAGGAAGGTACGAGATCCACAGCTTCGATCAAAACTTATGCAGAGGCTGCAAGCAATCAGATTTTCCCACAACTCAAGAGCAGGCAAGTCCAGATTTAACAGCTTCGCTGTACAACATGATGCAAGAACTTGGCAAAACAATCTTCCAGAATCTCATCACATTCAGGAAAGAGACTCCGTCAAGGAACTCAAACCACCATGACAGCCATACGCGATGAACAAAAAATTCAAACCAAAGTCACTCAAGATAGTAGCATGGAACGCAAACGGATTGACAAACAAAGTACTGGGAACTGCAAGAATTTGCGACCAGACACAGCCCTGACTTCATCTTAATTAGAGAATCACACTTAAGGCCAGCAAACAATACGTGGCTACACTATACACAGAAATGATAGACTTGGTGCAAGAGGAGGAGGAGGAGGCACTGCTATTATATGCATCAAAAGTTACCTAAATCAACACAATCCCCAAACCAAAAACCTGGAAGTAACCAGAGTGGAAGTGCATGCCAGCAGCCTCAAAATATATGCCTATAATATACACTCATAACCTACCAAGCATACCTATACTGACAACAGATCTCGACTCCATCCTAGAATCCAATTATTCCGTTATCATAGCAGGGAGATCTCAATGCAAAACACACATCTTGGTTCAGCTCGTCAATTAACACCAAAAGCTCCACACTGTTCAACTATGCAATGCTCAATTTGCGGTTGTGGCTGGTCCCACCGAACTCACCCACTACAGCCCTACTGGCAGTTCGGATGTGCTAGACATCGTCATTCTTAAAAATATTAGATACCAATACCAATTGAAAACAGTAAACGAACTATCTTTGGACTACACTCCCATAGTGCTCCAACTAGGTTCATCAGACCCATTCTCTCTCTGACACACACATACATTCATACCATGGGAAAAGCTAGCCAAGGTTCTCCAAGAGTATATCGGTCCAGTGCCAATCATCCACAAAAAGGAAGAGAGAGACACGGCAGTAAACACTTAACCAGCCAAATCCAGAAAGCAATGGAAGCAGTCAAGCAAACCACCCAAACAGCCGCATCACGGAGGAAATCATGCATCTAATAAGAGCAAAGAACAATGCCGGAAAGCGATTCCATAACACAATAACCCCACAAGACAAAAGAATACTGAACAACCTAACCAGACAGGTCCGAGAGGTTCTTCAAAAAACACTAGGAAGACAAACTGGCCAACATCAATGCTGAAGATCACTCTGTCTGGAAATTCTTAAGAGCCATCTGCACCAAACAACAAATTGTACCCCCCATACAGACCAAGAAAATAATGGTACACACAGACAAAGAGAAAGCGGAAGCACTAGCAGTAAACTTTGAATCACAGTGTAATCCATCTTATGCAAACCTGAACATCAATCTTGTATACAAGATACTCCGTCAGGTTAAGACAACCTTATTACAGAAGAAAGTAACTCAGAACCCATCGCTCCCACCACTCCTGCAGAAATAATAAATATCATAACTCATGTAAACAGCAAAAAGGCTGCAGGCTCAGATGGCATAAGGCCATAGTACATCTCGTCAGCATAACCAAGGCTATCTTCAGATACCAGCATTTCCCCACAGCTTGGAAGATCGCAAATATCATGCCATTGGAGAAGCCGGGAAAGAACTCCCAACACCCGGAAAGCAAGAGACCAATTAGCCTGTTATGCAGCCTCGGAAAGGTGACCGAGAAAGTGATCCTCACATGGCTTCAAGCAGATAGACAAACAGGGAATTTTACCAAACGAGCAGTTTGGCTTCCGCAAGTACTATACAACAAATACACTGGCTAGTGGAGATTATCACAAAAGGCTACAATTGGAAACTCAATACAGCTGCCATCTTCATTGATGCGACGAAGGCGTCGACAAAGTATGGCATCAAGGCCTTCTATATAAATTCATAAAATTTAACTTGCCAGTTAAGTTAACGAAAATAATTTATATAATATAATATAAAATAACAAAAATTTCAGGTACGAAATAATATTTCGTACCTGAAAGACAGATATATGCAAATCAAAATCATTGAAACAGTATCACCCAGACGAAAGGTATTGGCAGGCGTTCCCCAGGGCACCCTTCTCGCACCTCTCCTGTTCTCAATATTCATAGTGGACATCCCTCGGAACCTAAGAACAACAATCACTGCATTATATGCAAATGATAATGCAATACTGGCATGATCTATGAGCCCACAACTGGCAATTAGAAAACTACAAAGCAGCATTCACATACTAGAAAAATGGCTGAAAGACTAGAGGATCCAAGTAAATCCCGAAAAAAATCAGCCATACTGTTTTCCAGAAAGAGAGTCCACAGCATGGATGACATTCACCTCTTAGGTGTCAGGATCCCATGGCAGAATAACATCAAATATCTCGGAGTAATACTCGATAAAAAAAAAAACTCACCTTCAGCAATCAATAAAACACACTGCCTCAAAGACATCGAAAGTAATCGCCCAGCTCTACCCTATGATCAACAGGAAAAGCAAATTGGATAAAACAAATCAAGTTACTCATCTATAAGATGGTAATACGCATACACATACACATCCCCCGCATGGAGTCATACCGCGAATACAAACATCCAAAAACTACAGAGAATACAGAACAAATGCCTGAGGATGATCTTAGACGCCCCTTGGTACAATAGAAACTCAAAAATCCACAGAGAAATCAACACCCCTTACATCTCCTCCCTACTCCTAGATCTAGCTGAGAAGTTCTTCACCAAGACAAGCAACCACCCAAACCCGTTGATCAAAGAAGCTTCGGAATATAATGAGGAGGAAAGATTCAAATACAAAAGGCCCAAGTCCACTCTGTGTACAGCTGAACACAGGTAAACTCACAGCCATCACGGGTCGAGCTTAAAGCTCATTAACAATCCACTCAAAATACTTCCTTTACAGACAAAGGGGAAAACGAAATGCATCTTTGCTTCACCCATCCAGCTAGCAATGTTATGCGCTGTTATTATTATTTGACACCTCCAGGGAGTCCAGACTCATCGAAGGAGAGTGTGCCAACAGCATCGAACGATTGCCTCCCTTCCAACTACTAACCGAGCTCAAGCGTGCTTAACTTTTTGCGTGAGCCATTAGTAGCAGAGGCTCTACCAATAGATAGACCAACATTTGCTGGCAAATATGCGTGTAGTTTTATCTAATTTAATAGAAGCGGATACCTCTCACGCACATTTCTTTCTATCACTTCCTGTAGAAGTGTAGTTAAGAACATTGTCATTATAATATCTGTTACCTCTATACATTTTATCATAACCAGGTTCCGTCTCTTTTTTTAACAGCTTTTATTATTATTATTATTATCCTCGATGAGTCTTTGGACTCCCTGGAGGTGTCATAATAATAATAATAACTTTCTAGGTCGGTTTTCCAGCACAGATCGTTTCATCGACTCATTCTATTCCAGAAGAATTATGACTGTTTTACTGCCAATCTGTTTGCGAACGGAAACATTTTTCAGGTTAAAACTCTTCAATTTCGTATGAGATCAGCTACCTAAATCTAAAGATAATCTGTATTTTAAACCTAACCTGAAAATATCCCTGAATATATTGAATGAGAGGGAGAATTAAAAATGAATAAATAAAGAGGGAAAACAAATAATTTGTTTTGCGCGCTGTTTATGAACAGAGAAGTGTGTTTCGTGAAAGTGATATTTAATGCGGTGTGCAGAGGACCAGTATAGCTAACAAATTAGTAACTAATATTTTAATATATATATATATATATAGTAAAAATGTTAGGAGGAAAAGCTATAGAACTCATAAAGGAACTTCACAGAACTCAAGATTCGTTACAACCGATGAAGGTGCGCATTTTTCATGCTGAAATGAATGGGTACTGATGGATGAATGTTTATTATCGTGTCTTGTTGTGTACTTAAAAATTTGTTTCGTTCACATAATTTCTTCACGGACTATGGCCATAGGTATAGATAAAATCAGTGTAAGCTGGTGCTGATAGGAGAAGTTAGATAGGGAATCTCCAGTCTCCTAACTTAGAAACAATGACCATAATTTTGCTCGTATTGCTGCATAGCAAAATTATTATTATTAACCTAAGACCTCCCCATGGAGTCAGAGACTCGTCAAAATACTATCTCTCAACGATTTTTAGCTTCTTTTAGATGAAGTTATTCACTATCGTATAAAATTTGAATATTTTCATAAATATTTATACAAAATTAATATGAAATATGTTCATTTATTTCAGAACATAATTTTCATATCCTATCATGCAATTTCTTGCACTCGCATATTTCATTGAAGCAAAACAAAATTCCTTTATAAAAGTCAATTCTACTAATACACTGTCGTAAACTCACCCATTTCTGGGATGTAATCTTAAACGTTTTCCCGTCATCCACTTTAGTTTACAAACACATAGCAACTGCAGGTCAACATTTGTTCCCTGACCAGCTTCAGGCATGCTGTACTAATATTTCATCCTCCTCTTTTATTCCATTTACCTCTGTGCTTTTGGAGCAGCTTTTCCACTCAGTTTTTTTAAAGGACTACAACTTTAAGGCATTCAAAAAAAAAAAAAACATATTAACAGATTTCTTATTAATTACTTGTCCATGCACACACCCATCACTGTTGTACTATAGGTTTTGTTCAGACTCTTGTTAGGAGTTTTGTAAAAAAAAAAAATACTCCACACAGTATTTTTTTTTTCTTTTATTATATATTTATATAACTACTCTGCTTTTGACTAAACTCTTCTCCTTAATTTCTGTTCTAGTGTTTAATTTCGTATGATTTTTTCATTTCTACTTGTTTATGATCACTAGTGCTAATGATAACAAAGAAATTTGCAGAATTTTTTCCCTTTAAAAGAAAATAAATATTATATATATCCAGTGGCAGTTGTCAAAATCTTAATAACTAGATTTCCTATATAAATGTCTAACTTAAGGGATGCACCACAATATTTATTTTTTGGTATGCTTTTTCTTGGGTTCCATAGCACACTTTCCATTCTGAAGAAATTTTGAAATATTTTACTCTGTGGACCCCCCCCCCTCTCCCATGCCCAAATATGACATATTTGCACTGTTAGTTATTCACATATGACGTCACTGTGATGCCATATTGTCATTGCCATATCTCATCGGGTTTGGGGAGTCAAGCCTTCTGCTGGAAGAAGTGCTAAGGTTGCAGATTCCCTTTTCATACAGAGTTAGGAGGACAGACGAACACAAACATTCATGTCCCTGGTGGGATTCGAACCCTTAGCCTCATGGCTGGATACCAGATATGCTATCCTTTTGGCCAATCAGGCTGGCAATATGCACTGTGAGGATAGTGAATTCTTGTGCCTTGAAGTATCGATAAAGCTCGACCAGTAAATTGCAGAAATTCATTTATATTTGTTAGAATGTTGCTTTGAAAGTTTTTTTACTTGGTTATACTATAAATTAAAGATGCCAAGAAATTATATTTTTGGTTTAATCCTTCAGCTGACTATCCTTATACTTGGATAAAGAATTAAACCAGGAATATAATTTCTTGGCATATTTAATTTATAGAATTTTACATTTGAAATTAATTTTGCATACCATATGTTTTCTGCACATTTTATAATAACATATTTTGATATTGTGGAAATTTTTAACAACTGTTTTAAAACTGCTTCAAAATTTAATAACTAGTTTACAAGGTATTTCTAAAAAATCATATTCTCTTAGTGTTTTGGTCAGTGAATATATTACTATGAGGAGAGAACAGGCAGAGCCATACTTAAACTTTTCCCCAGGCAGATGGGGCCTGAGGCACTAGAGTATTCCAGGACCCCTCCCTCGTTGTTTAGGGTCCTTAAATTGGGCTTAATTTAAGGGGAAATTTAGGTGCACATAAGTATGGCTCTGAGAACAGGATCTGCTTAAATAACTAGATGAAGATCATAACTATAAACTGTGAGTCAACTGTAAATGTGGCATGAAAGAGTAATAGTCAATCATGTAACTCATTTTTCAGCTCAGTAAGTGCTGATTCATAAAACTTTAATTTAAAAGCAACAAATGACACTTTTTTTTTTCTCTCAGGCATCAGAAAGGTTATTACTGGTTTCGATACATTTTTAGAGCACCATCGAAAAGCCCAGAAGCTTACCATTTATTTAGTCAAGTAGCCAGGTAGACTCATAATTTCTGATCCAAGCAGTTTTCAGAAAATTCACCCACACATGTCTAGCAGACCATTAAGTTCTAAGCAAAAATTGCTTTCAGAAGCAGATTCTAGCACTCAATTACTTTAAATAATAATAATAAAGGAATGGGTAAATGAATAAAGAGGAAGAAAAAAAATTGTTTTGTTAGTTTGGAGTTGTGTTGTAACAGATTTAGAAGAGTAGGGAAATTACTATTGCCAGTTCTGATGAATATTGACCATAGAAAAATTTATAGAAAATGCAAGCAACAAAAATGAATGTCTGTGTGAAAGAGACTGGTGAGAATTCACAAGACAGATTATTAATCAACCTAATTGCTCTCTTCTATACCAAGTGAATGATTTTTAGGTAGCACTTAGATGCATACCCTAAATGTGAGAACAGTATTCAGTCGTTGAATAGATTTGCAATTTATATAAATTTAGTAGCTGTTCAGTAGTAAAGCAACACATCAAAAACAAAAGGCAAGCCCTATTTTTTGTATAATAATGAAGCATTATTTATAACATGCTTATGTCAAAAAAGATTGGAGGTTAGGTTATGCTAAAAATTGAAATCTCATCTTGTCTCAGATAGATCTCATAAGTAAAACTGAAAAAAAAAAATAGGATTCCTTTCTGCAAGAAATAAGACAAGTTTAAGGTTTTACTGGTAATTAAAATTAACAGTGAGTTGATATAAAAGATGATCAGAACTCATTGAAAAATTATTTGTAGATCAAAAAGCTAAACTGTGAATTTTAAAGCAACTGGAAAAGATTGTTATATAGCAAAAAAGAGAGTAGGTAAAAGCATGGACAGTTGTGGAACCCCACATTAGTTGAAAATTTTGAGGATAAATTATAGTATGTTTTCAGAATATTTTAACTACACGATTCCTCATATTCCTAGCATTATGTCTCACTTGGTGCATGATCCGCTGTTTTTATGATTATTATTATTACTACTTCTCCCATGGTGACCCACTCCTTCCAGGGGATATATACATATATTTGTCTGAATTAATGTATGAAGGTGAAAGACAATCATAAACATCCATGCCCTAGGCTTATTACTACTTCTCCCATTCTCTTCTGTTTCTACCTAAAGTATTGGTATACACTTCTGATTGCATTTCACTTGAATATTTTCGAACACTGTTCTGTCACTTCTTATTTCATTTAGCAATCTTTCAGAGTTATTACTCCAGACATCCAGAATGTCTTTATCTTTACTTTTTTATATTTTTGGCTAATTAACTAAGTTTTTATACTAGTTAGATTTTTATTTGTTTATGTGTGAAAGTTGATGTAGAAATTTTGTGCTTGTGGTGTTTGTAGTGTGTACGCACATGTGCGTACACAGTACAAAGATGTGAACATGAGTGAAGATATTCGAAAATAACTGGTGGGTTGAGGAATGAATTGAGTGAGACAAGACATTTAGAGAATAGATCGGTAGGTGGAGGTGTAAGAAGGAAGGAAGGAAGGTGTCAAAGACAAATGATTGCAGTGAAATGTTGGAAAGTAGGGTAGTGCTGTATGGGGACTATATGATGAGAGATGTGAAAATGGAGTATGTCTTAGAGGGAGCAACAGGGCCCAGAACTTGACTTCTGTTGCTACTGGAATAATACTTTGTCTGATTCCTAACTCAGGATCTTGGTGAAGAGTGCATTTCTGCAAAAGCGTACACAGACACTTTTCTGCTGATAATCTGAACCCATTTCTAAGAGCTCATGAGGAGACACAATCAGTTGTCTGTTGAAGTTGTGTTTCATTTACCCTCATGTTACAAAAGTGACAGTAAATTGTTAAGTACTCAACATATAGAGCATTGCCTGCTGTGAGAAGAAGCTGTTCAGTGATTGAATTAACTTTGACAGGAAAACGTGTCACATTTTAAGACAACACCTCCATGATATGGTTGAGATAATATGCTTTCTTCTCAGACTTGGAAGAATTGGCTAGACAAAGTTTTTAATAAAAACAGGACGGTGCTCTCTGAGATCTAAGTATAGAGGTCTTTTAATGTGTGTCATATCTACAAGCATTTCTCCATGTCAAAGAATGTGTCTTCTATACATGTTTCTAAACAGACCGCATGGTCCAACGTTGAATGTTGTCTACAAAAGCCACATTGTGTTTTGGAGAGACAATTGTTGGTTTATTAATACGAGAAAAGTCTAGCATTTTCTCCAATGACTTACAAAGACAGCTGGTTGGAGTGATAGGTCAATAATTGTTTCCATGTGTTGGATCTTTTCCTAGTTTTGGAATGGCAGTGGCAATTGACTTTTGCCAAGAATCTGGAAACTCTTCCTCTCTAAGTATTCTGTTATATAATAATATATAATAATATGATAAAACATCTTCCATCATGTTATCTGGAGATCTAGATAACACGATGGAAGATGTTTTATCATCTCATAATGGACTATCAGTCTACTACACTGTCATGAAAGAGAGAGAGTAAAAGAGCTCTTTTTAGTTCCTTCTTAATGAATGGCTGATTGTACAGTTCTGGCAGATTTGTAGAAAAATTTAGCTGCTGTTTCTCTCTCCATCTTTTCAATATTGAAAATTCAGGATAGTATGAAGCTGTTGTTGAGATTCTTGCAAAATTTTCACCTAATTTCATTTTCCGGATTTTATCGCATGTAATTTTTGCACCAGTTCTTTGATTAATCATCATCATCAAATTCCTGCCATGTACCCTCAAGGGGTGTACAGGATATGATAGTACTACATGAAAAAAATTACATCATTACTAGCTTCCTACCTACAATTTTCCTCCAAATCAGTCTGTTACTTGTCAAGACTCCAATGTTATCAGATCTTATATTTCTATCATCTAAGGCACTTTGTACCATATCAATCCACCTATATCTTGGTCTTCCTCTGGGTCATTTTCCTGCCAACCTGGCAGAGAACACTTGTTTTGCTAATCTTTCTTCACCCATTCTGTTTAAGTGACCATGCCACCTTAGATTAGCTCTGCTAACACATTCCTGGATGCTGACAATGTCAAGTTCTTTCCTAATATCCTCATTTTTAATATGATATTGCCATTGATGCCATCTGTTCACACCTGTAATCTTTCTCAGAACTCTCATATCTGTGGTCTCTAGTCTTTGGTCAAGTGTTTTACTTCTGACCCAGCTCTCAGATCCATAAGTTAAAACTGGTTTGAACACTGTCTTGTATATAGCGAATTTAGTGTTCCAACTAATTTCTCTGTTATTCCACATGAATTTATTCAATTGACTTCCTACCATACCAGCTTTGCTGATTCTGTTGTCTATTTCTATATTTAATTTACCATCTTCAGTAAAAGTCGTGCCTAAGTAGCTGAAATGTTTTACTTGTTCCACAGATTCTCCATTCACAACACAGTTGACATTTTCAATGATTCTGCCTATTTTCATTGTCTTTGTCTTTTTATTGCTGACCTTCATACTGTGTCTATTAGAACAGTTATTCAATTTAGTCAGAGAATCTTGTAGACTTGTAGCGGATTTATTTAGAAGTATAACATCATCTGCATAAAGCAAAGAGCTGACATTAACATCTCCAATTTTGATATCATGTTTAATACCACTTTGCTTCATAATGTGATCCATATAGATAATGAATAACAGACGGGATAATGTACATCCTTGTTCACACCAGATTTAACATTAAACCATCATCCTGTACTTCCTTCAATTCTGATTGCTGACTTACAACTCAAATAAAGATATAATGGGGCATTATATCAAGGTATTGCTTGATATAATGCCCCATTGACACCATATAACTGTAGCGTATTGAATAGCTTCTCTCTTGGCACCTTGTCATATGCCTTTTCCAAATCGACAAAACTTAAATACAGATCTCTTATATTCCCATGCTTTCTCGACTATTTGTCATAAAGTGAAGATTTGACAGCCTCTATTTGGCCTGAATCCAGCTTGTTCTTCACCCAGCTTTTCTTCCACAATTCTTCTCAACCGTTTCTCAAGTATACTTGCATAGATCCTGCCAGGAACACTCAGTAAGGAAATACCTCTGAAATTCTCACATTCCGTTTTATTTTCCTTTTTATATATGGGTACTATGAGAGCTCTACTCCAATCATCTGGAATTCGTCCCTCTGTACAGTTTCTGAACTATGCAGTGCAGCCACTGTAAGACTCTTATACCACCATACTTCAGCGTTTCTGGTAGAATATCATCTATTCCTGCTGCCTTTCTAATTTGAAGCCTTTGATGGCTTTTTCTACTTCAAGTATGGATATGTATTCCTGACTGCATGCTTGGTCAGTGTTTTTTACCACTGTGCTATCACTGCTTGTTTCATGTAGCAGTTTTTCAAAGTAATTACTCCATACTTCAAGGATATCTTTTTCTCTCGTTTTCATGTCACCTTTATCATCTCTAACTCCTTTAACAGCACTCTTTCCTCCATTCCTAAGCTTCTTCAACAACCTCCAGAATATTTTGCCACCTTCTTGATATTTATTTTCTATATTCTTGCCAAAGTCCTCCCATGACTTTTGTTTAGCTAGTTTTACACAGTGTTTAGCATTCTTGCATTTGTCTCTGTATTCTCTAAGTGCACAAGCTGACTTATTTGACAGGAACTTTTGACATGCTTTCTTCTTTTCCTTCACTGCCTCTTTAACTTCATTTGTCCACCAGGGTTTTCTGATTTTTTTATCCTTGCAGACAACCTCACCACATGCCTCTCTGGCAGAATCAATCAATGTTTTCTTCAGAGTTTGCCACTGAATCTCCAAGGTTTGATTCCTGTTCTCAAACTCTTTCATTTTTTCTTCAATAATCTTTGTGTATTTTAGTCTACAGTTCACATCTGAGAGCTGCTCAACTTTTATTCACTTTAAAACTTTCTTACATGTTATTCTTTTCAATATGAAATTCAATTTTATCCTACTCAAGACTAAATAGTGATTGCTTCCAATTTCAAATCCTCTGTATATTCTGGTGTTCTGCACCAGGGAGAAAACATCAACAATAACATAGTCAATGAGACTTTTCTTATTCCTTGCCTCTTCTCTCCATGTGAATTTGTGAACATTTTTATTTTGGAATATGGTGTTCATAATAACCAGTCCTGAGCAGAAATCCAACAGATATTTGCCATTATTATTATCTTTGCTCTTTTCTCCAAATTTTCCCAAAATATTTTTTGTATGTCTCACAATCATTTCCTATTCTGCTATTTAGATCCCCAACAAGGACCAACTTTTCCTTTTTTATTGTGTCAATTGCTTTTTCTAAAGCCTCAAAAAATTCCTCCACTTCTACCTTAGTAGAACCTTCTGTGGGACCATAGGCACAAATAAGTCTCATTGTCCAGTTCCCCATTCTCATATTTGCCCACATTACTCTACTTGAGACTGACTGCCATTCAAGAAGATTAGCCTCGTATTTTGTGTTGAATACTATGGCTATTCCTTCTTTTCCTTGATTGTCATTTCTTGAATATAATATTTTGCATTTATTGCTCAGAAAGATCTCACCAGTTTTTGTCTTTTTTGTTTCAGTTACCCCTCTTATGTTGATCTGATACTTATCTAATTTTTCAGCTAGCTCCATTTCTTTGCCATTCAGGCTTCTTATGTTGATATTACCAATCTTTAACTCTGGTGATGTTGAGTTTGGGTTTGTTTTCAGATTTGTTCCAGTAGCTGACTTTTCGCTGTTCGCCCTGGTTCCCTGGCGAAAACAACGGGGACCTTGTTTAACCGGGCGACGCCCCAGCTGGCATGAAAATTTGTCATGTCTTACCGTCATTTTTTATTATGGTTTAACCAATAAGAATACAGTTTGGTCGGGTAAATCCCAAATTGCCAGCCCATCCTCATTCGTTCAGTATCCAATAAATTGGACTTTGATCATTTTTCGACTCTGATGTCTAACATAATATGCTTTGCTTTGGCCTGAGCACTTTTAAAAGTGCTCAAGCCAAATAGTTGATGTGGTAGGGTATTTACAAAATATACCTCATGGTCTGTCCTGATCTTTTTTTGGCTGCTTGGCACTCATGGTTCCACTAAGGCTTTGGACAGAGTGGAAATCAATGCGCCTATAAATGAAGCAATTCATTGTTTCATTGATAGGCATTTGACTGACTGCTTCAGCATTAAACTTTGCAAAGTGGGAAAATCTATTCCAATCAGCCTGGTCCATTTTTCTACATCCATGTAGAAGAACATTGTTCCTGTGAGGGCATAGTGCAAATAAGGGTGGTGCAAAGACCGATGTATCCAACTATCGACCAATTAGTATCTCAGGAATGGTGGTGAAGATTTTGGAAAAATTGGTTAGGGCTCGCATTCAGAAATGGGTTGACAGTGAATCTCTACCTTTGCAATGAACAGAATGGGTTTACTAAGGGAAAGTCATGTTTTAGTAACTTACGCACATTCTATAATAATGTTACCATTCAGCTAGACAAGGGGAATGGATACACCATGGTATTTTGGATTTTGATAAAGCTTTTGATAGAATACAGCATGGAAGACTGTTGCATAAATTGGAGAATGTGAGTTTGGATTATAAAATATTAGTGTGAATAAGAGGATGGCTGATTATTGATACCTATCAAGGTATCAAAAAGTGGTGTATTGAATTTGAGTCTGCAAAATATTAGGTAACCAATGGTGTGCCACAAGGATCAGTTCTTGGTCATTGTTATTTAATCTGAACATTAATGACATTGGGAAGAATTTGACAGGTGGCATACAGCTATTTACTGATGATGCAAAGATAGGTAAGGTAATCAGGAATGCTGCTGATATGCAGTACTTGCAGAATGATTTGAATAGACTGGAATTGTGGGCATGGGAAAATGGATGTCAGTAAATGTAAAGTCATTCATGTCGGCATGATTAGATATCCAATGTATTATATTGGTAGGATTATGCTTGAAGAAACTGATGAGGCTGGGGATCTTGGAGCGTTAGTAGATAGAAAGTTGAAGTTCAGGGGTCATGCAACAAAGATTGCAAATACATCCCAAAAGATACTTGCAATGCTGAAACGAACGCTCACATGTAAAGATAAGATTGTTGTTTTGCCTGTTTACGAGGCATGGACTATTGTGCGCAGGTCTGGTTTCCATTGTGATTCTGATATATTGGAGAGAGTGCAAAGAAGAGTGTTAAAAATGATATCAGGATTATGGAATACTGATTATGAAGACAGATTGAGAATTTGTAGACTGTCCACACTAGCAAACAGGAGAAAGAGGGGGTGATATGATTGAGACTTACCAACTTCTGAAAGGGTCATACAGGATTTCAGTTGATAAAATTTTTCAGTTTATGGAAAGGGGGGAAAGGACAAGAGGAATCCTTGGAAGCTGAGAATGAATGCTGCTAAGAAAGGGGTGAGGGCTAGATTTTTCTCTCATAGGGTGGTGTGGATTGGAATAGATTGCCATTGGATGTTGTGAGTGCAAACATTGTGAATGAATTCAAGAATAAGTATGATAGCTGGTGTGTGTGCTATATGGCTTCCCCCCGATGAGGGAAGCCATATAGCACACACACCAGGAGGTCTCCCTGACTCCCTGGAGGTCTCTGTTAATAATAATAATCAGAAAAATGGTCACTTCCATATATGTTCTGTTCAACATCCCATGTGTGAGTAGTGAGAAATGGTAGAGGAGCAGATTGTAAGCTCTGTTGCAGAATACGAGTGGGTGGGCATATAGAGGAAGATATGGAGTCTGTTATTAAGAAGGGAGAGGTTATTATTATTGAGCACTTTCTCAATGATATGGTCTCATCCATTCTTGTTGGTGCTATTTCTCAGAGTGTTGTCCATTAAAGTCACCTAGTAGTGAATATGTGGAACTTATTATAATAAGAAATCCCATGGATAGGCAAATCACTACTGTATCCAGAGCTGTATTAAGCTGGACATGTTGGAAAGGAGTATGATTGTCCACTAAGATAGCTGCTCCACTACGAGCAGGACCATCTCCTGTTCTGTCCTTAGGAATAACAGTGAGCTTCTATAAGGTGGTGCACTTGCTGGATTGTAAATATATTTCCTGCAGAGAGAAACAGAATGATTTGTGTTTCTGCAGCAGATAATATTATTAGTTTGTTGACAAAACCCACAACAGTTCCACTGTAAAAATTTTCCTATTGTTTTTGCCTTCTAGAATTGGCTTTGTTAATTGCCAGTTTGCTGATGATGCAGATGACTTAAATAGACTAGCAGTATGTGTAAAGGTAAATGGCTGCCAGATTAATATGACCAAGTATAAGGCGATGCACTTTGGTAAAAAGAGACAATCTGTGTAATATATTGATAGAACTGAACTGCAGGAAACTGATGAAGTCAGGAACTTGAGGATGATTGCGGACACGGAGTTGACGTTTAGAAAGTATATTGTGAAAGTAGCCAAAACAGGACATTAGATTACATGGTTGTCTAAGAACACAGTAATAAGCAGGGATGGAAAAGTTATTGTTTCCCTTTATAAGGATTTAATAAGGCGACATCTGGACTACTGGGTACAGATCTGTATACTCGGATTCCATGGGGATGAAGAAGAAGTGGAGAGAATCCAGAGGCAAGTGACAAAAATTGTGGCTGATCTATGGAATGCTTCCTGTGAAAATAGTTGAAGATCTATTGGCTTCAAAAATTAGTTAATAAACAAAAAAGAGGAGACCTTATAGAAGCATATAAGTTATTGAAGATTTTATCAGATCAACACTGAAGACTTTTTTTCAGTACATGGTAGAAAGGGAAAGAGCAAGGGTTCACCCATGAAAATTGTGTAAGAGTATGGTTAGCAAGAATGTTAGGACTCGATTTTTTGTTTGGAGGGCCCATACAGTAATTTATTAGATCAAGTGTCTAAACATCATGGAAAATTTTGTTAGGAAGAGAAAAAAATAAAATGTATGATTTCTGTTAAATTGCTCTTTTTTTAAAAAAAAAATACTTTTCTTATTAGTCCTGAAGATGCTGAAAAATATAGTGAACTACATTGATTTACTTTCTTGCTTTATTTCTTATGTGAGAAAAAGTCTTAATATTAAGAATTTTTATAATTTTTTACATACAGATGTTTTTATAGTACTGAGAATTACAAACATTGTTTTTATATTTTGGTCCAGGAAGAAAGCATCAGGCAAATATTAGAAGAAATGAAAATTTTGTTTGAAGAAAATCAGAAAGATGTGTACGTATCAGAATGGTGTATAAGTATTTCTAATAAAATCTCTAATCTATAACTTTATTTTCTTACTTTTGTTGAAGATGATATTAAAATTATCAGCTGTGACAAATAAGAGATGGACAAATAGGTTATAGAACATACTGCATTCTACAATCTATTTATTTGTGCTGCTGTTATTTGTGCACAGCATACAGTATGAATATAATCTCAACACACAATTTTTTAATGTGATGCCTACTATAAAAGCTGTTTGTATTGGTCTCACTGGTGGGCCAAGGATTAGATAATCTGGAACCCTGCTCTAGAGATGGGACTACTTCAGGTATGCAAAAAGCAAGACTCATGCTGGATAATGAAATTCCTCTATCACTCACAGACATTCACAAAACATCCATGTTTACAGTTCAGTTTCATTCCACATCCAATTAGTTGGAGAGTAGATATGCTAACAGTTGGCCAATCTGATCTGGAAGTTGGTTTGTATGTTAGCAAAAACATAAATAGCATGTGCAAAAATATATTTTCTAAAAGACTTACACAGATTTATCAGTTTCATTAGTTTATTATAATTATTGCTAACTTCTTGCAAATGGCTAAATGTTTTGTTTAGAAATGGAATTACTACATTATTATCATCTGAACTATGTAGAATTAGGACTTGTCATGGAAGTTCATCTGAACTACTAGCATGTTCATCATAGGACACTTTAAACTTGTTCATTATCACCCGACTCACTATTAACTGGTAATGTTCCACTCATCCATCATCCTCAAGGGTGTACATGTATAAGTTTACATTATTGTTAGCTCCTATCAAAAATATTTCCTCTCGATTAGTATTTTGAATTCTGCGGATGTGAATTTGAGTTTGTTCCAGGGCAATCTGACTTTTCAGTTTGCCCTGGTTCTTTAATGAAAATGATGGTGTTAGGGGACTTGTTTCACCACATGATGCCTATCTTCATGTTGTAACATCATTTTCTTTTAGTTTAAGCCAATGCAGAATTTGGTCAAGTAAATCTCAAATTGTAGCACATCATTCATTCATTCACTATCTATGTGGATTCCTACAAACACCATGAGAAGGTAAGGATTGAACATTAGAATGCAGTTCTCCTTGTTGCTTAAAAGGCTATGTGAAGGTCTCCTCTCAGTTATCTAGCTTTGATTGTTAAGCAACCCTCCACTCTTCCATCACTTTTCAAAAAAAAAAAAAAAAAACTGAGATTTTACTTATTATCTTAGTCATCACACATTCTCTCACTCTGTAACTTCTTAAATAATGGCAGTATCTATTGGTTGAAAAGACCTTATTTGAATCTGTGAAGAGAATAAGTAGGTAAGATTGTCTGTAATTCATAACTCATTTTTGCCCAGCCTTTCTTCTTACTGTTGCCATACTTCATCTTTCAGCTTCCTTTCATGTCCTCTCTTTGGCAGGACTGTAATTAACTAGCCAAGTGATGATATCATTTCCTTGGCATGTTTCTTATATTATCCAAGAGAAGAGTATTCATTATAGGTAATTTTAATTATGGCGGTATTGATTGGAATAAAGAGATAGCATTAGGAAAGAAGAATGAATTTCTTGAGCTCTTAAGGGATGGCTATCTTAGGCAGTGTGTAATAAAGAGGGTGTACAAGGGTTAAGATCTTAGATTTGATCATATCATCAAAGGATGTGATTGTGAATAGTGTCCAATCTTACCCCATTTGGATTGACCATGAAGTGATCACCTAGCCAGTTTGAGAACGTCTGTGAAGAAGGAATATATGTGGACAGGACCAATGATTATGAAAAGCTTAGGAAACATCTGGGAGCTATGCAATGAAAGAGGAATCAAGTAGAAAGGAGATGGATGCTGCATGGGCATTGATCAAGAGCTGTTTAACAGCAGCAATGCATCAGGATATTCCAAAGGTGAATGAGTTGCATGAAAAGTTTAAAGAGTAGGCCAGGAACTTGGTTGCTAATTAGCCAATCAAGCAAAGAAAAATCCTAGTGGGTTATTTTGAGAATATAATTATTATTATTACGGGCGACTCCAGGAAGTCCTTAGACTCGTCAAGGGAGGCCCTAAACATCATGTCCACACAACTGTATGACATTCTCACAGTATCTATCATACCTTGCCTTGAACTCACTCACCGTCATAGCACCCACAAGAGACTCTGGCAGCTTATTCCACTCATTTACCACTCTAAAAGTAAAGAACCCCAGCTCTAACACCCCTGCTAACCACACTCTTGCCCAGCTTCCATAGGTATTCCCTAGTTCTCCCACCACCAGTCCTGATCTCAAAAATATCCTCTGAATTAATCCTATAGAAACCTTTTAGCAATTTGAATGTCTCAATCATATCTCCCCTTTTCCGCCTATCAACCAATTTCTGCAACCCACAAATCTTCACCCTGTTCTCGTATGGTTCATTCCATAGATTTGCTATCATCTTAGTCACTCGCCTCTGTATCCTCTCCACCTCCTCCCCATCAAGAAGGAACCGAGGTGACCAAATCTGGGCACAGTAGTCGAGATGAGGTCTTATCAAGGCTCGGTACAGAGGTACAATAACTTGCTTGTCTCTGCTCGTTAAGGTATTTTTCAACAACCAAGTGAGTTGATGAGCTGATTTAGATACTTTTGCAATGTGCCCCCTAAACTTCATCTCCCTATCCACCAACACTCCCAAGTCCTTGGCCTCATCAATCTCCTGGAGTACAGTTCCACCAATGTGGTATACTGCTGCTAATCTTTTCACCCCAAAATGCATAACCTTACATTTTGTCACATTAAATTGACATCCATTCTCCTTAGCCCAGAACTCCAATCTATCCAAGTCATCCTGCAAGATTTTGACATCTGCATTCACTATCGCCCTCTCCAACTTTGCATCATCAGCGAACAAATTAACTGTTCCTCTTAGATCCTTCCCTACATCGTTAGTGAACAGATTAAACAGCAGTGGTCCAAGAACAGAACCCTGTGGCACACCACTAGTCACAGGCCGTCTTTTGGACTCTACTCCTGAATAAACTACTCTTTGATATCTCTCCATCAACCACCCACCTATCCATCTCACCAATCCTATATCCATTCCCATATGTTGTAGTTTACGGATTAGGATTCCATGTCAAACGCCTTTGCCAGGTCCAGCAGTATCACTGTAAACCAATTACCCTTATCCAGTTCAGCTGTCACCTTGTTATAAAACTTGAGCAAGTTACTGAGGCATGATCTACCCTTCACAAAGCCATGCTGTGCCCCGTACAGTATTAATCCATTTCATTAATCCATTCCTGTATTTTTCTCTTGACTACTTTCTCCAAGACCTTGGCAACGACTGCTGATATGCTGATCGGTCGGTAATTTGCAACCATAGTCTTGGATCCTCCTTTATGCAGTGAAACTATTTTCCCCTCTTTCCACACCTTCGGGACTAAACCAGACCTGAGACTCAGATTAAACAATATGGTCAAGAGCACTGACAATTCTTTAGCCACTTCACGCAAGACCCGTGCTGGTATACCATCTAATCCCACAGATGTATTCACATTAAGGTTCTGTAATAGACTATTCACCTCCATTCATCACAATTCCCGTATAAACTAATGGTTACTTCATTTTTTCAATGTCACCACCTGGATGATATACTTTTGCAAAGTGCTCGCTCAGTAACTCCACTATATCGACTGAGTCAGTGACCTCCTTACCATCGTCATTCCTTAAAATCATTTTGCCATGTGCAGTTTTTTCTTGCTTGCAGCATATTGAAAGAACTGTTTGGGATTCTCTTTAGCTTGCATAGCTAGTTTCCTTTCATAATCGGCTTTTGCTTTTTTTACACACTCGTTACCCTTCTGGCCTGCACTTTATATCGTTCGTGTACCTGCAGGTCACCCCTTTCTTTAAATTCCCTCCACAGTTGTTTCTTTTTTTGCAGCTCAAGCTTAATGGTGTTATTCATCCATTTAACCCCTACTTGTTTTACTATTCAGACTCTAGGTATACAATCAGCCATAACCTCCTGTAAATGCTCCTTGACCACTTCCCATGCTCTATCGACATCCAGCCCTTGCAGTTGTACCTGCCATGGCACTGATCCAAGCAATCTCCTAAGCTTGTCATACTTGCCAGCATGGTAATTCCACACCTTTAGCCACCTCCCAGGTCAAGACCTTATGATCACTCTAACCAATAGGTGGTAATATGGTTATATTCATTTGTCAAATTATGAGATGCTATTGCCAGGTCAAGCACTCTCACACCCCTAGTATTTTCAATTACATGCTGTCTCAGAAAGTTATCCCTTAATAATTGAATAAAATCCATTTCCTTCCTCACATGTGTCCTCTCCTCCTTCCAATCAATGTTACCATAGTTGAAATCTCCATAATAATTACCCTCCTTCCACTCATTTCATCAATTTGTTTATGCATACTATCTTCAACATCTGTTCCATCACCTGGTCCTGTAGACCAGGTGATGGAATAGATGTATATTTTATTCTGCCAGTCTCAATCTCACACCAAATAACCTCAAATGAGCTCTTTTCACTATCCTGCGATACAGCTTCAATTCTCCTTGGCTGTAGTTCATCAGCTATCATCAATAACACCCCTCCCCCCATTTTATTCTCTCTCTCTGTCCCTCCTAAACACACTATAACCTACACGTTCTATCCCACTAACTATATCATCTTCCGTCAGCCATGTTTCACTAATGCCATTAACCTGTAGCCAGGAGGAGCCAATCAAGGCCAAAAATTCTTCTTTCTTGTTCCTAATACTCCTGGCATTAGTATACATGAAATGCAGTGAACCCTTTGTTCCACCCCTATCTTGATGCATTCTAAATATCCCATTCCCATTTTTTGTCCTTAGTACTGGCTTGGGTACATTATATACATTCTTACACTCAACTGTCTCACTGACGTCCTCATATCCATCCCCCCCCCCACCTTGGTAATCTAGTTTCCCTGGTTCTGCACATCCATTTTCACTTCATTCAGCAACACTTTTTCCAGTCTCTGCACACCAAATCCATTCAAATGCAGGCCATCCGTCTTGTATAAATCCTTTTGCCCATCAAACTCATTCCACACATCCACGAATTCCACACCACATCGTCTGCATAACCTGCGCATAATGTCATTTGCGATTATGGCCCTCCTCCTAAACTCTTCTCTGTCATACTGCGGCAACAGACTCACCATTCTAACTCTGTCACTATTTTCTTTCGCTATAATGTTAGTTGATAACATTGGTAGATGAGTAACTGATGATGATGAGGATATAGTTGAAATATGCAAGGAACAGTTTATTGGAGTATTTTATCTTTGTGAAAGTGAAATCATGAAAAGCTGGAGTATATAGGGTATGGTAGAGAAGGAGGTATATGAAGAATTAATTAAAACTTCATTAATCAAAATTAATCAAACTTAATAAGGCACCTCCTAATACTTAATAAGGCAGACTTGATATTATATCATTGTCTTGAAGGAATGCTCTAGGGCAGTGATAAGCAACCTGCAGGCTGCATGCGGTCCTCCAACTACTAACCTGCGGCCTGCCAAAATGTTGCACTTCATTTAGCTGAAGTATAAAAATTTTAGCAAAAGACACAGCTCTAGAGTCACAATGTGTTATCAATATGAAGCAAGCATTAAGAGGTCACGTGAAAAATATTTGCTTGTGATAATAGTTCCCACTATTGTGCCATTTGTTTGCATTTTCAATTGTGCTTAAGCATGTGTATGATTTGAAGAGCAAAATTCAGTTATTCTTGGAGATGAAAGATAACCCATTTCCAGAATTTAATGACAAGGACTGTATCTGCAACTTTGCATTTTGCATTGACATTACTCAACATTTGAACTAATTAAATGTAATTCTTTAAGGACAGAGCAAACTTATTAATGAAATGTTCAATAAAATAAAAGCATTTGAAAATAAACTAAAAATTTGGAATCGGCAACTGGAATCTAATAATATAGCTCATTTTCCAGTTTTGAGAAAAGAAATTCCACCTGAAATGAAATATATGCAGAGGAAATACAGAGACTACAAGAAGAATTCAGTTCACTGTTCAAAAACGTACGCGAAAATGAAACTAATTTTGATATTTTCTCATCACCCTTTAATATAGACATTGAAAAGTTTCCCGAAGAATTTCAAATGGAAATAACTGATTTGCAAAGCAACATTGAACTAAGAAATACGTTTCAAAATGTTAGTTTTATTGACTTTTATAAGGATTACTTTCCAACTGATAAATTTCCATTGCTAGCCACCTATTCCAGGCAAATAATGAGTTTATTTGGTAGTACTTATCTGTGTGAACAACTCTTTTTTAAAAATGAAAATTGTAAAAAATGATCGCCGAAATTGCCTTAATGATGAACAACTAAAAATTGTATTAGAGTTACAATTTCAAACATACCCTAATATTGAAAATATTGAAAAGCTTATTGATGAGAAACAGAGAGCCAAATATCTCATTAATTAAATTTCAGCAGCTATTTAATTTTCTTTTTTATTAAAAAAAAATGACGTACGTATACCTGTGTATATATTGCAAGTATTACTAATAAAAAGTAAATCAAATTTAAAAAAATTTTCATTGTAAATCTATGTCGAAAATAATAAATTCCAGCCGATAAATTAAAATTTTTTTATTAATATATTAAAGCAGTGTTTCTCAACCCGTGGTCTGCTACGATGGGACAGGCAGATTTAAATTAATTAAATAAATTTTTTTTTTTAATTGTCCAAACAAACAAATTAAAATTGAATAAGTAAGTAAAAATTATTGAAATCAAATGGAGCCTTTAAAAATCCCAACAAATTGCATCAGAATGTTCAAAGGCGGAAGCAATAAAACTATATTGTTTTTCACTTCATTCCTCTTTTATTATTCTTCATTCTGCCGCTAAATTTATAGCTGCAGAATGACAAATAATAAAAGAGGGATAAAGTGAAAAACAATATAGTTTTATTGCTTCTGCCTTCCCTTGCTGTTTTGTTAGATTTGAAGTGAACATGTGTTATCCACATTTCAACCAATTGCTTGTTTTGTATTGATTTTTATTATTGAAGGTTTCCTTCAACTAAGGCTTAGTATATCTTCAGAAGTGCTAAGTGATACTTGAATAAAGTGTGTCGTCAGTTAACCTCAGTATTTATATATTTTTTGGAAACGTTTTTTTAATAATGGAAAAGTGGCTTTGAACTAGTACTTTGAAAAGAAGAGCAAATGAAATAGGTAATGCTAACCCTAATTGTAATACACGTGTTGTAACGGCCAGTAAATCTGATACTATTAAAGTAGAAGAAACAAGCAGTTCAAAGAAAAAATATAGTAGGAAATATAACAGTTCATATTTGGAATTCTGGTTTACTTGGTGTGGAGATGAAAGTGAACAAAAACCTCTGTGTTTTGTGTTATGAAGTGTTGTCGAATGAGTGCATGAAATTTAAACCTGCAAAACTCCGACAACATTTAGAAACTAAACATTGTGATGTGAAAAATAAGCCAATTGAATTTTTTCAGCCACGCTTAGGGACGTTAAATCATGGGAAAGATATAATTTCAGCCATGGGTTCCATTAATAGCAAAGCACTGGAAGCATCCTATCACTTAAGTTTGCGCCTAGCAAAAACAAGGAAACCTCATTCTATCGGGGAAAATTTACTCTTCCAGCTATTAAAGATGTGGTAAAAACTATGTTTGGCAACAAGTTACTAAAAGATGTTGATTTCATTCCTCTTTCAAATGACACTGTCGTCGCAGAATTAATGATATGGCAGGTTACATAGAATCTCAATTAATGGAAAGAGTTAAGAAGAGCCCTTTTTATATGTTACAAATAGACGAGACTACTGATGCGCATTTAATATGCTACGTAAGATATGCGGATGATAACAACATCATAATGATATTCTGTTTTGTAGAACTTTGTCATCCCGAACAAGTGAAGAAGAAATATTTCACACTCTCAATAATTACATAATACACAAAGGGATCCAGTGAGAAAAATGTATAGGCTTCTGTTCGGATGGAGCTCGCGACCTTACAGGCAGGCATAGTGAGATTGTTTCTAGGGTCAAAGAAGTAGCTCCAGATGTGAATTGGGTGCATTGTTTCATACATAGGGAAGCATTAGCCTTCAAAGGAATGCCACCAGAATTTAAAACTGTGCTATATAATGCTGTCAAGCTAGTTAATTTTATTAAAGCTCGACTGTTATTTAACGTTTAATAACGTTAAATAACAGGTTATTTTCAGTCCTCTGCGATGAAATGGGCAGTGAATATACACAACTTTTGCTTCATTCTGAAATTCGCTGGCTTTCCAGGTATTAACAAGGTTATTTCAATTAAGGCACAAAGTTTTATTATTTGTAAATGAACATAATTCTGATTTTGCATCACTCCTTGTTGACGAAGCATGGTTATCAACACTATCCTATCTTTCAGAAATGTTTTCGAAATTAAATGAACTAAATCTCTCCCTTCAGGGAAATCTTTTAACTGTTCTTGATACCTACGACAAAATAAAGGCATTCGAGAAAAAACTGGTTTTATGGATTAATTATGTAAAAGACAGACAATTTTCACCTTTTCCAACATTGGAATCCTTTTTGTGGAAATTAATATTTTTGTTCATTCTGAGTTTGTGGAAAGGGTTTGTGACCACCTCAAAAATCTGAAACGGAATTTTGAAACATATTTTCCGAATAATGATTGATTCTGCCAGAGAGGCATGTGGTGAGGTTGTGTGCAAGGATAAAAAAAATCAGAACTCCCTGGTGGACACAGGAAGTTAAAGAGGCAGTGAAGGAAAAGAAGAAAGCATATCAAAAGTTCCTGGCAAATAAGTCAGCTTTTACTCTTACAGAATACAGAGACAAATGTAAGAAAGCTAAACAGTGTGTAAAACTAGCTAAACAAAAGTCATGGGAGGACTTTGGCAAGAATATAGAAAATAAATATCAAGAAGGTGGCAAAATATTCTGGAGGTTGTTGAAGAAGCTTAGGAATGGAGGAAAGAGTGCTGTAAAAGGAATTAGAGATGATAAAGGTGAAATGAAAACAGGAGAAAAAGATATCCTTGAAGTATGGAGTAATTACTTTGAAAAACTGCTAAATGAAACAAGCAGTGATAACAGCACAGTGATAAAAAACACTGACCAGGCATGCAGTCAGGAATACATATCCATACTTGAAGTAGAAAAAGCCATCAAAGGCTTGAAATGTGGAAAGGCAGCAGGAGTAGATGATATTCGACCAGAAATGCTTAAGTATGGTGGTATAAGAATCTTACAGTGGCTGCACTGCATAGTTCAGAAAGCCTGGACAGAGGGACGAATTCCCGATGATTGGAGTAGAGCTCTCATAGTACCCATATATAAAAAGGGAAATAAAACTGAATGTGAGAATTACAGAGGTATTTCCCTACTGAGTGTTCCTGGCAAGATCTATGCAAGTATACTTGAGAAACGGTTGAGAAGAATTGTGGAAGAAAAGCTTGGTGAAGAACAAGCTGGATTCAGGCCAAATAGAGGCTGTCAGGATCAGATCTTCACTTTACGACAAATAGTCGAGAAAGCATGGGAATATAACAAAGATCTGTATTTAAGTTTTGTCGATTTGGAAAAGGCATATGACAAGGTGCCAAGAGAGAAGCTATTCAATACGCTGCAGTTATATGGTGTCAATGGGGCATTATATCAAGCAATACTTAGTCTTTATTTGAGTTGTGAGTCAGCAGTTAGAATTGAAGGAAGTACAGGAAGATGGTTTAATGTTAAATCCGGTGTGAGACAAGGATGTACATTATCCCCTCTGTTATTCATTATCTATATGGATCACATTATGAAGGAATGTGGTATTAAACCTGATATCAAAATTGGAGATGTTAATGTCAGCTCTTTGCTTTATGCGGATGATGTTATACTTCTAAATAAATCCGCTACAAGGCTGCAAGATTCTCTGACTAAATTGAATAGCTGTTGTAATAGATATGGTATGAAGGTCAGCAATAAAAAGACAAAGACAATGAAAATAGGCAGAATCATTGAAAATGTCAACTGTGTTGTGAATGGAAAACCTGTGGAACAAGTAAAACATTTCAGCTACTTAGGCACAATTTTTAGTGAAGATGGTAAACTAAATATAGAAATAGACAACAGAATCAGCAAAGCTGGTATCGTGGGAAGTCAATTGAATAAATTCATATGGAATAAGAAAGAAATTAGTCGGAACACTAAATTAGCTGTATACAAGACTGTGTTCAAACCAATTTTAACTTATGGATCTGAGAGCTGGGTCAGAAGTAAAACACTTGACCAAAGACTAGAGACCGCAGATATGAGAGTCCTGAGAAAGATTAGAGGCGTGAACAGATGGCATCAATGGCAATATCATATTAAAAATGAGGATATTAGGAAAGAACTTGACATTGTCAGCATCCAGGAATGCGTTAGCATAGCTAATCTCAAATGGTATGGTCACTTAAATAGAATGGGAGAGGAAAGATTAACAAAACAAGTGTTCTCTGCCAGGTTGGCAGGAAAACGACCCAGAGGAAGACCAAGATATAGGTGGATTGATACGGTACAAAGTGCCTTAGACGATAGAAATATAAGATCTGATAATGTTGGAGTCTTGACAAGTAACAGACTGATTTGGAGGAAAATTGTAGATAGGAAGTTAGTAATGATGTAATTTTTTCATGTAGTACTGTCATATCCTGTACACCCCTTGAGGGTACATGGCAGGAATTTGATGATGATGATGATGATGATGATGATTTTCCGAATAACTTTTATGAGAAATTTCTGTGGATTTGCAGTCCATTTCAGGTTTGCAGTCACGAGAATGACCTTTCGTTATGGAAAAAGGAACAGTTAATTGGGCTTTCTTGTGACAGTCGGCTTAAAATGCAATTCTGTGATTTTGGTTTTGCTCGATTTTGGATCTCGTCTTCAGTGAGAAGTGAATTTCCGGAATTATCTGATGAAGCATTGAAAATCGTCCTGCAGTTTTCTACAACCTATCTTTGTGAAAAAGGATTTTCATCGCTCCTTCAAATAAAAACAAAACACTGAAATCGTCTTAGTGTGTGTGTGCCGATTTTCGACTTAAGTTGACCAATATTGAGCCAGATATCCGGCGACTCTGCGAGGGCCGAGAAGCTCAACCATCTCATTAAAAGTAAGTAGTAACATAATTATATCATCTTGTTTATTTGTTTAATGAAAATTAAAACTTCGTTCAATGATGATACACTTTTAATCGTTTACTTCCAATTTAATTAATTATGTTGCCATATCTTTCAAAACATGCTTTTAGATTTATTATGTTATAAATGGCCCAGTTTTTCTGAAATGTTGGTAATTCCTACATAGATTTTTTTTAAAAAATTACAAAAATTACAAACGACGTATAGGGAAATAAATTAAAAATACTATGTTTATTTTTGAAGTAAAACTTTAATTTCAACATTCTAAAATGTTATTTTTCTTGCTTTTCTGTTCGCAAAATCTCGATCACGTTGTCAAAGTCTATTTCATCACTCAGTTGCTGTTTTATAGACAGTAAGGCAATATTTCATAAACGCCAAAAAAGGTGCTGCCAGGGGCGGATCACTCCTCCCCAGCTATGCCTCTGTAACTTAGTGGTCCACAGAATTATTTTAGGCATTTTACTGGTCCTTGGGCTTAGAAAGGTTGAGAAACACTGTATTAAAGTATTTAATATTGTGTTCGTTGCGGCCTGTATGGAATATTAGGTTTTTAATTGTAGCCCACTGAAGAACAAATGTTGTTCATCACTGCTCTAGGGAATTAATGCTATCCCTGACACACCTGTTAAACAGGTGCATTGATCAAGAGCTGTATCTGGAGTTGTTAATATGTTATAAAGATTGGTGAGAATTTAAGATTTGGAATTGGGTTGATAATAGCAGTATTTTCTATTTGGTCAACATGGATTTGTTAGGGGCAGGTTATTATGCTTTAGCAATCTGCTTGTGTACTACAGGGCAACAAATTTGCCAAATAAGGTTGACTTGGATTTTTCAAACTGTCTGATAGATTTTTGCACAACAAGATTATAAACTAAATTGGAACAGATGATGCAGAGTATGTGTTTAATGGAGAAATTTTGAAGGAGGTAGAAGAGATGAGAGATCTAGGAGTAATTGAACAGAGACTTGAAGTTTAGAGATCACGTTGCTAAAATTGTAAAAAAAATATCCTGATGGATTATGTCACTGCTGGGGGGGGGAATTAGCAGCATCAGCTTATGAACCTGTCCTGTCTCCATCCAGTAGGGCAGCTATTATGTATCTCCATCTATTTATGTTTGGGCTGTTCTGTTACTCTCTTTATAGTTCAGACCCAGCAAGTCCATTTTCTGTTTCTGAACCATGTGCATGTCACTGTTTTCCTTTCTCTCACTTGCCTTCAATTTTTCCCCTATATTACATCTTTTTGAAAACATTAATGCTTCTCAATATTACCCATATAGATGGTTCCAGAAATCCCCTTCCCACTTGCCACAGGCAAGTAAACAGAGACAAGTGGTGAGTGAAATTTCAGCCTCTCTAAATGCATTAAAAAAAAAAAAAAATAATAATAATATACTGTGTGTGTGTGTGTGTACACACGGTATATATAGTTGATCCTTGAACAACGCGAGGGTTAGGGGCATGGACCCCACGCATTGTTCGAAAATCTGCGTATAACTTTTGACTCCCCAAAAATTTAACTACTAATAGTCTACTGTTGACTGGAAATCCCACCAATAACATAAACAGTCGACAATTAACACATATTTTGTATGGTGTGTATGTATTATATACTATATTCTTACAATAAAGTATGCTGTTATTAAAGAAAATTATAAGGAAGTGAAAATACATTTACAGTACTGTACTGTATTTATCGATACCGTAAGAAATATGTAACTTTTTCATATCATATATGCATTTAAATTAAATTGCAGTTATTTCCAATAAATAAATTTTTAATCAAATCAGTGCATTCATTTAGTTAAATATTAAATTTACATGTATATGCAGTATACACAACATATCTAATAAACAATCTGTTCTTTTAAAAACAAAAATTAACTGTAACTTTTCTTACAATATAATTTCATCAACAAAATAAACTGGTAGTTATAAACACAAAACTTAAAATGGTACAATTTAATTAAATACTGCAGTACATCTATATATCTTATTCTTATATATATATATATATATATATATATATATATATAAAAATTAATAAATATCAAAAAATAAGAATCCTATGCCCACTCTCGGTACAAAAAAAAATGTGCTATAGGTTTGCATATAACCTTTCATGGATGGGAATGACATTAAAAATAAATGCTTACTAGCTCGTGTCTTGGTTAGATCTGAGTTGACAGGATTACACTTACAGTTCAAAGGGACAGCACAATTGTAAAAATTTGTGCAGATTTAAAATAAAAAAAATTACAATTAATAGTAATTACTTCCCATAACTTGGAGATTAGTGTACAATCAGAGCAGTTAAGGTTTCAGCTATTTCAACATTTTCAAGGAAAGAATGATCAAATATGAACTTGCTGGAATGAAAAATCTTTGTTTGATTCCAAAAAAAAACTCCGTGTCTAGTGTCTTTTCAATTTCTGTATGCTGCAGAGCACAGTTTGAAATTGAAAAAAACAAAAAGATACATTTTTTTTTTAAACAAGCATCAATACTAAGTGATGCTTTGCTAGCATCCTACAAAGTGGCTTATAGAGTCGTGAAGTGTATAAAGCCTAGGACTGCTGTGAAAAAATTACACTGTTAACCAAGAAAGTTTGGGAATCTCTGCAATATTGTCTTGATGTTCTGGATTCTGATCAAAGCAGAACAGTGAGTCTGTCCAAAGCAGCAAAAATGACATGAGCAGGGTACTTGATAGACACCTGGTAAGGAGAGAGGTGGTGATATATCATTTGTAGATGGTAAGAAAGAAGACAGTTTCTGAGCTAAGAAAAATGATTGAATTTGCAAAGAATCTGTGCTGTTTATTCAGTGGTTCCTTTAAGGTGGAGTATTGAAATTCTTTTCACATCATATAGTCTGGTCTATGGGTGATAATTATAAATTTTCTGAATGGTAGTTTCATTGTATCCAGTAGACATCACATTCATAGGAATGAAAAGCAGATCATATGAGCACTATGTACAAAACTTTTGATGATACCCATCTTATGTGATGAATGGTGTGAGGATAAGTGAATGTATCTGCCAATAAAGGTTGGTTTTCAATAAACTGGAAATTCAACATGATCTGCAGGATTTTGAATTATTAAAGTGTCCAAAAAGGGGTAGATGGTTGTTGGATTCATGTTGAACTTGATATAGGAGTACATAGTGTTTATTTTTTCCAAGAATTGAAGTAATTCTGACTCTGAATAGAACTAGATTGCAAAGATATCTTCAACAAAACAAAGCCATCTGCAAGGTTGAGGAAATATAACATTCAAACAGATAAAGGGAACAGTGATGGGGAAGTTCTATCTCACCAACTTTAGCTGATTTTTTTGTGGACATCTAGAAAATCAACTCTTTCCACGTTTTCAGAATTATATTCTTTAACAGAATTACTTCAGTTCCTGGAAAAAATAAACTCTTTATACTCCTATCAAGTTCATTATTGAACTTGAATCCAACAACAGTCTACCATTGTTTGGATACCTTTAATAATTCAAAATCCTACAACTCATGTTGAATTTTGGATTTATTGAAGATCAACCTTTATTGATATATACATTCACTTATCTCCCGCATCATCATTCATCGCAGAACATAGGTAGTACCAATAGTCTTGTATGTAGAGCTCATATGATATTCTTATCTGATTCCCTTTTGTTAGATGAATTAAAAATCAATAATTCTCTGAATGGATACAATGAAACTACTATTCAGAAAATTATTGATAATTATCATCTGTTGGCCAGACTTTAATCAGATATGAAAAGAGTTTCAGTACCATACCTTAAAGGAACCTCTGAACAAATAGCTCGGAAACTGTCTTTTTCTTATCATCTACAAAGAATACATTCCCACCTCTCTTTACTACCAGGGATCCATTAAGTGTCCTGCTTGTGTCATCTGTTCTGCGTTGGACATACTAGCCACTCTTCTTTGATTAGAATCCAAAACATCAAGACCATATTGTATTTTTGGAATCCACCAAGTCTGCCCTTGCTTCTCATGCTATTGACACTAGGCACAGAGTTCTTTGGAACCAGATTCTTCATTCCAGCAGGTTCAAAATTGATCACTTTTCCTTGAAACATGTCGAATCTCCAAGTTTTGGAAAGTGATTACTATTAATCAACTGTTTATATATATACTTAAATATAAAGAGCCAATAGGCTTCATTTCAGCGATATAAACATTATTCAGATTAAGGGGATATTAAATCCCACATTGTTTTAAAACTGAATAAGAAACTCAAAGATTGGAATCGGAGAGTTTCATGCCGAATATAGTAAACTGTCAAAGTATCGGCGGCCACTAGCGTGAAACTCTCTGATTCCAATCTTTGAGTTTCTTATTCGGTTTTAAAACAATGTGGGATTTAATATCCTCTTAATTTGAATAATGTTTATATTGCCGAAATGAAGCCTATTGGCTCTTTATATTTAAGTAACTTAATGGTTGCACCTGTTTGACAACTCGTATAGCAGAGTGTATAAGTTCTTTTCGCTATACCCTTTGGTATCTATTTGGTCTAGCTACTCACTGATGAAGCCTCAAAAAAGGCTGAAACCGGTCTGGGTAGTGACCTCCCACCATAATGTAATAACAGCATACATTTCCTAGGAAATGTGTTTTTACATTATGGAAAATACCAAGATTAGCGATCAGAACTCCCCCCCCCCCCTTGCAATGAGTTGCCTGAGATTGTACTACGTACAAGGACTACTTGCATTAGCTCACGCTAGTGGCCGGCGATACTTTTATAGTTTACTATTTTCGGCATGAAACTCTGATTCCAATCTTTAAGTTTCTTATTCGGTTTTAAAACAATGTGGGATTTAATATCCCCTTAATTTGAATACTGTTTATATATTTTTTTTAAATTTTAATATGCATAAATTTTTACAATTATTCCTTTGAACTCTAATAGTGTAATCCTGTCTATGACAAGACATGAGCTACATGATCATTCTTATGATTCATAATGATGTCCATGAATTAATTCTGCAGTGGATGAAATATATTGGAGTTTTTGAATAAAATTCTATATTTTTTCTACATGTGTAAGATGTATAAGTATTTATAAATATCAGTAATGTATATTTTTAAAAATTGTTTGCATGTATTCATAGTATGTTATCAGCCTCATCATTTCTTTTCAGAGCTTCTGCATTGAATGAGGATCTCAGACTACATCCTACTGTACAGCTTCGACATTCAGTGCTTTTGAGAGACAAAAGATGTGTTCTAGCTTATTTGTAAGTATGTTGTTGAAAGAGATAAAAATATGATGATTATTAGACATGAATTAATTCTAGCAAAGGTGACCAAAACAGAAAAATATTTATATATTTTTCAAATTTCTGAATGTGAGAATTACAGAGGTATTTCTCTACTGAGTGTTCCTGGATTTATGCAGGATTATTTGAGAAATTGAGAAGGATTGTGGAAGGGGAAGCTTGGTGAAGAATAAGCTGGATTCAGGTGAAATAGAGGCTGTCAGGATCACATTTTCACTTTACGACAAACAGTTGAGATATTGTGGGAATATAAGAAAGATCTGTATTTCAGTTTTGTAGACCTACAAAAGGCATGTGACAAGGTGCCAAGAGAAAAAGCTATTCAAAATACTACAGTTATAGGGTGTCAATGGGGCATAGCGTAAGTTAACAATTAGAATTGAAGGAAGTACAGGAAGATGGTTTGATCTCAAATCTGGTGTCAGAGAAGGATGTACATTATCCCCCTCTGTTATTCATTATCTATATGGATCACATTATGAAGGAAAGCGGTATTAAACGTGATATCAAAATTGGAGATGCTAATCTCAGCTCTTTACTTTATGCAGATTCCCTGACTAAATTGAATAATTGTTTTAATGAATTTAGTATGAAAATTAACAGTAACAAGACATTGAAAATATCAACTGCATCATGAATAGAGAACCTGAAGAACAAGTAAAACATTTCAGCTACTTAGGCACAATTTTTAGTAAAGATGGTAAATTAAATATGGAAACAGACAACAGAATCAACAAAGCTGGTATGGTAATAAGTTGACTGAATAAATTTATATGGAATATGAGAGAAATTAGTCAAAACACTAAATTAGCTGTATCCAAGACAGTGTTCAAACCAATTTTAACTTATGGATCTGAGATCTGGGTTAGAAATAAAACACTTGACCAAAGACTAGAGACCACAGATATGAGAGTCCTGAGAAAGATTAGGGGTGTGAACAGATGGCATCAAATGGCAATATCATATTAAAAATGAGGATATTAGGAAAGTACTTGCCATTGCTAGCATCCAGGAATATGTTAGCAGAGCTAATCTCAGATCACTTAAACAGAATGGGAGAGGAAAGATTAGCAAAACAAGTGTTCTCTGCCAAGTTCACAGGAAAGAGACCCAGAGGAAGACAAAGATATAGGTGGATTGATACAGTAAAAAGTACCTTAGAAGACAGAAATATAAGATCTGATAATGTTGGAGTCTTGACAGATAACAGATTGATTTGGAGGAATATTGTAGGTAGGAATTTAGTAATGATGTAAGTTTTTCATGTAGTACTATCATACTATCCTGTACACCCCTTGGGGGTACGTGTGAGGAATTTGATGATGATTATGAATAAATTGTCTACCCTCTTTTGGTTTCTTGTTACCATTATTAGAAACTAGGCAACCGATTACAATGGATCATGATATTTAGAAAATACTAAGCACAGGTATAATTGTTTAATTATACCACTATTTTGATACTCGTGTAAAAGCATCATCTTCTGGATTGTCGGATGCCAAGTAGATGCACAACATTGTTGTTGGTGGTAGAAAGAGAATACAAATGAATTACTTACACTTTATTTTTTGTAGGCACCCTCCTTGTTGGACTAGGAAAATCTACAGTTGTGCATAATTAAAAAAAAAAGGGGGGGGGATAAAGGAACCTATATTCCTGAATCTTGAGGGGATCCTAATATATATTAATATCTTTTTTTTTATATGAATCTCCTGTGAAAAGTTATGAATCTATCATATAGGTTCATAACTATATGATACTATACTGAGTCACACACACACACACACATATATATATGTGTGTGTGTGACTCAGGGCACACAAATAGCATTGTGTGCCCTGAGGTATAGATAATCTGGTTCTTGTACTCTAGAAACAAAATGAGGTCTTTAGGGTGCCAAATATAAGCAATATGCAGTGGTTTCGCAGAGGATGATGAAAATAATCTATTATCTAAGGACTTTCACAAATATCCATGCACATTAGGATTGATGCCACAACCTGTCAGATGGACACACTATCCACTCAGATAACCAGGCTTGTGGTTACTTATATTCTGATATGAAGTTCTGTTGTTTTTCCTTGGAGAGCGAGAAGTTGGGAAGAATTCTTCTTCAAGCTAATTGTGGTAGCATGCATGCATGCTCACATACTTGAGGAAAATAAAGAAAGGATTAAAAAAAAAAAACCTACAATCCTGAATATCAGAATCTGTTAAGATTCTGATATTCCTTGCAAATATGAAATATCAACTCCCCACTCCACAGATCTGTTAGTCACCTCTGATGTTTTTATCCTATTCACAAATATCTCTACAAAATGATATACCTAAAAAATATATTTTTTCTCCCCATCCAGAAGTCACAGACATGTTCATATGCATATGTAACTTGGCAAAGTAATATTTACTTAAGAAGAGAATGGAAGTCTCTGCAGGCCTTTTCAGCAGAATGCCTCTAAACTCATCAAAAACTCTACAGAAAGAGATGATATATGTAGCATTTGTCCATCTTGCACTCATACTGTCACCTCATTTCTCGGCTACCTGAATAATGAGCAACACAAAATATCACTTGTTATAGAAATGAATTAAAACGGCCAGAAAAGTCAGCTACTGGAACAAATCTGAAAGCACACCCTAACTCAACATCACCAGAGTTAACGATTGGTACTATCACCATAAGAAGCCTGAATGGCAAAAAAATGGAGCTAGCTGAGGAATTAGATAAGTACCAGATCAACATAATAGGGGTGACTGAAACAAAAAAAGACAAAAACTGGTGAGATCTTTCTGAGCATTAAATACAAAATGTTTTATTCAGGCAATGACAATCAAGGAAAAGAAGGAGTAGCCATAGTATTCAACACAAAATACAATGCAAATCTTCTTGAATGCAGGCAGTGTCAAGTAGAGTGATGTGGGCAAATATCAGAATGGAGAATTGGACATTGAGACTTATGTGTGCCTATGGTCCACAGAATGTTCTACTAAGGTAGAAGTGGAGGAATTTTTTAATGGTTCAGAGAAAGCAACTGACACAATGAAAAAGGAAAAAGTTGGTCCTTGTTGGGGATCTAAATAGCAGAGTAGAAAGTGATTGTCAGACATACAAAAATGTTTTGGGAAGATTTGGAGAAAAGAGCAAAGCTAATAATAATGGCAAATACCCGTTGGATTTCTGCTCGGGACATGGACCGGTTATTACTAACACCATGTTCCAATATAAAAATGTGCACAAATTCACATGGAGAGAAGAGGCAAGGAATAAGAAAAGTCTCATTGATAATGTTATTGTTGATAGTGATGTTTTCTCCCTGATGCAGGACACTAGAGTGTACAGAGGATTTGAAATTGGAAGTGATCACTATTTAGTCTTGAGCAGGATAAAATTGAATTTCATATTGAAAAGAATATAAGAAAATTTTAGAGCAGCTCTCAGATGTGAACTGTAGACTAAAATACACAAAGATTAATGAAGAAAAAATGAAGGAGTTTGAGAACAGGAACCAAACCTTGGAGATTCAGTGGCAAGCCGTGAAGAAAAGCCTGATTGATTCAGCCAGAGAGGCATGTGGTGAGGTTATCTGCAAGGATAGAAAAATCAGATCTCCATGGTGGACACAGGAAGTTAAAGAGGCAGTGAAGGAAAAGAAAAAACCATATCAAAAGTTCCTGTTAAATAAGTCAGCTTTTGCTCTTAGAGAATACAGAGACAAATGCAAGAATGTGAAACACTGTGTAAAACTAGCTAAACAAAAGTCATGGGAGGACTTTGGAAAAAACATAGAAAATAAATATCAAGAAGGTGGTAAGATATTCTGGAGGTTGTTGAAGAAGCTTGGAAATGGAGGAAAGAGTGCTGTAAAAGGAATTAGAGATGATAAAGGTGACATGAAAATGGGAGAAAAAGATATCCTTGAAGTACGGAGTAAATACTTTGAAAAATTGCTAAATGAAACAAGCAGTGATAGCACAGTGGTAAAAAACACTCAACAAGCATACAGTCAGAAATACATATCCATACTTGAATTAGAAAAAGCCATCAAAGGCTTGAAATGTGGAAAGGCAGCAGGAGTAGATGATATTCGACCAGAAATGCTGAAGTATGGTGGTAGAAAAGTCTTGCAGTGGCTGCACTGCATAGTTCTGAAGGCCTTTACAAAGGGACGAATTCCCGATAATTGGAGTAGAGCTCGCATAGTACTCATATATGAAAAGGGAAATAATGCTGAATGTGAGAATTGCAGAGGTATTTCCCTACTGAGTGTTCCTGGTAAGATATATGCAAGTATACTTGAGAAACAGTTGAGAAGAATTGTGGAAGAAAAGCTTGGTGAAGAACAACCTGGATTCAGGCCAAATAGAGGCTGTCAGGATCAGATCTTCACTTTACGACAAATAGTGGAGAAATCATGGGAATATAACAAAGATCTGTATTTAAGTTATGTTGATCTGGAAAAGGCATATGACAAGGTGCCGAGAGAAGCTATTCAATATGCTACATTTATATGGTGTCAATGGGGCATTGTATCAAGCAATACTTAGTCTTTATTTGAGTTGTAAGTCAGCGGTTAGAATTGAAGGAAGTACAGGAAGATGGTTTAATGTTAAATCTGGTGTGAGACAAGGATGTACATCTCCCCTCTGTTATTCATTATCTATATGAATCACATTATGAAGGAAAGTTCTATTAGACGTGATATCAAAATTGGAGATGTTAATGTCAGCTCTTTGCGTTATGCATACGATGTTATACTTATCAATAAATTCGCTACAAGTCTGCAAGATTCCGTGACTAAATTGAATAACTGTTGTAATAGATATGGTATGAAGGTCAGCAATAAAAAGACAAAGACAATGAAAATAAGTAGAATTGTTGAAAATGTCAACTGTGTTATGAACGGGTAACCTGTGGAACAAGTGGAACATGTCTGTAAAACATGTTTTTACAGACAATCACAAACGATGTTTGTGATTGTCTGTGAAAGTACAGGTGGTGGACAGTAGATGGCGCTGATGTAGAGGATGCGTTTGATGGATAGGCAGATGAGGTTGAGTGGTGGAGTCGGAGAGTTGTAGAGTAGGTGCCCTCTCTCGGTCAGTCTTGGACTCCCTGGAGGTGTGAAATAATAATAATAATTTAGCCTTTGTGATCTGTCATAATGACATCGAGAATTTCAAATGCAATAAAACAAACACTTATTTCATGTAATTGAAAAGTTGGACAATAGTTTTTAGTTCTGGTGCAACATATGGTTTTGCTTGAGTCTATACAGCATAATTTCTTTGAGAGGACGGACATATCATTCATTAGTTAGCGCAGCTTTTATTCCAGCTGTCTGTAATTGCACTATTTGTTGAGAAATAGTTGAGACTGCAAAAGGCTCTGTACCTATTTCAGGGGTACAATAAAATTACTTGTTTTTCTTGCATCTGCAATATAATGGCTGTTGGGGAGGACGTATTGTTAACCACGGGCAGCGAGTTACTATTGCCTCGACGTGAACATGTTCAAACATTTTTTGTGTGCAAGGTATATGCAAAACTTTTTAATGTCTTTTTTCATAAAGTAAAATCGAGGGTGCGAGTTATACGCAAGGGAAAGTTATATTTGAGTAAATATGGTAAGTGTTTCACCAACTTGTTGACAAGTTGACAATCTGGCCGCTAGAGGGATTCGTAGTCTGTAGTGTTTGTTGAGAGCTCCTGATAAGATAAGTGTTATTTTAAGTTATCATTGACAAATTTACTTGAATATTACGTAGTTTAGTTTGCTTTGCGTATCTTAGTGTGTCTGTTTGTGTGTTTTTGGTGTTTCAATTATTAATTTGATAAAATGCGATAGAAGTGAGTATGGTTCCCTTTCGTTTCTTTCCTTCTATTAAGAAGGAAAATGCGGGCTAGTAATAATGGTTCGGCATCTTTATTCAATAACTGTAATATAAAGGAGATTATTCACTGTACTATCTGGAAAATGTACGCTTTGAGGAGTGCGGTTGGAGTATATATGGTTAGATGATAATAAAGGAGTGAATGTGTGTAGAAAATGTAAGGAAAATGAGGAATTAAAGTGTATTTCAGGTCGTGAGTGTGATATTTTTGTCAAACTTCAGAATGAAGAAAATAGTGATATGACAAGAAATGGCGAGGTTGTACCAGAGAACTGTGAGGGCGTGAATGTAGAAAGTGTGAATGATGGTATTAATACAGAGCAGATTAATGGTTTAACAGAAAATAAAAAAGATGAGATAGATGCAATGAGTGAGATCGCGTTGTTGAGCGGAGCGATACAAAGAGCAAAGCCGCAGCTAGAGTGCATGAACAAAGGTCGACTGAATGAACCAACCAATAATAAAAGGTATGACAGGAAAAATAGACGTATGAGTGTGAACATGAACAAAATGAAGGATAGAGTGCTGTATGGAGACTCGTTAGTACGAGGTGTGTTAGTAGAGGATTTGACATAATCATACCAACCTGGTGCGACCATCAAGAACGTAACTGAGTCTATTAGAGAGCAAAAGGAAAAGGTGAAAGAAATGATTGTTATGACAGGTACAAATGATTTGAAAGGAGATAAAATGGAAATGATAGAGGACCTGAATGAATTGTTTGAAGTAGCAAAAGAAAAGAGAGAGAGAGTTAGGATGATTAGTCTTTTGCTGCGGTATGACAGTGAAGTGTTTAAAAGGAGGGCCATAATTGCAAATGACTTTATGCGTGGGTTATGTATGATGAGTGGTGTGGAATTTGTGAACGTGTGGAGTGAATTCGATGGGCGAAAGGATCTATATAAGATGGATGGCTTGCATTTGAATGGATTCAATGTAAGGAGACTTGAAAAAGTGTTGTTGAATGAAGTGGATGTGCGGAATCAGGGAAACTAGATTTATTAAGGGGGGGGGGGAGTAGATATGCAGACCTTCGGGAGACAGGTGTGTGTATAAATGAGTATAATATGCCGAGCGAATAAGGACAACAAATCAGAATGGGATAGTTAGTATAAGGCATCAAGGTAGGGATGGGGATAATGGGGGTCTGAAATTCATGTACACTAATGCTAGGAGTATTAGGAACAAGAAAGAAGAATTTCGGGCCACGGTTGGCTCTTCCAGACTACAGGTTATTGGCATTAGTGACACACTGCTGACTGTAGATGATATAGCTAGTGGGATTGAATGTGATGGGTATAGTGTGTTCAGGAATGACAGGGAGAATAAAATGGAGGGGGGGAGTATTGTTGATGATAGCTAATGAGCTGCAGCCAAGGAGAATAGAAGTCGAATTGCAGGATAGAGAAAAGAGCACATTTGAGGCCATTTGGTGTGAGATTGTGGCTAGCAGAACAAAATATACAATTGGGTGCTGCTATTGACCAGGTGATGGAAAAGATGGTGGAGATAGTATGCACAAGCAAATAGAAGAAATGAGTGGAAGGAGGGTAATTATTATGGGAGATTTCAACTATGGTCGCATTGATTGGAGTGAGGAGAGGACACACGGGAGGAAGGAATTGGATTTTATGCGGTTATTAAGGGATAACTATCTGCGACAGCATGTAATGGAAAATACTAGGGGTCAGAGAGTGCTTGACCTAGTAATTGCATCTGAGGATTTGGCTATAACAAATATGACCACATTGCCACCAATTGGTGAGAGTGATCATAGGGTCTTGACTTGGGAGGTGGCTAAAGGTGTGGAATTTACAATTAAGACAGGGTACATGTGGAATTATCGGACTGGTAAGTATGACAAGCTTAGGAGTTTGATTGGTTCAGTGCCATGGCATGTACAACTGCAAGGGCTAGAAGTTGATAGTGCATGGGAGGCAGTTAAGAAGTGTTTGCTTGAAGCAATGGCTGACTGTATACCTAGAGCCCGAATAATAAATCAATTAGGGGTTAAATGGATGAATAACACCATTAAGCTTGAGCTGCAAAGAAAGAAACAACTATGGAGAGAATTTAAGGAGAAAGGTGACCTGCAGGCACATGAACGGTTTAAAGCGCAGGCCAGAAGGGTAACGAGTGTGGTAAGAAAAGTAAAAAAGATTATGACATTGGTCATGCAGGCGAAAGAGAATCCTAAATAGTTTTTTCAATATGTTGCAAATAAAAGAAAAAATGTATATGGCAGAATGATTTTAAAGAATTCCGATGGTAGGGAGGTAACTGAATCAGTTGATATAGTTGAGTTACTAAGTGAGTACTTTGCAAGAATATATCATCCAGGTGGTGACATTGCAGAAATGAATGAACCAATAGATTATATGGGAATTGTGGTGAATGAAGTGAAGGTGAGTAGTCTATTGCATAACCTCAATGTCAATACATCTGTGGGATTGGATTGTATACCAGCTCATGTCATACGTGAACTGGCTAAAGAATTGTCAGTACCCTTTACCGTTTTGTTTAATTTGAGTCTTGGGTCTGAGTTAGTCCCGAGGGGGTGGAAAGAGGTGGGGGGAATAGTTCCACTGCATAAAAGAGGTTCCAAGACTGCTGTTGTAAATTACCGACCGATTAGAATATTAGAAATCGTTGTCAAGGTCTTGGAGAAATTAGTCAAGAAAAGAATACAGGATTGGATAGATGAAAATGGGATACTGTATCGGAGACAGCATGGTTTTGTGAAGGGTAGGTCATGCCTCAGTAACTTGCTCACGTATTATAACACAGTGATGGCTGAACTGGATAAGGGTAATGGGTTTACAGTGATTCTACTGGACCTTGCCAAGGCCTTTGACAGGATACCACATGGAACTCGAATCAGTAAACTGGAGCAGATGGGGATTGATATAGGGTTGGTGAGATGGATAGGAGGGTGGTTGATGGAGAGATACCAGAGAGTGGTTTATTCAGGAGTTGAGTCCAAAAGATGGCTTGTGACTAGTGGTGTGCTGCAGGGCTCTGTTCTTGGACAACTACTTTTCAATTTGTTGATCAATGATATAGGAAAGGATCTGAGAGGAAGTGTTCACTTGTTTGCTGATGATGCAAAGTTGGGTAAAGCAATTGTGAGTGCACAGGATGTCCAAATTTTACAGGATGATTTGGATAGTTTGGAGGACTGGGCTAGGGAAAATGGATGTCAGTTTAATGTGGCAAAGTGTAAGGTTATGCATTTTGGGGTGAAAAGAATGGCAGCAGAATATCACATTGGTGGAACCGTACTCCAGGAGATTGATGAGGCCAGGGATTTTGGAGTGTTGGTGGATAGGGAATTGAAGTTTACCGGACACATTGCAAAAATTGGCTAAATCAGCTCATCAAATCACTTGGCTTCTGAAAAATACTTTAACAAGCAGAGACAAACAAGTTGTTGTTCCTCTGTATCGAGCCTTGATAAGAGCCCATCTAGACTACTGTGCCCAGATATGGGCGCCAGGGTTTCTTCTTGATGGGGAGGAGGAGGTGGAGTGGATCCAGAGACGAGTGACCAAGATGATAGCAGGTCTGTGGAATGAACCTTATGAGAACAGGTTGAAGATTTGTGGGTTGCAAAAATTTGTCGATAGGCAGAAAAGCGGTGATATGATATGATATTGAAATTACTGAAGGGTTTCTATAAGATATAATCCAGAAGATATTTTTGAGAATAGGACTGGTGGTGGGAGGACTAGAGGCCATACATGGAAGCTCTGCATGAATGTGGTTAGCAGGAGTGTTAGAGCTAGGTTTTTTACTTGGAGAGTGGTGAATGAGTGGAATAAACTGCCAGTCTGTTGTGGGTGCTACGACCGTGAATAAGTTCAAGGCGAGGTATGATAGATACTGTGTGAATGTCGAATAGTTGTTCTTGACATGATGTTAGGGCCTCCCTCGATGAGTCTGTCGACTCCTTGGAGTTGCCTGGAATAATAATAATAATAATAAAAACATCCTTCTGCTGCTTCCCCTGCTCAGCTGACTTCTATGTGAGTTACAATGCATAAATATTTTTCTCACTACCGTTTTTCTTTTCAAACCAACATCATTAAAATCAATTTTACACTGAATAATATTATAAATTTATACATAAATAAATAAATTAATTTATATTAATTTTTTCCCTATTAAAAACTGCCTGGCACGTCAACAACTTGATTGGTAAATTTTTGCCATGCGCATATAAAAAGGTTCACCACCACTATCCTAGGTGTCCATAGCATTTTTGACGAAAGCAGACCAAACTTGATGTAAAATTAAGTATTGATTGATGCCATGGAGGCTTCTTTAAATTTTCTTGTGAAACAGTTAATATATGATGTTTTTGTTTGTTGCCAGAGTACTTGATGGCCAGTAGTGGTTGTGTGGAATGCCAGGCCTGATTTATGCTCTTTTTTTTTTTTTTTTTCAACATCTTGAAATACAATAATCCAATTTTTTTACGTGTTCAGAAATGCGGATATCTCTCTCTCCTGACCTTCCTGTCTAACAAATGCCACAAGAGCAATGAATCTCATAGACACTTGGTTTTTTCATGGGCTGATATGGAGGTTTTGATGGATGTACAAATCTTGATATTTTTTGTAAAGGTAAAAAAGCCACTTTTATGTTGTCTTGTGGAGCAATACAGCCACATTGTCCATGACATTTTTTATGTGAGGCAGCATGATTGCATTCTTGAAATCTTGTTTAAGTAAGGGAGGTTGCAGGAGATGTATTAAGAATTTTTCTGATTGTCTTGGGTTCAAAACCATTAAGTGTGAGGTTCTATTTCAGGCAGTGCAGTTCTTCATTCCTTTTAATTTGCATGCTTGATATATTGTATGCCCTTTCTCCTAAAGTTTTAATTATGCCTATCTTTTGCAATGGATGGTAGTGTGAAGCGGCATTTAAAAATCTTCCCGTTGTGGTAGGTTTTCTGTATATAGAGAATGATACCTTTTTTTCCCCTCTTTGTTTACTTTGACAAGGATATCAAGGAAAGGTAATTTTTTGTGCTGTTCTAGTTCAATAGTGAATTTTATATTGGGATGCAAGTTGTTCATATAATCTTTGAAAGCAATAGTTCATCCATCATTCCCAACTAAATGACGAAAATATCATTGATGTAACGTAACTAAAGGACTTCCCAAGGGGAACCCCTTGGGAAGTCCTTCTTTTTGTTCCCTTTACGTGTATATCTGTTAACTGTCAAGACTCTAACATTATCAGATCTTATATTTTTGTCTTCTAGGGCACTTTCTACTGTATCAATCCACTTGTATCTTGGTCTTCCTCTGGGTCTTTTTCCTGCCAACCTGGCAGAGAACACTTGTTTTGCTAATCTTTCCTCTCCCATTTAAGTGACCATACCACCTGAGATTAGTTCTATTAACACATTCCTGGATGCAGACAATGTCGTTCTTTCCCAATCTCCTCATTTTTAATGTGATATTGCCTTTGATGCCATCTGTTCATGCACCTAATCTTTCTCAGGACTCATATCTGTGGTCTCTAGGCTTTGGTTAAATGTTTTATTTCTAACCAGATCCATAAGGTAAAATTACTTTGAACACTGTCTTGTATGCAGCTAATTTAGTGTTTTGACTAATTTCTCTCATATTCCATATAAATTTATTCCTACCATACCAGCTTTGTTGATTCTGTTGTCTGTTTCCATATTTAATTAACCATCCTCACTAAAAATTGTGTCTGAGTATCTGAAATGTTTTATTTGTTCTATAGGTTCTCCATTCACAATGCAGTTGATATTTTCATTGTCTTTATCTTGCTATTGCTGATTGTCCATTGTAGCCTAATTCTGTTCAGTATAATTAATGTTTTATGAAGGAGGATCAAAACTGGTTGTGGTTATGGATTAATTTTTGTTTTACTGAGTTAGATATTGAATCATTTCTTCAGTTTATTTGAAATGTTCAAACATAAAACTGTTGAACTTGATGTATGGCATTGTTGTTAGCTTCCTATTTACTTCACATGAGTCATTTATTGTATGAAAAGCTGGACCTGACTTATGATTTATTTTTCTGTGCATGACTTTTAAATGTCCTTTCATGGGAATTTCTCTTGACCAGCCCTATTTATCCTACATAAACTATACTACAGGAAAAAAAAAATTTGTATATACATGATTTCTTTGGAGGACAAGGTTGTTTAGGTATGATTGAAGATGTTTTCTTCAGAACTGTGAGTGGTTTTTTTTGACTGTGACGGTTTCACTAGGCTTTTTTGTAGGAATATCATTATTTATTATTATAGCCATTTTTATGAGGATTCTCTTGTTAGTTCAGTTCTTATTTTTATCACCTTGATTCTGGGCGGGGTACTTGGTGAGAGATAAGGTACAAATATCTGCATACATATATTTTATTTCTGTAGACTGCAAATGTTAATTGTTTTTTTTCGGAGACTGAAATTAATATATCCAAAGAAGGAAGTGAGGAAAGGATTTACTTCTGTTCAGGTATACAGTATAGTCCCCTTCAGCTGTTTTTTAGTTCTTAACTGAATGAGAAAAATATCAACATAATGTAGCCATATTTTTTTATTTTGTTTTTGTATAGTAGTCCTTTTGTTTGGTCCTGCTTTTAAAATATTCCAGGTACATGTTAGCTGTTTGAAATTGAAGCTCCCCCATGACTAAATTTTCTTTCTGCTCATGGAAATTGTTTGAAAAGGCTGATGGTGTTTAGAAAGTTATGTATCTAGCAATGAACTAGAGAACATTTGAAGGATGAGTGACTGAACATCCTAAACTCCGAAATAAGTCTCACACTAGAAAGTTAAGAAAACAGGTTACTCCCTGTTTTTTGGATATATTAATTTCAGTTTCTAACCAAAATAGATAAACATTTACAGTCTGTAGAAAAAAAGCACAAGCATATATGATTGCCACTTTTTTTTCATCATTCTGCCCTAATATAGTCTGAACAAGTAGTTCTAGCCACTTGGTAAAGTTTTCATAACGCTGTATTGTTGGGAGAGATGATGTAAAAGTTGGATGTACCTACCAGGGTGGTCAGGTTTCCAGTAGATAGGATAGGACCAGACTGTCAAGCAAACAATTATTATTTTATTTATTTATTTATATATTTTTTTTCCAATGGTAAAATGAAATTTAAGGTGAACTTAAACCATTTCTAGCATAACCAACCCTCATGGCCAAAGGGAGATTACATCATTAACATTTGCATAGTTTACATGTTAATGATGAGCTCTTTAATATGCTGAATGGCAGGTAATCACTGATGTTTCCAGTGCTTAAAAAATATAAATAAAAATAATAATAAAAAAATTCAAGAAAGAGAAGGCCTACCATATCAAAAAATTTACCAATCCAACTACAATAAAACAAAAGGCATATTTATCACCAGAACAAATTTTAATTAATGTGTCATCAGTTCAACTACAAAAAGAAGTTAACACCCTTAGCTTCAGCCAACTATGCATTAGCCCCAAAAGAGATACCTAGTCTGCAAATAATCTAAACACAATGAGACGTCTATAATCTCTTCTCCCGTACCACCATTAATATTCAGCTAGACATAACTTTGCATAAATGAAAAATGCAAAGATTCTAAAAAGGAATCTTTCTCATCCTGAACTCACCATAATGAGGAAGCTACACCAGAGCAGGAATATTATTACTAAAGCAGATATGGTAATGTTATGGCAAACCTTGATTGCTCTGCATGCAATCAGTCCTGTTCGGAGACCAATCTGTGTATTGTTTAATTGACTCTGATCCTACCCATATACAGACAAAAGCATTCCTAAAATTAGTAGATGATGTTAAATCCTGACCACGTGAAGCTATTCAAAAACTTAAACCTTGTAATCCTGAATCTTCCTCCCTCCCTTCACTTCTAGATTTATTAACTCCCATAATACACATGCAAAAACACACTTTTCAGATCCATAACATTTTAAACACTATGTGCACTTCAAACCTTGTTTGTCAGACAAAATCTTCAAAGATACTGACATTATTGTCAGTTTTCATATATCCTCTATTATCACTAATATCCCTCTAAAAACCTTAGAACTTATTTGAATTCTTTTACTCTCTCTCTCTCTCTGAATATTTTTGCAGTATTTGCTTGTACCATGTTTCCTGCTTATTTTACTTAGGGAAAAAAAAAAAAAATACAAACTTGATTGAAGGCATAGCCATGGGTCCTTCATACCAGCCAATCCTTTCATGAAGCACTTTGAAAATATTACTCTAGACTCCACTCAAACCTTCAATATGACTGTGCTATGCTGATGACTTGTTCTTTGGCTATATGACTTGAGTATGTTAGTAATGTTTTTATGGCACATTTTAAGATCTGTCATCCTAGAATTCATTTTACCATTGGGGAGAGAAAAAAATTGTCTGCTCATCGTGGACACTCTAGTCACCAGGTAATCTTGTTGGGTAACCTGGTGACCAGAATGTCAAGGAAGAGCAGATGATGAACAAAGATCCTTATCCTTTTTCAAGGATAAGGATCAACAAATAACTCTAGCAGTATGATGTTATTAAAACCTTAGCAAATATTTAGAAGTGGAATCATCTGTTCAGATCATATTAACCTTTCCAAAAATGAGCTAACCTTATCTGTTCTCCAAAAGATCATGTTCATCACTTAGATCATCCTCAAGTTGAAATATTGCAGAGACAAGATTAAACTGAAAGAACAGACAGCATTCAATTGAAAACATAGAGAAAATATGTTAAATAACATACAACTGCTCTGGAGTTAGAACATATCATTGACACTGATCAAAAACAACTGTATTATGCAAATATAAATACAGTGTGTTGGGAAAAATAAACAGTACTGAACTTCGACACCCTTTCAATAGTTTACATGATTTCTCCATATTCGGCACTATTTTTTGCACCATACTGTAAAATTCAGAGAAGTAGTTTTTAGAATCTGCTACAGCTCTACAACATTCTCCAAACATGAATAAATAGAACTGCCCCATTGTACTGAAAATCTGTGGGAGACTGCCTGCATAATAATCAAGATTCCCTCACTGCATCCATAGATGTTGTCAGTCAGAACTCTGTAGTCGCACCATTTTGAACTCAGTCTGTATTTGCTTTCCTGCTATTGTGCCTATGAAAATACCTTGGTGACCAAGGTAAAATATCAATAATAACTAAATAAACACTTAATTATTATCCCCAGACATCTGTTTCTTCCATTAAACAAAAACATCAGTAATAATTAGTGTCAAGTATTCATGCCAGGCCTTTGCAAATTCCAAACATATCACTCTGTACACTCATGAGCAAGATGATGTCCTGAGGTATTCTGGACTAACTAAACAGAATGACCAAATGAAGCACTAGTATCAACCAGCAGATGTGTTTCACATGATCCCATAAATGTTCGATGCGATTCAAATTAGAAGTAGTTGGTCAAGGGCACGCATGGAATGTCTAGATTATGCTCTTCGAACCAGGCTTGCACAATACAGTCCTCCTTGTAACACAAAGTGTTGTCTTGCTGGAAGAGTCCAGATCCTTTAGGACCACATTGTCACCAAGTACAGGGTAAGAATTAGCAGTCAAGGTGTTTGGAGATGAGAGGATCCAGTGATGTCATTGAGAACAATCCACATACAAGGATTCCAGCATCACTGCCTGTTTCCAGCCAGCCGTTCAGTCTGGTTAGCTGGATAGTCATAATGTTTTGGCTCATGAGTGCGAGTCTACTTCATCCATTATGTTCATCAGTTGTCTGTTTTTTTTTTGTTTTTTTTTTTCATAAAATACAAGTTAGTTGTTAAAGCAAGATTCTATGTTGACCATTATAAAGCCTCTTTTGTCTATTAACCCATCCCTATATTCTGTTTGGGAATAATGATGAGATACATCAAAAGAATGGTCAGCCACCTCTCAGCACTATCTTATGTAAGGAAAGGCTATGATTATTTGATCACATTGTCAGAATGCAGGACATTCGGTTGATCAACAGGATTATGTTGAATGATCCAAAAGGCAAAAGATGTTAGGAAAAGAGGTAAGTCCCAAATGAGGTGGATTGACAGTATCAAATAAGACTTAACAGAACTGGCATTCAGTAGCATGAAGCAGCAGTGTTTGATCAAGACATGCATCTGGAGTAGGAAGATATTCAATCTGGTCAGACCTTGATGTTGGTTGCTTGAAGAACTTGTATGTATATTCTATTCCTATCCAATTTCTTTCTTTCTCTGTCTCTCTCTCTCATTCATTCACTCACTCACCCATCACAATTGAGGATATACACAGTCTGGTCTACAGTTGGAAACCTCTGTCTTAGCACAGCTTTTACACAGTGGCACTATTTTGTTTTCTTTTCATTCCTTTGGGACTTTTCCTATAACCAGACTTGCCTTATTAACATATAATCTATACTCACACTTCATACACCTGTGGTTCATTCATATCCATTCTTTATAGTATTTGCTTTTCTTCCAGATGTTGAACAGCATCATTCACACCAGTATCAAATATACCCTGTAATTTACCACATTCTGTTCATCTGAGATTGTGTAAACCAGTTATTATTAACAGTAAATACAGTATAATAATGTTAAGTATGAGATTTTTTTTTACCAAAAAATGAATGTGACAAAAAGATAACTGACACTGGGTTTAATAGGTCATGATAATATAAATATGTCCAAGATTTCATTTTACTCTCAGATACCTCTACTTACACTCCATTAGATTATGTCCCTACTTGGACAAACTATGAAGAAACCAACAACCTTTTATGCAACATGACCATGTGGCATTATGGATCTTAAAAAAAAGATTTAAATCTATGCACTCCTTAACTCCATGATTTCTAAAAGATGACATCAGACATACGGACTCCTTCATCAAAAATTCACAACACTTTGTAGAAAAACTAGGAGAAATTTCTGTCTTACCAACAGACATTCTAGCTAGTCTAGATATTGTATCTTTGTTCACAAATGTTCCTCTAAACAAAGTATGGCTTGTAAATGATCTGTTCCCTCCTGACATCTCTTAACTATTTAGACATTGTCTCAACTCATTATTTTCAATGGAATGGGAAAATCTACAAATAATTATCTGGCTTTCCAATGGGAAGCCTTTATCTCCATGTGCTGACTTATTCATGGAAAACCTTGAAAAAGTTTTCCTACTATCTACAAATCTAGAACTGTCACTTTGGTAGATATACATAGATGACATAATTATAATCTGGAAACGGTGTGACTGAGTTACACAATTTCCTTTCATCTATTAACTCTTTCCATCATAAAATTAAATTCACTTTGGAACTTAAATGAAGGAAAATTTCCTCCCTAAATGTCCTTTTTATTTCAAAAAAGCAAAAGGAAACCTCTCTCTTAGCTTGTACTGTGCTGTACACCCACTCATACAGATCGTTACCTACAATTCTCTTCTTTGCACCAATTGCAAAAATTAGATATTATAAATAACCTGAAAAAAAAAGGGGGGGAGTCTCTATTACAGAAGATGAAGAAACACTAAAAGAAGAATTGCATTGCATTCTCTTCAACTACTGGTGAACAATGGATATTCTAAGAAAATGGTACAAAGAATACTATTTTCTACTCCTGCTCCACAATGAATTCCTGACATTCACTACAGAGCATCGGTTTCCTTCCCTTATGTTGGTAGACTTTCTCTCAAAATCACCAATCTCGTGACATAAGAGTGGCTTTCAAGTCTATTGTGATTATATGAGCTGTATTATGTTCACCTAAGGACAACAACCCTTTCAACAAACATCCTGCAGTTTACAATATTCCATGTTCTTGTGGCCTTGCTTACACAGTGCAGACATCTAGAAGTTTGGAAATTAGACAAAAAGAGCATATTGGAGACATTAATAACAACAGAGAAGACAGCTCAGGCCTAGCACTTTCAACTTCTCCCACACTCACCACAATATTGAATGAGACAAGAGATCCATGCCTTACATAGAAGACAGCTACAGTGGCCACAACACCAGAGTCTACAATGGTTATCAACTCCTGCTACATAAGACAAATAGGTCAACATTGTAATCTGGTTATATCACTGACATTTGGAAGAAAACTTATTTAAAAAGAAGTACTATCATAGGATTATAAATTAAAATGCCAAGAAATTATATTCTTGACTAATGACTTCACATCACTTGCCTTGGTATCCCATATTGCAACACACATATCTTTGCTTGTATAATGCTATGCATTATGGGAAACACCACTACCAGACTGGTTTCAATTTTTATTGAGATCTCATTAGTGGGAGATAGACTCAGAAGTGATACCAAGGTTGAAGTAATGCAGAAATCATATTTCCATATACAAGTAATCAAAAGATGTCACACCTTATTACTAAAATACTCTGGATTAGAGATAGTTTTCAAAAGTTTTTTCATTTGGTTATACTATAAATTAAAGATGCCAAGAAATTATAGTCTTGATTTAATCCTTTATCCAAGTGTAAGCAATCAAAGTTTGCATGTGAAGTCACTTCACAACTGGGTTACTTGAATATAGAGGCTAATGACTTCATGTCTGTAAAGATATGTGCATTGCATTTATGGGATACTAAGGCAATGATGTGAAGTCATTAGCCTTTATATTTAAGTAGTCCAGTCATGAAGTGACTTCATGTGAAACAAAGTGTAAGCAAACACTTTATTCAACTGTTTGCTTACACTTGGATAAAGGATTAAACCAATAATATAATTTCTTAGCATCTTAAATTTATAGTATAACCAAGTGAAAAAACTTTCAATATCATAGGATTATTATATCAGTGGCTTCTGTTCATGACCTAGGTAAAAGATTGACTCTCCCATAATCAACTGTAGGTAACATTATCAGCCATTGGAAATGTGAGTGACCTTAGCCATGAAATATACAGGATGACTCAGGAAGCTAACATCATTAGAGCAAAGGACGCTCAGAAGGGTCCTTTGCTCAAAATCTTAGTACTTTGGTCCTTTCCCAAAATCTTGGAAAACTGATCTGAAACAATCAGAGCAAGACTTTCATTAAGAGGAGCATAGTTTTGGTTTCTGCAGAGAGGAACTGCACATAACATCATGATTTATCTGTAAAGCATTGGAAGCCTGTGGTATAAAGTGACTGATTATGTTACATCAGATAGGTGAAGGTTAATATTGTGAATGCCTCATTCCTCAGCATTCACAATATTCCTCATTCCTTATACCTGAATGCATCATCTCAATTGTGAAGCTTGATGTAATGATGCAATAGTATGGAGCTGTTTCTCTTGGTGTGGACATTTTGGTTGTAATTCCTGGAAGAATGAATGCTGTTGGACCTACAGCACTTTTAGATAATTGCTTCTTGTATAGTACGCCCACAGATACGAGACCCTTCGACACTTCTGTGCATATCAAAAGAAGGAGAATCCATTCCGATAATAGGGTAATCAATCCGTATTGTGGATGAGCATTTATTATTATATGTCGGAAAATTAACTTCTCTTTTATGATCATTGTAATTTTTGAAGTGGTAACTATTTTCTGTATAAAGCACATGATTTCGTGTATTGGTGACCAATTCATACATCGCCTTATTTCTTTCTCCCCTTAAACATGAATTGAGTCTTCTTGGCAGTCTGCCAACGACAGCTCTCGCTTATGTGGCTATATTGTGGCAGTTTTATGGAAACCATGTCTCTTGCAATATAAAATCTGATAATATTGTAGTCTTGACAGCTAACAGAATAATTTCGAAGAAAATTGTTGATTGGAAGTTAGTAATGATATAATTAACATTTTAACATTGTACTATCCTATTCTACCTCCCCCCCCCCAAGGATACATGTCAGGAATTTAATGATGTTGATGACCTTTTGCAATGTAGCTGAAAGAATATTGTGTGAAAAAACTTGACTGGCCTACTCTAAGGCCTGATATCTACTCAGTAGAACACTTTTGTTATAAAATGGAACTTTCAGTGTAATCTAGACTAATGCATCAAACAGTGGTACATAGACCGATAAACATGGTGAAGGAAGAATGGTCCAAAATAATGGGCTTATTATCACAAACTGTTAGTGAATATACTGAGAAAAGTAGAAAATGTAATCATGACCCACAGGTTTCTCTAAAATAAAGTGCTGTCCCAATACTAAATGTAGTATAGTTATGTAGAATATTTTTTTTTTTCAGCTACGAAATGGATGGTGACATATTACTAGAAACAAATTTTTCATTGTTTTTTCAGATATAATCGTTTGATGCATATTAAAGATATGAGATGGGCATTTGGAAGTACACTGCCTAATGATATTAGGACATGTCTTTCAGAATCAGAGGTAATTGCAGATTTTTGTTAATAAATTGATTTGATATAAAGAAATCATAGTACATCATAAGGAAATCATAGTACATCAACCAAAATTGCTCTTTCAAAAACCCAATATTTTATTAAATTTTTAATTTCCTGATTATAAAATTATTTTTTATTCCCCTTATTGGATCTCAAATAGAATCTAAGCATATTACAAAACTAGACACTTTAGTCCTTTGATGCTAGCTTACCTCCATCCTCAACAGTCTAAAGTTGTCACTATACCTCCTTTAATATCACATTTCTAATCATTATTGTTCATGTTACTTGCCACCAAGTAAGAAATCCCTTGGATATTCTTTGATCTGACTGTCTATTCTTATTTTTGTTTTTTTTATAACCGTGCTTGTCACTTTTCTAACCTATATTTTATTCTCCTTATGCATTGCATCCAGTCATTGCTTGCTACCTTATATCTCTTCCATAACTTTTTTTTTTCTCACACTGCTTCCTTATGTTTACTATTCATTCGTTTTATGATGAAACATCTCTCTCTATATATATATACTCTATATCAGTGTAAATATACAGAACTAGAATAGCATATTATTATTTTTTTTAATGTCTCCCCACCCACGAAAGGCAATATGACTATAGTACCTCAGTATTATTGACACGCTAAGCATTTTTTTATCGTTTTATTAATTTTTTATTATTTTTGTTAGGCAACTCTATGGAGTCTATAAACTCATTGAGGGAGATCCTAAACAATATGCCAACACTATCCAATATTTGTGCAGCATCTATCATACTTTGCTTTGAACTCATTCACCACTCTCCAATACCCTTTTGATCAATTTCCAAGGATAGCCCCCTCGTTCTCCTACTGCCAGACCTGTTCTGAAAAATTTCTTCTGTATCAATCCTGTAAAATCTTTTCAGTAATTTGTATGTCTCAATTATATCACCCTTTTTCTGCCTATCAACCAATTGCTGTAATCCACAAATTTTTAACTGATTCTCATAATATTTTATTTATTTTTTGTAGTTTTTAATTTTAGTTTTAATTTTAATTTTCCTCATCTGGTCTCTAGACCAGACATGGAACTTTTTTCAAGCCACTTCAGGCCTCTAGTAAATAAAGTAGTGGTCCTACACTGGGCATGAAGTTCATCTCATTTGAGTCTGGAACCACTAACAGTTGCGAACTTTTCATTGTGTAACCAATTGGCAGAATTTTGCTGGTTTGTAGTGCAAACCAGCAGATTATGTGGTCAGATAATACACAAGTTAGTGTAGTATTACATACCATGTATTATTATTTTTACTTTTTTTTTTAAATTATGATTTCAAACATAATAAGTTGTTCAATCTATATTACAGTATAGTATAGTATATACATAGCACTGTTTAGATTAGAATATATTTTGAAGACTTGAGCAAGTTGGAAAGTGAGTGGTAGTTTTACAATTTAAATATATGGTAGGTACAATTGCAGTGAATATTGAATATCTTAGATATCCTTAAATTTATATCTTTCAGCATTGTATATGTCAGCGTTTCCCAAACTTTTCCTACGACGGAACACTTCATAAATCCTGAAATTTTGATGGAACACCTTGGTTAATTTGTAATGTATTAATTAATAATTAATTGTTAATTTTGCTGATTTTTATTAAATAGTAATTGGTCGTTAATTATTAATTAATTAAACATCAATTAAACATAAATATCGTTAAATTAATTTGTGCTGATTTTCATAGCATATCCCATTCTGATCACCAAAAATTTATAATATAAGTACTTACAAGTGAATGCAGTTTTCTCCTGTGTGCTGGTAGTTTTCCCCCTCCGTTTGTACATTCTGGAGATCACTTTGTAGGCTTTGGTGGATGACTCACTATCTGTTGCATCACAAACACCTTCAATAAGAGATTTCTTAATACCAAAATTAAACAAAGTCCCTTGTCTCTTATTCATATTAAAATTTAAATCTGCAGACCTATTACTTTTAAAAAATCATGGCACTATGGTTTCGTAACTTTCACCCCACAATATGAACTTGCGAAGAAAGTATTCAGTATTACTAGATTTGAGAACTGGATACAGACTACTTTGATCTTCAATTTTAGTGGAAAAATTTTCTTTATACTTCCTTGCTGATTGGTCACTAACATTTGCAACACAGATGTTATTTCTTTCAGTTTTGAGAACAGAGAATACGGCACCCATCGTTGTAATCAGCTTGCAGGCAATTTTTATGATTGGTCATAAACAGCAGTATTCTCTTTTCCGATTGTTGAAAGATTTCGATGTGTGAAAATTAGCGATAATTCATGAATATTTCCATGTTTAAAAATATGCTGCTTAGTCACTGCCATTTGCTACACAGATGTCATTTCTTTCAGTTTTGAGAACAGAGGATACGCCTCCCACCATTATAATATACTTGCAGGCAATTTTTATGACCGGTCATAAACAGCGGTATTCCCTTTCTCAAATGTTGAAAGGTTTCGATATGTGAAAATTAACGATAATTCATGAATACTTCCACGTTTAAAAATGCACAGCTTGGTCGCTAACATTTGCTACACAGATGTTATTAGGGGTTCTGGGTCTGAGCTTTTCGACATATTCACCAATATTATTCTCCTCAGAATATTTCCACTATAAAATATTTATTCATGAAAAATGCTTAGAAAACTATCATCATCATCAAATTCCTGCCATGTACCCTCAAGGGGTGTACAGGATATGATAGTACTACATGAAAAATTTACATCATTACTAACTTCCTATCTACAATTTTCCTCCAAATCAGTCTGTTACTTGTCAAGACTCCAACATTATCAGATCTTATATTTCTATCGTCTGAGGCACTTTGTACCATAGCAATCCACCTATATCTTCGTCTTCCTATGGGTCGTTTTCCTGCCAACCTGGCGGAGAACACTTATTTTGCTAATCTTTCCTCACCCATTCTGTTTAAGTGACCATACTACCTGAGATTAGCTCTGCTAACGCATTCCTGGATGCTGACAATATCAAGTTCTTTCCTAATATCCTCGTTTTCAATATGATATTGCCATTGATGCCATCTGTTCATGCCTCTAATCTTTCTCAGGACTCATATCTGCAGTCTCTAGTCTTTGGTCAAGTGTTTTGCTTCTGATCCAGCTCTCAGATCCATAAGTTAAAATTGGCTTGAATACTGTCTTGTATACAGCTAATTTAGTGTTCCGACTAATTTCTCTCTTATTCCATATGAATTTATTCAATTGACTTCCTATCATACCAGCTTTGTTGATCCTGTTGTCTATTTCCATATTTAATTTACCATCTTAACTAAAAATCGTGCCTATATAGCTGAAATGTTTTACTTGTTCCACAGGTTCTCCGTTCACAACAAAGTTGACATTTTCAACGATTCTGCCTATTTTCATTGTCTTTGTCTTTTTATTGCTGACCTTCATACCATATCTATTACAACAGTTATTCAATTTAGTCAGGGAATCTTGCAGACTTGTAGCAGATTTATTTAGAAGTATAACATCGTCTGCATAAAGCAAAGAGCTGACATTAACATCTCCAATTTTGATATCACTTAAAGTCTTAGAAAACTAAAATGACAAATTCGGAGAACTTCTTGCAGAACACTTATTCACCTTCCGCAGAACACTGGTGTTCCATGGAACACAGTATGGGAAATCCTGGTATATGTGATGGTTATTAATAATGCATAATTTAAAATTTTAGTATTAATACGTACAGATATATTTGCACATGCATACACCACTCTCAGATTGTTCTCAGATATGGTATGAAGGTCCAGAATGTATGAAGTATACATTCTGGACTAACAATAATAGCAGGCATGCACATGTGATTATAAAATATAAAGTTCATTCAAGTAGAGTGGCAATGTTATTAACAAAGGAATTTGGAATATAAAAATTAAAATGGTGACTCATAATTAATAGCTTATTTTATTTTTGTAATGTGTCCAATAATTCTGGGAGAAAAAGTCGTGGTATATCAGGAGATTATTTGTGGTTGTGGGCATCCTTAGATGCCGAGGGTACAATTGATGGAGATATCTTAGAGGGAGTGGAGGAGATGAGTTCTAGAGGTGATATTGAGTATAATATAAATGTCCACTAGTATTTATACAAGTTTCTCAAGCAATTAACAGTATCTGAAATCTGATCAGAATGAATATCTTCTTATTCCAGATGTGTCTGTCCTGAGCATACACTGCTGCTTCATGCCAGTTCTATTTAGGTCTTCTTTGATATTGTCAGTCCATCTCATTCAGGAGCCTATCTCTTTTCCTAACACCTTCTGAATCACTTAACATAATATTTTTTTGACCAACCAAATGTCTTGCATTCTAACAATGTGTCAAACTAGCATAGCATAGCTCCCTTACATAAGATAGTGCTGACTACTCCTCTGACGTATATCTGATCTGGATTATGTTGATGATTTGACCTTATTCAAATAATGTGGAAGAAATTAAATTCTTTTATTGCTGCAACTTATGATGCTGAGAGTCAGTTGTATTCTTATCCATATATTTTAATGACTTCATCTTTCCCCTTCCCACATATCTTATTAATAACTTCATATCGTCCCTTGTGATTATTTTCTTTAGCTGCATTCTCTGTTGTGTTATTAAACCAGGAGTTTTTATCTATTTTCAACTGTGCTTTTACTTTTCTATTTTTATTATTTGAATGCTATTCTGGCCTCTTCCTACATTTTCAAATATTAACTGCATGCCTCACTGCTCAAATAATTCTGCTATTGCTTCTCTCTCTAACCCCAAAAATAGATTTACCACTTTAATGCACAACCTTCTTAAAGTCATCCCAAACACTTTCTGCTTCACACTTTTGTAGGCTAGCTGTTTCATAACACCTGAGCAATTCATCCTGGTAAATTCTAGCAATATTGGCACTGTTCAAACTTCTTCAGTGCAAAAGAGACAATGATAAATCTTGGTGTTTTGAAGCTTCAATTGCAATGTACTGTTATAGTTCACCCACCGATTAGAGATCCTTCGACACTTCTGCGCATCTCAGAAAAAGGAGAATCCATTCCGATAATAGGGTAATCAGTCCGTATTGTGGGATGAGTTGTTTATTATTACCGGTCATAAAATTAACTTCTCTTTTATGATTATTGTAGTTAACTATGTTGCTTGTATAACAGTTGGAAAATTTTACCTATAAAGCACATGATTTCACGTGTTAGCGACCAATTCAGACATCCTTCATTTCTTTCTCCTCTTCAGCATGAATCGACTATTCTTGGAAAGACGTGAAGCAGGGACCTACAAACGGTGGGCAAACTATAACAAGGTAGTGGTCCAATCAGATCCTATCACCTCTATATCCTAGTGTTCTGCACAGAACTTGCCCGTTTACCATAAATTAGAACATAATCTTATGGATAGCATCAAGTGAGACCTAAGTGTACTTGTAAATATCCATAATTGTGCTTGAAATAGTTATTGGTTATTCTCAGTTCATTTGGCTTACTTAACTTTAGAAATCTCACTACTGTCACTGCATTTACCAATTTCAAATGGTGCCTTGCAACTGGAATCATTGCCTACCCTGGCATTCAAATCTCCTAAAATAACTGTTATATCATTACCTTTCTTACAAAATATACTAATCTACAGAAATTTTTAATTTCTCTACAAAATATACTAATTTTAAGAACATACAGTTTTAAAATTAATATATTTTGTAGAGAAAGAGTGCTTTAACTGCATCTTGTGAATCCTCAGGGAGCATAGCAACTGTGTTCAGAGCTTTAATCCCAGTTTTAAATTTAGCTGTGAGGAGCCTCGTATTAATATAGTTATATCCAAGAAAAGTATTACTTGCATAAACAGCAATCCCTCGATTAGTGCATCATTTTTTTCCTATACCCATATTCGATTAGTGCACTATATACATCTTAAAAATAAATGTTACAGATTTTAAAAATTTTCTATCTATACATTTTTTATGGCTAACTATTTTAAAAAATCACTCACCAGGATGAAATAATTTAGTTATCAATTTAAAACATTTTACAGTTATTTTTTAATGGCATACTACACTATTTCCATGTACACCATGTTCCAAAATTTATGTCGTCTGCTAATTACATAACATTTTGATGATCATTCTCGTGCCTCCTTTGCAATTGTTTTCCTTACTTTTTTTATTTTAAAGTATTTTCCCTACCTTTCATCATGAGTAAAAAAATTAGTGAGCAAAGAAAGTGGAAATGTTTCAATGATTCTAAAAATAATCTCATTTGAAGAAAAACTTGAAATAATAAAAAAAAATGAACAAGGCAAGTCCAGAGCAAAGATAAGACAAGAACACAAAAATGGGTGAATCAACTATACGAGCGATTTTGAACAAAGCTGCTGAATACAAAGAGAAAGGTAAGGCTGCTTCAAGTTCATCATGCATGCACTTGAAATCAAAGTATTATAATGATTGAATTAGAGAGACTTCTTTCTACCTGGATCGAAGATTGTAACCCAAAATGGATCCTACTAAGCACTGATCTTATTAAATCCAAAGCATTAAGTCTCTTTGCAACCTTGAAAGAAAGGATTATTAATGATGGAAAAGAAGAAGAATTCCACGCTAGTGCTGGGTGGCATTAACGTTTCAAAAAGAGAAATAGCTTACATAATGTTCTAATCACAGGCGAAGCTGCAAGTGCAGATAAGGAGGTGACCGCTAATTATCCAGAGATTTTGAAGAAAATTGTGGAAAGGGGGGGGGGGGGGTTATTGACCAACAAATATTTAATTTCGATGAAATCGGACTTTTTTTGGAAGCAAATGACTTCTAAGACTTTTCTGGCCAAATCAGAGAAATCTCAGCCTAGTTATAAAGTCGCAAAGTCGAATGAAATTGCTGCTAGCAATATGCAAGCCGTTTGGAAGCACATTCTTCAACATTATGCAAATGATTTCAGGGGCTTTTCAAATGAATCTAAGTTAATTAAATCTCTTTCTGAGAAATTGAGTGATTCCAACCTGCTAAATTTAGATGTATAGTGGAAAGATCCTGAAGAATATGAAGAAAATTTAATCACTGACAAGCCCAAAGAGATTTCACAGAAACAATTTGAAAATATTTTTCATACAGTTGAAGTTTTTAAGCAGCAATGCTTAGAGGCTGATCCTGATAAAGAGAGAAGCAGTCAAATTTGCAGAAGTAGTAAAATAGGCAATAGGGCCATACCGTCAGCTGTATGAAAAAAAGAAACAGAATGCCAACCAAACTATGTTAGCTCAATTCTTTATTAAAAAGTAGAATAATAAATTTATATTCTGAATATGTTTTATTGTCTTCAAGCTTCATGGTTTTCCTTTAACTAGGCCCTGATATATATACCCTAATTCTTTTTTTAAAATAAATTAAGGGTCAAAAAAAGAAATTCAAGGAACGAATTATACTTTTTCCCATAGGTTATTATATTCGATTAATGCACCTGTTTTAAAGAACACATTAGGTGCATTAATCAAGGGATTGCTGTATATTAAATAACAGTCCTAACCTTGCAGATGTTTACCATCCTAGCCTCCTGAGTCATCGTCATCATCATCATCAAATTCCTGCCATGTACCCTCAAGGGGTGTACAGGATATGATAGTACTACATGAAAAAATTACATCATTATTAACTTCCTATCTACAATTTTCCTCCAAATCAGTCTGTTACTTGTCAAGACTCCAACATTATCAGATCTTATATTTCTATCGTCTGAGGCACTTTGTACCATATCAATCCACCTATATCTTGGTCTTCCTCTGGGTTGTTTTGCTGCCAACCTGGCAGAGAACACTTGTTTTGCTAATCTTTCCTTGCCCATTCTATTTAAGTGACCATACTACCTGAGATTAGCTCTGCTAATGCATTCCTGGATGCTGACAATGTCAAGTTCTTTCCTAATATCCTCATTTTTAATATGATATTGCCATTGATGCCATCTGTTCACACCTGTAATCTTTCTCAGAACTCTCATATCTGTGGTCTCTAGTCTTTGGTCAAGTGTTTTACTTCTGACCCAGCTCTCAGATCCATAAGTTAAAACTGGTTTGAACACTGTCTTGTATACAGCTAATTTAGTGTTCCAACTAATTTCTCTCTTATTCCATGAATTTATTCAATTGACTTCCCACCATACCAGCTTTGCTGATTCTGATGTCTATATTTAATTTACCATCTCCAGTAAAAATCGTGCCTAAATAGCTGAAATGTTTTATTGTTCCACAGGTTCCCCATTCACAACACAGTTGACATTTTCAATGATTCTGCCTATTTTCATTGTCTTTGTCTTTTTATTGCTGACCTTCATACTGTGTCTATTACAACAGCTATTCAATTTAGTCAGAGAATCTTGCAGGCTTGTAGTGGATTTATTTAGAAGTATAACATCATCTGCATAAAGCAAAGAGCTGACATTAACATCTCCAATTTTGATATCATGTTTAATACCACATTCCTTCATAATGTGATCCATATAGATAATGAATAACAGAGGGGATAATGTACATCCTTGTCTCACACCAGATTTAACATTAAACCATCTTCCTGTACTTCCTTCGATTCTAACTGCTGACTTACAACTCAAATAAAGACTAAGTATTGCTTGATATAATGCCCCATTGACACCATATAACTGCAGCGTATTGAATAGATTCTCTCTTGGCACCTTGTCATATGCCTTTTCCAAATCGACAAAATTTAAATACAGATCTTTGTTATATTCCCATGCTTTCTCGACTATTTGTCGCAAAGTGAAGATCTGATTCTGACAGCCTCTATTTGGCCTGAATCCAGCTTGTTCTTCACCAAGCTTTTCTACAATTCTTCTCAACTATTTTTCAAGTATACTTGCACAGATTTAGCCAGGAACACTCAGTAGGGAAATACCTCTGTAATTCTCACATTCAGTTTTATTTCCCTTTTTATATATGGGATACTATGAGAGCTCTACTCCAAACATCGGGAATTCGTCCCTCTGTCCAGGCTTTCTGAACTATGCAGTGCAGCCACTGTAAGACTTTTATACCACCATACTTCAGCATTTCTGGTCGAATATCATCTACTCCTGCTGCCTTTCCACATTTCAAGCCTTTGATGGCTTTTTCTACTTCAAGTATGGATATGTATTCCTGACTGCATGCCTGGTCAGTGTTTTTTACCACTGTGCTGTCATCACTGCTTGTTTCATTTAGCAGTTTTTCAAAGTAATTACTCCATACTTCAAGGATATCTTTTTCTCCTGTTTTCATGTCACCTTTATCATCTCTAACTCCTTTTACAGCAATCTTTCCTCCATTCCTAAGCTTCTTCAACAACCTCCAGAATATTTTGCCACCTTCTTGATATTTATTTTCTATATTCTTACCAAAGTCCTCCCATGACTTTTGTTTAGCTAGTTTTACACAGTGTTTAGCATTCTTGCATTTGTCTCTATATTCTCTAAGAGCACAAGCTGACTTATTTGACAGGAACTTTTGATATGCTTTCTTCTTTTCCTTCACTGCCTCTTTAACTTCCTGTGTCCACCAGGGAGTTCTGATTTTTTTATCCATACAGACAACTTCACCACATGCCTCTTTGGCAGAATCAATCAATGTTTTCTTCAGAGTTTGCCACTGAATCTCCAAGGTTTGATTCCTGTTCTCAAACTCTTTCATTTTTTCTTCAATAATCTTTCTGTATTTTAGTCTACAGTTCACATCTGAGAGCTGCTCAACTTTTATTCGCTTTAAAACTTTCTTACATGTTATTCTTTTCAATATGAAATTCAATTTTATCCTGTTCAAGACTAAGTAGTGATCGCTTCCAGTTTCAAATCCTCTGTACACTCTGGTGTCTTGCACCAGGTAGAAAATATCACTATCAACAATAACATAGTCAATGAGACTTTTCTTATTCCTTGCCTCTTCTCTCCATGTGAATTTGTGAACATTGTTATGTTGGAACATGGTGTTAGTAATAACCAGTCCATGTCCTGAGCAGAAATCCAACAGGTATTTGCCATTATTATTAGCTTTGCTCTTTTCTACAATATTTTCCCAAAATATTTTTGTATGTCTGACAGTCATTTCCTACTCTGCTATTTAGATCCCCAAAAAGGACCAATTTTTCATTGTGTCAGTTGCTTTCTCTAAAGCCTCAAAAAATTCCTCCACTTCTACCTTAGTAGAACCTTCTGTGGGACCATAGGCACAAATAAGTCTCATTGTCCAGTTCCCCATTCTCATATTTGTCAAGATTACTCTACTTGAGACTGCCTGCCATTCAAGAAGATTAGCCTCGTATTTTGTGTTGAATATTATTGCCTGAATATAACATTTTGTATTTATTGCTCAGAAATATCTCACCAGTTGTGGTCTTTTTTGTTTCAGTCACCCCTATTATGTCGATCTGGTACTTATCTAATTCCTTAGCTAGCTCCATTCTTTGCCATTCAGGCTTCTTATGTTGATATTACCAATCTTTAACTCTGGTGATGTTGAGTTGGGGTTTGTTTTCAGATTTGGTCCAGTAGCTGACTTTTCGCTGTTTGCCCTGGTTCCTTGGTGAAAACAACGGGGGCCTTGTTTAACCGGGCAACGCCCCAGCCGGCATGAAATTTTGTGATGTTGTACCATCATTTTTTATTTTGGTTTAACCAATAAGAATACAATTTGGTCGGGTAAATCCCAAATTGCCAGGCCATCCTTGTTCGTTCAGTATCCAATTAGATACCCAACAGGGTGCACCACGAGAAGGTGAGGATTGGACATTAGGTGTCAGAAGCCCTGGTCGGTTCTCCGCATTACTTTAAAGGCTATGTGGAGGTCTCCTCTCAGTTATATAGCTTTGACCCTTAAGTACCCCTGCCTCCTGAGTATGTAAACAAATGCTACTCTTCCAAATGTCACATTTTTTCTATCCTTCTTGTAGTTCAAGAATTTCCAATATATACCTATGAAATTCTTCAGGGAGGACATCAAGCATAAAAAATTCTTGGTTCCCTGTCCTTATATTTTAGGTTCCTATGGAAAGAAAAGTTTTACAAGGTCTATGGAAGAATAATTTGTTGTTTATTTCAGGGCCCAGCAACCCTCCCCCCCCTCCAAATTGTAGGAAGTTAGCCACTCCTTAGCAGGGTGTACTAATAATACAGTGGTAGTTAGCATTTCTTCCTACTATGAATGTTATGCTTATACTGGCCATAGCCCCTTTTGTGAAAATAGGTCATACCACTAGAAAGCAGAGTTAGCATTTGGCTGAAAAAGGCTATATCTCATGCTTCATTGACCCTTATGAACCTGATAATGAATCAGGACCTGAAATTTGGGGGTCCATATTAAAATTGTGAGATAGCACAACAGGTTATGGTAGTGATGCAGAGGACACTGACATTAGAAGTAAGGAGAGTATGGTTCCATTATGTAAGGCCT